>NC_135234.1:163770388-164415388 GCF_051348905.1 Ranitomeya variabilis
AATGATAGTTGGCTACTGACAATTTGGTAATAAAGTCTGATAAATTTACAAAGATTGTTTTGCAACTCTGTTTAAAAAATCTCCTGGACAGGGAATTGTTGTCTCCTTAATATGCACTGCTACTAATTTGTACAGCAGCACTGCAGGGTTCAGGGGCATTTGCATGCAAAACAAGCAATTAGTAATCAGATGTTAACAATATCCAGAAATATAACTCTCATCCCGCCTCTAAATGGAATGTTTTTCTAACCCATGTGATTTTTCTTTTCTTATTCAGATTCCAGTTGACGCCCCTTGGAAAGCACCACATGCAAACGAATGGGACAAGATGACAATGAAGGAGTTTATAGACAAAGTTTGTTGGACAAAGTAATATTTATGTGTTCTGTGTATTGTAAGGCAATAGTTATTTTTGAAAAATGTGTAGAACTTAGAATTTGCCATCAGTTTTCAATAAACTGGGGCTGTATTTGTGATCAATTAGAAGTTATATTTTATGGAAGCTTTGATATGCCTAGGTATTTACACCCAAAGAGGCAAACAACACAGTGTTTTACAATTCCTGCAAGAGCCTATAGTCTGCAGCGGAGATCCAGAAGTGTGGATCAGAATGTCTGATAGGTGGTGGGACAATCCACCCATTACACATTTATGACATATCCCATTGGTGTATAAAAAATGTAAAAAACGCCTTTAAATTAAGTTGATGTACACCTAAATTCTGATCTCCTACTATAATTGGATAAGCAAAACCCACTAGGACTAAGTAGGGGTAAGCAGGATCAGATTTCATAAATAAAATATAACTTTTAATATTCCAGATTAAAATATGGGTAGCCAATACCGCGCAATGACATATACAGACATTAAAGTGATAAAATGAACCAGCTCTCAATAAAAGGTTTCTTGCGTTGGAATCTGACCTCACATCCAAGTCTTGGTGATGCCAGGTCACATGACGCTGGGATCAATTTTTATAGGGTAATGAGTATTTTCCATAACAACCCTTTGTCCTATACTTAAAGGTATGATGGTTCCCACATTACCTATATATCTACCCACATGTCTCCCTTTCCATCCATTATTCCATCTGGTCAGTATCACAAAATTAAATGGCTGCTCCAGGTAAGCATTTGATCCATGTTCTGCACAGCACGCTGTAAGCATTCTGCCACATAAAGGGCTGTGATATCATTATAGCACCCCCTAATTGTCCTTTTTGAAACTTAGGAGGGTTCCTATTACCCAGGCCCCTTCGTAATATACCGTATATACTCAAGTATAAGCTGACCCGAGTAGCCGAGGTACCTAATTTTACCTAAAAAAAATGGGAAAACTTATTGACTCGAGTATACGCCAAGGGGGGAGTTGCAGCAGCTACTGGGTCCGCGAGTCTCCCCGAGAGTCTGCCCTCTCCCCGTCGGTCCGGGAGTCTTTCATGGGGGTGTTTCTTTCCAACTTCTTAAAAGCAGCAGCGGCGGAGCAGCGCCATCCTGTCAAGTATGGAGTCCCGGAGGTAGCGGCGTGTCGGTAATGTAAGGAATAGCAGTCGTGGAGGCATGCAGTAACCCTACAGCAGGTGGAGGTAGCGGGTGGTCTGTATTTTCTCTGCGCACACTTCACTTCCAGTCCCACTCATTATGGCTTATGAATACTCGTGATGTCACCGGAAGCGAAGCGTGTGGCACTGAAAATACAGGCTGCCTTATGACTACTGCTTGGGAGGTATTAGCTACCCATATTTTAATCTTGAATATTAAAAGTTATATTTTATCTATGGTACCGCTCCTACTATAATTGGTCAGTTTTAAACTTTATTATAAAATGTACGAAGAGTGCTCAAAAAGTTATCTACCTCAGGATGTTCTGTCAATGTTAGAGAGCTGATCTTTTTCGTGCATGTTGAGTTATGTGTGGACATGCAACAGACAGAGTAGAAGTTTAGTCTAATGAAAGCACTGGAAGTGACAGGATGGCAAGTGCAGTACAGTGAGGCTCTACAAAGAAAATGAGGGATTTTGAGCTTCGTTCCATGATTAATTTCCTTACAAAGGAAGGAGAAAAGTCTAAAGAAATCCATGAAAAGATGTATATGGTGATGATGCACCTTCCTATTACCAAGTAAAGTTTTGGGCAAAGCAGTTTAAATGGATAGGGAATCAATTGAAGATGATTCCTGTTCAGGGTGACTTGTTGAAGCATTTTGAGAGGAAATGCGCTATGAAGTGGAGGCCATGATTTAGGAAGATACTTGGGTCAAAGTCAGTACTAAACATGTCGCCAGCAGTTTAAACAATTGAACTTAGACATTCTTAGAGAAAATCCAGGAGACTTCTATTCACAAATTATTATGGGTGATGAAACATGGGTCCACCACAATGATCCTGAGACCAAACGAGAGTCCATACAATGGAAACCTAATGAGTCACCAGCTCCAAAGAAATTTTGTGTTGAAAGATCATGGCAACAGTTTTTTGGGTTACGGAAGATATTTTATTACTAAATTGTATGCCACACAAGACAACAATTACTGTAGAACACCTATGCTTCAAAAATGAAGGCAATCGGCGTGAGGCAATCAGAGAGAAATACTGAGGGAAGTTGTCGGCGGGTATATTGCTTCTTCATGACCATGCTCCAGCTCTTTCAAGCCTTGTAAATCACAAGCTGCTATCAAGGAATGAAGCTTAACAATACAACCTACAGTTCAGAACTGGATGTCAGTTATTACTTTCTTTTGCGGAACCTGAAGAAATTTCTGCATGGACAATGGTTTCCTGATGATAATGCAGTCAAATAGGCAGTGACAGGGTTCATGCAGCAGCAAGATATCGCCTTCTATTCTAAAGTCAAGTGGGATTACATTGAAAAGTAGAAAGTTCAGTTTTCCCAGAAAATGTTATTATTTTATTTTCATATTCGGGTAGATAAATTATTGAACACACTTTATATTGTTGTGTTTCTTGCCTGGACAATGGTATTTGAGCCTTAACATCTACAGATAAAGAATGTTTTATGTGTAAAATTAAACAGATTTCCATATATTTTAACAGGGCAGCTAAAAGGTTCGCACAGCTTTTTGTGAATGTGAATGTTACTTCTGAAACGCAGCACGTTTCTCTCCTATGGTTCCTCTGGTATGTGAAACTTTGTGGTGGAACAGAACGAATGTTTTCAGTGGAAAATGGAGGCCAGGTAATTTATGTTTCATTGCTCAAAGATAAAGTACTGCGATACAATTGACAGGAGAAACCATGTCATAATTAAAATCGAAGCTGGTCCTTATCTTTAAGTGGATCTAGCTTTTATAAACTCTTTCCCACCTTCATTGCCAGGGAAATCATGTCTGGCCATATAAAGGAAACACTGCATTTTTACCTTTAAAATGAAAGACAAACTATGTATTACAGGGATGGACTAGTCCAGTCTACCTGAACAGGAGCTTCTTTTTAGAGCAGCTCTCCTTGCTAGCTATCTCATCAATATTCCTGTAAGAGTATCTGTCTGCAGGTTTTTTATATTTATTCTGAGAGCAGCAAATATACAGCAAGAGAGCCTGATTGCAGGGATGTGTCTCCCTAGGCTGTATGCTGTAGTTTCAATACAATCAGTGTTTTATCAGCATTCGATTATCACTGCCTGACTAGGTCTCAAGTGCAGGGCAGTCCAGCTAATTTGTGTAACCCCGCCACCACCACTAATTGGCAGCTTGAAGACAAAGCACAGTGTACACAGAAAGTTGCCAATCAGTGGTGTGGTTGGGGTTACAGAGGGCTCAACATTGTAACAGGGTATGGTACCAGGACTCCTTAACACTTTACTTTGATTCAAAAACATTTGGGCTTTTTTGCGCACTTTAATGTTCTGTTATGTGTGTTTAGTTCTTTTTTTATTGGGATGATAGCCATTTAAAAAAACTATAAGTAAAAGTTAAGTTTTCCCTTAGCAATATTTGCTATATACCGTATTTTTCGGACTATAGGACGCACCGGACTATAAGGCGCACCCAGGTTTTAGAGGTGGAAAATAGGGGAAAAAAATATTTGAAGCAAAAAAATGTGGTAATATATTTAATAACATAAATAACATACTATTATATGTGGTGTTATTATATATAATAGTATGTTATTATGTTGGAAGCTGCGGGACCAGTGTGGTGTCTGCGAAGTACTATATGAAGATGCTGGAGGGTGAGTATAAGAATGGGGGCACAGGGCTTATATTGAAAGCACCACTCCAGCACTGCAAAATAACACTGGAGTGCTGCTTTAAAATCCCATGGGAGAACTATAACTCCCAGCATGTCCTGCAGATCCTATGACATGCTGGGAGTTATAGTTCACCAAAGGAGTGGCAGAGTGCTTTATTGTGTTTTGTAAAGACTAACCTCTTAATTGTGGCAGCCAGCCACACTGGGGTGAGGTAAAAGCATCCCATGACTGCACACACAGAGCCCTCCCTCTTGTTGCCTCTCCACAGCACAGGTAATGGAAGCCTGCAGATTGTAGTGGAGAGCCTGAAGGACCTGTGATGTCAAGAAGAGGGAAGGCTCTGTGCTGCCATGTGATGCTCCAGCCTGCCCACTCCTGACATCAGGCAGGTATGCAGCGATCTCCTGGCCCCTGCTGCTGCTGCCTCCTCCTCCCCCAGACACACAAATCTCCCCAGCAGTTGCAGGGATCAGCTGGGGAAGCCATGTGTGTCCCTGCTTAAGTGCAGCATTCATTTGCTGCTCCCGGCTCACCGCTCAGCTGATCGGTGGGCGGGGAGCCGCTAATGAATATTCACTGCCCTTAATCATCGGGACCACATGGCTTCCCCAGCTCTGATTCCGGGCAGCGGGGACATCCTGAAGTGGGATAACAGTGCGATCCCACTCACTGCTGCCCCCCTCCCCACATGCTATATCCGTACTATAAGACGCACCCACACTTTCCTCCCAAATTTGGAGGAAAAAAAGTGCGTCTTATGGTCGGAAAAATACGGTACTCTGTATAACCCTGCCCACACCGATTGGCAGCTTTATGTGTAAACTGAACGTAGGCAGAACACTGAAAATCAGTGGTGATGCGTAGTTAGGTAAAGCAGTAGATTTACTAATCATTTGGTGATAAACTCCTGTTGACAAAAATTATTTTATAAAAACTACACTAAGAGTAAGTTCACACTATGCGTCTTTTCAGCGTTTATTTTTTTTTCCTGCAGCAAAACCTAATCTCCTGGCAAGAAAGAAGCTGCAGAAAAGAGCATGTTTTTATGCATTTTTTGTGCGTTTTTTGCTGCGGTTTTGGCATGCTAGATTTGTCTCTTGTGCATGCTGAGATTAGTGTTGGAAAAAAAAAGTCCTATTCCATAGAATCAGGTTTTGGCACAAAAATGACAGCAAAACCTGATACCTGCGTTTTTGGTGCATTTTTTCACCACCCATTCTAGTCATAGATGAAAAACGCTGAAAGAAGTGACATGCTCTATGTCTAAAAAAAACCATGCAAAACACAAAATACTGATGACAAAAAAAAACAGTGTGTGTATGAGATTTCTGAAATCTCATAGGCTTTGCTTGTTTTGTATAAAGCAACTTAAAATTAGCATAAAAAAGTATAAATAATCCAGAACAAAACGCCCAGTGTGAACTTAGCCTAAGTTGTCCAGTGATATATCACTAGAATTCAGATCTCTGTTTCTACATTATTCTGCGTTCAGATTGCGTAGCAAAAACTTGTAACATGTTCTGTTTAAGTGTAGTGGGTGGAATAATGCCTCCTTTGAGTTACTAAAGGAAATATGTCAGCAGATTTTTGCTACCTCATCTGCTAGCAGCATAATTTAGTAAAAGAAACCCTGATTCCAGCAATGTAGCACTTAGTTTACTTGGTGCAGCTTGTGACAAAATCAGAGTTCTTAAGCAGTGCTCAGAAAGCTAACCCTGCCTACACCACTGAACCACAGCTTTTTGTGCTCATTGTATAGTGACAGTGAGCTGCTTATCAGGGGAAGACGCGTGGATGGACCACTTCGCCCTTGGAAGCCAGTCTGGGTAGTGATTATCTCCTTTATGATAAATCCTTTATTGTCTGGAAACAAAAGCACACAGCCTAATACGTAACACATCCCTGAAGTCCGTGTCTCAGCTGGTAGATGATGCTGTACTCCGCTTACATATCAAAAACCTGTTGACAGATTCCCATTAACATTCTTGTCACCTCTCGCCATCTGTTGATGGATAGTTGATATATATCTGACTTCAGGCACTTGCCAGGAGATCGTTAGCTTGCATAGTGCAACCGTTTCCTTCTCTTGAACCTTAATTTGCCCTCCTGTTGGCGCAGGCTTCAGCATTCTGCTTGCATAGTAGAAATCTAAAGGAGGGCAAGTTAGCGTGCAAAAGCGAGGTGACCTCTATACTGTGCAGGCACGCAGTTGTGGATTTTTCAAGATTAAGGCAATGGATTGACGATATAAAAATACCTATATAGAGATACCTTCACCGGTCTACATGTGCATATTATGGGTTTAGGGGGGCAAATTAACTGACAGATTATTATTATTATTTATTAATATAGCGCCATTTATTCCATGGCACTTTCCATGTGAGGAGGGGTATACATAATAAAAATCAAGTACAATAATTTTAATCAATACAAATCACGACTGGTACATAAGGAGAGAGGACCCTGCACACGAGTTGGGTGAGGATACAGTAGGCGAGGGTAGAGCTGGTCGTGGAGCGGTTTGGTCGATCGGTGGTTACTGCAGGTTGTAGGCTTGTCCCTTTAATGAGCTGAAGGCAAAATGTTTTTGCTAAAAAAGGCCTCCATACTGGTAATTATTCAGAGCATCTCCCTCCATGTGAACCTCTTACTTAGATCCAAAAACATTAAGAAGTACCGTATGTTATTAATAGTGTTAGACATGCAGTAAGCTTCAACCGTTGGTATTTGCCAGCTGCCAGCTTAGCTTTTAAAGGTAATTTTGTGAGGAGACTGCAGGTACGTAGGATGCAGTAACGGACTGTACACAGACCAAGGGTGATTGGGGTTTATTATACAGCAGAGACTCCACGCAGGGAGAGAACGGAGGGATAATATTCCCTAATACAGCAAATGGCTAATAGGGATAACTTGAGGAACAAGGATAAGTAAAGCAGACAATTTAATTAAATATAACTTATCACTCAGACGCCAGTCATGGTCGGACTCCTGTCTGTGACTGGGGCCTCTTAGATTGTGTCGCAGTGGGAGTCTGTCACAGTCCTGAGGAAGATGGGGTAGTATCTTCTGACTTTGGCAGTGTCCTCTCGTGGTCCTGACGATGGCGGCGACTCCTCGGGATCCTGACGTGGGTCTTGGGTCCAGCAGATGAGGCGGTGAAACGGGAAACATTTTTATCCTCAGCGATGAGTTTCCCAACACTACGGAGGCCTGCAGCACTGCCCAAACACAGTTTGCAACGGGCAGCCCGGTTCGCCGTGCTGTATCGATGTGTGCCTAACTCCCATTCACAGACCTTGTCTCTCACGGCCAGTGCTGTCAGCGGGGGCGGCTGTGGCAGCGGTCTCAGCGAGGGCAGCGATGTCAGCGGGGACAGCGGTGTCTGAGCGGTACCCAGTCGGTAGTCTCTTGTCAAAGCACTTTGCTGTCCCAGGCTCTGCTCTACTCTGCCCAGTCACCTCACAGCTGATTGTACCTCACAGCCGTCTCGCGCGCTCGACGTTCCCGCCCAAACTGTTTGAATCCTCACGTGCAAACGTCCTCTCAGATTGACCACGCCCCCTTCTCTCGAGTACAGGGAGCGGTCCCGCACTTTTTGCTTTCCCACCTGTAATTTAGGTGACAGCCCCGACGGTTTCGGACCTGTTACGGAGGAGACATGCCTAGTTGATTTCTTCCCCTTACATTTTCATGACCTATTGTCCGAATTAAGTTTTTATGTCAATTTTAGCATGTTGTGTTTTTAAATATTTTGTTAGTTTAACAAAAATAATCTGGAATATTGCAGTTCATTGAGGATAACGAGAGACTGACATTTCCTGCCGAGATCACTGCTCAGCGATCATCTTCATTACATACAGGATTTGAGTAAAAAATACCACCCCTGTTCTAAGTTTTTTTCACAGATAATACAGCGTCCTGCCTCTAACTGCACCATTGCCCATTGAAAACAATGAGTTATTTTTTTACTTTAGGGTTGCCAATTGTCCAGAAATTCCTGGAAGGTCAATCAAAATGAGACACTTATTTCATCCTGTATATAAAAAAAAATGATATGCCAATGATTTCTTTGATACAGATTATTATAATTGTAATTATTTGTTACTGAAGTATTATGGGCAGTATGGTTTTGGTTTCTTTGCTATGACTTTTTATGTGAAACAGTTCAAATTGGTGGAAATTATATGCAAGAAGAGCAATTTTTATCTTGGTCTATGTTTCTGTTATTTTGTCTTTTTTTATTAGGAGAGGAAGTTTGTCGGAGGTGCTGGGCAGGTTAGTGAGAAGCTAATGGAGCTTCTGAAGGATCGAGTTAAATTACAGAGCCCAGTGGTCAGGCTTGATCAGACTGGGGAAACTGTCATTGTGGAAACCTTAAGCCATGAAGTCTATCATGTAAGTAAATAGTTTTTTCTAGTTTAGTGATTTACAAGATCTAGTTTCTATTAGTAGATAACTCAATCTCTTAATAAAGTTGACCCCATTGTGACCATTGCTATCACTGCTATTCTCCTCTCTGAATACTTGCCTAAAAGTTTGTAAAATAGATTTATTTTCACTATTGATTACTTCATATCGCTTTCTAATATAATTAACACTTCAAGTCATCATTTTTCAAGCTTTCCCTGATTTTAGGCATTAAACAGGCATGATTATCCAAACATATGTCCCACATCATCAGGTAGAGGGCAGGAAGACATCCAGCAAATGCAATGGGAAAGACTATTTATAAGGCTCTTAGTATGACTAATGCAGACTTTGTCGGCAGTGACTTAGGCTACTTTCACATCAGCGATTGAAATCTCCACTTCAGCAGCCTCCCATCTCCTCACCTCAGCAGCCTCCCATCTCCACACCTCAGCAGCCTCCCCTCTACTCACCTGAGCAGTCTCCCATCTCCTCACCTCAGCAGCCTCCCCTCTAATCACCTCAGCAGCCTCCCATCTCCTCACTTCAGCAACCTCCCATCTCCTCACCTCAGCAGCCTCCCATCTCCTCACCTCAGCAGCCTCCCATCTCTTCACCTCAGCAGCCTCCCATCTCCTCACCTTATCAGTCTCCCATCTCCTCATCTCAGCAGCCTCCCCTCTCCTCACCTCAGCAGCCTCCCATCTCCTCACTTCAGCAGCCTCCTATCTCCTCACCTCAGCAGCCTCCCCTCAGTAACCTCCCATCGCCTTACTTCAGCAGCCCCCCCTCTCCTCACTCACCTCACTCCCCTCTGCAGCCTCCTCCGAGTCCTCACACACTGCCCGGCTCCTCTGCCTGTTTGTTGCCGACTTCAGTATCTCCTGTCTCCCACAAACGTGACATGCTGCTTTGCTCCGGAATGAAGAAGAGCACACAGCGTGTCACATAACCGGCGTCAGGACCGTGATGCACTTGGGCCTGCTGCTGCTTAAAGGTACAGCACAGATTTCTGGTGCTGGATGCATCTACAGCGTTGTTATGTGTCTGGCTTGCAGCAGCCATGAACTATTGCACCTGGGGCCCGACCAGCTGTAGAAAGGGAGGAGGGCCTGGGCTGCCAGCGCATCAGAGCCCCCCTTTTTGCTACTGTTCATCGGGCCCAATACAGTAGTAAGGGCAGTAATGCCCTGATGGTGGCCCTGCCCGCAGCAGCTGGAAGACTGAGGTGGGTGAGCGGGCCAACCCTGAACTAAAAAAAAAAACAACAAAAAAAAAACCTTGCTCTGGTGCCACCCCCTCACGTCCTGGCGCCCTGGGTATGTGCCGTTGAGTGCCTAGTTACAAATACGGCCCTGTTTGTAGGCATATTATATTTGTCTTTATCTTTTCTCTCTTAATTTTTTAATAGTTACTAATAATGTTTTTACAGTCCTCCTTATTACGGTTGCTGGATGTCTTCCTGCCTTCTAACTGAGCATTTTAATTCGGAAGCCGGCCCTTGGTCTTCGTCCGAGCACCACACACTTATTAGATTGAGCAATACCTGGGCAGGGTGAGCTGGTGTGCTATTTTTTCGTTGCCTTTGTTTACTTAAAGTGGTGTTCCCATCTCCAAGATCCCATCCCAATATGAAGTAGGTGTAATAATAATATTAGCAAATACCTTCAATTAGAAATGTAGTATAGTTCTTCTGATTTGCTATGTCTTTTTCCTCATGTGCTGGCATTGCAGGACCTTAGGTATCCATGGTTATGACCACTAGCAACTAGCTAAATAACTGTCAGTATATCAGTGGTCTTAAGCATGGATACCTAAGGTCCTGCAATGCCTACACAGGAAGATAGAAGCATAGCGAATTAGAAGAACTATACTACATTTCTAATTGGAGGTTTGTATTATTACACCTACTATATATTGAGATAGGATCTTGGAGATCGGAATACCCTTTTAAGTCCCCCATACAATTTAACTCTTTTGCCCAATTCTCCCATACACAGGAGTGTTCGCACTGCGGAGTGCTCCTGTCTTCTTTATGAACCGTTGCCAGACTTCTCTGAAGGTGACCTACCTCTTGAAGAGCATAAAAATAGTCGTCTGAAATAGGACATACTGGGGATTCAGCAGCCGTTAGTCTAATGTATATGGGGGTCTTTAGTTCAGAGAGGCTTGTTACAGAGTGCCATGTTACACAGCTCGCTGTGAGCTGTATGCCGCAGTGACACAAATCTCATTGATAATTGCACTGCTGTCCGCTAGTAATGGCAGAAATTGTATGAGTAATAGCGATCAATGTACTGGTTCTATTTTTCAGGCACGGTATGTTATAAGTGCTATACCACCAGTTTTAACTACAAAGATTCATTTTAGTCCTGATTTGCCACCTATTAGAAATCAGTTAATTCAGAGGCTTCCAATGGGATCCGTAATAAAGACCATGATGTATTACAAAGAAGCATTTTGGAGAAAACTAGGTAAACACATATTATAATTATTATACCAATATTTGTATCACTGTATACGATTCTGTACAATAGGAGCTCTCTGAAAGTATATATTGATCATTATTAATATGAATATTTATTAGGCATGATGGTAATCATGCTCCTCCAGTAAAATTTAGGCTGCCATAAGCAAAGCCAAGGTGTGTCTATTGATTTACTGTTTTGTCCATTATGTTTTGTACGGACTCACTGCTTTGTAGTGGTTGGTGTTATAGTCATTTTAATCAATTAATCTCCGTTGTTTGGGCGGGGGGGTTTATCATTCCTTTTTTTACCCCTTAATATATGTTGATGTGTATCTTGGCTCCCTGTAGGAGGGATTAGTACAAGATATGTACAGTAGGTCTAGGATGGCGCCTGTAGGTGATTGGGTAAATGTCTAGTGGTCTACGCAACCCTGTGACATAGATGGGTCTCCCATAATAAGAGTGCACCAATAACAGCCAGGATAGAGCTATTCCATGGCTATAAAACCCGAGAGTAAGCAACAGAGCCCATACAGCCATGGCTGTCACTTTATTGGCCAAAAAGACAAGAGACTATGCAGCTACATGATACGGGGGAAATATAGGGCTGACAAACTGCGGCTTTTGGACCACAAGACTAGGACATTATACGAGAGACTTGTGATTCAGTTCACGTTTTCTGGACTATTGTCCAGCTGCTTAGAAATTGCTGAATGGATTGAAAAAGATTGATAAAATTCAAATCAATGCATTACAGCACAGCTGTGCTGTCCATCCAAATACCATGTGTTGATTTTTAGAATGTTTTTCAATAAATTCTGCAATTTCTAAGAAGCTGAATTTTTTCTGCATCTTATCTACATTTGGTCTTACGGATTTCGTGCTTCTACACGCCTAAAGCCAAGGTGAGCTGTTTTTTCTTATTTTTTATTCTGGACTATTGCTTTATGTATTTTGAAGCGTTTCCTGTTTTGTTTCGATCTTCAAAAATAATAAACCCGATTTGTGGCTGTTACCATTATAGTGGTTGTCTGATTTCATAGAAAAATGGTCCGCAGGCTGTGTCTGTTTCACAGTAACTGTGCTCGCTAGCGCTGTCTATCCACTGCCTCCTCTGATCTTTGCTTATAGGGATACAGTATTCTGGTCCCATCTCCAGCATGTGACCTCTGCAGCCAATAACTGAGCTCAGCTACCTTGTACCATCGCCGCTGAGCCTAGTGATTGGCTGCAGCTGCCACATGTTTTAGATGTGATGTTACCAATGCAGCCACGCAAATAAGGACTGGCGGTGAGCAATGGAGATGCAGCACTGGAGCTCTGTTTGTTGTGGGCTTGCACACTGAGCTCACATCTTTTCCTGCACATGATGTTTGATTTAATCAGCTATCAAATGCCTTTAACAGCTATTAACCAGTTAAATCCCTTTGTCATTCATTGACAGTGGGATTTAGCACGCGACTGCTGGAAGCGAGTCTCAAATCCCGCCCATCGACACCCCTGTCATGTAATCTTGGGGAGCTGGTGGGTTGTCATGACAGCTGGAGGTCTGCAGCAGACCCCTGTGCCTGTTATTATGATTCTCCTGTGAACGCCGGCCAATGAGCGAGGAGATCATGATTTCTGTTATACATAGAAGGGCTGATGCATATATAGCACAGGTGATCGGACGATCGCAGCTTTAGGTCTCCTAAAGGTACTATTAAATAAAGTTAAAAAAAAGTTTTAAAAAATCTGAAAAGAATAAAAAATCTCAAGTTCAAATCACCCCCCTTTTTCCTCATTAAAAATAAATCAATTCAACAAAAATACACATTTTTGCTATCACTGCTTGTGATGTAATGTGTAATGTCCAATCTATCAAAATATAAAATAAATTAATCCGATCGGTAAACGGCATAATGAGAAAAAAACAAAGCTCCAGAATTATGATTTTGTATGGTGGTGTTCAAAAGTACAAAAAAATCCAAGCCCTAATGTGACTGTATGGCCAGAAAAATAAAAACGTATGGCTCTTGGAAGAAGGGGAGGAGAAAGCGAAAATGCTAAATCTTTGGATAATGAAGGGGTTAAAGCAGATTCAGACTGTGGACCTTATTTCAGCTACACTGGACAACACCTTTAAGCATTGCCCACTTCATGAGAATAAAGATAACTTTTTTCATACCACCTCAAAGCTTTGTGACATTTTGTTGAGGCATTTACTACATCATACACAATAAATAACTGCAGCACCTGTATCCTACTGATGGAATTGGAATGTTTCAAGTCTTTTTCGTTTAGAAGTGATTTGGGAAAAGCAATATAGTAAATTAAGCTGTAACTTTATTAAACGGAATCTGTCAACTATTAATATCATAGGTTATAGACTGATGTGGAGAGTGATGCCTGTGTGTCTCATATCAGATGTGTGAAGGGGAGTTACCAGTGTGATGTGTGATGTGTGATGTGTGATGGCCGCTCTCTGCTCTCACTGCAGAGCTGTGTGTGATTATACCTGACACCTCTGCAGGTTCCTCTAAACTTCAGCTTTCATCTCACAGGCAGACAATTGCAATATTGTTACAATATAAATACAGCAGAGCTCAGGCAGCTGCAAAAAATATTTTTGGAAGAAAACAAATTTAATTTCTCCTGTTCTGTGTAAGATACTTGTTGCACACTGGCAAGTCCCCATTATATTTAAAATAAGCTCTCTATGCAGAGTTATCTTCCAGGTAACATCCTCCCCATAGCCTGGAAGCGGTAATTTATTTATTAGAAAAATTGTTTTTCTCTGAAATAAGACATCAGATCGCAGATATCAAAGTATAATTTTATTCAGCTTCCTATGACCTGCATCCCATATAGTTGACTTAAGAGGCTTGATGCTACTCACAGATTCCCTTGAATTAGTAAAAGTGATTCTAGTGGTGGAGTTTCTTCTTTAGAACCAATCATTAAGCTCAGTTGTCCATACATCTGTACGTTGTTTGCCAAGAAATGCTCTGTAGAATCTCTGAGAATATCAAGCCTTTACCTGTATCACTATTCCCACATATTACTGGGCTGAATAAACCCTTCTGTTTCAGGATGCTTACGCATTTCAAACTGTTAGATATGATGAAGACTCTGAAGTAGTCAGTATTGCAGAAACAATATAGAAATAGCTATATGGTAACTACAAACAAGTTATTTTAAGTAGAACATAACCATCTCCTTGCTTTTCTAAAGATTACTGTGGAGCTATGTTTATTGATGATGAAAACTCTCCAGTTGAGATCGCATTAGATGATACAAAGCCAGATGGTTCATCCCCAGCAATCATGGGGTAAGAAAAGTTTATTAATCCAACATGTTAACTATAAAAACTTGATATGTAAGGTGGCTAGAGATTGTTTTTGAAGACTTTGCAATTGGTGGCCTATTCTTTACTACAAAGTATTTACCTGGCACAACTCCATGCATTTTGCAGTGACTGTGTCTGGATACTTTCATATATGCATAGAGGATATGTCAGCACACTGCAATTAATGAATATATTAATTCCACTATTGCTATAAGTAAACACGTGATCAAAATAAAAATAAAAAACTCATGAAATAGGCCTGGACAGAAATGATGGTACCCCTGAAAATAATGTGACAAAAGGGACATGTTAGATCAAAGTGTGTCCACTAACTAGCATCACAGGTGTCTACAATCTTGGAATCAGTGAGTGGGCCTGTATATAGGGCTACAGATACTCACTGTTGTTTGGTGACATGGTGTGTATCACACTCAACATGGACCAGAGGAAGCGAAGGAAAGAGTTGTCTCAGGAGATTAGAAAGAAAATGATAGACAAACATGGTATAAGTAAAAGTTATAAGACCATCTTCAAGCAGCTTGATGTTCCTGTTACTACAGTTGCATTTATGGCAGCACGGGCAGCACGGTGGCTCAGTAGATAGCACTGCAGCCTTGCAGCGATGGAGTCCTGGGTTCTAATCACACCTTGGACAATATATGCAAGGAGTTTGTATGTTCTCCCCATGTTTGCTTGTGTTTGCTCCGGGTTCTCTGGTTTCCTCCCACATTCCAAAGATAGGGAATTTAGATTGTGAGCCCCATCAGGGACAGCGATTATAATGTGTGCAAAACTGTAAAGCGCTGCAGAATATGTTAGCGCTGTATAAAGATTATTATTATATTATTCAGAAATTTAATATTGATGGGACTGTATCCAACCTCCCTTTTCCCATCAGTTTTTTGCCTTCAATTATAATCCGTTGTTTTGACGGATCCGTCGCAGATTGTGAAAAACTGATGCGACGGTCCGTTTTTTGGACAGATCCGACAAGCAGATCTGGCTAATTGGATGGGAGCATGCTCAGTTAAAAAAAACGGAATCCGTTGCCAGATTCCATCATTTGACAGATCCGGCGCCATAGGCTTCCGTCGCTGTCCGTTTTTTTGACGTACACGAAAAACGTTACTTTGTCCGTTGTCTCCGGCCGCCGGACAAACAATTTTTCGACGGATCCGGCAAGCGACGGATGAAAAGTGAGGCCATCCATCGCAATCTGTCGCTAATACAAGTCTATGAGAAAAAAACTGATCCGGTGGCATCAGTCGCCGGATCCTTGTTTTTCAAAATTCGACGGATTGCGACTGATGGCAAAAAACTAATGTATGAAAGGGGACTTATCCACTCATCTTTTCCCAAAAAGGTTTTATCATGAGCATGCCTGGATCTAGTCTCTTCCCCATTTTATTTGAGAACTGCCTGGATATATGGAGATGTGAGTCATTAGAGTTAGGGGCCATCCACATTGAGGTCACCCTGTTCTGGTGTGGGTGACTTTTACTCTTTTTGATACAAAAAAATGTTAACTAGGTATCTCATGTATTTTTTACATGTATAACCATAGTGGAATCCAATCCATGCATTAATTAAGGTGCATAGTGTCTATGTCTGTATATTGGCTACAGAGTATTTGTGCACCTGCATATTAATTTAATACTAATGGTGTGCAAGCTCTTTTTTTGGTGTGTTGGGATACTTCGTCACATTCATTTGAATAGGACTGAGATGTACAGTACTGCAAGAGCAGGCATAACCACTACCCAGAGTATGGAGCTATTCCTGGTAAATAGTGAGGGGGTTTCGGCCACTGTTCAGTCACACCATCCCCTTCAACCAGCTGATAATGGTGGTACCAAGTATCAAATCATCATAATCATTGGAAGAGTGCAATGTAGAGTAACAATTCCGTAGTATGACTGTAGACAGGCATCAGAGGATCACAACATTGCCAATAGTTGATGGTCAAAGCTTAGGTCCTCCCTGTCCCTGAATGGTGGCCTCTACCCTGGTCTCAGAGCATGTCTAAAACTCTTCTTATAGAAGTCGTTGAGTCATTTTTAAATATCTGTTTCTTATGCTTGAAACTTAGATAGTGTGCATTAGATTAACTGTGTCTGAGTCTTTAGATTTAATTGGGAGCAGTCAGCTAACTAACGTGTATGGGGTTGTCCTGACTATCACTTTACAATAGATGTCAATGTGGAAACATTGCTTTGCTCTTATAGAAGATGAGTCTGGCTGTGAAGTATTAACCTTCCCCCTTGAGAACAAGTGCGTGCTCAGCAGATTGAAGTCGGTGTGGAGTCAGAGTATCTAGTCCAGTCAAAAGCTATCTAAGATATATGGCCACCATAACATAAATCATATCTCTGAACTGCTGGTAACAGAGTGATGGAGAAGATCAGATAAGGTGATTGCCCCATAATCAGGTTCAGAAATAGAATGTAGGAATGCACAATCATAAAGTGCAATAAGAATTACACATTAATATCTAGAGTAAGAGGCCAACCACTTTAAAATCAATCTGAATTAAGCCTCATTCACAAATCCGTGTGTCTTGGTTCCAGTATATGCATCATGATTCACGAATGGGCCAAGGGTCGACTCAAACTTGACAGCCTCACATATGTTTTGGGGCTGCCAAATTTGGGTCGGTAGATCCAATGCCGGTCAGTGAATCACAATCTATACTCAGGAGATGACAAATAGATGTGTGAGTACTTCTTTAATGATGGATATATATATATATATATATATATATATATATATATATATATATTTATTGTTTACCTTCATATACTTTTTTGAAGTTCATAAATATTTTCTGAAGTCATGCCCGCTGCTCAGCAAACAGTATTTAAACACCACAGGATCCAATATTCAAATAATACAACTCTATATTCACCATAACACCATAACCCCTATTGCATATTAATCAAATGAGGTAGAGTTTTTAAAAAAAATATCAATATTTTATTATACAAAAAGATTTGTTCACATAGAATTAAAGTACCACAAACCAAGCAGGTTTAAAGGAGAAGTATAACCAGGTATGTTTATACAGTAAGTAACATTTACACCATTAACAGAATGTAGATATAAAAACTACCATAGCAGATGCCATATATATCCTTATATTATATTTTTTTTCTCCATGCCAAGTTACTGTGTGTAATAAAACAAAAGGATATCCGACCCTCTAGGCAGAAAGCAAGTGAAAACTAACTAGGGCCAACTCAAATATAGGAAACTAGTTTGTCCTGGATAGTCATTAGGACTGATATGAGGATATGTTAAGAATCCGCAAGTGCCATACATAACAATCCTACCAGGAGCATGAATACTGTATTTAAACCTAAATTAGGAGACCCATGTCCGAAGTAACTTACTTAAAAGATGGAAGCCTGGTATCTCCACCTGCCGCCAGCAAACAGTATGTTCAGAACATGGCTGCTGATAGAAAGGCGAGTGACCAGACGCGACACCATTCTTAAAAAATATAGTAAACAGACGAAAACCATATAAAGTATATACTGTTAATCTCCATATTAAAAATATTACCCTTTTTGTCAATGCACCATGGCAAGTGGGAAGAGCTGGGCAAAGCGCCAGAATTGGCACATCTAATGGGTGCACCTTTTCCTAGAAGCTGCTATTTTTAGGCTGGGAAGAGCCATGTATCCATGGCCTGAGAATACTAAACCTCAGCTGTCTGCTTTAGCTTGGCTGGTTATCAAAAAATGTGAGGAACCCCACTCCATTTTTTAAAATTATTTAATTTACAAAACTGCATGGGGACCTCTCTATTTTTGATAACCAGCTAAGTTAAAGCTGACATCTAAGGGCTGCAGCCCGCAGCTGTCGGCTTTACCTGCGCTTGTTCTCAAAAATGGATGTTTTTTACACAGTGCATCGGCGTATGACAGCCATTCCAATACTTGATATGGATGTAATGGGTCCGGAAGTGCCCACACAGGAATAGCATGTTGATTGGCTGCGTTGCATCCTTTCAACAATCTTCGTTTGAGCTGCCGAACCAGAACAGTAACGCGGACTTCCGGGAGAAGTCCATGCATGGACGTTTGAGGTCCTGTACGGACCCCGAACTTTACCATTCAAGTTAGACCATTGCTACTAGCTAGTCCAATGTCCCTGGCCTGATTCTCCCAGCTCCGCTGCAGTTCATTGACAGGATTCTCACTGTGTACTCACATGGGTGAAAACTGTATGGGTGGGTATGAGGAGATGGGTATGGGAAGAAACTGGCAGGGGTAATACTGATCTAGTTAGTCTCTCCCTTTAGTCCACGGCCAGCTCTTCAAGCTATAATTTCTTTACTATGCTACAGTGCTGCAGAGTAAAATGTTCATGCTACCCATGAATTGGACAGCATATATCGGATGTCAGGTTTTCTTTAAAGCTCTGAAGCTGATCTGTTTGGGATCTGTATTTATTAGTAGTTATTGATTTCTGGCAGCTGCTCCTCAATGTTATAAAATGTCTCATCATTTATTTATTTTTATTTATTTCAGTTTTATTTTATCAAGAAGATCATCTGCCCTTACAAATCTTACTAAGGAGGAGAGGTAAGGGTCTCTGTATGATAATGAACAAAGCTACATGACTTCACTCAGTGTTAATAAGGCAAAAATATTATATTCAATGATTAAGCCTACATTAATGGGATAACATCAATAAATCAGTAACATAGTTGAATATCAGAAGGTAGTGCTTTAAATCAGACATCCCAACAGGGTTGCCAACCTTGCTTTTTTTTTTCTGGACTGTTTATGAAAAAATCCAGGGCAATATTTTTTACAGACACATTGGAAAACCAAAATAAATCATATCATAATTCTGATATGAACTCATCAGCTGCATTCACTGTGAACTATAAAATGATGATAATTATAGTCAAAATGTTTTTTCGGCTTCAAAGAAATCACGGAAATCACCTTACATTTTGTTACCGACTGTCCTGAAATTTCTGGACGGTTGGTAAACCATCAGCTCAAAGAAATCCTAAAGATGAGGGACATCTATGTAGTATATGATGATTACTTGCGGTGTTTTCACATTGCGTTGTTGTTCCCCTTGTGGTCATACGTCTGAGGGTCCACCTCTTGTATGCGTACACTCCAGAAAAAGTACACGTCAGAGCACACGTTCGCTCTACTGAAACCATTGCAGTCTATGGCCCCGTCAGCGCATACGTCCGGATACCGTTTTGTAGGTGATTTCAGATGTATGCCCTATAGAGACACACAACGCAATATAAAAGCACCCTTACCCCTTACTCAGCTTACTCCGGACTATGAGTACACTTTAATCTAGTTAAGAACTTTGCACATCCACATTTCTTGAAAATTAAAATTCTTTTGTTCCATTTCATTGTAAAAAAAAAGGGGTATCAAAATTTTTAGTCATATAATTTACAAGCAAAACTGATGTTTTTCTGTCATATTCAAGAGAATCTGCCAGCCAGTTTTTACTATGAAAACTGACAGCAACATAGTGTAGGAACAGAGAACCTAATTACAGCAATGTGTCACTTGCTGGTCTGCATGTTGTAATTTTGATAAATTCACTGTTTTCTTTACAGCAGATCTAGCAGTGCTCAGAATGCTGAGCTCTGTATAACCCCTCCCCCACACCAGTGAGTGGCAGCTTTTTGTGTGCACTGTACACTAAGGGCTGTCCCACACGTCCAGATAATTCCGGTACCGGAATAAATCGGTACTGGAGTTATCCGTGTCCGTGTGCCTGTGAACTCACGTAGGCCATACGTGCGGCACACGTGTGCCGCCCGTATGGCGAGTGGGTACCACACGGAGCGTGTGGTACCCACGCGTGTGGTACCCTGCATCGTGCTGAGGCCGCGATTCATATGTTCCCTGCAGCAGCGTTTGCTGCAGAGAAAATATGAATAATAGTGTTTAAAATAAAGATCTATGTGTCCCCCGCCCTCCCACCCCCTGTGCGCCCCCCGCTGTTCAGAAAATACTCACCCGCTTCCACGTTGGCTGTCGCGGCTTCCTGGTCTGGCCCCATCTTCTCCTGTATGCGGTCACGTGGGGCCGATCATTTACAGTCATGAATAGGCGGCTCCACCTCCCATAGGGGCGGAGCCGACTATTCATGATTGTAAATGAGCGGCCCCACGTGACCGCATACAGTAGAAGGCGCGGGGCAGAGAGGAAGGAGTGACAGCCAACTTGGGAGCGGGTGAGTATTTTCTGAACAGCGGGAGGGCGCACAGGGGGGTGGGGGGGCGCACAGGGGGTGGGAGGGCGGGGGACACATAGATCTTTATTTTAAACACTATTATTCATATTTTCTCTGCAGCAAACGCTGCTGCAGGGAACATATGAATCGCGGCTTCAGCACCATGTGGGGGGGACAGCGCTTACTGTAGCGCTGTCCCCTGCACGGCACACGGACTGCAAAAGGAGACCGTCCGTTTGCGGTCCGTGTTTTACACGGACCCATTGACTTTAATGGGTCCGTGTAATACGTGCGCTTCCACGAACACTGACATGTCTCCGTGTTTGGCACACGGAGACACGGTCCGCAAAAAATCAATGACATCTGCACAGATGCATTGATTTTTATGGGTCTACATGTGTCAGTGGCTCCAGTACGTGAGGAAACTGTCACCTCACGTACCAGAGCCACTGACGTGTGAAACCGGCCTAACAGAAAGCTGCTAATGAGAGCTGTGGGTGAGGCTGCACACAGCAGTTGACTATGAGGCACAGAACAACTAGTCCTGCAGTGATAATCTTCTGCTGATAAAACACTGATTTTATTAAAACAGCAACACAAAGCCCAGTAAGTGACACATTGTTGGATTCTAGGTTTTTCCCCCTACATTATGCTGCTCATAAGTGTCATTACAAAAAACTTGCAGACAGATTCCCTTTAACACACTTAGTAACTTTGTTTTTGTATCTTTCGAGCCAACTTTAACCCCTTCATGACCTTTTCCGTACTGGTACGTCAAAGGTCCCATCCTTACCTTTGATGCGAACTCTGACGTTGAGTCCGTATCTTCACGGGTGATTTAATCAGCCATCAAGTGCCTTTGACAGCTGGGGGTTCAGCTGTTAACTTGCTAATCCTTCTGTCAATCAATGACTTAACATGCGTGGGCCAGAAGAGTGTCCGAAATGCCACCCTTCGGCTCCCCTGTCGCGTGATTGCTGGGCGCCAATGGTTTGCCATGACAGCCAGGGTTCTTCAGAAGACCCCGCGTATGTCATTTTATATATCCTGTGAATGTCAGCTCGTGGCCGTTTTTCATAGGAGATTGTGATTTTTGCTGAGGCACTGTGATATATAGCATAGTCGATTGGAAGATCGCAGCTTCAAGTCTTCTAAGGAAACTATTAAAATCAGTAAAACTTTAAAAAAATAAGTTTTTAAAATATAAGAAAACAAAACACACAAAAGTTCAAATCCTTTTGTCCCATCGGAAATAAAACAATTAAAAAAAAACTAAAATACGCATATTTGGTATAATAATCTTCATTTTTATATAGCGCTAACATATTCTGCAGCACTTTACAGTTTGCACACATTATCATCGCTGTCCCTGTTGGGGCTCACAATCTATATTCCCTATCAGTATGTCTTTGGAATGTGGGAGGAAACCGGAGAACCCGGAGGAAACCCACGCAAACACGGAGAGAACATACAAACTCTTTGCAGATATTGTCCTTGGTGAGGTTTGAACCCAGGACTTGAGCGCTGCAAGGCTGCTGTGCTATCCACTGCGCCACCATGCTGTCCTGGTATCACTGCTTTCAGAAATGTCTGATCTATCAAAATATAAAAGCAATCCGGTTTGTATGGCGTAACAAGAAAAAGCATCAAAACGCCAGAATTACAGGGTTTTTTGGTCGCCGCAACACTTTAAATCATCGTATCTACCCCAAAATGGTATCAATATAAACGTCAGCTCATGCTGCAAAACGTAAGCCCTTACCTAGATCCCAAAAAATAAAAAGCTACGAGTGTCGGAAAATGTTGACATAAGCTAAAAATGTTTTTCTTACAAATTTTGAAATTTTTCTCACTGCTTAAATAAAAAAGAACCTATACATGTTTGGTTTTTCTACCTCATCAGATTTCAGAATGACGTAGGGACAGAGACCCTAATTTCTGTAGTTTGTAAGTAACTGGGCTGCATCAGCAGGAGATTCTGAGAGGATAGTAAGCCTGAAGCAATGTAGTCCTTGATAATGCATTAGCTCTGTCTATCCCTGCTGGGCACTGCTGATTGTCAAATTTCTGCCTATGCACAGCGTACATATAAAACTGCAAATGAGTGGTGTAGGTGGGGTTATACAGACTTCAGCATTCAGGGACCTAGTACATCTGCAGCAGGTTAAACAGTGATTTTATCAAAACTGCAGCAAGCAGCCAAGTAAGTAATACATGGCTGGAATGAGGTCTCTGACCCTACATTATTTTGGACTCAGATAGATCAGCAAAAACCTGATACAAATCCCCTTTAAGCTATGGAAAGTAATGATTAAAGAAAATACAAAGATATAAAGATTTATGTTTTCTGATTTGATTGCCCATTACATTTTCATAAGAAGAAGAATATGAATGTATTTTTGCTTATTTTTTTCTAAAAATCTATTTTTATATGCAAGTGAAGTATGGAAGTTTCATTACAAACCATGGTAAATTCTTCACATAAATGGTCTAAAAACTGAAAGGCATCTTCTAAGATTTGGGCCTTGATTTATCAAGTCTGGTGTTGTTCACAACGGTCTTGATGAAGAAGTGTGCTGGAGTCAGACGCTCGTCAGAAGCATCGGATGAGTGGTATGTGCCTCTGTGTGCGCCTCGCCACAAGTCCTTCTCCAGTCCCGGCTGGAGAAAAATGGTTCAGCAGCAATCATCACGCCTCCTTCCTATCCAGCTCTCCCACTTTGTCAAAAATGGTGTGAGAACGCCAAAAGTCACAACATTTCAGGGCTGCCTCGAGTTACGCCAAAATGTTGCGACTTTTCAATGCTTTTAACACCAGAATACCGGCCCTGGGTGTATTTCTTACATTTTCTTAGTTTTAAAATTTTTTTTATGTATTTATTTTCCTATACATAGAAAGAAAAGAATTTCAGAGTACTATGCCAAAGTAATAGGCACTGACAAAGCATTACATGTAAGTTATCTTTACTTTGCTACAATATCGTTGTATAATATTTCTGTTGCGATTCTTCTTCAAAGTGAATGTTTGATTTCTCAATAGGCTGAATCTCTGCATAGTTTATGTTTTATGTCAAATGCACCCAGCTAAGATAGTATAGCCGGTGCCTGATACGTGCTGCCCGTGGATTGGGCAGCATGAATTACCTGACAGGAGGGAGGAGCTTTACACAGAGCTCCTCCTCCATCCGATCTACATAGAATTGTATCGGTAGTAGCCGCCATCTCCTGTCTCAGTAAAAGGAAAGTCTATCTTCATTCAATACAGATTTTTGCTAATTTTGATAATAACTGATCAATTTTGGCAGAGAAACACATTGTTCTGATAAGGTGTATTACAAAGTTGCTTATTTTTATGTGTTCTATTGATTTATCAGATAAAGCGTAACCATTGTTTTAATTTTTATCTAAACACATCAGAGACAGCTCCTTCCAGATTTGAATAGCTTTGGAGCCTTAGCGGATTTTGCCTAAATAATTATTACTTGACCGGCATTCAGATGAATTTGCTAACAATAATACATGTAATACATGAACATTTGAATTCTGCACACGATAAAAGATTGTGGGACCCAATCCTCTACGATGTCCATTTGTACTAATAGCATATTCTAACAGGATTTGTCGTCATGCGTCAGCCCCATTAAAAAGGACATGTCACAAAGTCATAAAAAGCCCAGTTTTGCTCTGGTCTTATTCCCACTCGCACCTTTGAGTATAATTTTTTATTGGCTATTCTTTTTTTTTAGTTACAGAGTATTTATGATTGCTATATGCCTACTGTGTACTAAATTACTATTTTCATTATTGCATAGCCTGTACATTACGAGGAGAAGAACTGGTGCGAGGAACAATATTCTGGAGGCTGCTACACCGCCTACTTCCCACCAGGAGTCATGACACAATATGGAAGGTAAGGTGGCAAGATAGTAAAACAAGAGAAAGAGTTTTACATATGTGAATGGAATTGTGCTGAGAAGACGGACGTCAGGGCCCTGGGACTCAATGAGCTGCTGTGTGTAGACCCATAACCTGTGAAATGAGAGGATCTGTATTGGCTGTCATATACTGTTACAGCCTGATCACATCAGTCTGTTGTCTGTCAAGGACGGGTCAAGTAATTTTGGAGCCCTAAGCAGATAAAGTGAATTGTGCCTTCTTCCCCCACACGTGTAAAATCCGGTTTGCAGTATACATTTGCTATATCGGCCTTGAATGCTCACATGCCCCTCCATCTGTGTCCGCTTCATGGACGGTGGCAGCATTTGGTCAAGACAAGAAATCTAACAATGTTGCGTAGCATCACAGAGAGGGAAAATGGCCGAAAACTTCAGTATACATTGGTATATTGCTGGCAATTTTTTTTTCCACACGTGTTCAAGGTATGGATAATGAGACCAATGCCTTTGTGAAATGTCCCCTTGTTGTAAAAATGTGGAACAGTCTAAGGGTGGGTTGAGGTAATAATTCTGGCCAGTCATATCAGCTGTTCTAGTAGGATTTTCCTGATTTTCTTAGCTGCATTTTTCAGCAACAGTCCATTAACAGCTTATACTGTAACACAGGGATCTCATTCTTGAAAGTTATCAGGAGAAGAGTTCCAAAAAATTCAAAGGCAATAGATATACCATGGAACACTGTGCAGGCGGTCATCAAGAAGAGGCTTACAATTGTCACAATACTTACATTACCTAGAACTGGACCATAAAAAATCTGATGAAAAAAGACAAGAAAATTGGTCTGAGAAGCTACAGTAACATTAAATAAGCTGCAGGAATTTATTTTGAAAGTACTGGTTGCGTACAGCATGTGATGAAAATCTTAAGTATTCTTCACATGTCTGGCCTGTGGGATAGGGTGGCAAGATGGAATCCTTTTCATACAAATAAAAACATCAAAGCTTGCTATGTTTTGCCAAAACCTACATGGAGTCAGCCAAAAGCATGTGGGAAAACGTGTTATGGTCTGATGAGACCAAGGTTGAGCTTTATGCCCATAATTCCAAAAGGTATGTTTAGCTCAAAGCCAACACTTCGCTTTACCACATGAACACCATACCCACAGTAAAGCATGGTGGAGGAAGTATTATGCTTTGGGGCTGTTTTTTAGCAGCTAATACTCGGGATTTACGCAGTATGGAGGCGTTATGGACAGTTTCAGATATCAGTCAATTTTGTAACAAAACCTTAATAAATCTGTTAAAAAGCTTAAAGGGTAACTGTGCCTTCATGTAACTATTCAGAATAAGATTTCCTGTGTATGTACATGAAGAATAACACTATTTATGGCTATTATGTGACTTATATCCTGCATTCTCACCAGTTTTCCCCTCCGCATACTCTATCTTTGATTTGCAACCCATTGGTACCTGATGCAATGACTTCTCCAATTGACGGTAAAGCACAGAGAGGCAAATACCTGTTTGTCATTAACTTTTTAGCTCACAGAGAAAAGCAAGAAAGCAACCTCCTCATCTTGCAAGTCTATCAACAAAATGCTGGATGCCATTAAACGGCTTGTTTCAGCTAATAATGAACTGTTGCTATATCGCTCTCACTTGTTACTGTCCAGCTACAAAATGGAGTTATTTATATTAGATCTACATCATTCACTTATAGCACTGGGAACATTGGGCAGCACCCATTGAAGGTTAAACTTTTTCTGTTCCCAGGAATGTTTCTGCTGTGTATCTGGGTTTTTTCTTTGTTGCATTCTTTAGTGACAATATGGAATGTTATTTGAATGTTCGTTGTATATGCGCGTATACTGTATCATCTTATTGTATACTAGAAATAGGCCCGATGCTATTGCATTGGAAGTGCGGTGAGCTGCCAGCGGCTGAGCCAATGAGCGGCACGGGATTCAAATCCCCCGCCAAAGCCGGCGGGCAGCTCAGCCAATGAGCGGTGCCACGTGGCTTTGGATTCAAATCCCGTGCGGCACTGCTCATTGGCTCAGCCGGCGGGGAGGGGGATTTGAATCCCTCACCGCTCATTGGCTGAGCCACCCCAGGCTGCGCGGCTTTGGCGGGGGATTCAAATCCCGCTCGGCACCGCTCATTGGTTCAGCCGGCGGGGCGGGGGATTTGAATCCCGCTCCTCTCATTGGATTTTTCCGCACTGAATCCGCATCTCTTGGGAGAAAACGCAGGTGCATTTTTTATGCGTTTTTTGTGTGGTTTTTATGCCTTTTTTGTGCGTTTTTTTATGCGTTTTTGTATGTGATTTTGAAAGCTAAGTAAAGATGTATAAACCTCCTCTTTTACATTTGTCCAACCCACACTCCATTACACATAGATAGATAGATAGATAGATAGATAGATAGATAATAGATAGATATAAAGATAGATAGATAGATATATAGAAGGAATGAGATGGATAGATAGATCTGTAGATAGATCTATGCATAGATCGATAGATATTATCTAGCTATAGATCTATCTATCATCTATCTATCTCATTCCTTCTATCTATCTATCTATAGATCTATCTGTCTCATTCCTTCTGTCTCATTTCTTCTATCTATCTATTCTATCTATCATCTATCTATCTGTCTATCATATTCCTTTTATCTATCCTATCTATCATCTATCTCATTCCTTCTATATATGGGATAGATAGGTATGGGATAGATAGATAGATAGATAGATAGATAGATAGATAGATAGATAGATAGATAGATAGATAGAAGGAATGAGCTCCATTATGTGCTGATTCAAATGAATAGGAGCTGATCTGCTGTACTTGGGTGCTGCCACTAAACATTGTGATGGAACAGCAGTGTATATAGAAACTGATGACCAGTGTGGGCGCTGGGTGTGGATCTGATCTTCAGTGCCCAACTCCCAGCTAATGTGCAGTACCTGGCTGCAGACAAAGCATTATTACCGCCCCTTACTTTGTTTATATATGGCTGCTGCTGGAGCTAGTTATAGCTTATCGGTTGTGGTGCAGACTCCAAACTAATATTAACGATCCTAAATATATTCTCGGTATCGTAGTAGTGGAAATCTGCTTTAAGAGCGACATTTTGTTCTTCATAGATTGTATTGTTTAGACTTGGAGTGGTGGGGGGGCCAGGGATGTCGAGGGTTCAGAAAATGTATAATTTCTGCAATCTTTTGCAGAATTTACTATTCGTTCTACTAAACGTTCTCATGCACAGTAGTTTGACTGCATAAAATGGCATTTTATGTAATTCATATATTAAAGAAAATTTGTTAATAGGTTTTTACTATGTAATTTGAGGACAGCATGAGGTTGCAGCTGAGACACAGATTTCAGGGATGTGTCACTTATTAGGCTGTGTGCTGTTGGTTCCATAAAATAAATGTTTTACCACCAGGAGGTAATCACTGCCCGGACTACTGTTCACGTGAGCCCTGGTCTGACCTCGCCCCCTTCTCTAATAAGCAGCTCATTGTCAATATACAATGGACATAGTAAGATGTGGTGTGCTCTGCATCATGCTTTATCTAAGAACTCTTCTTGTGTCACATCTGCTGCACCCAATAATCTAAGTGATACATCAATGGAATCAAGGTCTCTTTTCCTACAATTGCTCTTTGATGAGGTAGCAAAAAAGTGGTGACAGATTCCATTTAAGTATGTATAGGTTGCTTTAAAGTGTCTCCTTTTTCTAAAGTGTCATTCGGCAGCCCGTTGGGAGGCTTTACTTTGCTGGAACAGAAACTGCTACTCAGTGGAGCGGGTACATGGAAGGAGCAGTTCAAGCTGGGGAGAGAGCAGCCAGAGAGGTACAATTTCTCTAAAATAATTATAGAAGTAATTGGTAATATAAAAGTAGCAGAATGTTCCTAAAGGTGACTGGTGAAATCTGCTAGTCTCTCTAATTATCCTTAAGAAGCATGAAGCAATACCAGGAAAATTCATCCACAGAAGATCCTTCTGCTCTTCTGACCTCAGAGTGATCAAAGAAGGCCTTGTTGAACATTGAGGATGTTGATTAAAATTAAATGAACACATATCTACAGACCTTGTTTCTCATTATTCCAATCAAATGTTTTAATGAGGGTCTGGTTCCATTTTGATGGTGTATTTTCTCAGTTAAACTTCTCTGCTAAATTCCTGCTAAATCAATTTTCATGACTATTTAATGCTTTAGAGCCCTCTAGTGGAGCTTGCTGCCATTGCACATCGCCTTTGCTTGTGAGTAGTGATGAGCGAATATACTCGTTACTCGAGATTTCTCGGGCACGCTCGGGGGTCCTCCGAGTATTTTTTAGTGCTCGGAGATTTAGTTTTTCTTGCAGCAGCTGAATGATTTACATCTGTTAGCCAGCATAAGTACATGTGGGGGTTGCCCAGTTGCTAGGGAATCCCCACATGTACTTATGCTGGCTAACAGATGTAAATTATTCAGCTGCTGCAAGAAAAACTAAATCTCCGAGCACTAAAAAATACTCGGAGGACCCCCGAGCATGCTCGAGAAATCTCGAGTAACGAGTATATTCGCTCATCACTACTTGTGAGCTCTAGCTTGTACCTCATTTAAAGGGCCACTGTCACCCCCTCCAGCCGTTATAAACTAAAAGAGCCACCTTGTGCAGCAGTAATGCTGCATTCTAACAAGGTGGCTCTTTTAGTTTTTGGTGCATGTATTCCCAAAATAAAGCTTTTTATAACTTCTCCAAAATACCTGTCTTTCGCCAGGGAGGCAGGTCCTCACCCCCCTGCTTGAAACGCCACACTGCCGTCACTCAAATCTTCAGGGGCGCCGGGCGCCGCCCCTCTCGCGCTGTTTTCGCATGAAACGACGTCACGACGGCTTGCAGACTGCGCCTGTGCGGCCACCCACCTTGTGAATCCCAGCCCCGCAGTGTGTTATGCATTATGCAGAGTGCAGAGCTGGGATTCACAAGCAGGGCGGCCGCACAGGCGCAGTCTGCAAGACTGCATCGGAGGTCAGACGGCCAAAGCTCACTGCGCCTGCACCAGACAGTACTACACAGCGCAAGCGCCGGATTTCATGCGAAAACAGCGCGATAGGGGCGGCGCCCGGCGCCCCTGAAGATTTGAGTGACGGCAGTGTGGCGTTTCAAGCGGGGGTGAGGACCTGCCTCCGTGGCGAAAGACAGGTATTTTGGAGAAGTTATAAAAAGCTTTATTTTGGGAATACATGCACCAAAAACTAAAAGAGCCACCTTGTTCGAATGCAGCATTACTGCTGCACAAGGTGGCTCTTTTAGTTTATAACGGCTGGAGGGGGTGACAGTGGCCCTTTAAACATGCTCCTTTGGTATCCATGTTCTTTTTCATAAACTGTTGCTAGATAACAGTATGTATTATTTTATTGAGCTGTTTATTCATCAATATGCAAGAAAGTCTATATTTTTCCATATTTAACATTTTATACAGTTGTGTGAAAAAGTGTTTGCCCCTTCCTGATTTCCTATTCTTTTGGTTTTTTGTCACACTTAAATGTTTCAGATCACCTAACAAAGTTAAATATTAGATCAAGATAACACAAGTAAACGCAAAATACAGTTTTTAAATGAAGGTCTGTATTATTAAAGGAAAAAGAAATCCAAACATTCAGGGCGCTGCAGACTTGTAGCTTAACCCCTTTCCGACATCGGGTGTAAATGTACGCTGATGTCGGATTCCCCCTGCTGGAGCCTGCACCTTTCCTGGCACATGTCAGCTTATCTATACAGCTGACAAGTGCCCGCAACAGCCGCGGGTGAAATCGTAATCCACCCGTGGCTGTTAACCCGTTAAATACCTCTGTCAATTTCTGACAGCGGCATTTAACTTGCGCTTCCGGCAAGCACGCTGGAAATCCAACCCATCGGTGACCCGTCACTTAATCGCGGTTCACCGATGGGTTGGCATGACAACCAGAGGTCTCCAGCAGACCTCTATGATTGTCACAGCCGGATTGCTATGAGCGCTGTCCGGTGGTCGGCGCTCATAGCAAGTGAGCAATTCTGCTACATACAGGCAATCTGATCATTGCCTGTATGTAGCAGAGCCGATCGGATTATGGCAGCTTCTAGCCTCTCATAGAGGTCATTGAAGCATGCAAAAAGTAAAAAAAATAGTTTTTAAAAATATAAAAAAAAAAAATATGAAAGTTCAAATCGCCCCCCTTTCACCCCATTCAAAATAAAACTATAAAAACCAAACATACACATATTTGGTATCGCCGCATTAAGACTTGCCCGATTTATCAATATAAAATAAGAATTAACCCGATCGCTATATGGCAAGAAAGAAAAGTCAAAACGCCAGAATTAAATTTTTTTGCTCCCCGCAACATTTCATTAAAATGCAATAACTGGTGCTCAAAAGATCGTATCTGCACCAAAATGGTATCATTGAAAACATCAGCTCGGCACACAAAAAATAAGCCCTCAGTCAATCTGAGATCACGAAAAATGGAGACGTTATGGGTATCGGAAAATGACCCTTTTTTTTTTTAAACAAACTTTGGAATTTTTTTTCACCACTTAGACAAAAAGAGAACCTAGACATGTTTGGTGTCTATGAACCTGTAATGACATGGAGAATCATATTGGCAGGTCAGTTTTAGCATTTAGTGAACATGGTAAAAAAAAAAAAAAAAACAACAACTGTGGGATTGCACTTTTTTTTTGCAATTTTACGGCACTTGGAATTTTTTTCCCGTTTTCTAGTACAAGATACAGTATGTTAAAACCAATGGTGTCGTTCAAAAATACAGCTCGTCCCGCAAAAAACAAGCCCTCACATGGCCATTTTGACTCAAAAGTAAAAAAGTTATGACTCTGGGAAAAAGGGGAGCAAAAACGAAAATGCAAAAAAAATGAAAAAAACTCCAGGGGATTAAGGCGTTAAAGGGAACCTGTAAGCAGGATTGTGTACACTAGCCTACACAAAGTGTCAGGTCGGCACCATTACACTGATTAAAATGATTGTTGATGAAATCCGTCTTGAGGTGGTTGTTTAATCTTTATTTTCAGTTTTGAGTTAATGATATGCTCGTGCTGCAGGGCGGCCTGTGGGGGTCTTCATGTGGTGCTAAAGACTGCTGACAGGTGACTGATCCCTCACTTACCTGCCCCCTAGTTTTCATAATGAATATATGTACATACTCAATAAAACCAAAACCTGCAGGCAGATGCCAACCGTGGCACCTGCGCTGCAGCATAATCACATGTTTAATGTGCAGTTAATAAATGTGCTTGATGTTTTCCTAAGGAGTATAAAAAAATCCATGTTAAAATCAGCTGTCGATGTAAATACTGTAGGTGGTCCAATAGCTGCTACTGCTCATGTCAGCAGTCAGCATTATGAAGACCTAAGCAGAGTGCCATGTAAAGACCCCCCACAGGCCGCCTCGGAGCACAAGCATATCACTAACTCAAAACTGAAAATAAAGATTAAACAACAACCACAAGACGGATTTCATCAACCAAGGTATCATTATAATCAGTATAACGGCGCTGACCTGACACTGTGTGTAGGTTACTGTGCACAATACTGCTGACAGGTTACCTTTAAGACCAGACATCCTCTTTAAGCTCCCCATTTGATAGTTATCGACTAAACAATGATTCTGCCAGCAGCTATCTCATCTGACTCTCTCATACACAAGAACGCTTGCTCTGCCAAACGTTTTTGTCATGGTTGTGGACAGGGTTCCTTCCCCGTCCTCTCAGGGTTAATTTGTATAGCCTCCTTTTGGTTTGAGGATGGCTATATTTACCCACCTTCAACTGGGGATCCTTGTCAATGGTACATCTGTCTTGGCTGTGTGTCTGACCCCCTGGTGTGCTTGCATACTGTTTAGTCTGATTGCATTCATGTATATGACTCGGTCTGTTTTTCTCGTTCTGTGCTTTGCCTTGTGATTCTGTGCTAATTATCTGTTTCTGGCTCTGACCCTCGGCTTGATACTCTATCTTCCCTCGTGTCTGCCCCGTTTGTACTGCACTGCTATCTTCGGCTCCCCGACCTTTTTCCTACGTCTCGACCATGCTTCTCTTCCTTTTTGGCTCTTCTTCGACATCCCGGCTTGACTTCTGCACGTTCAGACTACTCTCCCGCTTCGTCGGTCACCGCCGTCATTCGGCGTCTGGCTCCGCCTCCGTCCACTCCCCCAGAGGTCACGTGTTTCAAGTCCTGCGATCCGGCAGGTAAGCTCACCGCGGCGCTCCTTTCTCTGTGTCCTTCTGAAACACGTGCACAGACTCCTGCTGTAAGACTGCAGCAGGGCTCTTGATATTATCACTAACCTAAACATTTAAACGAGACTTTGCACCTCCTGCTCAGGAGGCAGTTGCTAGGGTTTTCTGGTGGCCCTCTTTGGTCGCGGATGTTAAAATGTTTGTGTCTGCATGTGGGGTTTGTGCCTGTTCTAAAAATTTTCATTGCCGGCCTGCCGGGGAATTGGTGCCTTTACCAATTCCGGATAGACCATGGACACTTTTGTCTATGAATTTTATCACTAATCTCCCTCCATCCAGGGGTAACTCCGTTGTTTGGGTGGTGATGGATAGATTTTCTAAACAGGCTCATTTTGTATCTCTGCCCACTTTACCGTCTGCTGAAACCTTGGCCAGGTTGGTTGTGCTGCATGTGGTCCGTCTGCATGGTGTACCTACAAATGTGTTGTCTGACCGTTTGTGGCCAAGTTTTGGAGGGCTTTTTGTAAGAAGTTGGGAATCACTCTTTTTCCTGTGCCTATCATCCAGAGTCTAAAGGGCAAACCGAACACACTAACCGGTCCTTGGAGCAAATTCTGAGATGTTTGAAATCTTCCTGACAGGATGACTGGTATGATGTGTTACCCGTGGCAGAGTTTGCTTTCAACAGTCTTGTGAGTGATTCCACGGGAATGTCTCCCTTCCTGGTCAACTATGGATTTAACCTGCATTTTGGAGAGTTTTCTTGCATGGACTCAGGTTGTCCGGGGGCGGAAGGTACTGTACAATGCTTAAAAGCCCTGTGAGTGGAGGTTCAGCAAAACATCACCAAGGCCCAGGGAAAGTATACATTTTTTGCGGACAAGAGGAGGGGGTCGGGTCCTGCGTTCCTAGTGGGAGAGAAAATGTGGTTATCCACCCGCAATATTAAGCTTAAGGTCCCTTCGGCCAAACTGGGTTCTAAGTTAATTGGCCCTTATAAAATTATTGAGGTTGTCAACCCGGTGGCCTACATGTTAGAGCTTCCCGCCTCCTTCAAAATATCCAACGTTTTTCACAGATCCCTTTTGAAACCATTGGGAGCGGTCGAGGAGGACTCCTCGTCCATCACTCCCTCTTGTGTTGGTGAAAGGTCATCTGGAGTATGAGGTGGGGCACAACGTTGATTCTCGGTGGGTGCACCGGAATCTGCAGTATTTGGTGCACTGGAAGGGGTATGGTCGAGAGAAATGGTCGAGGGTCTCAGCCGGTTCAGTGCATGCTGATTGGTTGGTTTGGGCTTTTCATACCAGGTATCCTGAGAAGCCTGGGGGTCCAGTGGCCCCCCGTTAAGAGGGGGGTACTGTCATAGTTATGGACAGGGTTCCTTCCCTGTCCTCTCGTGGTAAATTTGTATAGGCTCCTTTTGGTTTGAGGAGGGCTATATTTACCCGCCTTCATTTGGGGATCCTTGTCAGTGATACATCTGTCTTGGCTGAGTGTCTGAGCCCTGGTGTGCTTGCATATTGTTTAGTCTGATTGCTTTCTAGTGTATGACTCGGTCTGTTTTTCTTGTTGTGTGTTTTGTCTTGTGACTCTGTGCTAATTGTCTGCTTCTGGCTCTGACCCTCAGCTTGATACTCTTATCTTCCATCCTGTCTGCCCCGTTTGTACTGCACCGCTATCTTCGGCTCCCCGACCTTTTAGCTATGTCTCAACCACGCTTACGTCTCACACTTTTTGGCACTTCATCGACCTCCCAGCATGACTTTGGCACGTTCAGACTACTCTCCGGCTTCGCCGGTCACCACCGTCACTCGGCGTCTGACTCCGCCTTCGTCCACTCCCCCGGAGGTCACTTGTTTCAGGTCCTGTGCTCTGGCAGGTAAGCTCACCGCAGCGCTCCTTACTCTCTCTCTGTCCTTCTGAAACACGTGCACAGACTCCTGCTGTAAGTCTGCAGCAGGGCTCTTGATAGTTTTAATGTTTTTTATGACACAGCCACTGCTAGACCTATTTGGCTGCAGCTCATCTATCAGAAAATAAAATGATAATCTGTCGAAAATCAGCCATGCAAGTGATCCTTTTCTCTCGCTCAATAATCTGCCGGGGAAGAGTAGAGGACCCTAATAAAGACTAGATGAGCGGTGGCAATCCTATAGCACAAGTGCCAGAGGGGTAATGCGGAGCCCTCCCTGTGGGCACGTGCGCCATCGCATTCCGCATCAGTGGACCGGGGCTGGCGGGTGAGGAGCCCAGCGACACCAGCCCCTACTGCAGCTGGTCTGTGTCCTTGGACACACATTCAGCTGAAGTGTATTGCATTACACAAACTTGCCAGGTCCATGCACCACAATCAGAGGCCAGCAGCTAAAGTTGGCGCACACGCGACTGGGGGCACGGCAGTGACGTCATGTTCCTTTTGTTGCTTGAACACTGAAATCAGCTGCCAGTTTCAGAAGATGAGGCGGTGGATTAGAGGACTGAAGGAAGGTGTTTTTTTTTTTATATGTGTTGTACAGTGGCGCCGGCAGGATGGGGGACATATACAAGGATAGGGGCCATATACCAGAATGGGGGCCATATGCTAGGATGAGTGCATATACCAGGATGGGGGCATAAACCAAGATCGGAGTATATACCAGGATGAAGGCATATACCAGTATGGGGGCATATACCAGGATGGGGGCATATACATGGATTGGGGGAGCATATACCAGGATGGGGGAGCATATATACAGGATGAAGGGCCTATACCAGGAACAGGGGCATATACCAGAATGGGGATTCATATATACCAGGATGAAGGCCATATACCAAGATGGGGGAGTATATATACCAGGATAAAGAGCATATACCAGGATGAAGGGTATATACCAGGATCGGGGGCATATACCAGGATGGGGGTGCATATATACCAGGATGGGGTAGCATATACCAGGATGTGGGCATATACATGGATTGGGCGAGCATATACATGTATGTGGGCTTCATACACAATAATTAGGCATCACATACTAGGATGGAGGAGCATTTACCAGGATGGGCTCCTATCCATAGATTGGGGGGCATATACATGGATTTGGTGAACATATACCAGGATAGCGGGGTGGCATTTACCTGGATGGTGAGGGGCATATACCAGGATGTGGGTGCATATGCCAGGATGTGGGTTCATATACCAGGATGTGGGGGATATACCAGGATGAGGGTGCATATATCAGGATGAGAATGCATATACCAGGATGAGGGTGCATATACCAGGGTGGGGGTATATATAAGGATGAGGGGCATATACAAGGATGAGGAGTATATACCAGGATGGGGAGAGTATATACCAGGATAGGAAGCATATTCCTTTATATCTACAGTCTGGTACCTCTGCTTCTGTCTGTGGGTGCTCTCTGCTGACCCCCCCCCCCCCCCCCCCCCGTCCCCTGCTTTGCTTGAGTTGTTTTTTCTAAACTAAAACCTCAGTATTCAGGTTAAATTGCCGGGTTGACACTTTGCGATAAATAAGGTGGATTTGGGTTGTAGTTTGGCCGCTTGGTTTCTAAAAGGTTCACCATCACTGGACTAGATTGTTGGCCGAAGCCATCAATATCATCTGACATTAGTTTAATGCCTATGGGGGCCCTTAGTTCAAAATGGAGTGGGGCTTAGAAGCTGATGGCAATCATAAGGCAGGGTGCCAGTGGGTTGCTACTGTAGTCTGAGGTCTTCCAATGACCTCCAGGCAATTACACAATAATTTTAGAACCTGACATCTGTTGGCTGTCAGAGTAAAATTGACAGATATAATACACTGCAATACCTGGGTATTGCTATGTATTATACCAATGGTTAGAAGATTGGATGTGCCCTAGTAGGACTAAGCAAAATACAAAACAAAAAATAAATATAACAATCAAAAAAGTAGAAAATAAGCATTTCAAATAAAAAGCTAAATTACCATTTCAATTTCTCTTCTGTTTGTCTCTTTTGAGGCCATGTTTTTATGAAAATTCTGCAGCCCTGGGCAGCCTTTCCAGGACTAACATCACATTAAGCCAGTGGTCCCCAGCCTTCCTTACCTTGAGAGACACATTTAGGTCTGAGAGAGGGTTGTGAGCCATATCCATAGCCTTCCCCCAAATAGTCACATCTAGCTCGTGCCTCCTCACGGTAGTGACACCGAGAGCCCACATTATGGGTGTAATGACAGCCAAAGCTTCCCCACAGAAATAATACCTTACAACCATTAGGCACTCTCAACTCAAACACTATCATATCGAGCTTCATTCACCTCCTCTATCTGACAGTATCACCCAGTTTAGCACTTAATTTATCTTCCCTATGATTGTGGAGCCTACTGAAACAGACTAAGGGACCTTTTTAAACGCTTAGGATGCCTTTACAGATGTTTTTTGTTAATTATTCTAATTTTCTTAGATAATGACTTTTGGGTTTTCATTGGCTGTAAGCCATAATCATCAACATTAACAGAAGTAAACACTTGAAATAGATCACTCTGTTTCTAATGACTCTATATAATATACAAGTTTCACATTTTGTTTTGAAGAACGGAAATTAATTAACTTTTTGATGATATTCTAATTTTGTGAGAAACACCTGTATATGCTTTACAAATGCTGTGATGGTAGAACTTAATTTTAATTGGGTTGGGAACGGTGATTTGTTTTATATGCTAAGCTTGAAAATCTATGCTTGAAAAAGTATTTTTTTTTAATTCTGCTAATTCACAATTTAAATGTTCAACCTTAATCAACATTTAGTAGAAATGGTTCTATTCAAATCATTATATGCTTTCACACTGTGAAATTCTAAAATTCTAAATTCTTGCAGATAATGTGCAAAATGGGACTCATAGCGGAAAATGAAATATGGTTGCCTGAACCAGAGTCTGTGGTAAGTTCTACATCAACTTCAATTCATATAATTAGTTGTGCTTAACTCGAGACAAGACAAAAACCTTGTCTCTGTAACACCTTTTCTTGCAGTTTATTATCTACAGATCCCCTCTAGCTGAACAATATAGGCTGCGCTCTGCAGAGACAGCTGATGAAAATTGAAGCTAGTGGGATACAGGCAGCTGTAGGAAAATTGTGCTAATGATTATCACTTGTAAATAAGATATGACTTCAGCATGTCCGTATTACAAACACTTAGCAGCTCATATCCTGATCTATTAGTTTTTGCATATTGTGACTTTACTCTGGATATTATATAACAAATTTTTATTTCCTATGTAGTGTGTGACTGAGAATTAGCACCGATGAGTCCCATTAATTAATGCATTGGTTTGGTGGGGTCAGTGGGTGGCTAGGATCTGATCGACCCCAGAGCAATTTGTTTATCTGACCCCAGCACACACACACCCATAAGCATCCTACTCAGATACATGAACCCCAGTGGCATTGTTAGAGCCTATGATTTCATATGCTTTACCCTGTCTAAATTTAAAAAAAAGCATTCAGATTAAAAAATCTCACAGAAAATGAAGCAATCAGATGATTCTCTAAGTGACACCTAATAATACTCATTTATTTGCCAAATAGTAAGACAAATATTACTATACAATGTCAAAATAATGCCGCCAACACCATGACCATGTATTACCACCACATAGTGCCTACATACAACCACCATCTTGTAACTAATCAAAACCCACTATACCAAGATCAGTATACAAATAGTATGTTTCATAAAGTAGTATTAATATTGCCACATGACGTCAATAAGCTGCATATACATTGGTGACCGAATAATACCATCATACTGATCATTAAGAAAAACCACGATAATAACACTAATATTGCCATCAGTGACAATTATTCACTAGAGCTCTATATATAGTATATAGTGTATACAGTAAATGTACAGGTGGCCAGTGACATCATACAAAGGAGCTCTGTAGATAGTACATAGTGTATACAGAGCAGGGACATCCAGTGACTCAATGGTGACATTTCCAGCCGAAGTAATTTAGTTTTCTCTTCATCCAGTGCAGATCTCTATGGTTGCTTTCAGCAGTGACTCTTCTCTGCAATATGTAACACACAGATATTTGTGGATGAGCGCTGCTAGAGTACCCTCCCCACTTCCCTCCTCCCCACTTCTATATGGCTCTGGATGAAGAAGAAAGTCACATAACTGACCTGGTGCCAAACATAGTAACTATCTCCCTTTTATTTATCCTACCTAAACAGTATCCATAAAAATTAAACATTACAGTTGTGATGTCCCCCTTTGTGACCTTCTCACTGTAGAAATGTTCTCCTGTGTGGCCCCCATAAAGTATTTAATGCTTATGTCCCCTTTTATCGCCCCGAACAATAGTAAAATTCCCTTTTATGCCTTCATATAGTAGTAATGTCTGTCTGTGTGTCGAAACACAGCAGTAATGCCACCACCCAGGTGTGCATACAATAGTAGTATACACCTATTCTTCGACATACAGTAATAGCAGCCACCTTTTGTGACTTGTTACAGTTGTAATCTCCATTTTGGGATACCTTAATTAAGTATTGGGTCACAATAGGGGACGTTATTATTATTATTATTAATAATTTATTTATATAGCACCGTTGATTCCATGGTGCTGTACATGAGAAGGGGTTACATACAAATTACAGACATCGCTTACAGTAAGCAAACTAACAATTACAGACTGATACAGAGGGGAGAGGACCCTGCCCTTGCGGGCTTACATTCTTCAGGATGGTGGGGAAGGAGACAGTAGGTTGAGGGTTGCAGGAGCTCCGGTGTTGGTGAAGCGGTAGCACCGGTAGTGGTGAGGAGGCAGCGGGGTCAGTGCAGGCTGCAAGCTTTCCTGAAGAGGTGGGTTTTCAGGTTCCGTCTGAAGGATCCGAATGTGGTTGATAGTCAGACGTGTTGGGGCAAAGAATTCCAGAGGATGGGGGATATTCGGGAGAAGTCTTGGAGGCGGTTGGGTGAGGAGCGAATAAGTGTGGTGGAGAGAAGGAGGTCTTGGGAGGACCGGAGATTACGTGAGGGGAAATATCGGGAGATTAGTTCAGAGATATATGGAGGAGACAGGTTATGGATGGCTTTGTAGGTCAGTATTAGTAATTTGAACTGGATACGCTGAGGGAATGGGAGCCAGTGAAGAGATTTGCAGAGGTGGGAAGTGGAGGAGTTGCGAGGAGAGAGATGTGTTAGTCAGGCAGCAGAGTTAAGGATGGACTGGAGAGGTGCAAGGGTGTTAGCAGGGAGGCCACAGAAAAGGATGTTGCAGCAGTTGAGACGAGAGATGATGAGGGCATGCACAAGCATTTTAGTAGATTGAGGGTTGAGGAAAGGACGGATTCTGGAGATATTTTTGAGCTGAAGGCGACAGGAGGTAGAAAGAGCTTGGATATGCAGTTTGAAGGACAGGGCAGAGTCAAGGGTTACTCTGAGGCAGCGGATTTCCGGTGTGATAGATAGGTCAGGTAAGGAAGATCTATAAGATGGAGGAAAGATGATGATTTCAGATTTGCCCACATTGAGTTTGAGGAAGCGAGAGGAGAAGAAGGAGGATATGGCTGATAGACACTCCAGGATTTTGGACAGCAGAGAGGTGACATCTGGGCCAGTGAGGTAGATCTGAGAGTCATCAGCATACAGATGGTACTGGAATCCATGGGACTTTATGAGTTGTCCCAGGCCGAGTGTATAGATTGAGAAGAGTAGGGGTCCGAGAACAGAGCCTTGGGGGACTCCAACAGAGAGAGGGTGGGATGAGGAGGTAGTGTGGGAGTGGGAGACGCTGAATGTGCAGTTGGAAAGGTATGAGGAGATCCAGGATAGGGCGAGGTCTTTGTCTTTTATTAAAGTCTAAGGTCACAATGGGGGAGATTTTTAAAGTACAGAGATACAATAGGGGAAATTATTAATGTGAAGGGCCACAATGAATTACAATATTAATGTCCCCCTTTGTCGTTCCATATATTAATACTGTCCCCCTCCGTGACAACCATACATTAATAATTTTACCCACTGTGCTTCATACATTAATAATGCCTTCCATTGTGGCCCCATAAACTAATAATGTCCCTCCATTGTAGCCCTGTACTCTAATAATGTCACTCATTTTGACCTCCATACAATGAACCAAAAATTTTGTAAATAGTACTCAGATAGTGCTTCTAAGATTCTAAGAGACACTCTGTCCATGAGTTTAACAATATTATTGAAGAAAAGAGTTGAAGCACACAAAAATGTTCAATTTATGAATTTTTTTTTTTTAAATAATATTTGTATCAATCAAATATACCCAAATGATACATTGGAGGAAGATCATACATTAAATTTTTCTAACAAAATTGCCATTGATATAGTCACCTTTGTACATTTTTCATACTGAGTTTCTTCTCTCCATAAGCAGTAGTTTGAAATAAGAGACACTAAATAGAATTGAGCTTCCACACAACTGATGCGACGTTTCAGGGAACATCCCTTTTTCAAGTATAAGCATGCCTGAGAAAGGGGTGTTCCCTGAAACGTCACGTCAGCTGTGAGGGCGGTCAATTCCTGGATGGATTCATGTCTCCAGAAGCACAATCGGGACACAATATATTGGCATATATACTAATTGGCATATTTGCAATTTTTGATTTTCCTGTCCAGTGTTATGAAATTCAGTAAAGCACATATGAGTTAAAAATACTAAACAAACCCCTAGATAGGTTCCATAAGAGGTGTAGTTTTGAAAATGGGATCACTTGTAGGGGGTTCCTCACTTCAGGATGTAATTACAACGTTCGTGCACATTTTTTTCCACTGAAAAATTGTCCTAGAAAAATCATGTAGCTCTCCCTCCCTTCCAATCCCTGTCGTGTGATCAAACTGTATTATCCAACGACATAAGTTTGGGAGAATTTGCGTGATTCATTGGATGTACATTTTCTTTTATTCCTCCTTATGAGAATAAAAAATTTGAGGCTAAATTAAATTTTTAATGGCACAAAACATAATTTTTTGCTTTCAGTGCCAGATCTCCTAAATTTCTGTGAATCACCTGCGATAAAAATGCTCTTGACACTTCTAGTTGAATTTCTTATCCAGTTAGTTTCCTAAATGGGGTCACTTGTTGGGAGTTTCTGCTTTTTGGCACCTCAGTATTTTTTCAAAAGTGACATGCCCTCTGCAATTTATTCCAGGCAAATTTGTTTTCCAAAAATCAAATAGTGCACCTTCCTTTCCTAGCTCTGTGCGGTGTTCAGACTGTAGATTTTGACCACCTATAGGGTATTGCTGTATTCAAAATGCATAACAAATTATGGGGCCCATTTTATCCTATTACCCCTTGTGAAAAGGATCAATTTGGGGCTAAACCAATATTTTAATTAAAAAAATGTTTTCACTTCATCCATTCCACTTTGCGTTAATTCCTATAAAGCACTTGAAGGACTAACAAACTTCCTGACAGCAGTTCTGAATGCATTGGGGGTGAAGTTTTTGAAATGATATTATTTTGGGGGGGTTTCCAATATAAAGCTCCCTCACAATCACTTCAAAACTCAAGAGGTTCTTAAAAATTAGGATTTGTAAACTTTCTTGAGAAAAATCAAAAATTGCTGGTAAGCTATTAATTTTCCTAACATTCTAAGTAAATAAAAGGACATTTGAAAAATAATACTGACAATAAGTGGACATGTGGAAAACGTGAAAATTGCAATTTTTTTACATTTTCATCAAATTTCAGTCTTTTTCATAAAAAAAATGTGTGCGTATATATACAGTATATATATATCTACTATATAATTATCTAAGGGTCACTTCCGTCTGTCCTTCTGTCTGTCTGTCATGGATATTCATTGGTCGCGGCCTCTGTCTGTCATGGAAATCCAAGTCGCTGATTGGTCGCGTCAAAACAGCCACGACCAATCAGCGACGGGCACAGTCCGGCGGCAAAATGGCCACTCCTTCCTCCCCGCAGTCAGTGCCCCCTCCATACTCCCCTCCAGTCAGCGCTCACACAGGGTTAATGGCAGCGCTAACGGACCGCGTTATGCCGCGGTGTAACGCACTCCGTTAACGCTGCTATTAACCCTGTGTGACCAACTTTTTACTATTGATGCTGCCTATGCAGCATCAATAGTAAAAAGATCTAATGTTAAAAATAATAAAAAAAATAAAAAATCGTTATATACTCACCGTCCGTCGGCCCTCAGATCCAGAACCGGCCTTCCCCACTCCTCGCGACGCTCTGGTGACCGCTCCATGCATTGCGATCTTGCGAGATGATGACATAGCGGTCTCGCAAGACCGCTACATCATCTCGCGAGACCGCAATGCACTCTTGAGACCAGAGCGTGCGAGGAGCGTCGGTAACCGCTTCGCCTTGATCCGAGGGCCAACAGAAGGTGAGTATACAACTATTTTTTATTTTAATAGTTTTTTTAACAGGGATATGATGCCCACATTGCTATATACTACATGGGCTGTGCAATATACTATGTGGCTGTGCAATATACTACATGGGCTGGGCAATATACTACGTGGGCTGTGCAATATACTACGTGGGCTGTGCAATATACTACATGGCTGTGCAATATACTACATGGGCTGTGCAATGTACTACGTGGGCTGTGCAATATACTACGTGGGCTGTGCAATATACTGCGTGGGCTGTGCTATATACTACGTGGGCTGTGCTATATACTACGTGGGCTGTGTTATATACTACGTGGGCTGTGCTATATACTACGTGGGCTGTGCTATATACTACGTGGGCTGTGCTATATACTACGTGGGCTGTGCAATATACTACGTGGGCTGTGCAATATACTGCGTGGGCTGTGCAATATACTGCTTGGGCTGTGCTATATACTACGTGGGCTGTGCAATATAGTACGTGGGCTGTGCAATATACAGTTATATGAAAAAGTTTGGGCACCCCTATTAATCTTAAACTTAATGTTTTATAAAAATTGTTTTTTTTGCAACAGCTATTTCAGTTTCATATATCTAATAACTGTTGGACACAGTAATGTTTCTGCCTTGAAATGAGGTTTATTGTACTAACAGAAAATGTGCAATCTGCATTCAAACAAAATTTGACAGGTGCATAAGTATGGGCACCTCACCGGAAAAGTGACATTAATATTTAGTTGATCCTCCTTTTGCAAAAATAACAGCCTCTAGTCGCTTCCTGTAGCTTTTAATGAGTTCCTGGATCCTGGATGAAGATATTTTGACCATTCCTCTTTACAAAACAATTCCAGTTCAGTTAAGTTTGATGGTCACCGAGCATGGACAGCCCTCTTCAAATGAAACCACAGATGTTCAATGATATTCAGGTCTGGGGACTGGGATGGCCATTCCAGAACAGTGTAATTGTTCCTCTGCATGAATGCCTGAGTAGATTTGGAGCGGTGTTTTGGATCATTGTCTTGCTAAAAGATCCATCCCCTGCGTAACTTCAACTTTGTCACTGATTCATGAACATTATTGTCAAGAATCTGCTGATACTGAAAGGAATCCATGCGTCCCTCAACTTTAACAAGATTCCCGGTGCCGGCATTGGCCACACAGCCCCAAAGCATGATGGAACCTCCACCAAATTTTACTGTGGGTAGCAAGTGTTTTTCTTGGAATGCTGTGTTTTTTGTCGCCATGTATAACACCTTTTTGTATGACCAAACAACTCAATCTTGCTTTCATCAATCCACAGGACCTTCTTCCAAAAAGAAATTGGCTTCTCCAAATGTGCTTTTGCATACCTCAGCCGACTCTGTTTGTGGCGTGCTTGCAGAAACAGCTTCTTTCACATCACTCTCCCATACAGCTTCTCCTTGTGCAAAGTGCGTTGTATAGTTGACCGATGCACAGTGACACCATCTGTAGCAAGTTGATGCTGCAGCTCTCTGGAGGTGGTCTGAGGATTGTCCTTGACTGATCTCACCATTCTTCTTCTCTGCCTTTCTGATGTTTTTCTTGGTCTGCCACTTCTGGCCTTAACAAGAACTGCACCTGTGTTCTTCCATTTCCTTACTATGTTCCTCACAGTGGAAATTGACAGGTTAAATCTCTTAGGCTAGGTTCACATTGCGTCAAGTACATAGCTTTAAACGGAAGCGTTAAACGCATGTACAGAAAAGGAGCAAAAATATGTGAAATTCGTCGTCACGGTAACGCTAGCGTTAACGCATGTGAGCGCGTTTTTTTATTTTGATGTCCGTTTACGAAGTATCCGTTTGTCTGCGTTTGTCACTGTCAATAAAGTTTTTTTTTTTTTTTTTTTTTTCCTTTTGTCATTGTCGGGTGTGGGCACAGACTCATTCTCCATTTTGAAAGCATTGAGTGAACTTCTGCTAACAAGATGTTTGTGTCTGAGCTCGTCAGATTTCGCTTGATGCGGTTGCGACTTCGGCAGAGAAAGCGTAGTTCGCAAAGGAGATATTGGATCCACGAAGTGAATTTCTTGCGGAGTACATATGGTGCCTTTCACACCCTGTATGTGCAGCTTCGGGATCACCCCTCCAAATTCCAACGCTATCTACGGATGTCCATTGAGACCTTTGATGTTCTGCTCTCGCATGTGAAGGATGAGATACATCATCATCGCAGCACTTTTCGTGAAAGCATCAGTGCGGAGCAACGTTTAGTAGTGACTGTGAGGTAATTATACATTTTTTTTATCATTCTATTGACAAAGACTAGATCTCGGTATCGTGTGGCCTAATGTTCATTTAGCAATTGTATATTCTATTGTAACTAGCCTTTAGATGGTCACTAAAATCCTAATTTTTTTTGCTTTTTGTTTTTGAATGTCGACAGATATCTGGCTACCGGAGAAACTTTTGCGTCACTGCATTATCAGTTTAGACTTGGGAAGTCAACAATTTGTCAACTGGTTCGGGAAACTTGTGATGCCATTTGGAAGAACTTGCAACCACTTGTGCTACCAACACCAACATCAGAAATGTGGCTAGCGATTTCCCAACAGTTTGAGGATGTGGCTAATTTCCCCAATTGTATTGGTGCCGTGGACGGAAAGCACATTCGGATTCAGAAACCTGCGCATAGTGGTTCCCTCTACTATAACTATAAGAAATACTTTTCTATAGTATTGATGGCAATTGCGGATGCCAGGTACCGTTTTGTTGCTGTGGATATTGGTGCTTATGGCCGGACTAACGATTCCAGAGTATTCAGAGACTCCAACATGGGCCGATGTTTGTACAGCCAAAGTTTAAACATACCCTCATCACGACCTCTTCCGGGGACCGAAGGCCCAAGTTTGCCCGATGTTTTAGTTGGTGACAAGGCCTTCCAACTAGGACAAAATCTCCTCATGCCCTACTCAAGCCGTAGTCTAGACTCCAGCAGGCGCATTTTTAATTATCGCTTGAGCCGGGCAAGACATTATGTGGAGTGTGCCTTTGGGATTTTGACATTAAAATGGCGGATTTTACTAACCTGCATGCAACTGCAACCAGAAAATGTGGACCGTGTTGTGAAGGCATGCATCTGTCTGCATAATTTTGTGGCGAGACATGAAACCCAGGTGGTAGACCCCGATGATTGTGAGTCGAACCTCAGTAGCATTGAATCGAATGCAGTTCGGTCAACAGCACAAACAATGAGTATTCGTGATCAATTTTCACATTACTTCACACATGAAGGCCATGTTCCATGGCAAGACAGATACGTGTGAAAATATTGTAAAGTCTTCCTGATGTCGTGTAAAAAGTTATGTTGTTTAACCTGATGTCGTGTAAAAAGTTACCTTATGTCGTGTATAAAGTTATGTTGTGTTAAAAGTAAAGTCATCCAAGATTCTGAAATTTGAAACAGTTTACATGTTTATGGATTTTTCCAACAAACTGTTGGTACACAGGTTTAACATATGATATCCCATAGGGATGAAAAAAAAGGAAAATAGAAATTCACAACAAAAAACGTAACAAAAAAAAAAAAAAAGAAAACTTGCAACGCGGTAATTGCACCTGGCTGGGGACACTGAACTGTACTAAAGACTTTGGTACTGCACGGGCGTATTGTCTCCCCAACTATATGATGGACTGCTACATTGTCTATGAGGTTCCACGCTCGTTTCACCACGGCCTCTATATTGAGGGTTGTAGGCCGGCATGTCCATTCTTCTTGTTCCCGATGGAGCGGGTTCCTGGGGGCCCACAAATTCCTCTAGAAGCTCGTTCAGTCTTTGTCTAAACATAAGGTTTCTATGTGCCGGGATATTTTGTGCTACAGGCACATAGGATAAGAAAAGTAGCTTCCACTCATTAGCAGAGTATACAGACTCGCGTGCTTGCAGCTCGTTAATTTCTCGCCTCAGGTCTTTGAGCTCACTGCGACACATGTCCTCTACCCGTTGGAGTCCATCCACGATAATTGCATCAGCTTCATCTTTTTGTGATGCTCGCTTGCGTCCACGCTGTGATTGCAACCGGGCACTCACACCTGCAGCAACAGTGCTTCTATCCGCAGATCGTGGCTCGCTGATGCCAGACACATCTTCAGGTTGCGTTGGTTCCACTGGAGAAGGCTCCAGTTCCTCTGTCGGTCTAGGAGCAGCGGTACTGCATATCGTGCTGTAACCCAAAAAAATAAATAAATTAGTTTCCTTTAAACAATTTTGTCCCACACACAGACCTATTTGTACTTACGAGCGCTGAGACAATGTTTTTTGAAGAAAGAGCAGTTGGTCGTAATGCACATACGGGGTCACCCGTTTACCACTGGATCCGCTTGGTGCATTCTGACTGTTCCGGTAGTCACGGACAAAGCGATCGCGGATGGACTTCCAACGGGTATGGACAGCATCGGCTTTCAATTTAAAAAAAAAAATATATATATATATAAAAATAGTAGATAGATAGTTTTAAGATATAGGAAACATTTTTCATAGTTTGCTAGGATAGTTGATATATAAATAGTAGATAGTTAAGAAATAGTTTAGAAATAGTGTATAGATAGATAGATATATAGTGTACAGATAGTTGATAATTGAGAGATAGACAACAAGTGGATAGGTTGATAGGATAGATTTTTTTTTTTTTTTTAACATTTTCCGAAGTTACGTCACCAATATTTACCAATTTTTTTCTTTGAGGTTGTCGACTTCTCCATGTATCGGGGATCAAAGTGACAGATTATTTGATCCCACAACTTCCGGTTCTTCACGATGTCATGGTGGGAGCTGTCGCTCTGGTCCCATATGGAGGGGTTGGCTTCCACAAGGTTGATCAGTGTCTCGTTGTGGATAGTCAATGGCTCTTCGTCAACGACAATCCTTTTTTTTTTGGCCGCTGACTTGGACTATGTAAACACAAAAAGTTATGTTGATAGTGTCAATTTCACTGGATGGCCATATTCATATATACAGAGATAGATAGATACATAGATATAAATAGATAGATACATAGATATAGATAGATAGATACATAGATAGATAGATACATACAGTTAGGTCCATATATATTTGGACAGAGACAACATTTTTCTCATTTTGGTTATAGACATTACCACAATTTAATTTTAAACAAAACAATTCAGATGTAGTTGAAGATCAGACTTTTAGCTTTCATTTGAGGGTATCCATATTAAAATTGGATGAAGAGTTTAGGAGTTTCAGCTCCTTAACCTGTGCCACCCTGTTTATTAAAGGGACCAAAAGTAATTGGACAATTGACTCCAAGGCTATTTCATGGACAGGTGTGGGCAATCCCTTCATTATGTCATTCTCAACTAAGCAGATAAAAGGCCTGGAGTTGATTTGAGATGTGGTGCTTGCATTTGGAAGGTTTTCCTATGAAGTAAACATGCGGTCAAAAGTGCTCTCCATGAAGGTGAAACAAGCCATTCTTAAGCTGTGAAAACAGAGAAAAAACCCATCCAAGAAATTGCTACAATATTAGGAGTGGCAAAATGTACAGTTTGGTACATCCTGAGAAGGAAAGAAAGCACTGGTGATCTCATCAATGCAAAAAGACCTGGGCGCCCACGGAAGACAACAGTGGTGGGTGATCGCAGAATAATCTTCATGGTGAAGAGAAACCCCTTCACAACAGCCAACCAAGTGACCAACACTCTCCCGGAGGTCGGCGTATCAATATCCAATAAAGAGAAGACTGCATGAAAGTAAATACAGAGGGTTCACTGCACGGTGCAAGCCACTCATAAGTGTCAAGAATAAAAAGGCTAGACTGGACTTTGCTAAAAAACATCTAAAAAAGCCAGCACAGTTCAGGAAGAACATTCTTTGGACAGATGAAACCAAGATCAACCTCTACCAGAATGATGGAAAGAGAAAAGTATGGCGAAGGCTTGGTACAGCTCATGATCCAAAGCATACCACATCATCTGTAAAACACGGCGGAGGCAGTGTGATGGCTTGGGCATGCATGGCTGCCAGTGGCACTGGGTCACTAGTGTTTATTGATGATGTGACACAGGACAGAAGCAGCCGAATGAATTCTGAGGTATTCAGAGCCATACTGTGTGCTCAGATCCAGCCAAATGCAGCCAAACTGATTGGTCGTCGTTTCATACTACAGATGGACAATGATCCAAAACATAAAGCCAAAGAAACTCAGGAGTTTATTAAAGCAAAGAAGTGGAATATTCTTGAATGGCCAAGTCAGTCACCTGATCTCAACCCAATTGAGCATGCATTTCACTTGTTAAAGACTAAACTTCAGACAGAAAGGCCCACAAACAAACAGCAACTGAAAACCACCGCAGTGAAGGCCTGGCAGAGCATCAAAAAGGAGGAAACACAGCGTCTGGTGATGTCCATGAGTTCAAGACTTCAGGCAGTCATTGCCAACAAAGGGTTTTCAACCAAGTACTAGAAATGAACATTTTATTTAAAATTATTGAATCTGTCCAATTACTTTTGGTCCCTTTAAAAACAGGGTGGCACATGTTAAGGAGCTGAAACTCCTAAACCCTTCATCCAATTTTAATGTGGATACCCTCAAATGAAAGCTGAAAGTCTGAACTTCAACTGCATCTGAATTGTTTTGTTTAAAATTCATTGTGGTAATGTCTATAACCAAAATGAGAAAAATGTTGTCTCTGTCCAAATATATATGGACCTAACTGTAGATAGATAGATACATAGATAGATAGATACATAGATATTGATAGATAGATAAATAGATTGATACATAGATATAGATAGATAGATAGATAGATAGATAGATAGATAGATAGATAGATAGATATAGATAGACAAATAGATGGAGCGATAGATAGTTGATAGATAGTTTATAGGTATAGTAGATAGAAAGTGAATAGATAGATTGTTGATAAATATTGGATAGAATATTTCTAATTTGATATTTACCACTGGCAGTTGTGGCGACGACAGACGGCTAGGGTCCTTCTTTCTTTTGTGTCCTCCGTGTGCCACAACCTATTGTGTATGTAAAATGTAAAAAAAATTATTTTAACATTAAATTATGTTAACATTCATTGGATCAATAAATTTATGCCTGAAAAATTCAACATGTGTGCTATGTACCTTTGTGCTTTTAGCATGTTTTTTGGGGGGTGGTCTAGCAGCATCGGGCTCAGAAGACTCCTATTCACAATAAAACAATAAACAGGATTGTTATTATGCCTAGCTCAATACAATGGAGTTTCACACAACATTATAGTGGTTTTTTAAAGTGCAAGCCTACCGACTGTGACGAAAAAATCGCAGACACGCTGCTGCTGCTGCTGCTGCTGACATCTGTATCCGACATCTGTGTGCAACAAAGCAATACATGTTTAGTACACACACATCCGACGGACATTACAGACTCCCATGATGTATACTGAGATATATATAGAAATGTACTTACATTTCAGGAGAGCTATTGCAACACTCTGTCACGTGTAGTAGACCTAAATGTGTGGGTGGTATATTCCTCCTTTAATGGCCGAAATCACATTTCCTGTCACATGACCCATGTGACCACCCTCAAACGCTATTAAAACGTGTGGTCCTATTTGGAAATTTTTCATGATTTGCGTCTGACTGCGTTTGCCATAGCCTTCTATGGCAGAATGAACGCTTCCGTTAGTAGTGCGTTAGCTTGACCGGACCCGAGAACGCTGCAAGCCGCGTTGAAGGTCCGTCAGAAAAAAAACGTTATGTGACAAACGCATACCAATTTAGGGATGCGTCACGATGCGTTAGACAATGCACGTCTATGGGCGCATTAGTATGTGCGTTACATTGCGTTTTTACTACTTAAAAACGAGTCCGTTAGACGGACACACCTAGCGCAATGTGAACCCAGCCTTAGACAGCTTTTTGTATCCTTCCCCTGAACAACTATGTTGAATAATCTTTGTTTTCAGATCATTTGACAGTTGTTTTGAGGAGCCCATGATGCCACTCTTCAGAGGAGATTCAAACAGGAGAACAACTTGCAAGTGGCCACTTTAAGTAGCTTTTCTCATGATTACATACACCTGGCTATGAAGTTCAAAGCTCAATGAGGTTACAAAACCAAAAAAAGTGCTTTAGTAAGTCAGTAAAAAGTAGGTAGGAGTATTTAAAACAAGAAAATGATAAGGGTGCCCATACTTATGCACCTGTCAAATTTTGTTTGAATGCAGATTGCACATTTTCTGTTAGTACAATAAACCTCATTTCAAGGCAGAAACATTACTGTGTCCAACAGTTATTAGATATATGAAACTGAAATAGCTGTTGCAAAAAAAAACAATTTTTATAAAACATTAAGCTTAAGATTAATAGGGGTCCCCAAACTTTTTCATATAACTGTACTACGTGGGCTGTGCAATATACTACGTGGGCTGTGCAATATACTACGTGGGCTGTGCAATATACTGCGTGGGCTGTGCAATATACTGCGTGGGCTGTGCAATATACTGCGTGGGCTGTGCAATATACTACATGGCTGAGCTATACACTACGTGGCTGTGTTATATGCTATGTGGGCTGTTATACACTCCGTGGGCTGTGCTGTATACTACGTGGCTGTGCTATATACTCCATGGGCTGTGCTATATACTCCGTGGGCTGTGCTATATACTACGTGGCTGTGCTATATACTACGTGGCTATGCTATATACTATGTGGCTGTGCAATATACTACGTGGCTGTGCAATATACTACGTGGCTGTGCTATATACTACGTGGCCGGCCGCGAACAATCAGCGACACGCGCAGTCTGGCCGCGAATTGGCGCGGGATTTGAACCACGCTTCGCTAATTGGTCACGGACGGCCGAATCCTGTGTATTCAATGTATTATTCTAAAATCTTCATAAATAAACTACATACATATTCTAGAATACCCGATGCGTTCGAATCGGGCTACCATCTAGTATATATATATATATATATATATATATATATATATATATATATATATACACACACACATACATATACACATATATATACATATATATAGATCTAACTTTACAACTAACTAAAATGAGAGATCTTGGGAGATTTATTTAATTTCTATCTTTACACAAAAAAGTTGGAGGTCTTTTTTTAGAGACTATAGCTGTAACTGTTCGGCTTCATTCAGACATTGGTTTGATCAGAGAGTGATCCAAGTGTCACGTACGTGGAGAAAAAAAGTTCCTCTGCCTTCTCCTTGCTGACAGTTCCTGAAAATCAGTCTACACTTGGATGACATGTGATTGCTGCCCATTTTTTTCATGGACTATAGACTACCCTAGACTTGTATTGTCGATTTTAATCCAACCTTTGGATCTAAATCGGACATGTTTTCTTGATTTTCAGAGGACCTCTCGCTATACGAAAAATCACGGACATGAATGGCCCGATAGACTATATCAGGTGCAATGTTATCCGTGAAAACTACACATAGCACACATACACAAGAATCAGATGTCAGAATGAAGTATCATTAACAATATATTATAAATCAGTCAGCCCAGAATATCGGACAAAACAGCTTGATTTTATTAGGGATGAAAAGTGAAGGGTAAACCAGGTCATGGAAATTAATTACGCTTTTGGATAAACATAACACCTTCCTATATAATAAAAAGCATTAAAATAAATGATCACTGACCCATTCATTAAGCCAACACAACTTGGATAGCGGTCAGCCAAATGCTTATTCAAATAATGGCTCTTTCCCCACAGTTACCAATATATATGCAGTATGTTCGGTTTGACCTTGGTTGCATTTGGGTTTTTTTACGGGAGAATTCAGAACTTATTTTGGTAAATTATCTCCCATGTGAACATAAATATTAGACATTGTAGTTTTGTTCACCCAATCCTTTTTTCCTGTACATCATCTGTTGAGTAAGGCTGGGGTCACACATGCGGGTGTGATGCGAGAAACTCGCCCGAGTCTCTCGCATCAATACCCGTCGCTGCCACCGGCACTCGGGAAATACATGCAGCTGCACACTCCGGTCCCGAGTGCTGGCGGCACTGCCGGGTATTGATGCGAGAGAGTTGCGCGAGTTTATCGCATCACACTTGCAAAATTGAGCTGGATTCTGTTTTTTCCATATTTTTTTGTTGTAAAAAAGTTGACTGCAATAGGATATGGAACTTTTTTCAAAGGTAAACTTTTCTAATGCTGAAACAAGCAACATAATATAAATGTGGTGTTGTGAACCTAGCTTCATGTGAAAATCAATAATATTTTATGAAGATCTATTGTTGCCTTGTCATCTAACATTATGATCCCTTCCTTTTAGGATGTTCCTGCTCTTCCGTTTGATAGATCATTCCTGGAAAGAAATCTGCCATCACCTCAAGGATTAGTTAGGTTTGTTGGCTGCTCTGTGTTCATTGCTTCAGCAGCTGCTCTTGGGCTCTTTGCATACAAGAAAGGGCTTATCCCTCGTGGTTAATCAGTTCACAACACTGGTCTTTTTTTCCCACATGATGACGATCTGCTCGTAATGTTGTGTCATTTGGTATGCTGATTATCCGTATTGACTTTATGTTAACTAACCAAAAGCCAAACAACACCTCAATCTGAGAGTTGATTAATATTGATTGTGAAACTGATATTGTAGGAAAATGTAATAGGTAATATTCATAACATTTTTTAATCTTGACACATTCTGTAACCATGGTATTTTCACACATTGCCTCAGGTTAATATACTAATATCAGACAGTATACACTATGCAGATTGATAAATAAGCTCAGGAGTGACAAGGGAATTGTATTCTGCACAAAAATATTTAGTTCTTCACCCTCCAAACAGAAGCTGGTAGGAATATTATAAAAAAGGAGTCTTTGTACTAGTAATGTTTTGCCACATTCAATATCATAGTCTTTCAGTGTAGCGTGGTTTATTATCAGCCTGAGGACTGTGATGAGGAAGGATTTTATTAAAGGATCTCGACAGTGATGAGCAAGGGTTTTATTAACCCCTTAAGCCCGTATGACGTACTATCCCGTCGAGGTGGGGTGGGCCTTAATTCCCGGTGACGGGATAGTACGTCATACGCGATCGGCCGCGCTCACGGGGGGAGCGCGGCCGATCGCGGCCGGGTGTCGGCTGCATATCGCAGCTGACATCCGGCACTATGTGCCAGGAGCGGTCACGGACCGCCCCCGGCACATTAACCCCCGGCACACCGCGATCAAACATGATCGTGGTGTACCGGCGGTACAGGGAAGCATCGCGCAGGGAGGGGGCTCCCTGCGGGCTTCCCTGAGACGATCGGTACAAGGTGATGTACTCACCTCGTACCGAACGTCTTCTCCCTGCAGGCCCCGGATCCAAAATGGCCGAGGGGCTGTATCCGGGTCCTGCAGGGAGCACTTCCGGGTCGGAGCAGGCTGCAGATGAAAGCTGCAGCCTGCTCCGATGAAAGTATGATCGCGGATCTGATAGAGTGCTGTGCACACTATCAGATCTGCGATCTGTGATGTCCCCCCCTGGGACAAAGTAAAAAAGTAAAAAAAAAAATTTCCACATGTGTAAAAAAAAAAAAAAAAAAAAAAATTCCTAAATAAATAATAATAAAAAAAAAAATATTATTCCCATAAATACATTTCTTTATCTAAAAAAAACAAACAAAAACAATAAAAGTACACATATTTAGTATCGCCGCGTCCGTAACGACCCAACCTATAAAACTGGCCCACTAGTTAACCCCTTCAGTAAACACCGTAAGAAAAAAAAAAAAAAAAACGAGGCAAAAAACAACGCTTTATTACCATACCGCCGAACAAAAAGTGGAATAACACGCGATCAAAAAGACGGATATAAATAACCATGGTACCACTGAAAACGTCATATTGTCCCGCAAAAAACGAGCCGCCATACAGCATCATCAGCAAAAAAATTAAAAAGTTATAGTCCTCAGAATAAAGCGATGCCAAAATAATTATTTTTTCTATAAAATAGTTTTTATCGTATAAAAGCGTCAAAACATAAAAAAATGATATAAATGAGGTATCGCTGTAATCGTACTGACCCGAAGAATAAAACTGCTTTATCAATTTTACCAAACGCGGAACGGTATAAACGCCTCCCCCAAAAGAAATTCATGAATAGCTGGTTTTTGGTCTTTCTGCCTCACAAAAATCGGAATAAAAAGCGATCAAAAACGGTCACGTGTCCGAAAATGTTACCAATAAAAACGTCAACTCGTCCCGCAAAAAACAAGACCTCACATGACTCTGTGGACCAAAATGTGGAAAAATTATAGGTCTCAAAATGTGGAGACGCAAAAACTTTTTTGCTATAAAAAGCGTCTTTTAGTCTGGTTTCACACTTGCGTTTTTATCTGCATGCGTTTTTTAAAAAAACCGCATGTGTGAAAAAATGCATGTAAACGCGGTAAAACGCATGCGTTTTTATAGAAAAACACAAGAAAACAAGAAAAAAACAAAAAACCCTAACCCTACCCCTAACCCTACCCCTAACCTGAAATACGTGGCACTGAAATACGTGGCACTGAAATATACGTTTATATACGTATATACGTATATAAGTGCCACGATATTTCAGTGGCCACGTATATAAGTGCCACGTATTTAAGTGCCACGTATTTCAGTGCCACGTATTTCAGTGCCACGTATTTCAGTGCCACGTATTTCAGTGCCACGTATTTCAGTGCCACGTATTTCAGTGCCACGTATTTCAGTGCCACGTATTTACGTGCCACGTATTTCAGTGCCACGTATTTCAGTGCCACGTATTTACGTGCCACGTATTTTTCAGTGCCTGAAATACGTGGCACTGAAATACGTGGCACTGAAATTCGTGGCACTGAAATTCGTGGCACTGAAATATCGTGGCACTGAAATATCGTGGCACTGAAGTATTTACGTGCCACGTATTTTTCAGTGCCTGAAATACGTGGCACTGAAATACGTGGCACTGAAATACGTGGCACTGAAATATCGTGGCACTGAAATACGTGGCACTGAAATACGTGGCACTGAAATACGTGGCACTTAAATACGTGGCTCTTAAATACGTGGCACTTATATACGTGGCACTTATGACTGTCAGAAAATGTTCAGTAAACGGTTAGGGGTGAGGTTAGGGGTAGGGTTTCAGGTAGAATTGGGGAGCTTCCACTGTTCAGGCACATCAGGGGCTCTCCAAACGCGACATGGCGTCCAATCTCAATTCCAGCCAATTCTGCGTTGAAAAAGTAAAACAGTGCTCCTTCCCTTCCGAGCTCTCCCGTGCGTCCAAAAAGGGGTTTACCCCAACATATGGGGTATCAGCGTACTAGGGACAAATTGAACAACAACTTCTGGGGTCCAAGTTCTCTTGTTATCCTTGGGAAAATAAAAATTTGGGGGGCTAAAAATCATTTTTGTGGGAAAAAAAATATGTTTTATTTTCACGGCTCTGCGTTGTAAACTGTAGTGAAACACTTGGGGGTTCAAAGTTCTCACAACACATCTAGATAAGTTCCTTGGGAGGTCTAGTTTCCAATATGGGGTCACTTGTGGGGGGTTTGTACTGTTTGGGTACATCAGGGGCTCTGCAAATGCAACGTGACGCCTGCAGACCAATCCATTTAAGTCTGCATTCCAAATGGCGCTCCTTCCCTTCCGAGCTCTGTCATGCGCCCAAACAGTGGTTCCCCCCCACATAGGGGGTATCAGCGTACTCAGGACAAATTGGACAACAACTTTTAGGGTCCAATTTATCCTGATACCCTTGTGAAAATACAAAACTGGGGGCTAAATTTCATTTTTGTGAAAAAAAAAAAAAAATAATATTTTCACGGCTCTGCGTTATAAACTGTAGTGAAACACTTGGGGGTTCAAAGTTCTCACAACACATCTAGATAAGTTCCTTGGGGGGTCTAGTTTCCAATATGGGGTCACTTGTGGGGGGTTTGTACTGTTTGGGTACATCAGGGGCTCTGCAAATGCAACGTGACGCCTGCAGACCAATCCATTTAAGTCTGCATTCCAAATGGCGCTCCTTCACTTCCGAGCTCTGTCATGCGCCCAAACAGTGGTTCCCCCCCACATAGGGGGTATCAGCGTACTCAGGACAAATTGGACAACAACTTTTATGGTCCAATTTATCCTGATACCCTTGTGAAAATACAATACTTGGGGGCTAAAAAATCATTTTTGTGAAAAAAAAAAATATTTTTATTTTCACGGCTCTGCGTTATAAACTGTAGTGAAACACTTGGGGGTTCAAAGCTCTCAAAACACATCTAGATAAGTTCCTTAGGGGGTCTACTTTCCAAAATGGTGTCACTTGTAGGGAGTTTCAATGTTTAGGCACATCAGGGGCTCTCCAAACGCAACATGGCATCCCATCTTAATTCCAGTCAATTTTGCATTGAAAAGTAAAATAGCGCTTCTTCCCTTCTGAGCTCTGCTATGCACCCAAACAATGGTTTACACCCACATATGGGGTATCGTCGTACTCAGGACAAATTGCACAACAACTTTTGTGGTCTAATTTCTTCTCTTACCCTTGGGGAAATAAAAAAATGGGGGTGAAAAGATCATTTTTGTGAAAAAATATGATTTTTTATTTTTACGGCTCTGCATTATAAACTTCTGTGAAGCACTTGTTGGGTCAAAGTGCTCAACACACATCTAGATAAGTTCCTTAAGGGGTCTACTTTCCAAAATGGTGTCACTCGTGGGGGGTTTCAATGTTTAGGCACATTAGGGGCTCTCCAAACGCAACATGGCGTCCCATCTCAATTCCAGTCAATTTTGCATTGAAAAGTCAAATGGCGCTCCTTCCCTTCTGAGCTCTGCCCTGCGCCCAAACAATGGTTTACACCCACATATGGGGTATCAGTGTACTCAGGACAAATTGCACAACAATTTTTGGGGTCCAATTTCTTCTCTTACCCTTGGGAAAATAAAAAATTGGGGGTGAAAAGATCATTTTTGTGAAAAAATATGATTTTTTATTTTTACGGCTCTGCATTATAAACTTCTGTAAAGCACTTGTTGGGTCAAAATGCTCACCACACATCTAGATAAGTTCCTTAGGGGGTCTACTTTCCAAAATGGTGTCACTTGTTAGGGGTTTCAATGTTTAGGCACATCAAGGGCTCTCTAAATGCAACATGGCGTCCCATCTCAATTCCAGTCAATTTTGCATTGAAAAGTCAAATGGCGCTCCTTCCCTTCCGAGCTCTGCCCTGCGCCCAAACAATGGTTTACACCCACATATGGGGTATCAGCGTACTCAGGACAAATTGCACAACAATTTTTGGGGTCCAATTTCTTCTCTCACCCTTGGGAAAATAAAAAATTGGGGGTGAAAAGATCATTTTTGTGAAAAAATATGATTTTTTATTTTTACGGCTTTGCATTATAAACTTCTGTAAAGCACTTGTTGGGTCAAAGTGCTCACCACACATCTAGATAAGTTCCTTAGGGGGTCTACTTTCCAAAATGGTGTCACTTGTTAGGGGTTTCAATGTTTAGGCACATCAGGGGCTCTCCAAATGCAACATGGCGTCCCATCTCAATTCCAGTCAATTTTGCATTGAAAAGTCAAATGGCGCTCCTTTGCTTCCAAGCTCTGCCATGCGCCCAAACTGTGGTTTACCCCCACATATGGGGTATCAGCGTACTCAGGACAAATTGTACAACAACTTTTGGGGTCTATTTTCTCCTGTTACCCTTGGTAAAATAAAACAAATTGGAGCTGAAATAAATTTTGTGTGAAAAAAAGTTAAATGTTCATTTTTATTTAAACATTCCAAAAATTCCTGTGAAACACCTGAAGGGTTAATAAACTTCTTGAAAGTGGTTTTGAGTACCTTGAGGGGTGCAGTTTTTAGAATGGTGTCACACTTGGGTATTTTCTATCATATAGACCCGTCAAAATGACTTCAAATGAGATGTGGTCCCTAAAAAAAAATGGTGTTGTAAAAATGAGAAATTGCTGGTCAACTTTTAACCCTTATAACTCCGTCACAAAAAAAAATTTTGGTTCCAAAATTGTGCTGATGTAAAGTAGACATGTGGAAAATGTTATTTATTAAGTATTTTGTGTGACATATGTCTGTGATTTAAGGGCATAAAAATTCAAAGTTGGAAAATTGCGAAATTTTCCAAATTTTCGCCAAATATTCGTTTTTTTCACAAATAAACGCAAGTTATATCGAACAAATTTTACCACTAACATGAAGTACAATATGTCACGAGAAAACAATGTCAGAATCGCCAAGATCCGTTGAAGCGTTCCAGAGTTATAACCTCATAAAGGGACAGTGGTCAGAATTGTAAAAATTGGCCTGGTCATTAACGTGCAAACCACCCTCGGGGCTTAAGGGGTTAAAGGCGCTTGTCAAGTAAAACTGATACAATATATTATGCAATTATAAGTTATTGTTGGTATGAGGACATTTGAGTTACTTGTCTTTCACCACTTCCTTATGATCCTCTAATGAAATATATTATTTGCTATTATCTTGTGCCCTCATTATAGAAAAAGTACATCTACACTTCTATCATATTCCCTTACTATCTGGATTTTACCATCCCTAATTTGAAACTAAAAGAGGTCTTACCCATGTACCCTCTTTTTGTCTGAGAAACTTCTCAGCAAACTACCGACTATCTATGGAGCAGAGCCTCTATATTTTTATCTTTTTATTCTATTTTTTTATTCAGTACAGCGTAATAGTAAAGCAAAAGATATCATTAGGCCGTGTTAACCCATATATGGATCTCAAGGCCTCGCAACCTGATTACTAACCTTATAGACCCATATTAAGGTTTAAAGAGGTTGTCCACTGATTTAACATTGATGGTCTGTACATAGGATGGGTCATCAGTGTCTGATGGAGATGCAACACCCTCACCGATCAGTTGTTCTCGGTGTCGGCAGTGACAGGTACTGCTCAGTTACTGAGCTGCACAGTGCAGCTCCATCTACTGTATTGTGGCCATTGCACATCAGCCCTCTATTCAAATCAATAGGGGGCTGATGTGCAGTACCCTGCCACTATATAGTAGACCACGCTGCGTTGTGCAGCTCCGTAATTGAGCAGTTCTGGCCACTGCTGACACTGAGAACAGCTAATCGGCAGGGTGTGCTTGGCGATGTACCCACACCGATCAATGATGACCTATCCTAAGGATAGGCAATCAATGTCAAAGTAGTAGACAACCTTTTTAAGTTTAGTTTGGAAGACACACCTCCAGAATGGGCATTGGGATCTGTATACAGAACGTGAAATATACTCTTCTTAAGCCAATCTTACTGTAGATAACTTTTACAACCGTCATGTATACATACCACAAAAGCTAAGCCTTCTTCTCTTAATGTATTATTATGTCTTGAACTACAATATTTATTTGCAATAGTTGTGAGTGCCTGACAACTGTATAAAAATCTTGCACATGGCAGTATAAATTTAACACACAATTTGCTGATTATGGCATTTTTTTAAATAATTTTGTCATGATGTGATCCAGTATTTTGTACAATAATTATTACACCCCAAAATTGTTTGTTTTTTTCCTAAGGAGTTCTGACCTACTGTAGTTATAAGTAAAATACATGCTCAACCCGGAAGGAAAAGATGTGGAATTATAAAAATCACAGGATCAAAATACAGCTCTGGCAAAAATTAAGAGACCACTGCAAAATGTTCAGTTTGTCTGATTTTTCTCTTTATAGGTATATTTTTGAGTAAAATGTAAATTGTTCTTTTAGTCTATAAACTTCTGTCAACATGTCTCCGAATTTCCAAGCAATACATTTTGTATTTTTTTCTGACAAAGAAAAATGGTCAAAATTAAAAAAAAACAGTGCTTTCGGACCTCAAATAATGCAAAGAAAACAAGTTCAGAATCATTTAGAAACAACAATACTAATGTTTTAACTCAGGAAGAGTTCAGAAATCAATATTTTGTGGAATAACCATGATTTTTAATCACACCTTTCATGCGTCTTGGCATGCTTTCCACCAGTCTTTCACACTGCTTTTGGCGCAAAAAGTTAAGCAGTTCTTCTTTGTTTGATGGCTTGTGACTATCCATCATCATCTTGATTACATTCCAGTGGTGTTCAATGGGGTTCAGGTCTGGAGATTGGGCTGCCCATGACAGGGTTTGATGTGGTGGTCTCTTAATTTTTGCCAGAGCTGTATATGTATATATAATAATAATAATAATTTTTATTTATATACTGCCAACATATTCCGCAGCGCTTTACAGTTTAACAGTTTCAAACACAACAGTCATAAGTAACAACGTTAACAATAGAATAATTAAAGCAAAATAAGACAACCCTGCTCGTGAGAGCTTACAATCTACAATGAGGTGGGGGAGATACAAAGTACAGGGTGTGTATTTACAATGATGGTCCAGCCATTTTCCGGGGGTGGGGGATAGATGGAAGTAGTGAATGGGCTACACACACTTAAACATAAAATAACTTTGATTATGGAACGTGATAGGCTGCTCTGAACAAATGTGTTTTGAGGGAGCACCTAAAACTATGCAAAATGTGGATGGTCCTAATATCTTGGGGTAGAGCATTCCAGAGAATTGGCGCAGCACGGGAGAAGTCTTGGAATCGGGAGTGGGAGGTACGGATTAGTGCAGAGGTTAGTCGAAAGTTGTTTGCAGAGTGCAGTGGTCGGTTAGGCTAATAGACAGAAATGAGGGACGAGATGTAAGGGGGTGCCGCACTGTGGACAGCTTTGTGGGTGAGAACAAGTACTTTGAATTGGATTCTGTAATGAATGGGCAGCCAGTGTAACGATTGGAGAAGAGCAGACATGTCTGAATACCGATTAGATAGATGGACAACCCTGGCTGGTGCATTAACGATGGACTGGAGAGGAGAAAGTCGAGTAACGGGGAGGCCAATTAATAGAGCATTGCAGTGGTCCAGGAGGGAGTGGATCAAGGTGACAGTGAGTTTTTTTGTTGTTTCCATGGTGAGAAAAGGGCAGATTCTAGAGATGTTCTTTAGGTGTAAGCGGCAGGAGCGGGCAAGAGATTGTATATGAGATGTGAAGGAGAGATCAGAGTCAAACATATATACACATATATATATTAATTATATGTAAATGATGAAAAAAATGGAAATAACATTTTCTAATTATCTTTGATTTATTCAGTATCGAGTATGAGAGACATACAGAAATACATGCACCTTGGCATGCCATTAGTGGGATGTTCTGCCATGCTGAATGCATCTGTATTCCCAAATCATCAAAATCCCCTGCTGGTAGCTCAAGTTCTAATCAATTATGTCCCAGATCTGCTTGATGGGAGACAAGTCACAAGATTCTTTCAGGTCGTGGTACCATATTTAGGCCACGCAGACTGCTCACAGTAGCATGAGCAAAATGCAGCTTTGCGTTTTCCTGTTCAAAAACAGCTCCTGGGACACTTTGGAGCAAAGGCCCAACAGCTGGTTCCATGACCAAATCAATGTAACGCAGAACTCTTAATGTACCTGGAATGAAGACTAGAGGGATTCTGCTTCCATAAATTATGCCATCCCATAACATAATCCCGGGAGTAAGACTGGTATTAATTTCCCTCATGAGTACCTCTTAATAACTTATGCCACTTCTCTCAAAGGTTGTCATGGTGCAGAACAAAAGAGCAGTAGAGGCTGGCATGGATGCTTATCTTCTTGACAATGAGTTCCACTTTTGTCTTGTGCACAATGATAGTCAGAGATTAGTATCAAGACCATGTGTGCAAACCAAGGAGTTCTTCTCAAGAGAATGTTTCTGTCACACCAGTCCTACTCCCACGATTTTGGTGTAGGTTTACATAATGTTCAGTAGTCAAACCCCTCCAGACTTCATTCCAGGTACACTAACCGTTCATTGTTTCGTTGATTTGATTGTTGAACCAGTGGTACGGCTATTTCTCCAAAATGTCCCAGGAGCTATTTTTTAACATGACAAAGCCAGGATGCATGTTGCTTGTGCTACTGTGAGCAGCCTGTGTGGCATAAATGTACTGCCATGACCTGCATCATCCTCAAACTTATTTCCCATTGAGCACATCTGGGACATCATTGATCTGGAATTGCAAAATGAGCTACCAAAAACAGATCTTGATGATCTGCATGCCCAAGTGTCTTGGTGGAAAACATTTCGTAGAAAACTTAGATAACTTCATGGATAGCATTACAAGGCATATAAGTGCATGTATTTTTGTGCATGGCATTCATACTTGTGGTACTGATACTGAAAAATCAAGATGTTGTGAAAATTTTGTTTTCATTATTTTATTATTTCCATATCGCTAATATTTTTTCGATTCTTTATTTTCATGATTTCACAACTTTTTCTTCATGCAAATTCAATTTTGTTGAATGTAGTTGTAAAATGTGTAATTTAAAATTCACCATTTTTTTTTATTATTATTATGCATCATTTACATTTCTCAGGCTATTAACGAGTTTAACAAGATAAAAAAGCATACATACAGTGCAGTGTTACTTTACCACTTATGATTAATTCACATAATACAGCGGCTTAGGAATATTCTGTAAGAAATTGGTGTGAAATTCCCTTTTTAATGTTATTACTAGTTCATCAATAATTTCTACAATATTATAATGTAGAAACTACTGTATGTGGTTTTTTTTTGTTTGGAAGACGTTTTTTTCTTGCCATTTCATATAGAACAAATCTGAAATTTACTTGAAAATATCTCAAAATTTCACTAACAATTGCTGTTTTTATGTATGTGTTTAATAGATATTTTAAATATAATAGAGATATAATTTTTTTACTATATTAAATATATTGTGTTTTAGTGTTACCTTGACAATCAATATAAACTTTACAGTATTATGATTATCTTCTAAAGAACAAATTAATTTCAATAAAATTCTTTTCACAGTCATGTCTGTCTTATTTGGTTAAAAGGCTTCAGACATTGGATTGCATTTTGGATTAAAGGCATATCATCTGTATTGTTTGTCATTTCCTACAATTTGTGCTCTATAGTGATTTTATCATTTTTCTTTTTTTATTTGTTATACCCCCGTAAAGTCAGTTTTGAGACTGTCACAATTTTTTTTCACAAAGTTAGCTGTATCTTACTTTTTTCCTACACAAAAACCCCCTTGCAACCTCATCTCTGAAATGAAGGCGGGGTACACAGGTACGCTCTAGTAAATTTGGATCTGCCTCTAGCACATACCAATTCTTTCTTATAGTCCTTCTAATCATATCTGACATCAGACTATGCTCAAACGAGAAGATAAACTTATTCTCTACCTTCTACTTTTTTTGAATTACCGTATATACTCGAGTATAAGCCGACCCGAGTATAAGCCGATCCCCCTAATTTTGCCACAAAAAACTGGGAAAACTTGTTGACTCGAGTATAAGCCTAGGGTGGAAAATGCAGCAGGTACCAGTGAATTTCAAAATTAAAAATAGATACTCCATACCGTTCATTATGGCCCCATAGATGCTCCACATAAAGCTGTGCCACATATAATGCTCTGCACCGTTCATTATGGCCCCATAGATGCTCCACATAAAGCTGTGCCATATATACAATGCTCTGCACCGTTGCCCCATAGCTGTGCCATATATATAATGCTCTGCACCGTTGCCCCATAGCTGTGCCACATATATAATGCTCTGCACCGTTGCCCCATAGCTGTGCCATATAGTGCTCTGCACCGTTGCCCCATAGCTGTGCCATATATATAATGCTCTGCACCATTGCCCCATAGCTGTGCCACATATATAATGCTCTGCACCGTTGCCCCATAGCTGTGCCATATAGTACTCTGCACCGTTGCCCCATAGCTGTGCCATATACTGCTCTGCACCGTTGCCCCATAGCTGTGCCATATAGTGCTCTGCACCGTTGCCCCATAGCTGTGCCATATAGTGCTCTGCACCGTTGCCCCATAGCTGTGCCATATAGTGCTCTGCACCGTTGCCCCATAGCTGTGCCATATAGTGCTCTGCACCGTTGCCCCATAGCTGTGCCATATAGTGCTCTGCACCGTCGCCCCATAGCTGTGCCATATAGTGCTCTGCACCATTGCCCCATAGCTGTGCCATATAGTGCTCTGCACCATTATTGCCCCATAGCTGTGCCATATAGTGCTCTGCACCGTCCATTATCGCCCCATAGCTGTGCCATATAGTGCTCTGCACCATTGCCCCATAGCTGTGCCATATAGTGCTCTGCACCGTTGCCCCATAGCTGTGCCATATAGTGCTCTGCACCGTTGCCCCATAGCTGTGCCATATAGTGCTCTGCACCGTTGCCCCATAGCTGTGCCATATATATAATGCTCTGCACCATTGCCCCATAGCTGTGCCACATATATAATGCTCTGCACCGTTGCCCCATAGCTGTGCCATATAGTACTCTGCACCGTTGCCCCATAGCTGTGCCATATACTGCTCTGCACCGTTGCCCCATAGCTGTGCCATATAGTGCTCTGCACCGTTGCCCCATAGCTGTGCCATATAGTGCTCTGCACCGTTGCCCCATAGCTGTGCCATATAGTGCTCTGCACCGTTGCCCCATAGCTGTGCCATATAGTGCTCTGCACCGTCGCCCCATAGCTGTGCCATATAGTGCTCTGCACCGTTGCCCCATAGCTGTGCCATATAGTGCTCTGCACCATTATTGCCCCATAGCTGTGCCATATAGTGCTCTGCACCGTCCATTATCGCCCCATAGCTGTGCCATATAGTGCTCTGCACCATTGCCCCATAGCTGTGCCATATAGTGCTCTGCACCGTTGCCCCATAGCTGTGCCATATAGTGCTCTGCACCGTTGCCCCATAGCTGTGCCATATAGTGCTCTGCACCGTTGCCCCATAGCTGTGCCATATAGTGCTCTGCACCGTTGCCCCATAGCTGTTCCATATAGTGCTCTGCACCATTGCCCCATAGCTGTGCCATATAGTGCTCTGCACCATTGCCCCATAGCTGTGCCATATAGTGCTCTGCACCATTATTGCCCCATAGCTGTGCCATATAGTGCTCTGCACCATTGCCCCATAGCTGTGCCATATAGTGCTCTGCACCGTCCATTATTGCCCCATAGCTGTGCTGCTGCAATAAAATAATAAAACACATACTCACCTCTCTTGCTTGCAGCTCCTCGGCGCCATCTTCCCGGCGTCTCTCCGCACTGACTGATCAGGCAGAGGGCGGTGCGCACACTATATGCGTCATCGCGCCCTCTGCCTGAACAGTCAGTGCTGAGAGACGCCGGGAAGATGGCGCGGTGCCCGGCGTGTGGAACGAGGACAGGTGAATATGAGATACTTACCTGCTCCCGGCGTCCCGCTCCTTCCCCCGGACAGCTGGTCTTCTGTGCCGCAGCCTCTTTCTCTATCAGTGGTCACCGGCACCGCTTCATTAGAGAAATGAATAGGCGGCTCCGCCCCTATGGGAGGTGGAGCAGCCTATTCATTTCTCTAATGAGCGGTCCCACGTGACCGCTCAGAGGAAGAGGCTGCGGCACCGAAGACAGTGTGACAGGCAGGGGGAGCGACAGGAACGCCGGGACTAGGTGAGTATATGACAGTGCTCACCCGCCGACCCCACCACCGATCATGACTCGAGTATAAGCCGAGAGGGGCACTTTCAGTCCAAAAATTTGGGCTGAAAATCTCAGCTTATACTCGAGTATATACGGTAAGTAATTCTTTTCTATAAAATTTTACTGCATTCCTAAAAGCTTTGGATAGTATGTCCTCTGCTTACTATCCTATCCATAAATGACCCATACGATCTTGGGATTGTAATTAAAAATCACTATATTGACTACTTATTAATTTTAGGCACAAAAACTGGCAGTATGGGAGTAATGTTTTCTTATATCTAATGGATGATTGCTTTTCCTGCCCATATTTTAAGTGCATATACAGCAGGTCAAATAAGTATTGAACACACCAGCAGTTTTCTAAATTAAATATATTTTTAAAAGTGCTATTGACATGCAATTCTCACCAGATGTCGTAGTAACCCATCCAATCCACACAGATAAAGAAATGAAATCATACATGTCCATAAATTAATTTATGTGTAATAATGACAAATGCCACAGAGAACACATGAAAGAGTAGTGCAAAAAGCCATGGTAAGTCATGACACCAGCTGACATCTATTAGTAAGTAGAAAGCAATCCTGTCACTTAGTAAAAAATAATATTGGTTACAGTAGTTCAACTGATGGCCTATAAAAAGATGTATCATTACCAAGGTGCCACACAAGAAACATTTCATGATGGGTAAAACCAGTGAGCTATCTCAAGACCTTTGCATCCTTATTGTTGCAAAGTATAATGATGACATTGGTTACAGAAGAATTTCTAAACTACTGAAGGTTCCACAGCCATGGCAGCACCCACCCATTGCTGATCCCATTCTTTGCATAAACCATCTCTCCTCAAGTTGAAAGTGTTATGTTCCAAAAACAAAATTCAGTGATTCACATATAAAATTAATTAAACTTTTAAAAATCTTTCTTACTACTTTCTAAGAACATATTGACTGCAGCAAATCCATCTTTATGGCAGATATGAGAGTAAAAACTCTCTACATCCACTGGGGCTAAGGTGTTATTCTCTGTTTATACACTCAGAATCTTGCAAGAGGTTTTTTGGTGTAAAAGAAGAAAATGTCCAGCTTCACCGAATCCGTGAAAAAAAGGTTTCTTTATTCACAAACTTGTAACATAGAGGATACAAACTTCAGTACAAACCATATGGGTGTGAATCTCAATGCGTTTCTGGAGACTAAGCTCCCTTAATCATGACATGTTTTTTGGTGTACCTTAAATAAGAGGGAACACAATCGAGGAGAGATCTCAGAAACCAATCAAGAAATTGGAAAAGGTTCAGTGACGGATCCATACCCAGCTACAATAGGGCAGTCAGGGGGATTTCATCATTAACTTGTGTGCAATAAATTACTATGATTTACAGGGGATATCTGGAATCCGTCTTTCAACCACATTACAAGATATATTTTCTAATCCTCTCCGCAAAATAGACCTCAGTTGATCTTTATGATTTGTGGGCTTATTTTGTAAAAAAACAGAATAAGTACCAGTATCCATTAGTTGTTGTAATGCTTATTTCTTATAATAATCCCTCATCATGACGACAATTTTACCTTTTTGCCCAAAAGTTTTGTTGTCACGTGTTTCAGGTTTTTTTAGCCGTTTGATTGCTCTTTCTTTATCTGTTAAATTAGATTCCCATGTTGGATATTACTGACTTTTTATGTCCTGCATTACTGCTGTGAAATTAGCTAACGAGCTACCAGGGATAACTGAAGGAAAGATTTTTGTGTTAGTGCCCCCTTAAAGCAAGAGTATTATTTGATTTACTCATCTGATTTTTCAGCTCAACCATTTAATAAATCGGACAAATTAATGATGTCTGCTCCTGAGTGGTGAAACTTTACACTATTAGAAAACTCCAAAGGACTGCTGGTGCATAAAACATGTATGTGTATTGGTTGGTTCAGCCCTACATTTACCTTTATACATACTGAACAAATTAATTTTTTAAATTTTTGTTTAAAAATCTATCTCAAACTAGACTTCATTAAAGTGATTAGTTGTAAAATATATAAATCTTTGGACACTGCATGTATATATTCAACTAATATAGTAGTAGTGTATACAGTAGATTTTGTACTTTATCGTTATTTATGTTTGTCATACCTGTGGGACCCATGGATTGAGTTTCTCTTGTTGTTCCAGGAGACTTTTTTTTGTTTGTTTTGTCCATCCTTTTGGATCAGTAGTCTAAAGGGCCAGAAGCACCTATGGTCATTCCATCATTTTAAGTATTTTCCTTTTTTCCAGATAATCTGTTGCTCTTCCAAAGGCTTTTGATTTTCCTATTTTGCCTTTTTAATGGCATAGTCCTCCTCATATTTCTATTGCCATATTAATTCCACATGTATCTTGAAATCAAAGTCCATTATGTACTTAACCTTTTTCATTTTTTATGTCATTTTTGATTAGCACCATCCTTCAATCCATCTTTTTCAAGAATTGTTGAAATTCAATCTCAATTAACTGTGATTATAGTTCACTTAATTTGGAAAACTCATTGTTCACATTACAGATCGTGGTAGGACAAGAGATGTCAGCAGAATATATGTCAATTACCAGGTGATCTGAGATCATCGGTTCACTGGGCCGCAGGGTGCATGGGCTGCCAGCTGTCTCCTTAGTCCTTTCTTAGCATGTTACTGGATGCGAGCCACGCTTACGAAGTTACCAGCAAGCATACCAAAGAGAGGGACGACATGCCTTCATCCCTTTTGGGTAACTGCCCTCTGGGCTGAAATTAAATCTCACCTTGCCTCTGCAGCTGCGAACTCCAAAACGTATGAAAGATCATAAGTCTGGATGGTTCTAGGGCAGTGGTTCTAGCCCCATTGGATCCAGACAGGACTCTGCCACGTGTTAAGACCAAACATAGCTTTGCTATCTAGTTTCTACTGGCTGTTCTTTGTATCTCCCATTTTAGAACCCCTGGGGGCTTTAACGGGTCGAGACCCAGCTGGGCGTTTACCATATTCTGGGGATCTCTGAAATATACATGATGTATGGCTAAAGTGTATAGTAGTTCCATAACTCCTTATGGAATTATTGCTGACTCAACAAAGCAGTTTAAACCGCATGGTATCCATATGGCCAGCAAGCCTTTTGTTCTGCTCTGAGCTGACTCAAGGCGTGAGATCTGTCATTCATTGCCTTTGAAGCTTGACCTCCCCCTGCTGAGCTAGCTGCACACTGAAGGGGATTTTATAATCCAGTACCAGCTGGGATAAAAATGATTAGCATTAAATTATATTTCCAATATTCTTCACACCACCCTCCTTTAGAGGGTGCTAGGGGCAGCACTTTCCGGTGTTCCACTGCGCCCATCCACAACCTCTCCTCATGGGATAACCCATCTGCATTACCGTGGTCACGGCCCTTCTTGTGGGTAGTGGTGAAGTGGTACAGCTAGAGTGCAAGGCTCCAGTGTAGTACTCTCCCATTCGTTTCCGGATACGGTGTGTAACTAGATGAGTGGTTTGTTGTCTGTTTCCACTATGAATTGGCATCCGTACAAGTATGGCTGCAGATGCTGCAGGGCCCACACAATTGCCAGACATTCCTTTTCCATCATGGAACCTCCCTCGACAGGAACTTCCGGCTCAGGTGCAAAATGGGGTGTTCTTAGCCCATAAAGTCGACCTGGCTGAGCACAGCACCGAGGCCAAAGTCACTGGCATCAGTCTAAACTACAAATAGCCACGTAAAGTCGGCTGCTTGTAGTACTGTGAAGCTAGAAAGGGCAGTCTTCAATGTCCATCTCAGTCGTTTGTCCAATCGACTGCAGAAGGCAGATTCTTCTTGACGAGCTCTGTCAGGTGCTTTTCCAGGCTATTATAGTGAGGGCAAACCTCCTAGAGTACCCTGTGGTACCCTGGAAGGACATCACCTGTTCATTGGTCCTGGGGGTGGGCCAGGATGCGATGGCATCCACCTTCCTGAGCTCCATCTTTAGACCCCCCCCCCCGTCTACTTGGTGTCCCAGGTAGTGGACCTTGCTCATACCCACTGGCACTTTTCCAGCTTAATGGTCAAACCTGCCCAGCGCATCTGCCCGAGCACCTTCGACAAGTGCTCTACTTGATCTTCCCAGGTGGGACTGAAGATGGCAATGTCATCCAGGTATGAAGCCACGTACCCTTCAAGTCCCATAATCAGCGTGATGATCATTCGCTGAAAAGTGGCATCACTGTGGACTCTGGGGTGATAAAGGTAGAACATTTACATGTCTGGCGGGTCAGGAATCGATCAATATCCCCGGCTTAGATCCATGATGGTCAGGTACTTGGCCCCTGCCAACTGTGAGAATGTCATTGATGAGCAGCATTGGGTATGCATTGGTGACCGTGACAGCATTTAACCCCCTGTAGTCCGTGCAGAATCGGGTTGTCCATTCTCCTTTGGGATGAGGACTACAGGCGAGGCCCAAGCGCTGCTGGATGGTTGGATGACCCCCAGCTTCAACATCTCGTCAATCTCTTGTCGCATGTGCTGCTCCACCTCTAGGGAGACCCAGTATGCTGATCCCCGGGTGTCAATGTGATGGACGCCCGACTGTTCTTCCGGGTTTGTTGCTGAACAAATCCCAAAAGGGGTGGGGGTTGCCCACAGCTGGGACGGTTGGTCCAACTAGTGCTTGTGACAAACCTTCACATCTTCAATGGGCTAATCCTCCCTAGTCTGGGTGACCATATCCGGGAGAGACTCTGCCTCTCCCTCTTCTAGCAGGTTGCATACAGGGAGGGCACAGGACTCCCGTTCATGATGTGCCTTCATCATGTTCATATGGAAGGCCTTCCACCTTTCCAGGGCGTGGGTCAGGGTGACCAGGTACGTTATGGTGTTGAGATGCAGGTGCATGAGATACAGGCCCTCCCAGGCCACCTGAAGCTTGTCCTGGGTTACAAGGACCAGTACCTACATATTTTGACCCAATTGGTAGGTCATCTCACACGCATTCTTTTCATACCTTCACTTTTGGTTGGCCTGGATTCGCGTTATATTATCGTGCACCAGCTGCACCAAGGCCTGCATCTTGTCATGGAAGCGCACAACATATTTAATCACCAATACTCCAGGGATGGCTAAATCTTCACAAATCTCTTTCACCAGAGTCATCCATACAGCAGCTCAATTCGTGAGAACCTCATTGAGGCCTGTGGAACCTCCAAGTAGGCAAACAGCAGGTGTAGGAGATACTGCTCCCTGTCCCACCCATGGCAGTTTACCAACATCTTATTCATCTGCTTCTTGGTGCCACTGAACCATTCGCCGTTGGTCTGTGCGTGGTACGGGCTTGTCACCAGATGTTGCACTTGTATCTGCTTAGAGAGGTTCTCCATTAGCTGTGACATGAACTTGGTCCTTCAGTCAGTGAGCATTTCCTGGGGAAAACTCACTTGGGAGAAAATCTCCAGTAAGACAATGGCCACCTTGTCGGCCCTAATGGATGATAAGGCTACTGCTTCCGGGTAACGGGTGGCATAGTCTACTACCGTCAGAATGTAGCATTTCCCAGAGCGACTGGGCCAACAAAATCCACAGCCACACTCCTGAAATGCTTTTCAATATTGGGCAGAGAAACCAGTGGGGCTTTGGGGCACCACCCCGCCTTCCCCACCTTCTGACAGGTATCACATGAACGGAAGTAGGCAGCCACATCGGCCCCCATCTTTGTTGGTAGGGCAAGCCTGACCTTTGTCTTAGTGATCCCTAGATGTCCAGCCATCAGAATCTCGTGTACCAACTGCAACAACTTTCCTCTGGAACGAATAGAATACCACCACCTGTCGGTGCCTGAGCTACACCTCTGATGTATCTTGCTGGACCGTTACCTGGTACAGCAGTTCTTGGTCTCAGATCACCCACTCAAGGTCTGTGTCCAAGGGAGGCTGTGCTGCCTGCTCCTTAAGAGTTTTAAGGCTGCCGTCAGTTACCAATAGTGCCTGACACCCCTGACTGGACGTGGCCAGAATAGAAGAGACTACCATGTCTTCTGTCAGTTTCCCAGGACCTGTCTCTTGGCCTCTTTTTGAACGGCAGCCATTTGGTCAAAAGTGGGAAGCTGTCAAACCCCCAAGGGGCCCCTGGGGCTCCGGTGCTACCACTGTATGTGACAGCAGTCACGGCCGCTGCAACCACAGGTAGTGCCTGCTTCTCTGCTTCCAACCAAGACGTTAGGCAAGACTGACTAGCGTGGCCCTCTGACATCCCAGTTGTGGAGGAACCCTGCAATGAGGCCTTACCTGGGAGCCCTACCTCTTCTGGAACAGTTCCGCCCTCAATTGCATGCTCCCTCTCTGCTGCTGTCTATCCCATCTGTCCCTTCCGTGACAACCTAACAGGATAACGGTTCCAGTGTCGGCTGGCCACACTCTATGGAATTATTATTGCTTGCTTGATCTCCTCTCTCCTAAAGGAGATCCCCAGTACAAATGCACCTTGATGATTGGCAGCGCCGGTTTGATGGATCCTGGAGATGGCAAGAGTTTTCCCTGGTACCAAATCCTGTGGCTCAGGCTGCACAAGAGTCAGCACAGGTGTCCTGTAGTCCCATGACCAGGCCTATGGTGACGGGCTGAAGGTTGTGAAGGGACCTAACACACAAAACAGTGGATGGTTTCTGGGATGGGCGTTGACCGTAGTTGGAGTTCCTGCACCGACTTGGAGAGGGAAGCATGGGCCGATGCCCCTTTTTGGCTTGGGGGAGGGGACAGCAGGCACTGTGATCATCTTACTCCCTCTCCAGCCAGCAGGTTTCTTGGCTTGTAGAGTCCTGTTGTTGGGGTACTCATCGGCAAGTCACTGTTGCAGAGACCCCTTTGGCTTCTGGTCACGGAGGAACTGCTGGAGATCCTCCTGGCAGTTCCACAAAAAATTCCATCGCGATGAGCTCCTTCAGCTGCTAGACGGTGGTAAGCTAGAATCCTGTGGTCCATTGGTTGACTGTTTTGAGTAGGTCCCACATGTGATTGTCCAGATGTCTGCAGGACACTGCACCATACTCCGGAGGTTCTTCCAGTATGTCTCAGGGCTCAAATTGTACTGTTGGACCAGAGCCTGCTTGATGTCCTCATAGCTCAGGGTGGTCTCACTGGACAGATACCCAAAGATTTACTGGACCTTACCTCTGAGGTGAGAGGTTAAGAACCAGACCCACTGGTTTTCAGGCAGATGGTATTGATGGCAAGTTTTTTAAACTGCCAGCAAGAAAGTGTCCAAGTCTCCTCCTTTGTCCAGCAATAAAGTCCTCCACCCATAGCTTCATGACCCAGATTTCAGGGGACTCGTGACTGGCTGAGGTCTGCAGCTGGAGCTTGTGTTGAAGCTGAAGCATTTGTTGCTGGTGCTTGTGCTCTCACTGACATTCTGCAGCTTCTTTGTGCCATTCTGCTGCTTCTGCTGCCTTGCAACGTTCTGCTACTACGAGGGATGGGCTGGTGGTGGTGAGCGGCCCACTGTGGGACTGACCGCCGATGATCGGCTCCTTGGGGAGCCTGGGCTGAACTCCCCCTCTGCTTGAGCAACATCGTCTTCCACCTCCTCCCCACGATCCTTAGCATTGGCCATCTCCCTGTCTCTGCTCCTAGTGACACTGGCCATCCTTGTAATCTTGGTCACTGACCCTGAGCTGCAACCTGATGCCCACACACCTTACAGTATTTGCAGTCAGACTGTCTAGTGCTGAGCTGATCTTAAGACCCCAGCAGCAAAAGCTTCTGCTGTTAAGTCTTTAGTGTCTGGGAGTATGGGTCCTACACTCACACACACTATTATCACACCACTTGTGAATGATGAAACCAGAGAGATCCCGCAGAATCCCTTCGCTGCCACCACACGTGATGAACCCGCACCTGGCCACCCCGCCTGACGTCACTATTAAGTCAGCGAGATCACGTGGTATGGTCTCCTCACTTGCAGCAACGTGACATTCTGTACCCCCTGGGGACATGTAGGGTCAGCTTGGCACAGTTATAGTTACACATCCCCTGTCCACACGGATCCAGGGAAGCACGTGGCGTGAGAGGATATGGCTCATGCCATACACTAGGCTTTATCCCCTTTGGGTCACTTTCTTCCTGCCCTCTGGGCTGAACCTAAATCCCCTCCCCTTGTGTCTGCAGCTGCAAACTCCAAAATCTTTGAAAGATTATATCTATTTTCTGGACGGTCCTAGGGCGGCAGTTCTGATTCCATCATATCCAGTCAGGCCCCTGCTATGCATTAAGATCAAACACAGCTTTTCTATCTGGTTTCTGCTAGATGGAGGATAGGGGAGAGACATGACAGCTCTGAGGAAAGGGCAGAGAAATGACAGTTCTAAGGAGGGAAAAGACAGCTCTCAATAGAGATGAGCTAATTTATTCGTGGGAGATCTAATTCGAGTTGAATTTCTTGAAATCTGAGGTTCAACGCCAATTCAATCAATCTGCAATTCCAATCACATGAATTGTCAAAAAAATGCTCCATGCCATTTCACATGTTGCACACTCTGAGAGCGTCTAATGGCATAAAGAGTAGCAATGCATGCTTTCCCATAATTCCCTGCAGCAATCTGTTTACATTATTGGTGTAACACAGGCAATCGGGGGCTATCACAGGCAGTTTAAAAACTGCCTGCCCATGAACACAATTTTATGGTTGTACTGTGTAGGGATAGGAACGCTCAGAGCACACAGCTTATGAGGCAGATGGAGACATTTTGGCTTGGTCTGTGTTCCGGCGGTGTCCCATCATTTTAGGCATCTTTTTAGTGCATAAGTGTGAGCAACCACAGATCTGTGCATTCCTAAAAAGATTACAACCAGATCAGACGCCAAATGGAGTATGAAGTGTCTCCATCTGCCTCATGGTGGGTGGTTCAGTTGAGTGTTTCGTCTGAATTGCATTTTTATGGGATTTACATGGAAACCCCGACATAATTGCTCAGCATGGAACACAAGAATGTGATCCCATCCTTATAGTGGAAGCAATCAAATAATATTAGGTACCCCAAAGTGTTACCAATAAAACCCCTAATTTATCCTGCACAAAACCAGCCCCCACTCAGGTCCATCATCTGTCACTGGAACTATTGGGGTTCACTTGTTACTGGTAGAACAAAGACTCTGGAAAAGCGATATGGCACCTCACCCCCTCAAATAAAATCCAGTGATATCTGCGTTCCCAAGTCCAAATGTTCCTTCCCTTTGAGCCCTACTGTACCTAAACCACGGTAAGCGGCCACATGTTTGGCATTATTGTAATGGAGAGAAGGCACTTAACACTTTATGGGTGTGTATCACCAGAAGCACAAGCTGGGCACAATGTATGGGGCTGCAACAATATATGGGGGTGCTACACTGTATGGGGCATAATGAATGGGCACAGATTTGCAATTATCCAGAAAAAAAAGCCTGCCTTGGATGTTACAAAATAGTCACTGCAGGCGTAGATGAATTCATTGAAAGGTGCAGTTTCTACAATGGGGTTACTTTTGTTTTTTTTTCTGCTGTTCTGGCACCTTCGGGGATCTGCAAATGTCGCCCACAAACTATTCTAGCAAAATCTATGCTCCAAATTCCAAATAGCACTCCTTCTTTCTCAGCCCTTACGTGTGACCTAACAGTAATTTCTGACAAAACATGGGTCTAGTTTCACCTGTTAACCCTTGAGTACGAATTTGCAGCAAATACAAAAAATACATTTTTACCACTAAAATGTCATATTTCCACGTCTCAAAGTTATATAAAATTCTGTGAGGCACCTATAGGTTCAAAATACTCACTACACCCCTAGATGAATTCCTTGAGGGGTCTTTCCAAAATAGGGTAATTTTTTTTGGGTTTCACTGTTTAGGCATATCAGGAGCTCTCCAAATGCGACATGACGTCCGCTCTCGATTCCAGACATTTTTTTGTTCAAAAAGTCAAATGATGCTCCTTCCTTTCCGAGACCTGCCATGTGCCCAAATAGTCATATTCTCCCACATATGTTGTATTGATGTACTCTGGAGAAATTGCACAACAAATTTTGGGGTCCACTTTCTCCTGTTACCCTTGTGAAAATAAAAAATGGAGCTAAAAGTATATTTTTGTGGGTAAAATGTGATTTTTTTATTTTCACAGCTCTACATTATAAACTTCTGTGAGGCACCTGCGGATTCAAGGTGCTCAACACACATCTAAATATATTCCTTCAGGGGTATTGTTTCCAAAATGGGGTCACTTGTGGGGTTTTTCACTGTTTAGGCACATCAGGGGCTCTCCAAACATGACACAGCGTCCACTCTCAATTCCAGCCATTTTTTAGTTCAAAAAGTAAAATGGTTCTCCTTCCCTCTCAAGACTTACAATGTGCCCAAACAGTGGATTTCCCCAACATATTTCATATCAGCGTACTCAGAAGAAATTGCACAACAAATTTTAGGATCCATTTTCTACTGTTGCCCTTGTGAAAATAACAAATTTGAGCTAAAGTAAATTTTTTGTGGAAAAAAGTCATTTTTTCCTTCCACATTGCTTTAGTTCCTGTGAAACACCAGAATGGTTAATAAACGTCTTGAATGTGGTTTTGAGGGTTGTAGTTTTTAGAATGTCACTTTTGGGTATTTTCTGTCATATATATTTCCCAAAGCCACTTCAAATGTGATGTGGTCTCTAAAAAAATGATTTTGTAAATTTTGTTGGAAAAAAGAGAAATTGCTGGTCAACTTTTAACCCTTTTGACTTCCTAACCAAAAAATGTTTCAAAAATTGTGCTATTATAAAGTAGACATGTGGGAAATGTTATTTATTAACTATCTGATTTAACGGCCTAAGGCCGGGTTCAAATTGCGTCAATGGCAATGCGCTGATGGCATCCGTTACACAGCAGAGTGTGTAATGGATGCGTTACCGCACCCATTGACTGCCACTATGTAGTGCATCGCTAACGCATGTCATAATCGGCATGCGTTAGCGATGTGCTCTCATTCTGTGACGGACCCTCGGACGCGGGCTGCCGCATTTCCGGGTCCATTACCAATAGAGTAGGTGCGGCATCTGCGCTATCACGATCGCATAACGCGATCTTTAAAAGATTTTTAGTCCTCTTCCTCTCTGAAGAGACAATTTGCATAACATAAAGCTGGAATTTTTCCAGCTTTCGAAAACTAGTGCAAATTGGCTTACTTCCAGAAAAAGCTGTTTACTGCTCTGCAAAGTTTTCACAGAAATCTGCCCCCTGCTCAACTCACATGTAAAACAGAACCCTTGTTTTGTCCAACTACTTAAGAGAGAGCTTTTTCATAGGCCATCCAAAAGTTATCATTTCTTAATTTAGCAGAATGCAATGCTCTTTTTAATCCACAAGCAGATAATTGTTGCACCCAACCATGATTTATGATAATGAAGTTAGAGAGTATATAGTACTCAGTATAAATGAGTACACCCCTTCTGAAAAGTACGATTTTAATCAATGTCACTAAACACAACAACAATTTCCCAAATTTTGTCAAGAAATTTTTTTTAACCCATGACATGAAAGTAAGTTTATTAATATAACTCTCATTAAATAATTTTCAGTTTTAAACAAATTAGTTGAAGAAAATAATAAATACACCTCACATCAAAAACTACTTCATCAAGTACTTTGTATGACCTCAATGATTTTTAAATACTGCACCAAGTATTCTGGGCATGGAATACTGGTGGGTGACATATTTCAACATGGATCTTTTACTTTTAGAGCCTAGATGCTGGATGGAGAAATGATGGTCAACTTGTCTCTTCAGAACGTCCCATAGGCATTCAGTTGGGTTCCGATAACGAGATATACTTGGCTACTGAAACACTTTCACTATGTTCTTCAGAAAATCAACACTGGTTTTAGGTATGCACGTTGAATCTTTATAATGTTGGAAAACTGCACGTTTACCAAGGGAAAGAGTAATAGTAACACATTTTCTTTCAATATAGAGCAGTACATCTGTGAATTCATGATACCATCAATGAAATGTAGCTACCCAAAACCAGCAGCACTCATGTTGCCCCACATAAGAACACTGCCACCATCATGTTTCACTGTAGGCATTAAGCATTTTCCTTTGTAATCCTCACCTTTGCAATGCAATATAGTTTTGAAGACATGAGTTCCAAAACATTTATTTTGGTCTCATCACTCCAGAGTAAAGAGTCCTAGTAGTCTTCATATTATTCAGCATAGGCTTTTGCAAATTGTAGGCACACTTATTTTGCATGGGATTTTAAGGGAGGATTCCTTCATAGACAACACCCATGCATACCATTTTTCTGAAGTATGCACTGTATTGTGTTATGGGAAACTCTCACTCCGGTTGGTTTTCTAATTGGCTTAGCCAGTTGCAGTGAATTTGTATGTCGATTTTCTTTAACCCTCCTCATCAGAAGTCGCTCCTGTTTAGGTGTTGAATTTCATGGTCAGCCTGGACGTCTCTGTGAGATGGTTGCATATTCATTTTTGTTAAAGGTTTGTATTACTCTTGATGTGTACTAATCTATGATGGGCATGGTAAGTGGATCAAAGGATCAAAATTATATTACAGACATTGGTCTCAGTTATCATTTGCAGGATTTTCTCGTTCATTTTTCTTTTTGTCATATTTTGTTATATACATGCTTCAAGCATAGCCCAGTATGCCTTGCGCTTCTGTACCTTAGCAGTGGAACTGGCCTGGTACGAAGAAGCTCTGGTGGTATCCTTTTTTTTTTCAAATACTAAATTGGAAATTAGACCTTTAATATATGGATAGATGTGGGCAATATGAGGACTTAGCTGATTTTTAGTTCAGAAACATAAAGACCACTTGATGTTTATATTTCATACTTACACTTTAGTGCCAGCAAAGTAGCAGTTCTTTAAAATTTGGACCAATAAATGGATCACTGTCCCTCTTTGTTTCCAGTCCAGAAACAGAAACAACAAGGACATGTCCTCCTTTAGAGAAAATGCATGGCAGATCTTCCTCCACATGAGGAGTTTCATTCTTTTTACAGAAACATTCCTACATCATATATAGAAACAGTCTCCTGGTCTCTCGCCCAACTTCGAGTTTTCACCTCTTGGTTTCTTTCTAGAGCATCTAACGCTTCCTAGTGAACAAACAATAAGCAATGAGATCACGGCACACTGCTAGAGGCATATTGAGTGCTTACCTAATATGTGTGATATATCTTTATCAGGATCAGACTGAGTATACCTTTAAGAAAAATAATCAAATCCACTCTTCTTTGTTTGCAAGGAATACAGCAATGACAATAAACAGCAGCGATGCCTAAGGCTTTTCAGTAGCTGAACCACTAACAATAAGAAGATGAAGCACAACGTTTATTTTAGATTACTATGACTGTATTTTTATCATTTCAGAAAGTGTATGATGCACATCTCAAGGTTTTCTTCAATTTGATATGATTTTTGCAGCCTTTCCTTAATGAATAAAAGTTGGAATACTACCATAAGTGTAGAGGTGGGGGTCGTAAAAGAAAAAAAGTGATATGTGTCTTATACACAATACATGAATGTCAGCTTAATTTGACAATTATGGCATTATCAGCCAATCGTCTAATGTGAATGGAGGTTAATGACTGTACCCCAACATCATGGAGGTACGATGACTGCAGTGTATTCTAAGGCTATATTTCCATCACATTTTAGGCTATGTTCACATCTTATTTTAGACTTTTATTTATTTTACAGTACTTGCTTATATAGCACCATTAATTCCACAACACTTTACTTATATCATAATCACTGTTGCCACTGGGCCTCACAATCTAGATTCCTATACAATATGTCTTTGGAATGTGGGACAAAACCAATGCAAATACTGGACAACCCTTTATTAATGGCCCCCTCTTTTTTTGTATAGCACTATTTATTATTTCATAGCATACCCTAGAGTTATATTCAGTTGAAACCAGAAGTTTACATATACTATATAAAAAGACACATATGCATGTTTTACTCAATATATGACATGACATCAGAATAAACCTTTCCTGTTTTAGGTCAATCAGGATTACCATAATCTACTATATAATTGTCTAAGGGGTACTTCCATCTTTCTGTCTGTCTTTCTGTCTGTCTATCACGGATATTCATCGGTCGCGGCCTCTGTCTGTCATGGAATCCAAGTCGCTGATTGGTCGTGGCAAAACGCCCACGACCATTGCCACGACCAATCAGCGAAACGCACAGTCCGGAAGAAAATGGCCGCTCCTTACTCCCCGCACACACTGCCCGGCGCCCGCATACTCCCCTCCAGTCACCGCTCACACCTAGTTAATGCCGGCGGTAACGGACCGCGTTATGCCGCGTGTAACGCACTCCGTAACCGCTGCTATTAACCCTGTGTGTCCCCAATTTCTTACTATTAATGCTGCCTATGCAGCAAGACCACTAAGTCATCTGGGTAATTTCCCAATGCATCCTGGGAACCAGGGCTGTGGAGTCGGTAAGCCACAGTTGCGACTCCGACTCCTGGATTTTATCAGGTTCCGACTCCGACTCCTTCATAAATGGCCAATTCGTAACAATAAATTTACTGTTGTAAAATATTAACATCGTGCTTATCCAGTTTCTCACCATCATATAAGTAATCAGACCACTTAGAGCAAAAACTATATTTATTAGAATACAATTAGAATATAGCAAATAACTTTTATAAACTTTTCTAAACTCTTGTAAGTAAATATGCAATAAACACTTATGCAGTTAATAAAAAGAAATCTATAAATTTGTTCTCAGAAAAAGTATTGCCTCTGTCAGATCCTCCTTCATGGATGCCCTCAAATCTGATCTAATTATTTTGAGAGCAGAGAACAACCTCTCTACACTAACTTGGGTTGGTGGCAAAGCAATAACCACTCGGGCAACATCTCTGACAATGTCAGGATACAGAGGAATCGCTTGTTGCACTGTTATTTTTGATGAACGGTCAAATTTCTCAATTTCTTTTAGTCCACATGAAAAATTCTGCTGAAATGTACTGGCTGTGTTCTTTGATGGGGATGACTCTTCTTCTATGCGGGAACGCTTTGCATGGTCCTTGTGATCTAAATATTTTTTTAAATTAAATTCTTCATCAGTTGATGAGGGTGAAGTGGCAGGACGACCAAATTCTTCTTGTTCCTCCTGACTGTTCTGCAACCCTTTCATCTTTACTGCTATTTCAAACAGAGATTCTTTTCCTTTAGTTAGCTGTTGATCATCTAGAAGAATCCGATGCATTGGGTCTTCATAAACGGCTGCCAAAAGAATGTTATTTTGTAATAGTAGCTCCTCTCTCCATTTCATTGATGTAGCAATGCCACTTGCAATTAACCCTCCTCTTTGGGACAGGCGAAACATCAGGTTCTTCCACTCCTTTAAGAAAATACCTGGAGTTAAGTCCTCTGCTTGTAATTTTTTAGTAAATGGGTGCTCTAGCAATTTTTCCAGCTCAGTCACCTGATTCCACTGACTTTCATTTAGCCTCAGTTGATGGTTAGCCATGTCTACAAGAAAGGTTTTCAGTTCAACCAAGTGCTGAATCATTAAGTAAGTACTGCCCCATCGTGTGGCTTGATCAATGATTGCCCCTTTTCCAGCACGTCTCTTCAAAATTGAGTCAACTTTAGGGGTTCTGGCAACAGTAGCCAATTTTCTCATCTTGCCAATCAGTGCAGCAGCATGTCCTTCTTGCAGACTGTCTCTTATAGCCAGCTGTAGCGTATGCACAACACAGCGCATGTGATGAATGAAAGAACGTATTGACACAGTTTCAACAAGATCATCTAAACTATCATGTTGCTGTTCACCTGAAGCAACTTCAGTTTGCTCCTCAGTTACAATACTGTGTTCCTCTATTTCAAACATTTCTGTGTCTGTGGACCCAGAATGTTCTTCTAGCTGCTGGTCACCATCATTACTCTCATTCATTAGCTTAATAGTACTTATCATATTTGAAGCATTGTCAGTTACGACGGAAAGAACTTGCTCTTTTTTAAGTTCATAGTCTTGCAGAACCTTTTCCACCAAGACCTGGAGAAACTCAGTGGTGTGATGAGCTTTGGTGTCTTTTACTGCCAATGTCTTGGTAACTATTTCATTTTTGTCACAAACAAATCGGACATTGATGGCAAAATAGTTCACTCTGTGACATGTGCAGGCATCCATTTTAAGAAACAGAAAGCGTCCCTTGAGAGTTTTTTTAAGTTCTTCCTTTTGTTTAAAAGCTTCTTCGATTACTAATTTTCTAATACTCTCTCTCTCTCCACAGAAACACCAAGCTTGCGGGCCATTTCCCCATTCAGACTTATAAAAGCTGGTCGTGAAAATAATGAAATAGGCACACTATCCTTTACAACAAGCTCTATGATCTGTTTTTTAAATGTATCTACTGTCATTGTCACAGTAACTTTGTCACTGTCAAAATATCTTGCAACTGATGGCTGCAAAGTTCTCTGCTCCTTTGTTTGGCTGGAAGAGCTGGGCACTGGTTCATTGGTTTGGATGCAGTCTTTCTCATCCACTGCTTTCAGTACTTCTGAATGAAAGCGCTGTAAATGTCTCTTTAGATTAGAAGCTCTGGTAGGAGCATTTTTATCTTTGCCTGAATATGCACTGATCTTGGCTTCACAGCATTTGTTTTTGTCTGGATCATTTGTCATACACTGACAGACATAATGTTTTCTATCTTGAGTGATGGTGAACTGTTCAAATACAGCTGATTTAATGTGACGCTTCTTTGACATTCTCAGGTTTTTAATTCTGCATTCGCAATCCAAATGACAATTGTTTTTCCTAAAAACAATTGTACAAAATTATTGCCAGGTCGTACAACTGATATAGTGGTCAGTAATACTGTTATTCCTCATGTACTCACAGTTAACTGATGCAAAGTTTGTTGAAAGGATAATACTTCTTACAGTCTTCCTCTTCTGAGTAGCAGCTGTGAGATGCTTGGAAGATGCACACCTAGTAAACATCTAGTCTAGAGGAGGAGCTTTACTACTAAGAATTTGCAACACATTTTCACTTTCAGTTTCATACATTGTAAGTAGGGGGGTTGGGGCAGCATGAGGTTAACCAAGTATAAGATTAGATAATGGCAGTGGAGAACAGTGACACACAAGAAGTAAGAAATGTCTCTATCTCCAGCAGAACTGCTTATCACTGTTCTTCATAGTTTGATAGAACATATATATTTGAGTAACATTTATAAAATTCATATGAAAGATCAATTATGAAATATTAATACATTTTTTTTAAAGCTGGAGTCGGAGTCGGTACATTTCTACTGACTCCGACTCCAACCAAAACTAACTCCAACTCCACGACTCCGACTCCGACTCCACAGCCCTGCCGGGAACGGAAGATGGCGGCCGGCGCGAGCGGCTCGGCGGAGCTTCGGTGGATCCCAAGCGTCGGTAACCCCTTCCTGGATCCAGGCACCAATGGAAGGTGAGTATGTAACTATTTTTTAATTTAATTCTTTTTTTTTAACAGGGATATCATGCCCACATTGCTATATACGTGGGCTGCGCAATATACAACATGGGCTGCACAATATACAACGTGGGCTGCGCAATATACTACGTGGACTGCGCAATATACTATGTGGGCTGCGCAATATACTACGGGGCTGCGCAATATACTAAAAGGGCTGTGCAATATACGTGGGCTGCGCAATATACAACGTGGGATGTGCAATATACAACGTCTGCGCAATATACAACATGGGCTGCGCAATGTACTACGTGGGCTGCGCAATGTACTAGGTGGGCTGCGCAATGTACTACGTGGGCTGCGCAATGTACTACGTGGGCTGCGCAATGTACTGCGTGGGCTGCGCAATGTACTGCGTGGGCTGTGCAATATACTACGTGGGCTGCGCAATATACTACGTGGGCTGCGCAATATACAACATGGGCTGCACAATGTACTAGGTGGGCTGCGCAATGTACTACGTGGGCTGCGCAATGTACTACGTGGGCTGTGCAATGTACTATGTGGGCTGCGCAATGTGCTACGTGGGCTGCGCAATGTACTACGTGGGCTGCGCAATGTACTGCGTGGGCTGCACAATATACAACGTGGACTGCGCAATATACTACGTGGGCTGCGCAATATACTACGTGGGCTGCGCAATATACAACGTGGGCTGCGCAATATACAACGTGGGCTGCGCAATGTACTACATGGGCTGCGCAATGTACTACGTGGGCTGCGCAATGTACTACGTGGGCTGTGCAATGTACTATGTGGGCTGTTGTGAACTCCGTTTTCAGGCTCCCTCTTGTGGTCACAGATGGTATTGTGTGACTTTGGTTTTTTGGCTCCCCCTGGTGGTTTGGTTATTATCCTGCGGGTCTGCTGGATCAGCTGCCTCGTTATTCACCAGGGAGGCTCCTATTTAGCTCTGCTTCACTCCCACTTGTTGCCGGCTGGCAATGTATTCAGTGCTTCTGATTACTCCTTGTTATCTCGTTTTCTGCCTCTTCAGGATAAGCTAAGTTCTGTTTGAATATTTTTTGCTCATCTGCCTGCAATATGATTTCTGTGTATGATGAGTCTAGTCCAGCTTGCTAACATGTGATTTCTTTTTGCTGGTAAGCTCTGGGGTACGGAGTTGCTTCCCCTGCACCGTTATTTGGTGCGGGGGCTCGAGCAATCTCTGCGTGGATATTTTGAATAGGGTTTTTTATTGACCGCAGTTTCCTTCCTATTTTCTGCTATCTAGTATTAGCGGGCCTCATTTGCTAAATCTGATTTCATCTCTGCGTTTGTGCTTTCCCCTTAACTCACCGTTAATATTTGTGGGGGGCTATTCTATATCTTTGGGGTCTTCCACTGAGGCAAGTGAGGACTTACTTTCCCTTCAGGAATAGTCAGTTTCTCAGGCCGTGACGAGACATCTAGGATTTTTTAGGTAACGTTCCACGGCTGCCTATAGTTGTTTGCGGATAGGATCAGGTTGCGGTCAATCTAGTTACCACTTCCCCAGAGCTAGTAGTCTGTTCAGTTACTTAGCTAGTCCGACCTGCGATCCTTGCCACTAGGATCATAACAGTACAGCCGGCCCATAAAGTGTTAATTGCATGGCAGAAGCAGAAGAAAAGAAGCTTGGAGATATTTTTTTTTTTTTTTTTTTGATGCCGTGTGTCTAGCTGCTGTGTGTCTGGCTTCTCTCCTCCTCTTAATCTTGGTGTGGCTCTGAGTTCAGCTGCTGATATGGATATCCAGAGTTTAGCCTCCAGTGTAGATCATCTTGCTGCAAGGGTACAAAGTATTCAGGATTTTGTTGTGCACAGTCCTAAGTCAGAGCCTAGAATACCTATTCCGGAGTTGTTTTCTGGAGATAGATCTAGGTTCCTGAATTTTAAGAACAATTGCAAGTTGTTTCTTTCTTTGAAACCTCGTTCCTCTGGGGATTCTGTTCAGCAAGTTAAGATTATTATTTCTTTCTTGCGTGGCGATCCTCAAGATTGGGCTTTCGCATTGGCTCCAGGGGATCCAGCGTTGCTCAGTGTGGATGCGTTTTTTCTGGCCCTTGGATTGCTCTATGAGGAACCTAGTCATGAGAACCAGGCTGAAAAAGCGTTGTTGGCCCTCTCTCAGGGGCAAGATGATGCAGAGGTGTACTGCCAGAAATTTCGGAAATGGTCGGTGCTTACTCAATGAAATGAGTGTGCCCTGGCTGCAAATTTCAGAAAAGGTCTTTCTGAAGCCATTAAGAATGTCATGGTGGGGTTCCCTACGCCTGCAGGTCTGAATGAGTCAATGACTCTGGCCATTCAGATTGATCGGCGTTTGCGGGAGCTCAAACCTGCGCACCATTTGGCGGTGTCTTCTGAACAGACACCTGAGTCTATGCAATGTGATAGAATTCTGACCAGAAGTGAAAGGCAAAATTATAGACGGCAAAATGGGTTGTGCTTTTACTGTGGTGACTCAGCTCATGTTATCTCAGCATACTCTAAGCGCACAAAAAAGATTGATAAATCTGTCACCATCGGTACTTTACAGCCTAAGTTTATTTTGTCTGTTACCCTGATTTGTTCCCTGTCATCTTACCCGGTTATGGCTTTTGTGGATTCAGGTGCTGCCCTGAGTCTGATGGATTTGTCATTTGCCAGGCGCTGTGGTTTTGTTTTGGAGCCTTTAAAATTCCCTATTCCACTAAGGGGAATTGATGCTACACCATTGGCTACGAATAAACCTCAGTACTGGACACAAGTGACCATGTGCATGACTCCTGTTCATCAGGAGGTGATTCGCTTTCTTGTATTGCATAATTTGCATGATGTTGTCGTTTTGGGCCTGCCATGGTTGCAGACTCATAATCCAGTCCTGGATTGGAAAGCAATGTCTGTGTCAAGTTGGGGTTGTCAGGGAATTCATGGCGACGCTCCTGTGGTGTCAATTGCTTCATCCACTCCTTCTGAGGTCCCTGCGTTTTTGTCAGATTACCAGGATGTATTTGATGAGCCCAAACTCAGTTCTCTACCTCCTCATAGGGATTGTGATTGTGCTATAAATTTGATTCCTGGTAGTAAGTTTCCTAAGGGACGACTTTTCAATTTGTCAGTGCCGGAGCATGCTGCTATGCGGAGTTATATAAAGGAGTCTTTGGAGAAAGGACTTATTCGCCCCTCCTCCTCCCCTCTTGGTGCGGGGTTCTTTTTTGTGGCTAAGAAGGATGGTTCCTTGAGACCTTCTATTGATTATCGCCTTCTAAACAAAATCACGGTCAAATTTCAGTATCCTTTGCCATTGTTATCTGATCTGTTTGCTCGCATTAAGGGGTCTAGTTGGTTCACCAAGATAGATCTTCGTGGTGCGTATAACCTTTTGCGTATTAAGCAGGGTGATGAATGGAAAACTGCATTTAATTACGCCCGAAGGCCATTTTGAGTACTTGGTGATGCCTTTTGGACTTTCTAACGCTCCTTCTGTCTTTCAGTCCATTATGCACGACATCTTCCGCGAATATCTGGATAAATTTATGATTGTGTATCTGGATGATATTCTGTTTTTTTCGGATGATTGGGAGTCCCATGTTAAGCAGGTCAGGATGGTGTTTCAGGTCCTGCGTGCCAATGCTTTATTTGTGAAGGGCTCAAAATGTCTTTTTGGAGTCCAGAAGGTCTCTTTTTTGGGTTTCATTTTTTCTCCTTCTGCTATTGAGATGGACCCAGTCAAGGTTCAGGCTATTCATGACTGGACTCAGCCTACATCTGTTAAGAGTCTTCAGAAGTTCTTGGGTTTTGCTAATTTTTACCGTCGCTTCATCGCTAATTTTTCTGGTGTTGTTAAGCCATTGACGGATTTGACCAAGAAGGGTTCTGATGCTACTAATTGGTCTCCTGCGGCTGTGAAGGCCTTTCGGGAGCTGAAGCGCCGGTTTTCTTCGGCTCCGGTCTTATGTCAGCCAGACGTCTCCCTTCCTTTCCAGGTCGAGGTTGATGCTTCTGAGATTGGAGCGGGGGCTGTTTTGTCGCAGAGAAGCTCTGATGGCTCTGTGATGAAGCTATGTGCTTTCTTTTCAAGAAAGTTTTCGCCTGCCGAGCGGAATTATGATGTTGGTAATCGGGAGCTGATGGCTATGAAGTGGGCATTTGAGGAGTGGCGACATTGGCTCTAGGGAGCTAAGCATCATGTGGTGGTCTTGACTGATCACAAGAATTTGATTTATCTCGAGTCGGCCAAGCGGCTAAATCCTAGACAGGCTCGTTGGTCATTGCTTTTCTCTCGTTTTGATTTCGTGGTCTCATACCTGCCTGGTTCGAAGAATGTGAAGGCTGATGCTCTTTCTAGGAGTTTTGTGCCTGACTCTCCTGGTGATTCAGAGCCAGCTGGTATCCTTAGAGAAGGGGTTATTTTGTCTGCCATCTCCCCAGATTTGCGACGAGTGCTGCAGGAGTTTCAGGCGGATAGACCTGACCGTTGTCCACCGGAGAGACTTTTTGTCCCGGATAGATGGACCAGCAGAGTTATTTCCGAGGTTCATTCTTCGATGTTGGCAGGCCATCCTGGGATTTTTGGTACCAGAGATTTGGTGGCTAGGTCCTTCTGGTGGCCTTCCTTGTCGCGGGATGTGCGTTCCTTTGTGCAGTCTTGTGGAATTTGTGCTCGGGCTAAGCCTTGCTGTTCTCGTGCCAGTGGCTTGTTGTTGCCTTTGCCTGTCCCGAAGAGGCCTTGGACGCACATTTCCATGGATTTTATTTCAGATCTCCCTGTCTCTCAGAGAATGTCGGTCATTTGGGTGGTGTGTGATCGTTTTTCTAAGATGGTCCATTTGGTGCCCTTGCCTAAGTTGCCTTCCTCCTCCGAGTTGGTTCCTCTGTTTTTTCAAAATGTGGTTCATTTGCACGGGATCCCTGAAAATATTGTTTCCGACAGAGGATCCCAGTTTGTGTCTAGATTTTGGCGGACCTTTTGTGCAAAGATGGGCATTAATTTGTCTTTTTCGTCGGCCTTCCATCCTCAGACGAATGGCCAAACCGAGCACACTAATCAGACTTTGGAAACCTATTTAAGATGTTTTGTTTCTGCTGATCAGGACGACTGGGTGACTTTTTTGCCATTGGCTGAGTTTGCCCTTAATAATCGGGCTAGTTCTGCTACTTTGGTTTCGCCTTTTTTTTGTAATTCAGGGTTTCATCCTCGTTTTTCCTCGGGTCAGGTGGAGTCTTCTGACTGTCCTGGAGTGGATGTTGTGGTGGATAGGTTGCATCAGATTTGGAATCATGTGGTGGACAATTTGAAGCTGTCACAAGAGAAGGCTCAGCGCTTTGCCAACCGCCGTCGCTGTGTGGGTCCCCGACTTCGCGTTGGGGATTTAGTGTGGTTGTCTTCTCGCTTTGTTCCTATGAAGGTCTCCTCTCCTAAGTTTAAGCCTCGGTTTATCAGTCCTTATAAGATTTTGGAAGTCCTTAACCCTGTGTCATTTCGTTTGGACCTCCCGGCATCGTTTGCTATTCATAATGTGTTCCATCGGTCGTTGTTGCGGAGGTATGTGGTGCCTGTGGTTCCTTCGGTTGAGCCTCCTGCCCCTGTGCTGGTTGAGGGAGAATTGGAATACGTGGTGGAGAAGATCTTGGATTCTTGTATTTCTAGACGGAGGCTTCAGTATTTGGTTAAGTGGAAAGGCTATGGTCAGGAGGATAATTCCTGGGTTGTCGCCTCTGATGTTCATGCGGCCGATTTGGTTCGTGCCTTCCATGTGGCTCACCCTGATCGCCCTGGGGGTTTTGATGAGGGTTCGGTGACCCCTCCTCAAGGGGGGGGTACTGTTGTGAACTCCGTTTTCAGGCTCCCTCTTGTGGTCACAGATGGTATTGTGTGACTTTGGTTTTTTGGCTCCCCCTGGTGGTTTGGTTTATTATCCTGCGGGTCTGCTGGATCAGCTGCCTCGTTATTCACCAGGGAGGCTCCTATTTAGCTCTGCTTCACTCCCACTTGTTGCCGGCTGGCAATGTATTCAGTGCTTCTGATTACTCCTGATTATCTCGTTTTCTGCCTCTTCAGGATAAGCTAAGTTCTGTTTGAATATTTTTTGCTCATCTGCCTGCAATATGATTTCTGTGTATGATGAGTCTAGTCCAGCTTGCTAACATGTGATTTCTTTTTGCTGGTAAGCTCTGGGGTACGGAGTTGCTTCCCCCGCACCGTTATTTGGTGCGGGGGCTCGAGCAATCTCTGCGTGGCTATTTTGAATAGGGTTTTTTATTGACCGCACAGTTTCCTTCCTATTTTCTGCTATCTAGTATTAGCGGGCCTCATTTGCTAAATCTGATTTCATCTCTGCGTTTGTGCTTTCCCCTTAACTCACCGTTAATATTTGTGGGGGGCTATTCTATATCTTTGGGGTCTTCCACTGAGGCAAGTGAGGACTTACTTTCCCTTCAGGAATAGTCAGTTTCTCAGGCCGTGACGAGACGTCTAGGATTTTTTAGGTAACGTTCCACGGCTGCCTATAGTTGTTTGCGGATAGGATCAGGTTGCGGTCAATCTAGTTACCACTTCCCCAGAGCTAGTAGTCTGTTCAGTTACTTAGCTAGTCCGACCTGCGATCCTTGCCACTAGGATCATAACAGTGGGCTGTGCAATGTACTATGTGGGCTGCGCAATGTACTACGTGGGCTGCGTAATGTACTACGTGGGCTGCGCAATGTACTGCGTGGGCTGCGCAATGTACTGCGTGGGCTGCGCAATGTACTGCGTTGGCTGCGCGATGCACTGCGTGGGCTGCGCAATATACAACGTGGGCTGCGCAATATACTACGTGGCCTGTGCTATACACTACGCATACATATTCTAGAATACCCGATACGTTAGAATCGGGCCACAATCTAGTTATTAATATTTGCCAAATGCCAGAACAATGAGAGAGAATGTTTTAAGGCATTTTTATTACTGCAAAGTAAAATGTTTACATATATTTCATTAGAATTTGGTACCATTGCCCTTAAACTGAATGACTTAGGTCAAACGTTTGGGATATCCTTCCACAAGCTTTTCACAATAGTTGGGTCGGAATTTGGGCCCATTCCTCCTGACAAAACTGGTGTAACTGATACAGGTTTGTAGGTCACCTTGGTCGCAACTGCCTTTTCAGCTTTGACCATAAATTTTCAATAGGATTGAGATTAGGGCTTTGTGATGGCCACTCTAAAACATTGTGTTTGCTATCCTTAAGCCACTTTGTTACCATTTTGGCAGTATTCTTCTGGTCATTGTCCATTTGGAAGACCCATTTCTGCCCAAGCTTTAACTTCCGGGCGGTTGTCTTGAGATGTTTCTTCAGTATTGCCACATAATCTTCTTTTCTCATGATGCCATCTGTTGTGAATTTACCTTTTGGCTCCCTCTAGTGGCTACTAGTGATTTGACTCTGGGTATGTCATTCATCCCTTGTATGCTCACCTGGGTCGTTAGGTCAGGGGTGTTGCTATATAAGCTCCCTGGACCTTCAGTTCAATGCCTGGCAACGTTGATATCAGAGCTAATCTGTAGTGCTCTTGTCTACTGATCCTGGTTCCTGCTTGATTAAGCTAAGTCTGCTTTCTTGCTTTTTGCTATTTGTTTTTGTTTGCATTTTTGTCCAGCTTGTATATAATCTGTTTCCTGACCTTGCTGGAAGCTCTAGGGTGGCTGGTGTTCTCCCCCCGGGCCGTTAGACGGTTCGGGGGTTCTTGAATCTCCAGCGTGGATTTTTGATAGGGTTTTTGTTGACCATATAAGTTATCTTGCTACATTCTGCTATTAGTAAGTGGGCCTCTCTTTGCTAAACCTAGTTCATCTCTGTGTTTGTCATTTCCTCTTACCTCACCGTTATTATTTGTGGGGGGCTTGTATCCTACTTTTGGGGTCTTTTCTCTGGAGGCAAGAGAGGTCTTTGTTTTCCTCTTCTAGGGGTAGTTAGCTCTCCGGCTGGCGCGAGACATCTAGCGACCAACGTAGGCATGTTCCCCGGCTACTTCTAGTGTTGGCGTTAGGAGTAGATATATGGTCAACCCAGTTACCACTGCCCTATGAGCTGGATTTTTGTACTTCGCAGACTTGCTGATATCTCTGAGACCCTCGCCATTGGGGTCATAACAGTTTGCCAGGCCCAGTATTAAATGTTAAATGCATTGCAGAAGCGGGATTATAAGAAAGAAAATTCTGAGGTTTTTTTTTCTCTCTCTCATTTTTTTTTTTCTTTTCCCCTTTACTTCTGAGTGGCTTGTGTTTGCTGCAGACATGAATGTCCAGACCTTGATTACAAGTGTGGACCAGCTTGCTGCTCGTGTGCAGGGCATACAAGATTATGTTACCAGAAATCCTATGTCAGAACCTAAGATACCGATTCCTGAACTGTTTTCCGGAGACCGATTTAAATTTAGAGATTTCAGGAATAATTGTAAATTGTTTTTGTCTCTGAGACCCTGTTCATCTGGAGACTCCGCTCAGCAAGTAAAAATTGTTATTTCTTTTTTACGGGGCGACCCTCAGGATTGGGCCTTCTCGCTGGTGCCAGGAGATCCGGCATTGGCTGACATTGATGCGTTTTTTCTGGCGCTCGGTTTGCTTTATGAGGAACCCAATCTTGAGATTCAGGCAGAAAAAGCCTTGCTGGCTATGTCTCAGGGCCAGGACGAGGCTGAAGTGTATTGCCAAAAATTTCGGAAATGGTCCGTGCTGACCCAGTGGAACGAGTGTGCATTGGCTGCAAATTTTAGAAATGGCCTTTCTGAAGCCATTAAGAATGTGATGGTGGGTTTTCCCATTCCCACAAGTCTGAATGATTCTATGGCCCTGGCTATTCAAATCGACCGGCGGTTGCGGGAGCGCAAAACCGCAAATTCCCTCATGGTGTTGTCTGAACAGGCACCTGATTTAATGCAATGTGATAGAATCCTGACTAGAAATGAGCGGAAAATTCATAGACGCCAGAATGGCTTGTGTTACTACTGTGGTGATTCTACACATGTTATCTCAGCATGCTCTAAACGTCTTACTAAGGTTGTTAGTCCGGTCGCCATTGGTAATTTGCAACCTAAATTTATTCTATCTGTAACTTTGATTTGCTCACTGTCATCGTATCCGGTCATGGCGTTTGTGGACTCAGGTGCTGCCCTGAGCCTTATGGATCTGTCATTTGCCAAGCGCTGCGGATTTGTTCTTGAGCCATTGGAAAATCCTATTCCTCTTAGGGGTATTGATTCTACGCCATTGGCAAAAAATAAACCGCAGTTTTGGACACAGGTTACCATGTGCATGACTCCCGAACATCGGGAGGTAATACGTTTTCTTGTTCTGCATAAAATGCATGATTTGGTTGTTTTGGGTTTGCCATGGTTACAGACCCATAATCCAGTCTTGGACTGGAAGGCTATGTCAGTGTCAAGTTGGGGCTGCCATGGAATTCATGGAGATTCCCTGCCCTTGTCTATTGCTTCTTCTACGCCTTTGGAAGTTCCGGCGTTTTTGTCTGATTATCAGGATGTCTTCAGCGAGTCTAAGTCCAGTGCACTGCCTCCTCATAGGGAATGTGACTGTGCAATAGATTTGATTCCTGGCAGTAAGTTTCCTAAGGGGAGACTGTTTAATCTGTTGGTACCTGAACATACCGCGATGCGTTCATATATCAAGGAGTCTCTTGAGAAGGGGCATATCCGTCCTTCTTCCCCTCTTGGTGCGGGATTCTTTTTTGTGGCCAAAAAGGACGGATCTTTGAGGCCTTGTATTGACTATCGGCTTTTAAATAAGATCACTGTCAAATTTCAGTATCCTTTGCCGCTGTTGTCAGATTTGTTTGCCCGGATTAAAGGTGCCAAGTGGTTCACCAAGATAGACCTTCGTGGTGCGTACAACCTTGTGCGCATTAGGCAGGGCGATGAATGGAAAACCGCATTCAATACGCCCGAAGGTCATTTTGAGTACTTGGTGATGCCATTTGGGCTCTCTAATGCACCTTCAGTTTTTCAGTCCTTCATGCATGACATTTTCCGGAAGTATCTGGATAAATTTTTGATTGTTTATCTGGATGATATTCTGTTTTTTTCTGATGATTGGGACTCGCATGTGGAGCAGGTCAGGATGGTTTTTGAGATTTTGCGTGAAAATTCTTTGTTTGTAAAAGGCTCAAAGTGTCTCTTTGGTGTACAGAAGGTTCCCTTTTTGGGGTTCATTTTTTCCCCTTCTGCTGTGGAGATGGATCCAGTCAAGGTCCGAGCTATTCATGATTGGACTCAACCCTCGTCAGTTAAGAGTCTTCAGAAGTTCTTGGGTTTTGCTAACTTCTACCGTCGTTTTATCGCAAATTTCTCTAGCGTTGTTAAACCGCTGACGGATATGACCAAGAAAGGCTCTGATGTAGCTAACTGGGCTCCTGCTGCCGTGGAGGCTTTCCAGGAGTTGAAACGCCGGTTTACTTCGGCGCCTGTTTTGTGCCAGCCTGACGTCTCACTTCCCTTTCAGGTTGAGGTGGATGCTTCGGAGATTGGGGCAGGGGCCGTTTTGTCGCAGAGAGGCCCTGGTTGCTCTACTATGAGACCTTGTGCCTTCTTCTCTAGGAAGTTTTCGCCGGCAGAGCGAAATTATGATGTGGGCAATCGGGAGTTGTTGGCCATGAAGTGGGCATTTGAGGAGTGGCGTCATTGGCTCGAGGGTGCTAAGCATTGTGTGGTGGTCTTGACTGATCACAAAAATCTGATGTATCTCGAGTCTGCTAAACGCCTGAATCCTAGACAGGCCCGCTGGTCATTGTTTTTCTCCCGTTTTGACTTTGTGGTCTCGTATTTACCAGGTTCTAAGAATGTGAAGGCCGATGCTCTGTCTAGGAGCTTTGTGCCTGATGCTCCTGGAGTCGCTGAACCTGTGGGTATTCTTAAGGAAGGAGTTATCTTGTCTGCTATTTCTCCAGATCTGCGACGTGTGTTGCAGAGATTTCAGGCTGGTAGGCCTGACTCTTGTCCACCTGACAGATTGTTTGTGCCTGCTAAATGGACCAGCAGAGTCATTTCTGAGGTTCATTCCTCAGTGTTGGCAGGCCACCCGGGAATTTTTGGCACCAGAGATCTGGTGGCCAGGTCCTTTTGGTGGCCTTCCTTGTCAAGGGATGTGCGGTCGTTTGTGCAGTCCTGTGGTACTTGTGCTCGAGCTAAGCCTTGCTGTTCTCGTGCCAGCGGGTTGCTCTTGCCCTTGCCTGTCCCGAAGAGACCTTGGACACACATCTCTATGGATTTCATTTCGGATCTTCCGGTGTCTCAGGGCATGTCTGTCATCTGGGTGATATGTGATCGTTTCTCCAAGATGGTCCATCTGGTTCCTTTGCCTAAGCTGCCTTCCTCTTCTGATCTGGTTCCTGTGTTCTTCCAGAACGTGGTTCGTTTGCACGGCATTCCTGAGAATATTGTGTCGGACAGAGGATCCCAGTTTGTTTCCAGGTTCTGGCGATCCTTTTGTGGTAGGATGGGCATTGATTTGTCGTTTTCGTCCGCTTTTCATCCCCAGACTAACGGACAAACGGAGCGAACTAATCAGACTCTGGAGGCTTATTTGAGGTGTTTTGTCTCTTCTGATCAGGATGATTGGGTGACCTTCTTGCCGTTGGCTGAATTTGCCCTTAATAATCGGGCTAGTTCCGCCACCTTGGTTTCGCCTTTTTTTTGCAACTCTGGTTTCCATCCTCGTTTTTCCTCGGGACATGTGGAGCCTTCTGACTGTCCTGGGGTGGATTCCGTGGTGGATAGGTTGCAGCGGATCTGGAGTCATGTGGTGGACAACTTGAAGTTGTCACAGGAGAAGGCTCAGCGTTTTGCCAACCGCCGCCGCGGTGTGGGTCCCCGACTTCGCGTTGGGGATTTGGTGTGGCTGTCTTCTCGATTTGTTCCTATGAAGGTCTCCTCTCCCAAATTTAAGCCTTGCTTCATTGGTCCTTACAAGATATTGGAAATCATTAATCCTGTATCCTTTCGCCTGGATCTTCCGGTGTCGTTTGCCATTCACAACGTATTTCATAGGTCCTTGTTGCGGCGGTACGTTGTGCCTGTGGTTCCTTCTGCTGAGCCTCCTGCTCCGGTGTTGGTTGAGGGCGAGTTGGAGTACGTGGTGGAGAAGATCTTGGATTCTCGTCTCTCCAGGCGGAGGCTTCAGTACCTGGTCAAGTGGAAGGGCTATGGTCAGGAGGATAATTCCTGGGTGGTCGCCTCTGATGTGCATGCGGCCGATTTAGTTCGTGCCTTTCACGCCGCTCATCCTGATCGCCCTGGTGGTCTTGGTGAGGGTTCGGTGACCCCTCACTAAGGGGGGGGTACTGTTGTGAATTTACCTTTTGGCTCCCTCTAGTGGCTACTAGTGATTTGACTCTGGGTATGTCATTCATCCCTTGTATGCTCACCTGGGTCGTTAGGTCAGGGGTGTTGCTATATAAGCTCCCTGGACCTTCAGTTCAATGCCTGGCAATGTTGATATCAGAGCTAATCTGTAGTGCTCTTGTCTACTGATCCTGGTTCCTGCTTGATTAAGCTAAGTCTGCTTTCTTGCTTTTTGCTATTTGTTTTTGTTTGCATTTTTGTCCAGCTTGTATATAATCTGTTTCCTGACCTTGCTGGAAGCTCTAGGGTGGCTGGTGTTCTCCCCCCGGGCTGTTAGACGGTTCGGGGGTTCTTGAATCTCCAGCGTGGATTTTTGATAGGGTTTTTGTTGACCATATAAGTTATCTTGCTACATTCTGCTATTAGTAAGTGGGCCTCTCTTTGCTAAACCTAGTTCATCTCTGTGTTTGTCATTTCCTCTTACCTCACCGTTATTATTTGTGGGGGGCTTGTATCCTACTTTTGGGGTCTTTTCTCTGGAGGCAAGAGAGGTCTTTGTTTTCCTCTTCTAGGGGTAGTTAGCTCTCCGGCTGGCGCGAGACATCTAGCGACCAACGTAGGCATGTTCCCCGGCTACTTCTAGTGTTGGTGTTAGGAGTAGATATATGGTCAACCCAGTTACCACTGCCCTATGAGCTGGATTTTTGTACTTCGCAGACTTGCTGATATCTCTGAGACCCTCGCCATTGGGGTCATAACAGCCATCTATTTTGTAAAGTGCACCAGTCCCTCCTGCAGCAAAACATCCCCACAACATGATGCTGCCACCCCCGTGTTTCACAGTTGGGATGGTGTTCTTAGGCTTCCAAGCTTCTCCCTTTTTCCTCCAAACGTAACGATGATCACTATGCACAAAAAGATAAATTTTAGTGTAATCAGACCACAGGGCATGTCTCCAAAAATTAAGGCCTTTGTTCCTGTGTGCATTTGCAAACATTAATCTGGCTTTTTTTTGGCATGGCTTTCAGCCCATGTTGATACAGTACTCATTTCACTGTGGATGTTGACACAATCTTACCCTCTTCCACCATCATCTTCACAAGGTCTTTTACTTTTGTCCTTGGGTTGACATGCAAATGTCGGACCAAACATGTTCATCTCTGGGACACAGAACCCATCTCCCGGATGACCATGTGTGAGCCAGCACTTGTGACCAGCAGGAAAAAAGGTTTCGGCTGGCCACAGGAGTCAGCTGATGAGAGTTCTACTGTCATCATTGTACGCCCTTTCTCACTGATTGCAGTGAGTGGGGTAATAGTATTGGGGTTGATGTCAGCTTTCTAATGTCAGCTGACATCAAACCCATAGGTTAATAATGGAGAGGTGTCTATGAGACACCCCCATTATAAAAGTAATAAAAACACATATACAGAGAAAAGTCCTTTATTAGAAACAAAGACAGACTCCTTTATTTGAAAGAAATACTCTCCACCCTCTTTCACATACTTATTACTGTAAAACTAAAAATAATAAAACATCATGTTCCTCACCTGTCTGACGATAATCCATATGTCAAGCAATGTGCTCCAACTCTGCTACATCTGGATTGCATGGCTGATCCAGTATCTCCTGGATTCACAGCTGAGCAGTCACATCATGCCACTGCTCAGCCATGCAATCCAGATATAGCAGAGTTTTGGCTTTTTTTCCTTGGTGCGGCGTCAAGTGGGGTAGTAGATTTGGGGTTGATGTCAGCTTTTTTGTGGCCGCTAACATCAAGTTCAGGGGTTAGTAATTGAGCGGTGTCTATAAGACACCACCATTACTAATCCATAGTCATGTTGTAATAAAGACTAGTGATGAGCGAGTGTACTCGTTGCTCGGGTTTTCCTGAGCACACTCGGGTAGTCTCCAAGTATTTGTAACTGCTTGGAGATTTAGTTTTTGTTGACGCAGCTGCATGATTTACGGCTGATAGCCAGCCTGAGTACATGTGGGGGTTGCCTGGTTGCTAGGGAATCCCCATATGTATTCAAGCTGTCTATCAGCTGTAAATCATGCAGCTGAGGCAACGAAAACTAAATCTCGGAGCACTTACAAATACACAGAGACCACCTGAGTGTGCTCAGGAAAACCCGAGCAATGAGTACACTCGCTCATCACTACTCATCACTAATAAAGACATAACCAGAATAAAGTCCTTGATTTGAAATAAAACTCCCCACCCTCTTTTATCCATTTATTTACAAAATTAAAAACAAAAACCACCATATTCCTCACCTGTCCGACCCATATGTTCCACGATGCGCTCTAACTCTTCAACATCTGCATTTCATGGCTGAGCAGTAGCATGATGTGAACGCTCAGCCATGAATCCAGAAGACATTGAGTTAAGCCAGAGAACTCCAACACAGCGACGTTAATAAGGTGAGCAGAGTTCATTGTTGATGAACTCTTTTGACCTCACTGATGTCAGCACTCGTGAGATAGTTCTCGCAAAGCTAAAGTGGTAGCTAATGATGTGAAGGACTGGAATATGTTATTGCCATACCTAATTTTCATCATAAAGAAGGTACTGCAGTCTTCCATGGGATTCTCTCCATTCTAATTATTATATGGTAGACATCCAGGGGCCTGCTGGACATTACCAAAGAGGCATGGAAAAAAGGAGCCCATCCTTCATAAAAGCATTATAGAGCACGTGGTGAGTATGCAGGACCGAATTACATCCATAATGTCTATCATAAAGGAACATCTCCTGAATGCCCAGGCAGCTCAGAGCTGAGGATACATACAGTAGAAAGGCCACAGTTAGGCCCTTTAAACAAGAGGAGAGAGTGTTGGTTTTGGTACCCACCGCAGAAAGTAAGTTCTTGGTCAGGTGGAAAGGCACATATGAAGTTCGGGAAAAAATTGGGGAGATGAACTACAGAGTGCATCAGCCCTGAAATAAGAAACCAGAGCAAATTTACCATGTCAATTTATTAAAGGCATGGAAAGAGCAGGAATGTTTGGTTACAGAGCTGACTCCAGTCGTATCTCCTATGGTCCCTCTGACACTGGCCTGGGAAGAAACTGTGAGCAAGGTAGAGATTAAAGAAAGTCTCTCGAAACAGCAACATTGGGAGGCTTGGAAATTAGTGCAGCTTAATCCAGATGTATTCTCAGAACTGCTCGGTCTGATATCTGTGATCTGGAATTACATTGTCATCGAGCCTCAGGTAAAGATGTGAATGAAACCGTACCAGAGGCCCGAAGGCAAGCCATCTTGGAAGAGGTAAAGAAGATGCTCCAGTTATGAGTAACTCAGAAGTCCAGGAGTGAGTGCGCTTGACCCATTGTACGGCTTCCAAAGCTGGAGGGAAAGTTACGGTTCTGTGACAATTTTCGGAAATTGAATGAAGTGTCAAAATTCGACCTTTATGCAATGTTCTGGATGGTTGAGCTGATTGAGAGACCCGGACAGGCCCAGAACTTCATGACTCTCAATCTAACCAAAGGATACTGGCAGGTGCCTCTAACAGAGTCGGACAAAGAAAAGACTGCCTTCGTTATACCAGAGGGTCTCTATCACTATGTTGTCTTGTCTTTTGGGTTATATGGGGGCCTACCACATTTCAGAGGCTGATTGACATAGTGTTGAATCCCCATCAGAGGCATGCATTGGAATATTTAGATGATATCATCATCTATAGTATCGACTAGCATACCGACTTGTCCCAGGTGCAAGCGGCAGAGGATTAGCTCAGAGCATAGGACTAGACAGCGAACCCAAAAAAATGTGCAATAGATCTTGAGGAAGCCCGTTATTTGGGGTACGTGACTGGCCGTGGGTTAATCAAACCCCAAATAAATAAAATCAAAGCAATTCAAAACTGTCCCCGGTCTCTTACTACGAAACAGGTGATAGAGTTCCTAGATGTAATTGGATATTATAAACGGTTTATACCTAATTTTACTGGAAGATCAGCACCACTGACTGATCTCTTAAAGAGATGGAAATCCGTCACGGTCTGATGGAATCCTCAGGCAAAGGATGCCTTCCAGTCCATGAAGTTGGGGCTTTGCCGTCAGCCCATGCTGATCAATCCCAACTTTAGGAATGGATTTATCGTGCAAACAGACACATCTGAGTTAGGGCTAGGAGCAGTTCTGTATCAAGAGGTATACAGAGAGGAGCATCTACTTGAGTAGGAAACTTACCCTGACAAAGAAAAATGATATCGTAGTGGAGAAGGAATGCTTGGCCATTAAGTGGGCCTTGGAGTCCCTACACTATTATTTACTCGGGTGTGACAATTCCAGATGTTGACAGATCACTCACCCCTAGTGTAATAATTATAGGGGATAACTCAGGAGACTCTTTGCGTGGAACAAGACAACTACAGGACACAGTTTTATAAGTGGTAAAGTCTATATTATCACACGGTGATTCAAACAGGTGCAGAGAGAAACTCAAGTCCACAACACTTGGTGCAAATATCAAATGCAGCTCAGCAGTCTATAGGAAACTTCAGAGGAAAATGCAATCACGCAGAAAGTCTATGAAGGACAATTATTCTTGAGGATACTTGACACGAATAAGTCCTTGCTTAGTCCAAAACACAGATAGATATGCTTATAAGGCAGTTCAAACAATATCTTAGCTCAACCAGGGAGGTCTGGATAACAGTCTCAGGTTCTTGCAAAGCAGCAACAGCTTACATGTCCAGCAAATGCAAATGGAAGTAAACACAAGCAGCAGATGAAGGAGGATTACTGGAACTGGTGTATGCAGCAGGAACTCAGAGCAGAGTAGCAGGATAACCCCAACAGATTCACAGGAGCAGGTATATAGCCAGGGAGTCACCAGAGGTCAGGAGCTGGATGCAAGGCAGAATACTCTAGCACAGACTGAAGGCTGGGGTGGAGTTTTATAGCAGGAAGACACAGTGCACATGAGACCAATGACGCCATCTTGGAAAATGGCAGTAATGCACAAAAAGGTAATAAAAAATGTTCAGAGTCCTGACATTACTCCCTCCTTAGAAGTGGCCTCCGGACGATCCTGGACCTGGTTTCTCACGGAATCTCTGATGAAAATGAGAAATCTTCTGTTGGGCATTGATGTTTTCCACAGGTTCCCAAGAGTCTTCCTCAGGGGCATATCCCTGCCATCTTATCAGATATTGGAGCCGATTCCTGTGAATCCTGGAATCAACAATTTCCTCCACCACAAATTGTTCTTGCCCATCAATCACCACAGGCTGCGGAGGTGGCACAACACATCCCTGGAAGGTATTAGGAGATACAGGCTTTAGTAAAGATACATGAAAAACTAAGTGTACCTTCATAGTCCTAGGCAGCTTCAGCCGGCAGGCCACAGAGCTCACAATACCGTTGATCTTGAAAGGGCCAATGAATTTCTGTCCAAGTTTTTCAGAAGGAACGTTTAACTTCAGATTCTTAGTTGCTAACCACACGGAATCTCCTACCTTGAACATGGGTGCAGGTTTACGGAATCTATCAGCCGATCTCTTATAACGTTCTTGAGCTGTGGTCAGGGATTCCTTCAGAACCTCCAGATTTTGCCTCATCGGCCATCGCAGTCAGCCTTTCCTCCACTTCCGGAACCGGAGAATTAATTGGAGACCTAGGAAAGATACATGGATGATAACCCAGATTGGCAAAGAAAGGTGTAAATTTAGTGGAGGCGCTCTGAGAATTGTTATATGAAAATTCGGCTAACGGCAGCAACTCCAACCAATCATCCTGGAGATGGCTGACATAGCATCTTAGATATTGTTCCGGCGTCTGGTTGGTACGCTCAGTCTGACCATTTGTCTGGGGATGATAAGCGGAAGAGAGACAGACATTAATATTGAGTGCAGAGCAAAACCCCTTCCAGAATCTTGAAGTGAACTGCACTCCACGGTCAGAGATGATCTCATCCGGAACCCCATGCAACCGAAAGACATTCTGTATAACCAAGTTCACTGTATCTTTAGCTGAGGGGAGGCCGGTGCAAGGAACAAAATGAGCAGCTTTAGTCAGGCGATCAACTACCACCATGATTGTATTCATGCCCCCCGATGTAGGCAGCTCCACAATAAAGTCCATTGATATAGACCCCCAAGGACAGGACGGAACAGGTAATGGTTGTAGAAGACCCATAGGTGCCACATGAGGAGTCTTGTAACAAGCACATACCTCGCAAGAGAGAACATAGTCCTTGGTATCCTTCAGGCAAGTTGGCCACCAGAAGAATCGGCTCAGGAACTCTTGTGTCTTCTGTACCCCCTGTGACGAGCCAACTTAGAGTCATGTATAGTGTTGAGCGATACCTTCCGATATTTGAAAGTATCGGTATCGGATGGTATCGGCTGATATCTGAAAAATATCGGATATCGCCGATACCGATACCCGATACCAATACAAGTCAATGGGACACAAGTATCGGAAGATATCCTGGATAGTTCCCAGGGTCTGAAGGAGAGGAAACTCTCCTTCAGGCCCTGGGATCCATATTCATGTGTAAAATAAAGAATAAAAATAAAAAATAGGGATATACTCTCCCTCTGACGCGCCCTGGTAGTAACCGCTATAACCGTCAGCCTCCGTTCCTAAGAATGAGCGAGTGAAAGACCTGTGATGACGTCGCGGCTTGTGATTGGTCGCGTGACCGCTCATGTGAAATACATCACCATCATAGGCCTCCCTGCACTCCTTCCACAAGTCCTGATCGTGGATAACTCCGATGAAATTGGCATCAGATAGAATGGTCTTGGATGGGGCTCCAGGTATGGAATCCGCAGCATGGATTCGGGATAAAGCATCAGCCTTCCCATTGCGAGAACCTGGACGGTACGAGATAACAAAGTTAAATTGATTTAAAAATAAGTTCCAACGAGCCTGACAAGGAGAAAGACATCTAACGGTTTTAAGGAACTGGCGCGGTAATTCTTATCAGCGGTAACGCTACCGCCGGTGAGACCGTCGGTCAGAGCGCTGAGGGTTAACGTCAGATGTTAGCGTAACCCCAAAGCTGTGACTGTCATCCGCTGTAACACGACCGCTGGTACTGTCAGTCAGAGTGCTGCGGATCATACTGTCAGATGTCAGTGTGATCACGCAGCTGTGACCGTGACCTGCGGTAATGCTACTGCAGACCATAGCGCTGTGTGGTCATACTGTCAGATGTCAGCGTGATCCCGCAGCTGTGACTGTGACCTGCAGTAGTGGGCCGATGAGGCTACTGCTCCCATCGGGCTACGTCTGCTGTCACTGATAACAATGACAGCAGGTGCCGCTGATGGGAGTAAAAAGCAAAATTACATGCACATTCAAATAAAAATAAAAACCCATTATACTCACCTAACACCAAATCCCCTATGCCTTGTCTCCTAGAAATAATGTAAAATAATAAACCAATATGTGCTCACCTGTCCAACGTAGTCCAGGTAAACCTGAGTGTTCCATGGCGATCTCACGTGTAGAACATCGGGAGATGTGACTGCTCTACCTAGCCACCGGTAATACACTGACAGGAGATAATCACTCCCGCAGTGTATCACTGAGCTGCCGTGAGAGTTCACCGGAGTTCATCAGCTCTGGTGCTCTCACGGCATTGCTGCATTAGAACTTTCCCACGCAGCAGTGGTGCCGTAAGGGAGATCACCGGGGCTGATCAACTGATGAACTCCGGTGAACTCTCTCACAGCAGCTCAGTAATACACTGCGGGAGCGATCACCTTCTGTCAGTGTATCGCCAGCTGATGAGGATCGTCATGGGACATTATGGATTATCTTCTCTGCGGACAGGTGAGGAATATTGTGGTTTATAATTTTATTTTTGCTGCAGTAGACGTTGGCATCAGTGGATTAGGCATTTGGTCGGTATGGTTTAATAAGATGATTAAGATTATTAAAGAAGTCTGTATCATTATTTCAAATAAAGGACTTTATTCTGGGTGTCTGTTTTTATACAATATCACTATGGGGTTACTAATGGATAGGTGTCTTATAGACGCCTCTCCATTACTAACCTGTGGGCTTGATGTCACCTGACAATACAAAGGTGACATCAACCCCACAAATATGAACCCCACTTGCCACCGCTACAGGGCAAGTGGGAAGAGTGAGGTTAAGAGCCAGATTTGGTGAATCTTATATATACACCTTTTCTGGAGTGGCTGGGAGCTGATGTTTTTAGTCTGGGAGGGGCCAATATCCATGGCCCCTTCCTAGGCTATTAATATCAGCCTGCAGCTGTCTGCCTAGCCTTTACTGGGTAGATTTTATAGGAGGACACTGTGTCAATTTTTTTCTGGAGCCCACACAACTTTTTTTCATTTTTTCTTTAAAATTAACAGTTGCTGTCTGGTTACAGCCTATGTACGTTCGTTCTGTTAGCACTCCTACATAGGCTGGTGACAATGTGAATGTAGGTTTGTGTCTGTTTGTGTGTATGTGTTTACTTATCGGCTTAATACTGAGGGTGTATGGCTGACACCTTTTCATTACTAAGCCTTGTGCTAGGTATCAATGACAGCTGCTGACACCAAGCCCCAATCCCATTACCCTGATGCTACTTCATCAGCTTGAAAAAGATGGTGTTGAACTAAGAAATTACATCACAAAACTTCTTTTTTAAATATCTTTAGCTAAAAAAAAGGCCTTCATTGCTGTACAAAAACGCATGCAAAAAACGCATACAAAAACACGGCAAAAATGCACTAAAAACGCAGCAAATATTTTCATTTTTTCAGCAGCATTTATCCTGCCAAGAGATACAGAATCCTTGCAAAAATGTCTGCAAGCAAATTCTCAATAGCCTGAAAGAGAGATACAGCACTGTGCATGATTCAATAGGGCCCCAAGATCTAAAGGACAGTTCTGATGTCAAAGTAAGGGGAAATAAAGTCTAATGTGGCATCTTTAAGGATGATATAATCTATGCAAAATATGCCAGATTTAAAAATAAATTATTTTCTCACAGTGTGAGTTTGGTAATACCCCTTTAACGGCTTTTGTATCTTAACCTAGTTAAGATTCTAAGTGTTCATAGTGGGCCCCAGGAAAGAGGCCCAATGTACATTCCATGCATGCTCTCCTGAAGGCCCAAAGAATGATTGAATAGGTTTACACAATTGCTCTTTAAACACACACAATATATATTTTTTTCAGTTCCTGACAGTCTTCTGGGCTCAGTGCCATGTTGTACAAAATGAAAAGCATCAGAGTGGTTTAATTGTGGTTTAATAATTGTACGGAACCACACAACATGAACGGATTCTTACTGTTTGCAACGTTTTAGTTCCATGGCAACTCACAAGCTAGATGATATTTGACAGGTTGAATAAATTCACCAGTATCAATTCAGAATGCATACAACCGTGTGAATGATGAGTGTTACCATGGTGACACCTTATAGAAAACTAGGCTGGTGGATAGGTGTTACACAATTTCTCTGCCTTTTATGTAAAGCAGTAATACAAATTAAACCTATATAGTATACAACACTATACTTGTGTGTTAAAACACCTTTATTGCAGGACTCTAGATACCTATTGATTACATTTCTGTTTAGCATCTATAGCAGATAATATAATAAACGTTTTGATTAGAGAATCAGTTTGCATACTGTTGAGACACATTTCCTTAAGATATGTAACCAGGCCCATGATTCTCAATCATGAATTTACAAAATAAAATATCATATTAAAAACAATATATAACATATATGAGGGGTTTTCATTGTTCATAACCCTGTATTTCTTACAGACCCCACCTAGAGGGCAAATCGCTCTACAATAGTTGAGTCCTCTAAATTAAAGGGATTGTCCACTACTTTCAGTTAACCCCCCAATGTATCCCCCCAGGGCCCCTAATGAATTGTGTAAATACCTTCCGTTGCCGTTTTTGCCTGTGAGCGGCGCTATGCTGGCGGCTGAGTCCGGGTCACGTGACCCCCAGGCTGCAGCCGCTGCTTATTTCTGCCGATGTCACGTCAATTTCCAGACTCTGGAAATTGATGTGACGTCAGCAACAGGCGTGACCCAGCCGCGCAGTCAGCAGTCACTCAAGAGTGACTGGGCTGTGGGCTGTGCTGTGGGCTGCCTGCGGGGCTGTGCTGGGGGCGGGCGAGGCTGTGCTGGGGGTGGGCCAGGCTGGTGTCTGTGCTGGGATCTGCTCGCCGGCCACGCTCATGTGCCGAGATGTGTGGCTGGTGCGTCGGTGTCTGGTGCCGTGGCGGTGGCTGATGCATTGGCGGTGGCGGCCGGTGTGGCGGCGGGGGCCGGTGCCACAGCGGCAGCTGATGCGGTGGCGGCCGATGCGATGGTGGTGGCAGGTGCGACGGCGGAGGTCTGCGCGGTGAATGCTGGAGTGTGCAGGGGGGTGTCTGCGGGGCTGTGCGGTGGTGGTGATGGCGGCGGCGTCTCTGTGTGCAGGCATCGTCCGATGGGACTACAAGTCCCATCGGGCTCTGCCTGCTACAGTGACAGTGAGTGACACATTAGCCAATGATGGGACAGTAGTAGTCCCATCATCCGGCTAATGTGTTGAATGTAAAAAAAAAACACGTATACAGTACATACATACATAGAACACACATACAGAACATGCAGCAAGCAACATGTGATGATATGCAACATGCTACGACATGTGACAACATGCGACATGAAGCATGCGACATATGACAACATGCACCATGCGACATGTGACAACATGTACCATGCGATGACATGCAATATGTGACAACATGCGACATGCACCAAGAGACATGTGACATGCAGCATGCGACATGTGACAACATGTGACATGTGCCATGCGACGACATGTACCATGCGACGACATGCAGCATGCGACATGCAACATGTGACATCATGCGACATGCAGCATGCGACATGTCACGACAGGTACCATGCAACATGCGACGACATGTGACATTCGAAATGTGACATGTGACAACATGCGACATGCACCATGCGACATGTGTCAACATGCGACGACATGCACCATGCGACAACATGCATGATGCGCCATGTGCCGACATGCGCCATGCGATGACATGCGACGACATGCGACATGCGACGACATGCGACATGTGACATCATGCGACATGCACTATGCGAAATGTGACATGCGACATGTGACAACATGTGACATGCACCATGCGACATGCGGCATGTGACAACATGCGACATGCGGCGACATGCAACAACATGCACCATGCAATGACATGCTACATGCGCCATGTGACGACATGCGACATGCACCATGCAACATGCGATGACATGCGACATGTGACATCATGCGACATGCACCATGCGAAATGTGACATGCGACAACATGCGACATGCAACATGCGACATGCAGCATGCGACATGTGACGACATGCGGCGACATGCACCATGTGACAACATGCGACGACATGCACCATGTGACGACAGGCGACATGTGACATCATGCGACATGTACCATGCGAAATGTGACATGCGACATGTGACAACATGCGACATGCACCATGCGACATGCAGCATGTGACAACATGCGACATGCGGCGACATGCGCCATGCGACGACATGCGACATGTGACAACATGCGACATGCACCATGCGACATGCAGCATGTGACAACATGCGACATGCGCCGACATGCGCCATGTGACGACATGCACCATGCGACATGCGGTGACATGCGATGACATGTGACAACATGCAACATGTGACAACATGCGACATGCAGCATGCGACAACATGCAGCATGCAACATGTGACATCATGCAACATGTGACAACATGCGACATGCGACGACATGCACCATGCGACATGCGGTGACATGCACCATGCGTCATGAGGCGCCATGCGACGACATGTAACATGTGACATCATGCGACATGCACCATGCGACATGTGATGGCATGCAACGACATGCACCATGCGATGACATGCAGCATGCAACATGCAACATGTGACATCATGCGACATGCCACATACAGTACATACATACAGTACATACATACAACATACATATAGACATACAGTACATATAACATAGAGTACATACTCACCATCACTTGTCACTTTCTTCCCCGAAGCCAGTGTCACCTGTAAAAAATATTAAAATAATAAACAAACAATATACTCCCTGATCCGCAGAAATCCAATTAAAACGAGTGTCCCTCGACGATCTCCCATGGAGAAGCAGGAGCATCAGCATCATTGTGTATCCTTCCACAATGTATTCCCCACAATGTATTCCTACATCCCTGTGAGAAAATAGTCCCTAGTGTCACTTTTGGCATTGCTGTGTGAGAAAGTTCCCACGCAGCTTTTTGCCATAAAGTGAGACCAGTGAACTATAGTAACCTCTCAGTGATGCACTGCAGGAGCCATTGTCTCCTGTCAGTGTGTCACTGAGGGTGCTATAGAGCAGTGACATCACCCGATGTCACTGTTCTATAGGGGAGATCGTCGTGGGACACTCGTTATTAATTGGACTACGGCGGACAGGTAGTATACGGTTTATTATTTTTCGTTTTTTGCAGGCGCTGAAGTATGGTAAGTATGGTTAAATGAAGAGTATTAAAATACTAATTTCCTAATGTGTGTGTGTTTTATTAACCCTTTATTACTATTGGATTACTAGCGGATAGACGTCTTATTGATGCCTCTCCGTTATTAACCCGGCTTAATGTCACCTTACAATAGCAAGGTGACATTAAGCCCTTATTACCCCATATCCCACCGCTACATGGGAGTGGAAAGTGCGACATTTCTGGGGCTGCTACGGACTGGTATTTGTAGCCGGGGGGGGGGCAATATCCATGGCCCCTCTCTAGGCTATGAATATCAGCCCGCAGCTGTCTGCGTAGCCTTTCTGGCTATAAAATATAGGGGGACGAAAACGTCATTTTTTTGGGGGGTCCCCCTATTTTAATAGCCAGTAAAGGCTACGCAGACAGCTGCGGGCTGATATTCATAGCAGGCTACAAATATTGGCCCCCGGCCGTCGGCTTTCCCCCTTTGGCGCAGAAAATTTTGTGGGAGCCCACGCCATTTTTTTTTTAGTTTTTTTTTTTTAACTGAAACATATTGTTCATTAACCCCTTTCTGCCAGCTGACGGAATAGTACGTCAGCTGGCACTATCCCCACGCTTTGAGGTGGGCTTCGGCGATGAGCCCACTTCAAAGCCACAACATGTCAGCTGTTTTCAATACAACAAAAAAAATGTACATGATCGCTAAACGGCGTAGCGAGAAAAAAAAAATCAAAAGCCAAAATTATGTTTTTTTGGTCGCAGCGACATTGCATTAAAATGCAATAATGGGCGATCAAAAAAAGGTATCTGCACAAAAGTGGTATCATTAAAAACGTCAGCTCGGCACGCACCCGACCCGATATCTCAGAAAATATAGACGCTACGGGTATCGGAAAATGGCGCAATTATTTTATTTCTTTTTAGCAAAGTTTTGAAATTTTTTTTACCACTTAGATAAAAATAAAAAAGACATGTTTGGTGTCTATGAACTCATAATGACCTGGAGAATCATAATGGCAAGTCAGTTTTATGCTGTGTGCACACGTTGCAGATTTGGGTGCAGAATTTTCTGCACAAAATTTGCATCTCCTTGCAGAAAACGCAGCTGCGTTTTGGATGCATTTTTTTCACATTTTTTCATGTTTTTTGCACGGTTTTGATGCGGGTTTTTTGTGTGGTTGTGATGCAGTTCTTGGTGCGGTTTTCGGTGCGGTTTTTGCACGGTTTTGATTCAGTTTTTGCTGCAGTATTTGGTGCGGTGTTTTGCATGGTTTTGATTCGGGTTTTTGATGCTTTTTTATGCAGTTTTTGTTGAAGTTTTGATGCAGTTTTTGGTGCAGTTTTGATGCAGTATTTGGTGCGGTTTTGAAGCAGTTTTTGGTGCAGTTTTGATGCAGTTTTTGGTGCAGTTTTGATGCAGCTTTTGGTGTGGTTTTGATGCTGCTGTTGGTGCGGTTTTGATGCAGTTTTTGGTGCGGTTTTGATGCGTTTTTGATGCAGTTTTTGGTGCGGTTTTTGCGCGCTTTTGATGCATTTTTAATTTTTGGGGTGCGGTTTTTGCATGTTTTTTGTGTGTTTTTGTATGCGTTTTTGAAAGCTAAATAAAGATGTATTATTGAACAAAAAAAAAAGATTTGTGATGTCATTATTGTCCAACCTCCTCTTTTACATTTGTCCAACCCACACTCAATTACACACAGGTAGATATACATATAGATGATAGATGAAATGGATAGACAGAGCTACATATAGATAGATCTATAGATGCATACATCTATCTATTCCTATATCTATCTATAGATATATCTGGATAGATATATCTATTGATAGATGTGTGGATAGCGTAGGGTGTGTGTCCACTGTCCGGATTACATTCGATTTAGCTGCAGATTGGATGCTGCGTACTTGTAGTCCCATCAGATAATGCCTGCGCACACACCCCAAAAGATCCCCCACACACACCTGAACAGTTCCGCACACACCCGAACAGTCCCGCACACACCCGAACAGTCCCGCACAGCACCGCACACATCCGAACAGCCCGAAGACCCCGTTCGCACACACATACACGCACACCCTCACGGCCCACACACTTCCCTCCTCCCGAACTGCAGCGTTTCTCGGACCCACATCCACATCTGAACTGCAGATCTTTTTTACATCTGCGGTTTTGCTGCAGATGTGCCCGACTCAATGAAAGTCTAAGGGTGCCGAAACGCTGCAGTTCGGCACAAAAGAAGTGACATGCTGCGGAAAAAAACAAGCTGCATTTCGGTGCGGCTATTTTTGCAATTTCATCGCACTTTGACTTTTTTTCACATTTTCTGTTACACGACATGGTAAAACCAATGGTGTCGTTCAAAAGTAGAACTTGTCCCGCAAAAAATAAGTCCTCACATGGCCATAGTGATGGAAAAATTATGGCTCTGGAAAGAAGGGGAGCGATAAACGAAAAAAGCTCCAGGGCTGAAGGGGTTTAGAAACATGGATATGGACATATCTATGGAAATAGACATAGGTATATAGATATATCTGTATGTATCTATCTATCCATCCCATATCTATCTATCTATCTATCTATCTATCTATCTATCTATCTATCTGTGTGTAATGGAGTGTGGGTTGGACAAATGTAAAAGAGGAAGTTGGACAGAAATGACATCACAAATCTTTTTGAAGATAGAGGAGGGAGAGGAGGGAGGGGTTTGGGTGTGTTTTGGAGTGGGTGTGTTAGGTTCGGGCTTAGTGGCAGTGCAATGCATCATGGAACTTGTAGTATTAGAGCACAATAACTCAGGAGAAAGGAAGTTGTCGATTAACCCCATGAGAGCTGGATCCAGCACTGAAGATGTGCTGCTACAGCATGATAAAAGGTAATATTGCTAAAATAAAGACAGTGGATCTTTTCAGTGGCACATAATAGCAAGATTTATGAAAAAAAAAATTGTTATTGTAGTGGACAACTTCTTTAAGATTTAAAATACACAATAACTTAATGTGTTTCATTGTTTTTAATGAGGTTGGGTTAATAAAGTTTTATATGGAAATGAATAAATTACTGGGTCAGACTTATTCTCACAACCAGTAATATAATGTCTTGTTCTGTGATGTTAAATTTGCACCAATTTTGTATATTGACAACCTCACACCACACAAATAAGTTATTTTTTATAAAACACCATCCACCTTTGCGTCTCTGAAAAGGGGACCCGTCACCTACAAAAAATGCTATTTTCATGTAGATACAGTGATAATCCACATATAAATAGTCTTTAAACCATGTTAGGGTAGTTTACTGGTAGTGCAGCTACAGAGAAAAAATACAGTTATATTTTCCCTGCAGCCGCTCCAGTCTCCTGGCTGGGACTATGGGAGCTGTAACAGTCACCGCCCACTACATAGTGAGTGTGCTGTAATCACTCCCTGCCACTTTGACTGACAGCCAGTTCTGCACACATACCCTGCAGAGCAGGATGTCGGTTAAAGTACAGACGAGTGATTATGGTTCTCTCACTGCTATGGACTTGCAAGACAGGGACGTGATGCTACCACTTTATAAAGCATTAGTATGTTTGGAATATCTACGTCACTTCTGGAAAATAGTTCACAGTAAAGATACCCTAGAGTCAGAAATGGTACAAAGAAAAGCCCCACAACTGGGAAGAAGCATGTAGATTCACTGTTATAAGGAAAGAGTAAATTAATTATATGTATTCAGTCTTGAAAAGAGACATTTATGGGTAGACATGATAGAAGGCAATCTGTCAGCTGGATTTTGTTACCTCATCTGAGAGTAGCATAATGTAGGAATAGAGACCCTGATTCCAGTGATGTATCAGTTAGTTTACTAGTTGCAGCAGTTGTGATACAATCAGTTTTTAGATGTAGCATAATGCAGAGCTCTAAAGGCTAACCCCACCCACAGCACAGCTTTCTGTGTACATTGTACATTGACAGTGGCTACTAGCCAGCAGTGGAGGTGGACTTGGACCAGAATTGGAGAGGGCACCAGTTTGGCAGTGATTATCTCCTGCTGATAAAACACTCATTGTTTTGAAGCAACAGCACACAGCCCAATAAGTGGCACATCCCTGAAATCAGTGTCTTAACCTCTACCTCATGCTATCCTCAGATTACGTAGCAAACACCTGCTAACAGATTCCCTTTAACTTATAAATTCAGAAAAATGGTTCATACAGAAAAATTAGGTCAAAAGCTGTTTCATGTAAAACCGCATGAAAAGATAAGAGGGCATTTCCTACAACTGGAGGAACAAAAGTATCCAAAAGACACAAGGCTTCTTTATAAGAACTTTTAATCTTTGGAGCAGACGACCCCAGGAGCTGCTCACAGCAGAAACCGTTGATTCAAAGAATACTTAGATGATTTCTTAGAAGAAAATAAGATAAATGCTTAAGTAAATGTATAAAATTATTGTTCTGAATGTTAATCCAGTTAAAGAAGTACTCCTACATATTTTTTTTAATTAATTATATGTGTGTATATATGCATGTAATGTAGAGTGTAGTGTACCTACAGCTGCTCTCTCCGATGTCCAGCACCATTCTTCTCTGCTTCGTAGTGACGTCACAGCAATTGCAACAAGCCAGCTCATTCTATGCGCTACTCGCGGACCGGAAGTCTCATGCAATGTAAGTCTATGGAACCTCGCTCTGACGCTCCATAGACTTACATTGTAAAAGTCACTTCTGGGTCAAACAGAGCGCAGTTTGACCCGGCCATTATGCAGAGCGGTGACATCACTGAGAGGAGGAGAAAAATGGTGCTGGACACTGGAGAAAGCAGCAGTAGGTGAGTATATTAATAGGCTAAATTACATGCATCTGCAATATACACACATTTAATTAAGAAGAAAAGTGTTATGGAAGTGCTTCATTAAATCGACACTAAGTGTATATTCCCATGGTCAGTAAACGCTGCTGGTTGGACGCTGCGTACATCCGCAGAGTCCAACCCGCAGTGGCCAGATGTTGCAGCATAGTGGATTGGATTTAAAGAATTCCCATGTCCTCTATGCGTCCAGAGATGCCCCCAGCATCTTTGCGTCTTTCCAGACTGCAGCATGTCTATTTACATTGTGGAGACGCTCCGTATCCGCAGCGTAAATTACCCATTCACTATCATTAGATGCGGTAAAACCGCATTATCTTCTTAGTCCCATGCGTATTAAGTGCGGGAATGCTGCTTACTATGCATGTGTACTAATTTACATAATAGCTTACCTTGTTTCAGCTGGAAGTTTGTGTACACTGCAGTTCTCGTAATCGATCAGCTGACCGCGAGAACTGCCGTGCACGTGACTTCCGGGGACGGTGTTATCTACGGTCACTAGCCAAGTTCTCACAGTTAGCTGACCGCAAGAACTGCAGTACACGTGACCGCCAGGGACCGTGTTATCTCCTCCGGTCATCAGCTTCCAGCTTCGCTGTGTCTAGATGTCAGGCTGAATGGTGGCATAATGCCACCGTTCAGCCAAAGGCAACCAGATGTAGCAGAGCTGGACTCGTCGTGGGACAGTATGTATATCTTCTTGGTGGACAGGTAAGGATATTGTTGCATTTTTATTTTAATTTTCTTACAGGAGATCGAGGGCGTCGGTGGAATAGGTGATGCAGTAAGGATGGTTTAATTAAGAATATTTAAGGAGTCTGTGTCATTATTTCAATTAAAAGACTACATTTTTGCTGTGTCTTTATTTACCATATAACTATAGGATTAGTAATGGATAGGTGTCTTATAGAGGCTCTCCATTACTAATCTGTGGGCTTGATGTCACCTGACAATACAAAGGTGACATCAACCCCACAAATATTACACTACTTGCCATCGCTACAGGGCAAGTGGGAAGAGCCATGTAAAGTGCCACAATTGGCACATCTTTGTATGTGCCAATTATGGGGCGGCTGTGGGCTGCTATTTTTAGGCTGTTGAGGGCCAAAATCCATGGGCCTCGCCAGCCTGAAAATACCAGGCCGCAGCTGTCTGCTTTTTCCTTGGCTGGTTAACAAAAATAGGGGGACCCCACGCTATTTTTTTTGGAGGGGATCCCACTATTTTTGCTAACCATAAAAGGTAAGCAGGCAGCTGTGGCCTGGTATTATCAGGCTGGAAAGGTTCATGGATATTGGATCCTTACCAGCCTGAAATACCAGGCCACAGCTGTCTGCTTTATCCTTGGCTGGTTAACAAAAATAGGGGGACCCCATGCTATTTTTTTTGGAGGGGATTTCACTATTTTTGCTAACCAGCCATGGTAAGCAGACTGCTGCTGCCTCGTATTATCAGGCTGGTAAGGTTCATGGATATTGGATCCCTACTAGCCTGCAATACCAGTCCCAGTAGTCTGCTTTACTCTGGCTGGTTAACATATATAGGGGGAACCCGCGCTATTTTTTTAAAATTATTATTTATTAAAAATGAGGGGACCTCTCTCTGTGCTTTCCTCCAGTTCCTGTGTTATGTAATTCACAAGATGTCACAAGATTCACCTTTATTTAAATTTGTACACATGCGTAGTAAGCTGCTTTCCCGCACTTAATACGCATGTGACTAGGAAGATAATGCGGTACCGTCTCCACTACATAAATTGACATACTGCGGTCTGGAAAGACGCGCCACATGTCTGTCTCTGTGGGTGAGCTGGTGGGCATTGGTGCGCACATAGTGGGCATGGGATTTCTTGAAATTTTATCCACTATGCTGTAACAGCTGGATGTACCTGCAGCGTCTACTGACTGTGGGAACATAACCCAATATATCGGCATACAGGAAATCACTTTTTTTCCTTTCCAGAAGCCAACTTTCAATTAGCTTAATATCAAGTGAACAAAAAAATGCATGCAATGAAAAAACGCATGTAAAAAACACATCAAAAATGCAGGTGACCTGCCAGTGACCTCAGATGCAGATTTGGTGCAGATTTCACCTGCGTCAAATCCTGAGCAAATAATGAGCCATTCCTGATCGTGTGCACATACCCTTAGGAATTTTTTTTTTTTTTTTTCGGCAGATGGGTTCTTGCATTCTGGTTGTGTATACGCCCCTTCCCTTTATCCTCTCTCATCCCTCAGTCGATCTTAATAGATGTGTTTCTTTTTTCAATCATACTGACTATTTAACTATGTCATATTTTAATGCGTATATTTCAAAAAGCAGAATTTGTCTTTGCAGATGGCAATTACATACAAAAGAGCCACCAGAGTGGCATGTGATAGTCGATACATACTAATTTGCTTCTAAAGGTACATAGATTTTTGAACAAAGCAGTTTAATCCTAAGCTAAATTCTACGTATACATTACATCCACTTCTATGTCTAGCTTAAGAATTTGCTGTCATTGATAAATGTCTAATAGGATTTCTTAAATCCTATTTCATATACAACTTTTGGTCTACAGTGTCTTTAATTGCATGATCATTTGAAGAGAAACATAATCAATGTGGGAAAGCTGTGAATGTTAATCATTAACCGCGGATTCACAATAGGGCTCATTAAATAAAATCTTACATAATCTGACGATTTTAAGCAAGCTAAGCATTTACATGGGATTTCAAGTGTTGCACCAGAGCAGATAACATACTCTATAAATTGTTTATATGGGCAAGCTTCCAGATCCACGCTTCCTTCTTACGCCCACTCCTTTAGCAACCAATCCCAAAGCTCTGCGTTCCTAAGCTGTAAGTAACGGGGCTGTAAAAGAGCCATAACAGGGACTTCACTCCCTTCTGACAGCCTCAGCCTGCAGAAGACACCCGTGGATTCTAACCAAGGCTCCTGGGGAGAGAAGAGCAGGGACATGAAGGACACGTACGATGTGATTGTCATTGGAGGAGGCATTTCAGGTCTGTTGCATTGCAATTCTAATAAATTAATACTTGTGGCATCTAATGATTTTATATTGAATACATATATGTGTATATATACGGTACATAACCCTCCACTATGAAAAACTTAAGCCCTCAAATCCCGTGTCACAGACTTTTCACGCAGACAAATTGTCCTCTGAATTTGCACTGATGGGTGGTAAAACCCCCACACAGCTGTAGGCAGATGGGGGATTCTAGTTTGGTTTTGTATGCTGAGCGTTGTGGTAAGGCTGTTTAACCTATTAACGACCAGAGGTATTTTTGTTTTTGTGGTTTCGTTTTTTATTCCCCTTCTTCCCAGAGCCATAACTGTTTTATTTTTTGGTCAAAATGACCATGTGAGGACTCGTTGTCTGCGGGACAAGTTGTACTTTTGAAAGACACCATTGGTTTAACATATTGTGTACTGGAAAATGGGAAAAAATTCCAAGTGTGGTGAAATTGCAAAAAAAGTGCAATTCTACAGTTGTTTTTTGTTTTTTTTTCTTACAATGTTTACTAAATGCAAAAACGGACTTGCCATTATGATTTTCCAGGTTATTATGAGTTCACCGGCACCAAACATGTCTAGGTTCTTTATTATTTAAGTGGTGAAAAAAAATCCAAAGTTTGTTAAAAAAAAATTGCATAATTTTCTGACACCCGTAGCGTCTCCATTTATCGTGATCTGGGGTTGGTGAGGGCTTATTTTTTGCGTGCCGAGCTGATGTTTTTATTGATACCATTTTGGTGCAGATACATTCTTTTGATTGCCTGTTATTGCATTTCAATGCAATGTTGCGGCAACCAAAAGAAACGTAATTCTGGCATTTTGAATTTATTTCTCGTTACATTGTTTAGCAATCAGGTTAATCCTTTTTTTATTGATAGATCGGACGATTCTGAATGTGGCGATACCAAATATGTGTATGTTTGATTCTTTTTCTTATTGTTTTATTTTGAATGAAGCAAAAGGGGGGGTGATTTGAAATTTTATATATTTTTTTATTTCTTTAATATTTTTAAAAACATTTTTTTACTTTTTGCATGCTTCAATAGTCTCCATGGGAGATTGGAAACTGCAGTCCTTTGATCTGCTCTGCTACACACAGGCGATAATCAGATCGACTGTGTGCGGTAGAAATGCTCACTTGCTATGAGCGCCAACCACCAATTGGCACTCATAGCAATCAGGCAATGACAATCATAGAGGTGTGCTGGAGATATCTGGTTGTCATGCCAACCCATCGGTGATCTGGGATCATGTGAAGGGGTCACCGATGGGCGGGATTTCCGATGCGCTTCCGGTAAGTGCGAGTTAAATGCCGTTGTCAGAGATTGACAGCGACATTTAACCAGTTAACAGCCATGGGTGGATCACGATTCCACACGCGGCTGTTGAGGGCACAGGTCAGCTGTATACATCACACATTTTCACATTGCATTTTTTCCTTGCAAAATGGGATTCAAGTGTATGCGACGACAGAGTCATTGACTACAATGATGGAGTCACTATGTGCTCTTTCATGCATTACTTCCAGGTGTATACACTTATTATAGGTGGACAGCAAGATGGAGCCACTGAACGTAGGAAAAAACGCAATGTGAAAAGATTTTATGGTTTTCAAATGTGTCCACAAAAAATTAATAAGCTATCCAGAAAGAAATATCATTAAGTAGGCATCCATGGCTGTGGGCAAAATTATAGTTCTGACTTATCTGAATTCAGGCTTACTTTTTATCAATTTCTCTGTCTGCAATGTAAAAGGGCAAGTCTATACTTATACATGTATTAGAGCCAGCTATGTCATTTAAAGAGTAACCATTGTTTAATTTTTATTATATAAATCAATTGTACACGTGAAAATAAGATTTTATTAAATTTAGGCATGGTTTTAGCTTTTTTTCTTCAAATTTGACTCCATAAAAGGCTGTTTTTTGCTTATCTATAGTACATACCCAAACAAAGCAGTCCAATTATTTAAGAGTAAATTACATTTTAATTTTCATATCATAAGTAAATTGTACACGTGAAAATAAAAAACTTTCTTCTTTGGAGGTGGAAGTGGGCCCCCTTACACCTTGAGCTCCTGTGCGGCTGTACAGGTTGCACCAATGGTCTGTCACAGCCGAAGAGTTCGGTGAAAGCAGCATTGGTGTATACAGAAGGACATTCCCAGGGACAGTTCTTAGGCAGGAAATTTTCTGGTCACTGAGGCTGGTGCTGACTTCCTCCTGGAGTCAGCTCAATACGGTATCCGGCTCTGTCTTATTTCCATCATTTTTAATTTTTTAATTTTTGTTTTTTCCTCCACTTTTAGAAGAGCTATAACTTATAAATTCTTCCATGGATACAACCATGTGAATCGACAGCTGTTTTGTAGGGGATGAGATGTAGTAAATGACACCATTTATTTTACCATATAATGTACTGAAAAATAGTAACAATTTTCCAGTAGGGGTGAAATGGAGAGCAAAATACAATTCCTTCATCAAACCTGTATAGTTTTTTTACTTTTATTTTGCTGGGTTTAAGTACATTTAGATCTTTATAAAAAATGCCTATATTTTTTCTTTTCCATTGATGGGTTGTGTGTAATGGATTTCTCTTTGCATGGCTGGTTGTACTTTTAGTTGGTGCCATTTTGGTGTACATACATTTGAAACGATTTTATTGCATTGCAGATGAGGTAATTAAAAAAATGCCTTTACCATATGGATTAAATAATTTTACATAGTTATATAGGTAAAAAAAAAGACATACAGTAGGTCATCAAGTTCAACTTTTTTCCATCAGTTATACATTCTCTATTGCTAGATTATTTATAACCCACAATACCATTTTTTGCAAGAAAACCATCCAGCCCTTTTTAAATGCTGTTATAGTATTTGCCATTACTGTCTCTTGCAGTATGGCATTACTCAGTTTGACTGATCTAACTGTAAAGAACCCTTACCTATTTAGCTGTCAGAATCGCCTTTTCATCAACTGTATTGAATGCCACCTTGTCCTTTGTACAATCTGTTGAAGGAATAAGTTGTGTGGCCAGTCCTTTGTATTGTCAATACATGTATTTATACATATAAATAGGATCTCCCTGAGATGTCTTTCTTCTAAACTAAACAAGCCCAACTTTTCCAGCCTCTCCTCATATGAGAGACCTTCCATCCCTTGCAATAATCTAGTTGCCTGACTTTGAACTGAATCTAACTTTCGAATATAATTTTTAAAATATGGAGCCCAAAACTGGATCCCATATTGTAAATATGCAAGTGATTCATAAAAGAGTAATAATACAGGGTTGGCCATTTATATGGATACACCTATGTAAAATGGGAATGGTTGGTGATATCAACTTCCTGTTTGTGGCACATTAGAATATGGGAGGGGGAAAACTTTTCAAGATGGGTGGTGACCATGGCAGCCATTTTGAAGTTGGCCATTTTGGATCCAACTTTGTTTTTTTCAATGGGAAGAGGGTCATGTGACACATCAAACTTATTGAGAATTTCACAAGAAAAACAATGGTGTGCTTGGTTTTAACGGAACTTTATTCTTTCATGAGTTATTTACAAGTTTATGGCCACTTATAAAATGTGTTCAAAGTGCTGCCCATTGTGTTGGATTGTCAATGCAACCCTCTTCTCCCACTCTTGACACACTGATAGCAACACCACAGAAGAAATGCTAGCACAGGCTTCCAGTATCCATTGTTTCAGATGCTGCACATCTCGTATCTTCACAGCATAGACAATTGCCTTCAGATGACCACAAAGATAAAAGTGTAAGGGGGTCAGATCAGGAGACCTTGGTGGCCATTCAACTGGCCCACGACGACCAATCCACTTTCCATGAAACTGTTCATGTAGGAATGCTCAGGCCTGACACCCATAATTTGGTGGTGCACCATCTTGGGTGTCATGCTCGAGCATTCTTGCATGAACAGTTTCCTGGAAAGTGGATTGGTCATCGTGGGCCAGCTGAATGGCCACCAAAGTCTCCTGATCTGACCCCTTTAGACTTTTATCTTTGAGGTCATCTGAAGGCAATTGTCTATGCTGTGAAAATACGAGATGTGCAGCATGTGAAACAATGGATACTGGAAGCCTGTGCTAGCATTTGTTCTGCGGTGTTGTTATCAGTGTGTCAAGAGTGGGAGAAGAGGGTTGCATTAACAATCCAACACAATGGGCACCACTTTGAATACATTTTGTAAGTGGTCATAAACTTATAAATAACTCATGAAAGAATAAATTTACGTTAAAACCAAGCGCACCATTGTTTTTCTTTTGAAGTTCTCAATAAGTTTGATGTGTCACATGACCCTCTTCCCATTGAAAAAAAATAAAGTTGGATCTAAAATGGCCAACTTCAAAATGGCCACCATGGTCACCACCCATCTTGAAAAGTTTCCCCCTCCCATATACTAATGTGCCACAAACAGGAAGTTGATATCACCAACCATTCCCATTTTACATAGGTGTATCCATATAAATGGCCTGCCCTGTACATTAGGATCACAGGATTTTATCTCTCCTTTTATATACCCTAAAATCTTGGTTGCTTTTGCAGCTGCTGCTTGACATTGAGTAGTGCTGCTTAGCTTATTTGTAACCAGAATACCCAAGTCCTTCTCCTGTTCTGTAGTCCTGAGTATACTCCCTTTTAATGTATATGCAGCAATAGAATTACTCCGTCCTAGGTGCATTACTTTACATTTATCTATATTAAACCTCATCTGCCAAGTCTTTGCCCATTTAGCCTTGTTATCCAGATTGTCTTGTAATATTGTACTGTCAACGTCAGATTTTAATATCCTTCATAGTTTGGTGCCGTGAGCAAAGAGTGACACTATACTCTCAATTCCATCCACAAGGTAATTAATAAAGATGTTAAAAAGAATCGCTCCTAGCACAGATCCCTGTCGTTCCCTCCGCTGACTATTTCCCATTTAGAAAATGTACTATTTATGATGACTCTTTGTTTCCTGTCTGTTAGCCAGTTCTTACCCATCTGCATATAGTTTCCCAGAGTCCTTGCTTCTGTAGTTTCAGTATTAGGCTGCTATGTGGAACAGTATCAAATGTCTTTGCAATGTCCAGATTTATTACATCAGCTGCATGACCAATATCCAGATTTGCACTTACCACCTTATAGAAACCGGACATCTTGGTTAGACACGACTTATCTTTCATGAATCCATGCTATTTGTCAGTTATATTATTCTCTACATTATATCTCTGCAGATCATCTCTTATAATGCCCTCAAAAAACTTTGCCCACTACTGACGTCAGGCTTACAGGATGGTAGTTGCCTGCTTAACTTTCTTAAATATTGGTACCATGTTAGTCATCCTCCAACTCTATGGTTCTGACCTTGTTGCAAGACAGTCTAAGAAAATGAGGTACAGTGGTCTGTCAATTACTGAGCTCAACTCCCTCAATATCCGTGGATGAATGCGATATGCCACCCGGCCCAGGGGCATTGTTAGTATTTAATTTACTTAGATGCAAATGTAATTCTTAATTTAGATATATTGGATAGTGAACTTTGAATTCTGCTTTGCAGAATGATACCTGGCACAGGCAGTTCAGTTCAGTTTTGTATTTTTATATATCACATTTTTATGGATGCAATGATACCAAGTATGTTAATTTCTTTTTTATTATTGGGAAGAGGGTTGTTTTTTCTTAGTTTTTTTCAATGTTTTTTAAAAATATTTTAACACATTTTTAGCACCTCCAGAAAACTTGAATCTCTGTTTCATTGCTTATACAATTTACTGCGATACATTGTTCTGCGGTTTATAATGAAATTAATGATCACAGGAGTACCAAAATGGCCACAACAAGAGCTTTCAGTAAACCCCTGGTTCATTTTGTAACTCATCGACACTCTATTTTATTGCAGGATTGGGGGGCCTTGGGTGACACAATGGACCCCTCTTCCAGCAGTGTTCCTGTTCCCGCTAAGCTGAGCAATCTCGAAAGGGATACGTTAAAACAACATATGTATAAAGTTAACTAACCCAATCATAGATATACATATCTGAAGAGTATGGTAGTTTTTAATTCTGTCATTTCCAAAGCACTCAACTTAGTGGGAATCTTTCCCCCAGAAACAAACTGCTTAAGTGCCTGTTACAGATTGACAGCAGCAGCAAAATGATTAAGTAGCAGCACCAGCTCAGTTCAGAGCTCCAAGAGGCGTATGCTTAATGTATAACACAGCCAGCCCCACTCTATATGAGGTAGGCTCAGCTCCTGAACTTGCTCCACACACCCAACCTAAATGCGTGACATACATGAATGGTTAGCAATTGGTACACAACATATATTATAATCTTCATTCTCTATTGCTTTATAAGGTTTTCTTTTTTAAGTTACTGAACTTGTCAACAGGTAGAAAAAGACAAATTTAGCTTTTCTTTTATTTTCACTGTTCTTCTTAATTTTTATCTGTCATACAGTTCCAGAAATATAGCCTTTTTTAAATAAAAAATTAACACTAAATCAACTTTCATCCATTATAAGTTCATGCTTAAAACATACAACTCTGCCCTTCACCTCTCCAAACAAACCTATTTTAACACCCTCATCACCTCACTGTCCAATAACCCTAAACATCTCTTTGACACTTTTCATTCCCTACTCAACCCAAGAGTGCAGGCCCCAACCACGGATCTCCACGCTGACGATCTGGCCAATTACTTCAAAGAAAAAATTGACCAGGAAATTATCTTCCTCTATCTGAAACTGAACCTGTCAAAAACTGAACTCCTCGTGTTCCCTCCCTCTACTTACCTACCTTTGCCTGACATTGCCATCTCCGTGTGTGGTTCCATCATTACTCCCAAGCAACATGCCCGCTGCCTTTGGGTCATACTTGATTCTGAGCTTTTATTTCTCCCCCCACATCTGATCACTGGCTCGCTCTTCTTATCTGCATTTCAAAAACATTTCTAGAATTCGCCCTTTTCTTACTTTCAACTCTGCAAAAACTCTTACTGTTTTACTCATTCATTCTCGTCTGGACTATTGTAACTCTCTACTAATCGGCCTCCCTCTTACCAAACTCTCCCCGCTCCAATCTGTCCTGAATGCTGCAGCCAGGATCATTTTCCTCACCAACTGTTACACCGATGCTTCTACCTTGTGCCAGTCATTACACTGGTTACCCATCCACTCCAGAATCCAGTACAAAACTATTACCCTCATCCACAAAGTGCTCCATGGCTCAGCACCACCCTACATCTCCTCCCTGGTCTCAGTCTACCACCCTACCCATGCTCCCCATTCTGCTAGTGACCTGAGGTTAGCATCCTCAATAATCAGAACCTCCCACTCCCGTCTCCAAGACTTTTCACGTGCTTCGCCAATTCTTTGGAATGTACTCCCCAGGTTAATACGACTAATCCCCAATCCCCACAGTTTTAAGCATGCCCTAAAAACGCATTTGTTCAGACTGGCTTACCGCATCAACGCATTAACCTAATTATCCCTGTGTTGCCCATTCAAAAAACTTAAACCATAATCAGGTTCCTCGCATTATGTTCTCATACGCTTTATGCAGTTAATAGCCCTCTGTGTCTTTACTGTTACATATTTAGGCTGTTTAACTGGTTCATGCAGCTTTACATGAACACCCGATCCTTACACTATGGCTGGTCCGAACAATGAAAGCAATTGTTACCATCCACCTCTCGTGTCTCCCCTATTTCCTCATAGTTTGTAAGCTTGCGAGCAGGGCCCTCACTCCTCTTGGTATCTGTTTTGAACAGTGATTATTGTTATGCTGTAATGTCTATTGTCTATACAAATCCCCTCTATAATTTGTAAATCACTGCAGAATATGTTGGAGCTATATAATTAAAATTATTATTTTTATTATTAAACTAGATGGCAGCCCGATTCTAAAGAATCGGGAGTCTAGAATCCATATATACTTTATTTATTCAAATGTAAGAATAATACAATTAATAAATAATAGTAAGAAAGAACAAAAAATGGCTGCACTCACCAGCTCTTGACAATTCTTGACAGTACGGCACATTTCTGATTGGTCGCTCGCGGCAGGCGGCAACCAATCAGAAAAGTGCCGCGCACCACGAAGGCATATATCTTTGTCCACCCTGAGCGGGTGTAGGACGCTGGTGACGTCACTTATCTCCGGACATTATCTCCGGACAAAGCCACGGAAGTTGGCACAAATTGCCGGAAGTAGTATTCTAGGCAATTATATATTAGATTTTAATGTTATCAGTGTTTACCTTTGAACGTTTATATTGTATTGTCCTGTCACCAGCCATGTGTACGATTATCGGCCGAAAGCCTCTCTGGAACCAATAATCACCCCATGTAAAGGTATCTTTATAAGTTAAAGATTCAGAATACTATGACTTTTATCATATCCTGAACAGTCAAGTTTTTTATGAACCGTTAAGGTTTTCTGGTTGAAGTAAAAAAAACTCTGAGTGTTTACAGTTTGAAACCATAAAATGTTGAAAAATTATGTCATTCTTGAGTATATCACTCAATGGTGCTCATAAACGTGTCAAATTTGATCTATAATATACGTTACTTTAATCTTTAATATACTTAAGAACAGGGCCCCAGACATCACACAGGGGGTCTGAAACACCGCACAGTGGTCCAAAATATCGCTGTGCTCTGCCTGGGGCCCCATATGCTGCCTGGGGCCCCTGTGCTCTGCCTGGGGCCCCATATGCTGCCTGGGGCCCCTGTGCTCTGCCTGGGGCCCCATGTTCTGCCTGGGGCCCCTGTGCTCTGCCTGGGGCCACTGTGCTCTGCCTGGGGCCCCATATGCTGCCTGGGGCCCCTGTGCTCTGCCTGGGGCCCCTGTGCTCTGCCTGGGGCCCCATAGGCTGCCTGGGGCCCCTGTGCTCTACCTGGGACCACTGTGCTCTGCCTGGGGCCCCATATGCTGCCTGGGGCCCCTGTGCTCTGCCTGGGGCCCCTGTGCTCTGCCTGGGGCCCCATGTTCTGCCTGGGGCCACTGTGCTCTGCCTGGGGCCCCATAGGCTGCCTGGGGCCCCTGTGCTCTGCCTGGGACCACTGTGCTCTGCCTGGGGCCCCATATGCTGCCTGGGGCCCCTGTGCTCTGCATGGGGCCACTGTGCTCTGCCTGGGGCCCCATATGCTGCCTGGGGCCCCTGTGCTCTGCCTGGGGCCCCTGTGCTCTGCCTGGGGCCCCATGTTCTGCCTGGGGCCCCTGTGCTCTGCCTGGGGCCACTGTGCTCTGCCTGGGGCCCCATGTTCTGCCTGGGGCCACTGTGCTCTGCCTGGGGCCCCATAAGCTGCCTGGGGCCCCTGTGCTCTGCCTGGGACCACTGTGCTCTGCCTGGGGCCCCATATGCTGTCTGGGGCCCCTGTGCTCTGCCTGGGGCCCCTGTGCTCTGCCTGGGGCCCCATGTTCTGCCTGGGGCCCCTGTGCTCTGCCTGGGGCCACTGTGCTCTGCCTGGGGCCCCATATGCTGCCTGGGGCCCCTGTGCTCTGCCTGGGGTCCCATATGCTGCCTGGGGCCCCTGTGCTCTGCTTGGGGCGCCATATGCTGCCTGGGGCCCCTGTGCTCTGCCTGGGGCCCCTGTGCTCTGCCTGGGGCCCCATGTTCTGCCTGGGGCCCCTGTGCTCTGCCTGGGGCCACTGTGCTCTGCCTGGGGCCCCATATGCTGCCTGGGGCCCCTATGCTCTGCCTGGGGCCCCATATGCTGCCTGGGGCCCCTGTGCTCTGCCTGGGGCCACTGTGCTCTGCCTGGGGCCCCATAGGCTGCCTGGGGCCCCTGTGCTCTGCCTGGGACCACTGTGCTCTGCCTGGGGCCCCATATGCTGCCTGGGGCCCCTGTGCTCTGCCTGGGGCCACTGTGCTCTGCCTGGGGCCCCATATGCTGCCTGGGGCCCCTGTGCTCTGCCTGGGTGTAGGACACTGGTGACGTCACTTATCTCCGGACATTAGCTCCGGACATTATCTCCGGACATTATCTCCGGACATTACCTCCGGACATTAGCTCTGGACAAAGCCACGGAAGTTGGCACAAATTGCAGGAAGTAGTATTCTAGGCAATTATATATTAGATACAAGGGTCGAAATCTCTGAAACGATACGAAGGATAAAAAACAACGCAGAAAAGTCTAAAAAAAATGCCCGAAGAGAATCCATGGGATAAAACAAAACACAGAATACTCAGGGGAGCAGAAATAATAAAATAAGAGCGAAAAAAACGTAAGCAAAATTTTCAAAACTCCTCAGTTCACTTACCCTTGCTTCACATTACGTTTTAAAAGCCTGTTAGACGGACTGCATTACACTGTGGCATAATGCTGTGTAACACAGTCCGTCCCCAAAATGGGCGTGTACTAGCGATGTGCCGTCATTGAGTGACGGACCCTGGGACGTGGGCTGCAGCTGCAGCGATAGAGCATCTGCTAGCTCTACCTGTGCTAGTGCGATGGCATGTCGGCACTTGCGTTAAAGCAGCTTGTTTAACGCATGTTTTGAACGGGCTGCTTTAACTCAATGTGAACCTTTGCTTTAGTATGGAGTGTGAGCACCTCATGCAGAAATTCACGCTTACACAACTTGGCATGTTATCAGTTAGGTTATTAATGGTTGTTTGAGTAATGTTCTGCCACATAGAATGTACTTTGGTACGTAAATCATCAGGATCAGCAATTTACATGACTTCTGTCAGAGTGTGATTGCTATTTTCGGTGTAAAGTGATACATGCCAAGGAGTGTGATGGAAGTGCAGCACAGTGCATGGAGGGTTTGTCTGGTCTGGGCTGTGAATTCAGTTAGGGGTCTTTTATTTCATGATTAACAGCCCCTGCCAAGGATCTGATGTTCTATGCTACCCATACCGTACGGCTTTTAATCTATTTGTTTTTTTAGTAAAAGTCCGATAAAATGTAAGTTTTAATCTACTTTTCCTGCAGATGCTGGACTTTTTCCAAATTTCTAAGGCTATTTTCCCAGGAACCGGACTGGAGCTATCTGTACACTGCACCTAGAACTGAGGAACAGAATATCTCCTGGATTATCAGTGAACTGATGTCAAATCTTACCCTTTTTTTGTCTTTTATGTAAGCCTTAGGCTATGTGCACACGTTGCGGAAAGGTGTGCGGATTTTTCCACACTGATTTTGGTAAATCCGCACTGCGGATTTACTGTGGAATTGCCGTGGATTTACTGCACTTTTTTCACGGTTATTGTGCGGATTCCACCTGCAGTTTTACACCTGCGGTTTCATATTGAGGAGCAGGTTTTAACCGCTGCGGAATCCGCACAAAGAATTGACATGCTGCGGAATAAACAATGCAGCGTTTCCGCTCGTTTTTTTCCTCAGCATGTGCACTGCGGATTTTATTTTCTATAGGTTTACATGGTACTGTAAACTCATGGAAAACTGCTGTGAATGCGCAGCAGCCAATCTGCTACAGATCCACAGCAAAATCCGCAATGTGCACATACCCTAAAACTTTAAAATCAAAGCTCCCATGTTTACTCTCCCACGATGACCTTTCAGGACATAGTGCCCACAATACTTTTCTTTTTCAGCTCAGCTTACTTGCTTAGTTTTCTATACAATTGCGGTAAAAAAAATGAACTTCTGTTATGGCTGCTCCAATAATCAAGAAAAGAGAATGTAATAAAACAAACAAAAAAAACTCCCAGAAACTAATAACTGCATAAAAACAGTTCTGAATGTATCATTAGTGTTTAAAAGGAATAAAGACAATAAATTCCCTGTACTTATATTGTTGCTGCTATCTGTCATGTAGGTACAGGCCAGATCACGGTGGGAGTTTTTCAGATACATTCTGAAAATAAGTTATTAAACTTGATCATTACTTTGGTTACACAGAAATCTGAAAAAGAATGGGATAAACATTTTCCAGGGCTGCTGAATGCCACAGATGAATGAGATCTCTAACAAACTTTTAAAAGTTAAGCAAACTAAATTCTTGGCAATATTTCATTGTTGCATGATGTTGCATGCTCTAAATGTTAGGTGTACGTTTTTATGCACTTTTTATCCATTTTCGGATATAATCTAGGACTACACTACAATACTATTTTGAACTTCGGACTCAGAGTTTGGATTTTGGAATACAGTTCTTGTTTAACAGTGAAAAACATATTAAGAAAAGTTAATCTTCAACCAACTATCATTTAGTGAGTTTTCAAATTTGTAAGCTTATCTTGCATAATTTTAATTTGTGTTCACCGCTTGGCTGTTTTCATCTTTGCAGCATTATAGACATAGAGTCTGAGATATCTGAGCTACAAGAACAATTCTCATTGGTTCAGGCTGCTGCTCTCTCCCTCTGTCTACATTTTTGTCTTCTCAAATTGGCTACTTTGTGTAACTGGAATGGAAATTGTTGAACAAAATACAATCCATCTTTTGTCTTTTTATATTCTCTCTTTATTATTATATGAACAAAAATAAAACCAAGAAAAACGAAACACGTATGAAGGATATCAAGTTCCATTACGTTAATATGTCTCATATTTTCAGTGAAGATGAACGAATGTATCAGTAGACTGGGTTAAAAGAGTGAAGTGTGGTTTGATCTCCATCTTAATGTATCAGTAAAAAAACACTAATTGGCTTACATACTAGTGACACTTCCACAAGTCAATTAAACCTACACAGAGAGGAAAACTGATGTCAAATACAAAAAAAAACTTTATCACCATAAATATACAGAAAAAAGTACGGTACATCTGTTTGCACACATGCCGTTTTGGACAAGATAGGATGCATGATATATCTTCTCCTGATATTAGGCTGAAGTACATGTTATTTGTCATAGTACTCAGGGGGTCAGTTGGCAGCAAACAATAGGATTTATTTATATTTGACTAAGGGTACCGTCACACCGTGCAATTACGATCGCTACGACGGCACGATCCGTGACGTCGCAGCGTCGTATGACTATCGCTCCAGCGTCGTAGACTGCGGTCACACTTTGCAATCACGGCGCTGGAGCGATGCCGAGGTTCGCTAGTAACCAGGGTAAACATCGGGTTACTAAGCGCAGGGCCGCGCTTAGTAACCCGATGTTTACCGTGGTTACCAGCGTAAATAAAAAAAAACAAACAGTACATACTGACCATCTGATGTCCGTCAGGTCCCTTGCAGTCTGCTTCCTGCTCTGACAGTGCCGGCCGTACACTGAGAGCAGAGCGCAGCGGTGACGTCACCGCTGTGATCTGCTCTCACTTTCCGGCTGGCGCTCACAGTCAGAGCGGGAAGCAGACTGCAAGGGACCTGACAGACATCAGATGGTCAGTATGTACGGTTTGGTTTTTTTTACTTTTACGCTGGTAACCACGGTAAACATCGGGTTACTAAGCACGGCCCTGCGCTTAGTTACCCGATGTTTACCCTGGTTACCAGCGAACTCATCGCTGGATCGCTGTCACACACAACGATCCAGCGATGACAGCGGGAGATCCAGCGACGAAAGAAAGTTTCAAACGATCTGCTACGACGTACGATTCTCAGCAGGGTCCCTGATCGCTGCTGCGTGTCAGACACTGTGATATCGTAACGATATCGCTAGAACGTCACGAATCGTACCGTCGTAGCGTTCAAAATTGCACTGTGTGACGGTACCCTAAGATTGGTGTATTCATATACTTAGCACTTTCTGGTAATCTTTCCTGTTCTACATATGTTGTGAAGTATTAGCTTCCTTTTTCCCCTCGGGTTAAATTCTTTATGGTCTATTTTGCCATATCATTGTTTTAAATGTTTTTAAATGTATGTCTTGCCTGGCTCTGTTTTTGGATTATGACTTTTGTATAATAAAATTGATTAATTAAGGTTGATCCCATTGGTTTGCATATCTTCTCTCTCTGTTCAGTAATATGCAATGGTTGATCCCTAATTTTTGTATTGGAGTGGTGCCCGCTTCTCTTTCTCTCTACATATACAGAGAATGCTGCAAATGCAGGGGTACACCATAACCCTAATAGAATAGAATAACCAATCATAAAAATGGGTTTATCAAAGCCTTTATAGATGCAGCACAGAGCCCCAACAAGTGTTTTGTGTCTTGCTTCTTCCTCGGGGATTAGTGTCTTACATCTTATATGCTAATCCCCCAGGAAGAAGCAAGACGCGAAACGCGCGTTGAAGCTCTGTGCTACATTCCCAGATTGTGTACCTCTTCCTCCCTTGTACACCATTTTGCTGCTTTTTTCTATTTTTGCACATATTTGCAAAGATTTACTTATTATTGCCACATATTTGTTGGATCAAATCTTCACTATGCCTTATACTTGTTACAATTAGGCCCGGTTCACATTGCATTAACAGCAGCCCGTTCAACACATGCGTTAAGGGGCGGCTGTTAACGCAAGTGCCGATGTGTCATCGCGCTAGCGCAGATAGATCTAGCAGATGCTCTATCTGCACTAGCAGTGACGGACCCGGAAATGCTGCAGCCCGCATCCCAGGGCCCATCACTCATGAAGGCACATCGCTAGTGCACGCCCATTGTGGGTGGGCGCTAGCGATGCATCCAACATTGGACTCAATGGCGGCGTTAACGGACTGCGTTACACCGTGTTATGCCGCGGTGTAATGTAGTCCGTCTAACGGACGCCAGTAACGTAATGTGAACCCAGCCTAAGTCTAGCAAGACAGATATTTTTCATCTGCACTACTTTGCACTTTAAACCTTTTTGGTTGTCTCTATGTAATGGTTACATTGATAGGAAAAATTTAGCTCTTTGTTACAGCAGAGAGCTCTTTGCTGTCCGTATTACTATTTTTGGTGTTTTATTTGCATTCAGACCTCTATAAACGTATGTGCTTATGAACTACATTTGAACTCCCATACACTGTCCATCTAGGTGCATGATCCTCTTGGCTCCTGTCATATATACGTACAGTTAAGAAGGCTATTAATAAGGCTTCTTGCCTAGTTATTTAATTCAGTACTCACATTTTTCAGTACTAGCATGTTAGCCCTCTTTCTGTGAGCAGATGTTAGTTCATTTGCATCTTTGGAATACTGTAGTGTCATATTGGTTTGTTCTTAGGCTAACATACTATATAAATATGCTTTGATAAACCCATTTTTATAATTGGCTAGATATTCTGATTAGCGATATGGTGAATTTGCAGCATTCTCTGTATATGTATTCCCCTTGTTTTATTTATGTGATTTTTATTCTGTATATTTATTTTATTAAAGATTTTTGTATATTTGGCATCAGCATCCCTCTCTGTCTAGGTTTTTTCTTAACGTATCAGTAGTGAACTCAATCACACGTGAGAAAAGTATCCTTCATGTATTATTCAAATAACTATTTTAAAGACACACTCCCATCAAAGTGTTTATCCTCTGTAGTGCAGCGGTAGCACCCTGTGCAGTGATAAGGCAGTGAGCAAGCAAAGTTCAAAGCAAACATCTCTTTAATGTTCAACTCACAGCAATACATAGTACACGATATCCTCTGGATTGCAGCCGGGAACCAAATCCTCCAGTTTGTAGCAGATAAACACCCCAGTCCAACTCCAAGACCAGTTGTCGTGGGCGACTGCACCGCCATGTACCCAGTGGGTGCCAGGCCTCTCAGCTCCCTTGGCTGTTTGGCTCTGCTTGCCTGTGTTGCCTCACACAGGTGGAGCTCTGCAGAGCAGACTGCTCTGCACTCCTGCAAACACCAGACTGACACTGACCCTGACACACCCAACCCTCTGCTTCAGGTTTTTTTTACAAGCAACCTGTGGCCTTTAAGGCCCCGTCTCACTAAGCGATTTACCAACGATCACGACCAGCGATACGACCTGGCCGTGATCGTTGGTAAGTCGCTGTGTGGTCGCTGGGGAGCTGTCACACAGACCGCTCTCCCCAGCGACCAACGATCAGGGGAACGACTTCGGCATCGTTGAAACTGTCTTCAACGATGCCGAAGTCCCCCTGCAGCACCCGGGTAACCAGGGTAAACATCGGGTTACTAAGCGCAGGGCCGCGCTTAGTAACCCGATGTTTACCCTGGTTACCAAAAAAAACAAACAGTACATACTCGCCTTTCGGTGTCCAGGTCCCTTGCCGTCTGCTTCCTGCTCTGACTGAGCCGCCGTACACTGAGAGCAGAGCGCAGCGGTGACGTCACTGCTGCGCTCTCACTTCTCACTGTACGGCCGGCAGTCAGTCAGAGCAGGAAGCGGACGGCAAGGGACCTGGACACCGAAAGGCGAGTATGTACTGTTTGTTTTTTTTGGTAACCAGGGTAAACATCGGGTTACTAAGCGCGGCCCTGCGCTTAGTAACCCGATGTTTACCCTGGTTACCAGTGAAGACATCGCTGGATCGGTGTCACACACACCGATTCAGCAATGTCAGCGGGGCCTCAACGACCAAAAAAAGGTCCAGGCCATTCCGACACGACCAGCGATCTCGCAGCAGGGGCCTGATCGCTGGTACGTGTCACACATAGCGAGATCGCTATGGAGGTCGCTGTTGCGTCACAAAACTTGTGACTCAGCAGCGATCTCGCTAGCGATCTCGCTATGTGAGACGGGGCCTTTAGACACATGGAAATCCCAGCCAGGAATGAAATGGACTACCCCAGTACATCCTGTAGTCCATTTCAAAAATAAAAGCCCAGAGCATTTTTTCTTAAATCTGCCTTGGACAAATTGTTTGCCCAAGACTAACAATTAATTTTATTCCGCATTGCAATCACAGCTACGCCTGTGACTGCAATGTACTCCTATGGCCTCAATACGCCTCCGTTCACATCCTGGGGGGAACACATAGCGACCCTCACATGTAACATCAGTCACTGTCTCACATCTCTTAATATATTGCATTCATCCTATTATATAGCACTGTGTACTTACAATCGCTAAGTTTGCATTTCTATCTAGTAAATTCTTTCTCTTTTCTCTGCTCTATATAGACACAGGAAGACTCTTTTCCCTGCACAAATCATTCCCCTTTTCAAGCCCTGACCCAGCTGCTCCCTCCTCCCCTCTGCCAGGTACTTTTGCAGTGACTTATGACTCATACAGGGAAAATAGTGCTACTACATAGAGCTTAGAAGGATTCAGCAAGTCATTTTTGAATCATGTGATGTCATACACCTAATGAAAAAGAAAGGACTAAACTGGGGAGAAAGGCAAAATGAGAAAATGTAAGTATACAGTGACATATAATATGATTATTGAAATATATTAAATGGATAAACACTGATGGGAGTGCGCCTTTAAAATAGGTATTTTAAAAGCCAAGATGCTCGCTAGGCCACTCCAAAGTCTTAATTTTTTTTCTTAAGCAATTCAGAGGTGGACTTGCTGGAGTGTTTTCGATCATTGCCCTGCTGCATAACTCAAGTGCACTTCAGCTTGAGGTCAAGAACAGATGGCTGGATATTCTCCTTCAGGATTGTTTGATAGAAAGCAGAATTCATGGTTCCATTTACCTCAGCAAGTCTTCTCGGTCCTGAAGTAGCAAAACAGCCCTAAACTATAACACTACAACCACCATATTTTACTGTTGGTATGATGTTCCTTTTCTGAAATGCTGTGTTACTTCAACACCAGATATAACGGGACATACCTTCCAAACCGTTCAGCTTTTGTCTCATCAGTCCACAGAGTATCCTCCCAAAAGACTATGGGATCATCAAGATATTTTCTGAGATGAGCATTTATGTTGTTATTGCATAGCAGTGGTTTTCGTCTTGGAACTTCCATGCAGGCTATTTTTGCCCAGTCTCTTTCATATGGTGGAGTCATGAACACTGACCTTAACTAAGGCAAGTGAGGCCTGCCATTCTTTGGATGTTGTTGTGGGGTATTTTGTGATCTTTTGGATGAATTGTCGCTGTACTATTGGGGTAAAAGTTGTCGCCATTTGTAGGTAATGGCTCTCACTGTGGTTAGCTGGAGTCCCAAAGCTTGAGGATATGGTTGTTTTTTTTATTTTTGTTTTATTGCTATAGACGAGGGCTTCAATGAAGTGGTCATTAGGCAAGTATAACTGTGTTTCTGATTGTTAAATAAAATAGTAAAAGTGTGTTTTGCTTTATTTCAAATAAAACACTTTATTTACCATACAACTATAGGATTAGTATTTATCATTATCATTATTATTATACATTTTTATAGCGCCATTTATTCCATGTGAACGGGGCAAAATGTTATGATTAGTAATGGATATATGTCTTAGAGACGCCTTTCCATTACTAACCCGTGGGCTTGATGTCACCAGACAATACAAAGGTGACATCAACCCCACAAATATGAACCCCACTTGCCTCTGACAAGGGGCAACTGGGAAGAGCCGGGCAGAGCCCCAGAATTGGCGCATCTAATAGATGTGTCTTTTCTGGGTGGCTGCAGGCTGCTATTTTTAGGCTGAGGGGGCAATATCCATATATCCATGGCCCCTTACCAGCCTGAGAATACAGCCTGAAAATACCAACTCCTAGCTGTTTGCTTTAGCCAATCTAACCCCACTCCATTTTTTAAAATTACTTATTTACATAATTAAAGAAAATCTGAGTGGGACCCCTCTATTCTTGATAACCAGCCTTGCTGAAGCTGACAGCTGAGGGTTGCAGCCCCCAACTGTGAGTTTTACCTGGCTGGCTATCAAAAATACAGAGGAACCCACACACTTTTTTAAAGTTATTTATCTATAGCGCAGGCAGCAGCTGATGAATATTCCTATCAGCTGCCGCCTGCTCTCGCTGTTATTAGTTGAATATAGCTCTCAACATTCTCCCCTGCTCTAGCTGATTGTCGGCAGAGCAGGGGAGAATGATGAGAGCAATCTTCAGCACCCGGCGCTGGGAAATAGCTCTAACAGTACCGCTGCTACCTAGGTGCCAGTACATGTGGTATTGATGTGGCACACAGGAAGCACTTGCTTGCCACACGCATGTCACAAGTATTACACACATGGACACATGAACACTGATATCTCCGGTACTGTTTTTTTCCGGTACTGAAAACATCAGTACATGTGAAACCGGCCTTATACTGATATATGCCCAATTGCATTAGACAACTCAATAATGCTAAAAGTGTCCCAAGTTCTAATAGGCTAACACCATAATAGAGGGAAGGAGGGAGGTAGCAAGAGGTGGAACCACTAGGTAATCACAAATCCTCCCTCAGCCTATACAGCTAATGATATTAGATAATCCAAAATAGTGTATAAAAATATGCAAATTGCCTCTTCACAGAAAAAAAGGACTTGAACTCTATAGCGCCAACTGTTGGAAGTAGCGATCCTACAAGTCACAATCAACCCTTTAACGAGTCGTGCAATATGACTTAGGACAAAATGCCAAATCAGTATCTTAATTCGCAGACACTGTGTTTCGGGCTGTTGGCCCTCGTCAGTGCAAAGCATGAGAACTGATTTGGCTAGGTGAGAGGCTCTGTATAAAAATACTTTTTTATTGGTTAATTTATTTAAAAAACAAATGAAAAGTTCAAAAAGTTGCTGAAAAATGGAGGGACTTCAACTCTGATATAAATATTACAGAAAATGGTCATAAATCTGTATTATTGCAGTCACAAGTTTAGGTATTTTGAACAATATAGTGTTGTAATATATGCAGACAAACAATTACCATATGTAGATAATCCTTTGTGGTTAAGGAGCATTCCAAACGTCTTTCCTTAAACTATATCCTACTAATTATTGAGAGATTTGCAATGATATGCTATTTCTCCTAATTAGAAATCTCCATTTTGTTATTGACTGCCTATATGAACATACTGCTCACTGTTATAATAAGAACTGATCAACTATAAAGTATACACAAACATGACACAGGTTCTTTGTGCTGTAAACTTGGAGTTAAATGTTTACCTAGGTTTTCTATACTGCTGGTAAATAGAGTGAATGTGTGCAAAGTGCTATGAGTACAAGTGGCTACTTTCACACTAGCGTCGTTTGTAATATGTCGCAATGCGTCGTTTAGGAGAAAAAAATGCATCCTGCAAAGTTGTCTGCAGGATGCGTTTTTTACCCATAGACTTACATTAGCGACGCATTGTGACGTATGGCACGACGGATGCGTCGTGTTTTGGCGGACCGTTGGCACAAAAAAAGTTACATCTAACTTTTTTTGTGCGTCGTGTCCACCATTTCCGACCGCACATGCGCGGCCGAAACTCCGCCCCCTCCTCCCCGGACCTTACAATGGGGCAGCGGATGCGTTGAAAAACTGCATCCGCTGCCCCCGTTGTGCTACTTACCACACTGTCCATCGGTACGTCGGGCCGACGGTTTGCGACGGCCCGTACCGACGGACTAGTGTGAAAGTAGCCTCAGCAGAAAGTTTTCATGCAGCAGATTATCTTATTTGTTTTGTAAGTATGTATTGGTCCAAGTTCATACAGTTAAGTCCATATATATTTGGACAGAGACAACATTTTTCTAGTCTTGGTTATAGACATTACCAAAAAAACCCACTTTTTTTCATATGTTATAATAGAGCGGCAATAAAACCATAATGTTCTAAGCTATATAAAAAAAAAACAACCAACACTAAGCAACCCCATATCCAACCACACAGGCGCCTATCCATCAATCCACCAGTCAAACTTGAAAAACGAGAAATAAGCCATAACCATCCCGAACATCTAAACGCAACAGCAACAGCAACCCGGTAAAGTGTATTCAGAAACTGCTGATGGTATACTGTGTGCTAGAAAATAAATGGACAGAGAAAAGAACAACACATAGGGAGGGCACAGTAACAGTAAAAAATGTAACACGATGTCCTTTCTTAAATTGAGCCCAGATTTTAAGGAGAGAAGGTGCTATATATATATATATATATATATATATATATATATATATTTTCAACAATTGAAAAAATGTGAAGAATTAATGTTTTAATTTTTCAAAAATTTTGTCATTTGTTTTAATATAGGTAAAATATGAAAGTAATGTAAAAAAAGTTTAATATTTTCCACTTTTAAACACGAGGGGAAGCACCTCCTGAAATTTGTCATGAAAACCTAGTGTAGTCTTAGCTCACAGTATGACTGCAGTAAATTAGGAGAGAGTGTGTGTGTGTGTGTGTGCGGGGGGGGGGGGGGGAGGTCTGCATCCATGTGTGTGTGACATTACTCTTCTCATTTTGGTGTTTGCAAAAGGGTAAGGATGAATGAAGTTTAGCATCACAGTGAGTGAGCCATCTTGTTGGTGACTGCAAAGTGATATTGACAAGTAGACAATGTCACCAAGGAGGGCTGGCAGCATAAATTCTGTTAGTTGGTGCTGCTCGATGCATCATAACATGGGGTTAGATACTTGAAATGTATTACGTAACACATACTGGATTTAGATACAGGGCTCAATGTAATGCATCACATGATAGGATTAGATATTCGCCTCAGCAGAGTGTATTACTCAGGATGGAATTAGATATGCAGTATCTAATGTATGTAATGTGTGATGCCGCTCCGTCTACTTTTATGTGAACAGTGGTGTAATGTGCAACCCCACTCTGTCTACGTCTATGTGAGCAATAGTGTAATGTATGACCCCGCTCCATCCACTACATTACTACTCCCATGGAAGTAGACAGAGCAGGATCACATATTACACCACTGCTTCCATAGAAGTGGACAGAGCAGGGTCACACATTACGCCACTGCTCCCATAAAAGTGGAAGGAGCGGGAACAGTCTGCTTTGCCTTACCTGGTTATTAAAAATAGAGGGCACCCCACATCATTTTTTTTAAATGTATTCCTAGAAAGCTGCCGGATACCTGCCAGCTATTTCTCTATTTCTATGTAGCTATCTAACCTATCTATTATATATCTATCCATCCCTTTATCTATCTCTATCTATCTCATTAACTAAGCCCTTAAACGTGGTAAAAACGCAACGTGTGCCCACAACAGGGAGACTTTAAGATTACTGGAGTTCCCAGCTACTGGGACACCTGGAGGCTGTGAACTAAGGTTACAGCAATTCCGCCAAGTCACTTGGTGTTCACAGCCTCTAGGTGTCCGAGGAGCTAGGAGTGCCTGTAACCTTAAAGCTCCCTTAAGTTTTCTGGGCCTCACAGCTGCCACGAAACCCAGTGGTTGTGACCTCTGGTAAGTTAACGGCCAACAGTTCTAGCAGTAGCTGTGAGGTTCAAAATCTTAAGGAATCTTTTAAGGGAGACTTTAAGGTTACTGAAGTTTCCAGCTGCTGGTACACCTGGAGGCTATGAATTAAGGTTACAGGAGTTGCACCAAGTCACGCGGACTGCCAGTCACGTTGCTCTGTGATGCTCAGGCGGTTGTGAACTGGTGTCCTTACTGATGTCACTAAGGTTACATCAGTTCATAGCTGGCCGGTATCGCATCATTATACAGGAAAAAATGTTTCCTAACATTATTCACTGTAAAATCTATTTTAGCTTTGGTTTTGTATGTTTTCTTGTCAGTCTGTAAAAGTGGCATAATACTCTGACAACATTGTTCCCAGCAGTGGCCTGGGAGTCAGACATGCATTCTCCATGGTGTTCGCATTCCATTTCAGCAGTGTTTCTATCCATTTCAGCTATTTTCTCCACCCTCTCTACCCAGACCTCCTTGTAAGATCTTTTGGAAAAAATGCTTGAGTTTTCCCAAAAAATAGCAAATCAAACCCCCCTTTGTCACCTCTTAGATAAAAATAAGAAAATCAAACAATTGTAATTTTTACAAGGTGTTCTTTGCAGTTAGGGTTAGGGTTGCAATTGATGTTAGGGCTGGGGTCGGGTTTAGGGTTGTGGTTAGAGTTAGGGTTGGGATTGAGGTTAGAGTAAGGGGTGTGTTGGGGTTAGGGTTGGGGTTAGGGGTGTGTTAGATTTGGAATTATAATTGTTTTTTTTTTAAAAGCAAAAAGGAAAAATGATGACGATAGGATTGCTAGTGTTGAGTGCAAGTGCTCGCTACTTGTTTTTGCATTGGGTGTTGGATATGCACTGAGTATCGCAGATCCCCGAATGTTTGTTTTGGGTGTCTAACAGCCACGAAACATGTGGGGCAGTGTCTCGAGCATGTCACTCTAGCACCCGAGATTTTCGATACATAGCCGAGCACCCGATGCAAACTGGAGTAGCGAGCACTTGCACTCAACACTAATGATGACAAATTCAATATGACAACCTAATGTTATCAAATTCTGTGACATACCTGTGGGTTCAAAATTCTCACTATACCCCTGGATAAAATCCTTGATGGGAGTAGTTTCCAAAATGGGGTCACTTGTAGGAGGTTTCCACTGTTTAGGCACATCAGTGGGTCTCCAAACGCGACATGGTACCCATCATCAACCCCAGCCAATTTTGCATTCAATAAATTAAAAGGTGCTCCCCTCTTCTGAGCCCTGCCATGCACCCAAGCAGTGGATTTACCTCATAAATGGGGTATCGGTGTACTCAGGAGAAATGCAAAACAAATATTGGGGTACATTTTCTATCGTTACCCTTATGAAAATAAAAAAGTTTGGGTCTAAAGTTAATTTTTTGTGAAAAAAGTTAAATGTCAATTTTTTCCTTCCATGTTGCTTTAGTTGTCGTGAAGCACCTGAAGGGTTAATAAACTTCTTGAATGTGGTTTTGAGTACCTTGAGAGGTGCAGTTTTTAGAATGGTGTCATACTTTGGTACTTTGTCATACTAACCCCTCAAAGTCTCTTCAAATGTGCTGTGGTCCCTAAAAAAATGTTTTTCTAAATTTTGTTGGTAAAAAGAGAAATTGTTGGTCAAATTTTAACCCTTATAACGTCCTGACAAAAAAAATTGTTTCCAAAATTGTTCTTATGTAGAGTTGATATGTGGAAAGTGTTATTTATTAACTATTTTGTGTGACATAACTCTCTGATTTAAGGGCACAAAAATTTTCAAAATATTTGCCAAATTTCTATTTTTTTCATAAATAAACGCAAGTCATATCAAATAAATTTTACCACTAACATGAATACAATATGTCATGAAAAACACAATCTCAGAATGAGTGGGATCTATTGAAGCGTTCCACAGTTATAACCACATAAAGTGACACTGGTCAGAATTGTAAAAATTGGCTTGGTCATTAAGGTCAAAATTGGCTCGGTTACTAAGGGGTTAATGGCATTCTAGCTGGAAAACTGTATTTTTGACACTTTACTGTGAGATATTTGAACTCTCACTTTTATACTGTGCCAAAATATACAATGTGGGCACTGGAGAGTAACAGGGGGCCCACTATAGCTTTGATACTAAAGGGTCCCTCCACATACATAAACTTGGGGCAGGTCCTGCACCACCATCTTTTGGCAAGTAAACAGGAAATTGTAAAACTGTCTATACATCTTCCATTACGTTCTTTGGCCCTGTATTAAGATACAAAAAGTTACAGTGGGGAAAAAAAGTATTTAGTCAGCCACCAATTGTGCAAGTTCTCCCACTTATAAAGATGAGAGAGGCCTGTAATTGACATCATAGGTAGACCACAACTATGAGAGTCAAAATGAGAAAACAAATCCAGAAAATCACATTGTCTGATTTGGCAAGATTTATTTTGCAAATTATGGTGGAAAATAAGTATTTGGTCACCTAAAAACATGCAAGATTTCTGGCTCTCACAGACCTTTAACTTCTTCTTTAAAGCTGGGGTTACACTAAACGACTTACCAACGATCACGACCAGCTATACGACCTTGCCGTGATCGTTGGTAAGTCATTGTGTGGTCGCTGGGGAGCTGTCACACAGACAGCTCTCTCCAGTGACCAACGATCAGGGGAACGACTTCGGCATCGTTGAAACTGTCTTCAACTATGCCGAAGTCCCCCTGCAGCACCCGGGTAACCAGGGTAAACATCGGGTTACTAAGTGCAGGGCCGCGCTTAGTAACCCGATATTTACCCTGGTTACCATTGTAAAAGTTAAAAAAAAAACCAGTACATACTCACATTCTGATGTCTGTCACGTCCCCCGGCATCCACAGGGTTAAAACTGCTTTCGGCAGGAGCGCTGCTAAAGCACGCGCTGCTGCCGAGAGCTTCCCTGCACTGACTGTGACAGCGCCAGCCGTACAGCAGAGTGGCAATAAAAAAAAACACTGGAATGGCAATAAAAAAAACACTAAAAACCAATTCTTGAATTGCTAGTGATTGATCATTCTGTCTGCCAAAAATCAGAATAGAAAATGCTAAAAAAAATGCAATGTGCCCAAAAATTGTACCAATAAAAACGTCAACTTGTCATGCAAATTGCAAGCCATCGCATGACTTTGTTGACTGAAATATGGAAAAATTATAGCTCTCAAAATATGGTGATGCGCAAATAAAAGGCGTCTTTTAGTGTGTCACAGCCACCAAATATGAAAACCCAATATAAATCTGGTATAGCTGTAATCGCACCGACCCAAAGAATAAAGTCACCTAATCACTTATACTGCATGAGCAATGGTGTAAAAAATAAATAGAAAATGTTTTTCACCCGCTGTTGATTTGTTCATGTTGCTTCACAAAGATTTCAGTAAGGCTCGGCTCATATTTATCCTGCACTCTTCACTGAGCGCTTACACCGGATTTTCCATATAAATCTCTGAAATACGTGATTCAGACTGAACCCCCGGAGAAAAATTCCCTATAATGAATCAGATGGAGGCACTGTGGACGCCGTCTGACCTGTGATCCAGTGGTGTCCGTCTTTTTAGTCATACATAAAAGCGCGGTTTGCTAGTGCACCTCTAAAAAGGACACTGTTGAACAGAGGCTAGGCGGAGTCCAGAGTAACTCTGCTGCCTCATTATAGTGAATGGATCCTATCGGGGGTTTCATCTGAATCATTTGAAATTTAGATGGAAACCCCAAAGTAAGTGCTCAGCGTAAATTGCTGGATAAATGTGATCCCAAATATTATGTAAAATGTTCACAACAAAAGCTTTAACTCAATCCACAAAAAAGCAAGTCCCCACTCAGATCTGTCATCTGTTAACTGAAATATAGGAGGCTTCTACGTTATTGGTAGTATAAAGGCTCTGGAAAAGTGCTATGGCTACTCGCCCCCGTAAAAGAAATTCAGCAAATACTGAGCTCCCAAATTCAAATGCTCCCTTCCTTCGGAGCCCCAGTGTCCTTAATCCATATTAAGCGTCCACGTTTGGCATTTCTGTAGCAATATAAGTCCACCTAACTTGCGATGTATGTCTCCAGGAGCATTGGCTGTGCATAACTTACTGGTCACTACAGAGTACTGGTCACTACAACGGCAGTTTGCAATTTTCACCGAGCTACATCCACTGCTGCTTGTTTCTGGAAAACACTTATGGAGTCAAAATCATCACTACACCTGAAGATAAATTCTCAAAGGGGTGTAATTTCCAAAATGGGGTCACTTGAGGGGGGATTCTGCTTTTCTGGCATTTAGGGGCTCTGTATATCGAGTCTGGAAACTATTCTATAATAATTTGTTCTCCAAGAGTCAAATAGCGCTCCGTCCCTTCCGAGTCTCGCTGTGTGGCTAAGCAGTACTGTACAGCCACATATGGAGTATTGCCACATTCAGCAGAAATTGTGTGACACCTTTTGGCACCATTTTTACCCATTCCCCAGTGTGAAAATGTAAAATCGGGGGCTAAAACAATTTTTTTGTGGTAAAAATTTTATTATCTTTTCTTTACTGCCCAATAGTATGAAATTCTGTTACCCACTTGTGACAATATGATCACTGCACCCTGAAATGAACTCATTGCTGTTTTGGCATGTCAGGGGCTTTTCAAATGTGACATGGTGCTCACAAGCTATTGCAGTCAAAATAGCACTCATTCCCTTTCCAGCCCTACCATGCGCCCAACAAATATAGGGTAAATGCATACTTTGGAAAAATTGCACAACAAATTTTGACATCACTTTCCTTACTATTGTGAAAATTAAAAAAAATGGGGCTGAAAAATTTTTGTTGGGAAAATGTGTTTTTTAATTTTCACATCTCAACATTATAAAACTCTGTGAAGCCCCTGAGGGCTCAAAGTGCTCACCACACATCTAGATAAAGTCCTTGAGGGGTCTAGTTTCTAAAATGGGGTAACTTGTAGGAGATTTACACTGTTTAGACATCTCAGGGGCTCTCCAAATGAGGCATGGCATCGGCTATTGATTCAAGCCAATTTTGTATTCCAAAAGTCAAATGGCGCCCCTTCCCTTCCAAGCCCTGCCATGCACCCAGACAGTAGTTTTCCTCCACGTATGTGATATCAATGTACTCAGGAGAAATTGCAAAAAAAAATTTGGTCAAACATTTTTGTCTTGCTATCCTTGTAAAATAAAAAAATTGAGGCTAAAATAACATTTTTGTGGAAAAAATGTGTGTTTTAATTTTCATGACTCAACATTATAAAATTCTGTAAAGCCCCTGAGGTTTCAAGGTGCTCACCACACACCTAGATAAAGTTCTTGAGGATCTAGTTTCCAAATTGTGATAACTTGTGGGGGGTTTCCACTGTTTAGGCAACTCAGGGAGTCTTCAAATGCGACATGGCATTGGCTATTAATTCAAGTCAATTTTGAATTACAAAAGTCAAATAGCGCTCCTTCCCTTCCGAGCCCTGCTGTGTGCCCAAAAAGTAGTTTTCCGCCTCATATGTGGTATTGGCGTACTCAGGAGAAATTGCACAACAAATTTTATGGTACATTTTCTTCTGTTACCCTTGTGAAAATGAAAAATTTGGCGCTAAAGTAATATTTTTGTGGGAAAAAGTTAAATGTTAATTTTTTCCTTCCATATTCCATTAATTCTTGTGAAGCACCTGAAGGGTTAAAATGCTTCTTGAATGTGATTTTGAACACCTTGAGGGGTGCAGTTTTTAGAATGGTGTCAGTTTGGGGTATTTTCTGTTTTATGGGCCCCTCAAAGTCACTTCAAATGTGATATGGGCCCTAAAAAAATGGTTTTGTAGATTTTATGGAAAAATGAGAAATTGCCAATCAACTTTTAACCCTTCTAACTTCGTAACAAAATAGCATTATGTTTCAGATATGTGCTGATGTAAAGTGGACATGTGGTAAATGTTATTTATGAACTATTTTGTGTGATATAACTCTCTGAATTAGGGGCATGAAGATTAAACGTTTGAAAATTGTGAAACTTTCAAACGTTTTGCCAGATTTCCGATATTTTCAGAAATAAATGCAAGTCATGTCGAACAAAATGCAGCTCTAACTGTAAAGAACCATTTCCTATTTAGCTGCCTGAATCACCTTTCTCCTACCTGTAATTAGTGCCCCCTGGCCCTTTCTATGGCCTTTGGAAGGAATATTCCAGTCCTTTGTATTGACAATACATGTATTTATACATATAAATGGGATCTCCTCTGAAACGTCCCTTTTCTGAGCTAAACAAGCCCAACATTTCCAACTTCTCATATGAGAGGCCTTCAATTTCTTGTAATAATCTAGTACCTCAGCTTTGAACTGACTCTAACTCCTGAACTCTTTAAATGTGGATCCCCAAACTAGATCGAATATTCTATATGTGGCCTCACAAGTGATTTATATAGGGGTAATACATTGGGATCACAGGATTTTATCTCTCTTTTTATACATCCTAAAATCGTGTTTGCTCAGCTTACTTGGAACCAGAATACCCAAGTCCTCCTATTCTGTAGTCCCTAGTATACTCCCATTTAATGTATATGCAACGATAGGATTACTCCGTCCTAGGTGTATTACTTTATATTTATCTACATAAAAAATTCCAAGTGTGGTGAAATTGCAAAAAAAGTGCAATTCCACAATTGCTTTTTTCTTTCTTTCTACTATGTTCACTAAATGCTAAAACTGACCTGTCATTATGATTATCCAGGTCAGTATGAGTACGCAAATACCAAACATGTATAGGTTCTTTTCTATTTAAGTGGAGAAAAAAGATCCAAAGTATGTAAGAAATAAAATGGTGCCATTTTCCGAGACCCATAGCTCCTCCATTTTTCGGGATCTGGACCTGGGTCATGGCTTATTGTTTGCACTCCAAGCTGATGTTTTCATTGATACCATTTATGAGTAGATAGGATGATTCGTTCGCCTGTTATTGCATTTTATTACAATGTTGCGGTGACCAAAACAACGTAGTTCGGACATTTTGATTGTTTTTCTTGTTACACTGTTACCGATCGGATTATTCTACTTTATATTTTGATAGATCAGAAATTTCTAAAATACAAAATGTTTATTATTATTTATTTTTTATTAAAACTTTTTTTTACTTTTATTTTATACAATAGTCCCCTTAGGAGACTTGAAGCTCCAGTCATCCTTCAGCCCTGCTATGTGTAACAGGAATCATCATGAGCCACAGGCCGACATTTATAGGAGATTTGCAATGACAAGATCCAGGATCTTCTGCAGACCCCCGGCTGTCATGTCAACTCTTTAGCACCCCTCTATCACGTGACGGAGCACCGATGGGCGGGTCTTATGACGTGCACCTGGTTTACAGAAGTTAAATGGTGCTCTCAGAGATTGACAGCGGTATTTAACATGCTAACAGTCAAAGGTGGATTGCGATTTCACCAGCGACTGTTACGGGCACATGACAGCTGATCAAAGGTCATCCAAGGTCATAAAAGGGTTAATGAAGAAATTAGAAGGAATTGGTCCTCGCACAGATCCGTGCGGTACCGAATTGCTGACTATATCCCATTTAGAGAATGTACCATTTACGACGACTCTTTCTTTCCTGCGTTTTACCCAATTCCTTACCCATCTGTATATAGTTTTCCCCAGTCATTGCTTCTGGAGCATCAGTATAAGGCTGTTATGTGGTACAGTATCAAGTGCCTTTGCAAAGTCCAGATAAATCCCATAAGGTGCATTACCAACATCCAGATTTGCACTTCCTCCTCATAGAAACCCAACATAGACATAACCTATCCTTAGAAACCCAACTTAGACATGACCTATCCTTCATGAATCCATGCTGGTTGTCAGTTATTATATTATTCTCTGCAATGTATTTCTGCAGGTCATCTCTTATAATGCCCTCAGAAACTTTGCACACTACTGATGTTAGACGTACCGGACGGTAGTTGCCTGAATGCACCTTCTTACATTTCTTATATTCCACGTGAGCTATCATCCAACCCTCTGGCACCAACACTGTTACAAGAGAGTGTCTTCACCACATAATGTGGAACGTTCTGATATGTTGTACCTGCTCCAAATTAAATTGTAAAATCCAATACGTACATTAGAGAAGTACCATGCGGAACATTCTAATGTATTTTAGCAGAACTTTCTTTGCTATATTATCAGTCAGGGCTTATATAGGTTTAGAATGGACATACATTGAAACAATATAATTGGCTCTACATATATGCTGGCATTAGCATACATACATCTAACTGGCTAAAGTTAATAATGTCTACACCCAGCTGTAGAGTTTAGGTGTGGTACCTCTTACTTTCACTTTGCTAGGTTATCTATCAGTCCTGTTAGACAAAGAAATTCCTGAGAATCCTTTATCTCCAAACATACACAGAATCCATCCACTTTGGGAAAAAAAGATGCATGTAGAATAACCAAAATGGAGTCAGGACAGATAAATGAATCTTGGCCGACTAACCCCTCTCAACACATAGTGTGCTGAATGAAACTTCTTTGTTTCAAATCACTGAATAGCCTCAGTGAAACGTATCTCCCCTCCAGCACTTCGCCAGTGACTTTGTCACAGTATCTACAGTACTACACAATAAATTATCTGAATTACAGTACACTACACCAGATACTTCACATTTCCTAATTGTTCGTGAATGTGTAAAGTTTGTAATTGGATTTGTCTATTTTTTGCAGGCCTTTCAGCTGCTAAACTTCTGACAGAAGCAGGACTCAATGTCATTGTGTTGGAGGCTCGGGACAGAGTTGGTGGACGAACACATACTATTCGGGTGAGGTGTTATTGGTTTAACTGCACATAATTTTTTAAACTCAAAATAAAAATGTTAAAACTCATGAGTTTTGCTGTTTACGGAACTAATAAGAACAATCATGGGCGTTTTACAAGGCAAAAACGCGTCACATTTTTCTTTGTTCGCTATGTGCGATCCATAATCTATAATCTATATAAAAAGTAAAGATTATTATTATTATTAGGTGCAATCCATTAAGTGGATATGTTATAAAAATCCCTGTATTTTTTCTCTGGTAATAACAAGTAGTAATGTTTAATACTGGCTAAAAACACAGGATGCACAGTGAATGTTGAATGCATTTTGTTTCATTAGTTTTTAATTTGTTTCGTTTTTGATTTTTCTTTTGCTTAGGGTATATTTACACAGTGTGAATTGACATAGAAATGGGCACAGATTCTGCTCAAAATCCACATAAAAAGCTTCTTCAAAGACTCTCAGAATAATCTTCCATTTCACGTTAAATGAGAAAACTATGCCCATATTGCACATGGTATAATGTTTTTATTTCACATGGAAAAACAAACAGCATGTCAATTCTTGATGCAATTCTGCTTGAAATTTTTTTTTAAAATCTGCCTACTGAATGTACTGACGCAGAAAAAAACAACAACAATCCCCTCCCCCAAAAAATTTTATGTTTTTTTAAGTACTTTTTTATGTAGATTTTTCATCCAGAAAAATCCATGTCGAAAGCTTTCATGTGAATATACTCTAAAAAACATATGGATGAATTATTAATGAAGTCAATGTTGCAATGTAAAATCATCTTACTAATTTGCAACAGCTACTGCTGTTGATCCTAGTCTCTTGTTACATGTGACCACTGCAGTCAGTCAGTGACAGCAGCAGTCATGTGCAATACTATTTGCATAATTGTAAAGTGCCCAAGCAAGGTAGTCATGGACGAACTGCTTCTTCCACTTGCTCTGGAACTCTACAGAAAACATGTATCCCCATCTCGGTGTGCTTCACACTTACTTCTGGCCCACAGGCTTCCATTGGCTCTAGGTTTTTCTCTTCTGGAACCTTGGGAGCAATCAACCCAGGGGACACAGGATTCGTAAAAACAATCTAATTTTTACTTGACAACTGGCAGTCTTTACAAAAAGGCATAAAGGATAAGGCCCGAAGGGTTGTTGTCTTTCCAACAGGTACCGGACAAAACTTCAGCTCTGGTTCTCCGTGTGGGTAGAGTATCCCTCTTATTAACTTCTCTACCACTAGGAATTCTTCTCCAACACTGGCAGTGCACCCAGATTGCATCACCTCCCACCTCTTAGAGATTGAGTCGATCTTTCCCTGTAGCTTCACAGGCCTTGACATCCATCTCGAGGTTTCCAGGTCAGCAGATGGATTCACACGGAAGGGTTCTTTGGCAATCCACTGCACTGAGTATTAGGCCCACTTTGTCCCTACACAAACTGGGCTGGCCTTTACAGTTAACCCTATCTAGGCTAGACTGCAGCCCCAGTGGGTGTTACCCTTGACAAAATGCATTAACATAAAACACATTTAACCATTTGGGGTATCAAGGAGTAGGACATCACCTCCACCACTCCTACATCATTGCTCAGTGATAAAACCCATGATGCCAGTTGTATGGCACATGACCACTGCAATTTCTGATTGGCTGAAAAAATCACATTCCAGTTGGATGTAAGCAAAGACCAGGTGCACCACTGGAGTGATCAGTGAGAAACCACCATGGGAAAATAGGTTTTTCCTAACATCTTCAACTGTTTTATATACCGTATATACTCGAGTATAAGCCAAGACTGTTATGATCTGGTGGCCTAAGAGCAGCATGAGACGTACTCTGGAGAAGGTGGTACCTGTACTGACCGCAGACTCTGAACTTAACACCGCAACTAGAAGTAGCCGTGGAATGTACCTATCACTCCCTAGACATCTCGACACAGCCGGAGGACTAATTACCCCTAGAGATAGAAAAGGGAAAACTATCTTGCCTCATAGAAAATCCCCAAAGGATAGACAGCCCCCCACAAATATTGACTGTGAGAGGAGAGGGAAAAAACATACACAGACTGAAATCAGAATTTAGCAAAGGAGGCCACTTCTAGCTAAATAGAAAGGATAGGACAGAGTACTATGCGGTCAGTATTAAAACACTAGAAAATATCCACCACAGAAAATACAAAATCTCCACAGCTAACTAAAGATATGGAGGGTATATCTGCATCTCCAGAGATACCAGCTTGGTTAAACAAATCCTTATACAGACCAAGCTGGACAAGACAAAAACATGGAAAAGAACTGAACAATAAGGCCACAGCATGTGGACAGCAAAAATCAAGGCCAGAACTTATCTTTGTTGAAATGAACAGCAAAGCAGGAGAGACCAGGCAGGGATGTGAATCCTCCAGGAACAATGGACAACTGGCACTGACTAAAGGGTCAAGCAAGACTAAATAGCCCAGTCAGAATTGCAAAAAGTGAACACACCTGATGAATGCTGCGATTCAGAGACAGCAGCGCTACCACTTACAACCACCAGAGGGAGCCCAAGAGCAGAATTCACAACAGTACCCCCCCCCCTTGAGGAGGGGTCACCGAACCCTCATCAGAGCCCCCAGGCCGATCCGGACGAGCCAAATGAAAGGCACGAACCAAATCCTCAGCATGAACATCGGAGGCAACAACCCAAGAATTATCCTCCTGGCCATAACCCTTCCATTTGACAAGATACTGAAGCTTCCGCCTCGAAAAACGAGAATCCAAAATCTTCTCAACCACATACTCCAACTCCCCATCAATCAACACCGGGGAGGAGGATCAACAGAGGGAACAACGGGCACCACATATTTCCGCAACAAAGATCTATGAAAAACATTATGGATGGAAAAAGAGGCTGGAAGGGCCAAACGAAAAGACACTGGATTGATAATCTCATCATTGATAAATCCTATAAGGGCCAATAAACCGAAGCTTGAACTTAGGGGAAGAAACCTTCATAGGAACATGACGGGAAGACAACCAGACCAAATCCCCAACCCGAAGCCGGGAACCAACACACCGACGACGGTTAGCAAAACGCTGAGCCCCCTCCTGAGACAACACCAAATTGTCAACAACATGAGCCCAAATTTGCTGCAACCTGTCAACCACAGTGTCCACCCCAGGACAATCAGAAGGCTCAACCTGCCCCGAAGAAAAACGAGGATGAAAACCAGAGTTACAAAAGAAGGGTGAAACTAAGGTAGCAGAACTAGCCCAATTATTAAGGGCAAACTCGGCCAATGGCAAGAAAGCCACCCAATCATCCTGATCAGCAGACACAAAGCATCTCAAATAAGTTTCCAAAGTCTGATTAGTTCGCTCGGTTTGGCCATTTGTCTGAGGATGAAATGCGGAAGAAAAAGACAAATCAATGCCCAGCCTAGCACAAAAGGCCCGCCAAAACCTAGAAACAAACTGGGAACCTCTATCGGACACAATATTCTCCGGAATGCCATGCAAACGAACCACATGCTGAAAAAAACAACGGAACCAAATCAGAAGAGGAAGGCAACTTAGGCAAAGGTACCAAATGAACCATCTTAGAAAACCGGTCACAAACCACCCAGATAACTGACATCCTCTGGGAAACCGGAAGATCCGAAATAAAATCCATAGAAATATGCGTCCAAGGCCTCTCAGGGACCGGCAAAGGCAAAAGCAACCCACTAACGCGGGAACAGCAAGGCTTGGCCCGCGCACAAGTCCCACAGGACTGCACAAAAGAATGCACATCCCGTGACAAAGAAGGCAACCAAAAGGACCTACCAACCAAATCTCTGGTACCAAAAATCCCAGGATGACCAGCCAACACAGAACAATGAACCTCCGAAATCACATTACTAGTCCATCTGTCAGGAACAAACAATTTCCCCACTGGACAGCGGTCAGGTTTATCAGCCTGAAATTCCTGAAGAACCCGTCGTAAATCAGGGGAGATGGCAGAAAGAATCACCCCTTCCTTCAGAATGCCGACCGGCTCAAGGACTCCAGGAGAATCAGGCAAAAAGCTCCTAGAGAGGGCATCAGCCTTAACATTCTTAGAACCCGGAAGATACGAGACCACAAAATCAAAACGGGAGAAAAACAGGGACCATCGGGCCTGTCTAGGATTCAGCCGTTTAGCAGACTCGAGATAAATCAGATTCTTATGATCGGTCAAGACCACAATACGGTGCTTGGCCCCCTCAAGCCAATGTTGCCACTCCTCAAATGCCCACTTCATAGCGAACAACTCCCGATTGCCGACATCATAATTGCGTTCCGCAGGCGAAAACTTTCGAGAAAAGAAGGCACACGGTTTCATCAAGGAACCATCAGAATTCCTCTGAGACAAAACGGCCCCTGCCCCAATCTCAGAAGCGTCAACCTCAACCTGAAAAGGAAGAGAAACATCCGGCTGACGCAACACAGGGGCAGAAGTAAATCGGTGTTTAAGCTCCTGAAAGGCAGAAACAGCCGCAGAGGACCAATTCGTCACATCAGCGCCTTTCTTCGTCAAATCGGTCAGGGGTTTAACCACACTGGAGAAGTTGGCAATGAAACGGCGATAAAAATTAGCAAAGCCCAAAAATTTCTGAAGGCTCTTCAAGGATGTGGGCTGGATCCAATCATGAATGGCCTGAACCTTAACCGGATCCATTTCTATAGATGAGGGAGAAAAAATGAAGCCCAAAAAAGAAATCTTCTGTACTCCAAAGAGGCACTTAGACCCCTTCACAAACAAGGCATTATCACAAAGGATCTGAAATACCATCCTGACTTGTTTCACATGAGACTCCCAATCATCTGAAAAAATCAAAATATCATCCAAATATACAATCATGAATTTATCAAGATAATTCCGAAATATATCATGCATGAAGGACTGAAACACAGATGGAGCATTAGAGAGTCCGAATGGCATCACAAGGTATTCAAAATGGCCTTCGGGCCTATTAAGCGCAGTTTTCCATTCGTCACCCTGCTTAATACGAACAAGATTATATGCCCCTCGAAGGTCAATCTTAGTAAACCAACTAGCCCCCTTAATCCTAGCAAACAGATCAGAAAGCAAAGGCAAAGGGTATTGGAATTTGACCGTGATCTTATTCAAGAGGCGATAATCAATACAGGGTCTCAAGGAGCCATCTTTTTTGGCAACAAAAAAAAAACCTGCTCCCAATGGTGAAGAAGATGGCCGAATATGCCCCTTCTCCAAGGACTCCTTAACATAGCTCTGCATGGCGGTATGTTCTGGCACAGACAGGTTGAAAAGTCGGCCCTTAGGGAACTTACAGCCTGGAATCAAGTCAATAGTACAATCACAGTCCCTATGCGGTGGAAGTGAACTGGACTTGGGCTCATTGAATACATCCTGGAAATCTGACAAAAACTCAGGAATTTCAGAAGAGGGGGAGGAGGCAATTGACATCAAAGGAACGTCACCATGAACCCCCTGACAACCCCAACTAGTCACAGACATAGATTTCCAATCTAATACCGGATTATGCATCTGTAACCATGGGAAACGCAGCACAATAGCATCATGCAAATTATGCAACACCAGAAAACGACAATCTTCCTGATGGGCTGGCGCCATGCACATGGTCAGCTGTGTCCAAAACTGAGGTTTATTTTTAGCCAACGGTGTAGCATCAATGCCCCTCAAAGGAATAGGACTCTGCAAAGGCTGCAAGGGGAAACCACAATGTCTGGCAAATTCTAAGTCCATTAAGTTTAGAGCGGCGCCTGAATCCACAAATGCCATGACAGAAAATGACGATAATGAGCAGATCAGGGTCACAGATAACAGAAATTTAGGTTGTACAGTACTGATGGTATCAGAATTAGCGATTCTCTTGGTACGCTTAGGGCAATCAGAAATAACATGAGCAGAATCGCCGCAGTAAAAACACAACCTATTCTGACGTCTGAATCCTTGTCGTTCAGCTCTAGACACAATCCTATCACACTGCATAGGCTCAGGACTCCACTCGGAAGACAATGCCATAGTGTGCACAACTCTGCGCTCGCGCAAGCGCCGATCAATCTGAATGGCCAGAGACATAGAATCACTCAGACCAGCAGGCGTGGGGAACCCCACCATAACATCCTTAACGGATTCAGAAAGACCCTTTCTGAAAATTGCCGCCAAGGCATCCTCATTCCATTTAGTCAGTACAGACAATTTTCTAAACTTCTGGCAATATGATTCTGCCGCTTCTTGACCCTGACACAGGGCCAACAAGGTCTTCTCAGCATGATCCACTGAATTAGGTTCATCATACAATAACCCAAGCGCCTGAAAAAAGGTGTCTACATTAAGCAACGCCGGATTCCCAGGTTCCAGGGCAAATGCCCAATCCTGGGGGTCACCACGCAGCAGAGATATAACAATTTTAACCTGCTGGATGGGATCACCAGAGGAACGGGGTTTCAGAGCAAAAAACAGTTTACAGTTATTTTTAAAGCTCAAAAATTTGGACCTGTCCCCAAAAAACAAATCAGGAGTTGGAATTCTAGGCTCTAAAACCGAAGTCTGAACGATATAATCGGAAATACCCTGTACTCTAGCAGCAAGTTGATCCACATGAGAAGCCAATCCCTGAACATCCATACCAGCGCCGAACTCCTGAGCCACCCAGAGTTAAAGAGGGAAGAAAAAAAAAAAAAAACACAACAGACTACAGAAAAAAAAATGGCTCAGCACTTTCTTTCCCTTCTTCTGAGATGCGGTTAACTCATTGTTGGCCAGTTGTACTGTTATGATCTGGTGGCCTAAGAGCAGCATGAGACGTACTCTGGAGAAGGTGGTACCTGTACTGACCGCAGACCCTGAACTTAACACCACAACTAGAAGTAGCCGTGGAATGTACCTATCACTCCCTAGACATCTCGACACAGCCGGAGGACTAATTACCCCTAGAGATAGAAAAGGGAAAACTATCTTGCCTCAGAGAAAATCCCCAAAGGATAGACAGCCCCCCACAAATATTGACTGTGAGAGGAGAGGGAAAAAACATACACAGACTGAAATCAGAATTTAGCAAAGGAGGCCACTTCTAGCTAAATAGAAAGGATAGGACAGAGTACTATGCGGTCAGTATTAAAACACTAGAAAATATCCACCACAGAAAATACAAAATCTCCACAGCTAACTAAAGATATGGAGGGTATATCTGCATCTCCAGAGATACCAGACAAAAACATGGAAAAGAACTGAACAATAAGGCCACAGCATGTGAACAGCAAAAATCAGGGCCAGAACTTATCTTTGTTGAAATGAACAGCAAAGCAGGAGAGACCAGGCAGGGATGTGAATCCTCCAGGAACAATGGACAACTGGCACTGACTAAAGGGTCAAGCAAGACTAAATAGCCCAGTCAGAATTGCAAAAAGTGAACACACCTGATAAATGCTGCGATTCAGAGACAGCAGCGCTACCACTTACAACCACCGGAGGGAGCCCAAGAGTAGAATTCACAACACAAGACCCCTAATTTTGCCACAAAAGACTGGGAAAACTTAATGACTCGAGTATAAGCCTAGGGTGGGAAATGCAGCAGCTACCGGTAAATGTCAAAAATAAAAATAGATGTCAATAAATGTAAATTTAATTGAGACATCAGTAGGTTAAGTGTTTTTGAATATCCATATTGAATCAAGAGCCCCATATAATGCTCCATAGAGTTCATGATGGGCCCCATATAATGCTCCATACAAAGTACGCTCCATATAATGCTGCACAAATGCTGAATATGGCCCCATAAGATGCTCCATACAGACATGTGCCCCATATAATGCTGCACAAATGCTGATTATGGCCCCATAAGATGCTCCATAGACACATTTGCCCCATATAAAGCTGCACAAATGCCAATTATGGCCCCATAAGATGATCCATACAGACATTTGCCCCATATAATGCTGCACAAATGCTGATTATGGCCCCATAAGATGCTCCATAGGGATACTTGCCCCATATAATGCTGCACAAATGCCGATTATGGCCCCCATAAGATGCTCCATACAGACATTTGCCCCATATAATGCTGCACAAATGCTGATTATGGCCCCATAAGATGCTCCATAGAGATATTTGCCCCCATATAATGCTGCACAAATGCTGATTATGGCCCCATAAGATTCTCCATAGAGATATTTGCCCCCATATAATGCTGCACATGACCCCATAAGATGCTCCATAGAGATATTTGCCCCATATGCTGTTGCTGCGATTTAAAAAAAAAAATGACATACTCACCTCTCGTCGCTCAGGCCCCCGGCACTTGCTATATTCACCTGTTCCTCGTTCCACTGCTGGGCACCGCTGTGTCTTCCCCGTCCTCCGCACTGATGCTCAGGCAGAGGGTGGCGCACGCTAATCACGTCATCGCGCCCTCTGACCTGAGCGTCACTGCAGAGGACGCAGAAGACACAGCGGCACCGACGGTGGAACGAGGAACAGGCGAATATAGCACACTGCCCCGCCATACTCACCTGCTCCCGGCGTGGTCCCTGGAGGTCCCTGGTTCTCCGGGCGCCGGCAGCTTCTTCCTGTATTGAGCGGTCACATGGTATCGCTCTTTAGAGAAATTAATATGCGGTCCCACCCCTATGGGAGTGGAGTGGGGTCCATATTCATTACTGTAATGAGCGGTACCATGTGACCGCTCATTACAGGAAGAAGCTGTCAGCGCCCCGGAGAACGAGAGACGTCCAGGGACCGTGCCAGGAGCAGGTGAGTATTATTAGACAGCTGCTGCTCCCCCTCCCCTGCCGACCCCTGGGAATGACTCGAGTATAAGCCAAGAGGGGCAAATTCAGCCTAAAAAAATGGGCTGAAATTCTCAGGTTATACTCGAGTATATACCGTATATATATATATATATATATATATATATATATATATATATATATATACAGTATGTATATATATAGTGAGGCAATGACCCCTGTTACAGCTAGGGGGGCGCCGTTTGTTCTTCCCTGGATGTGCACAAAGGCATAGTGAGACCATGAGGGGGCAGGTGTAGCTGTGATTACAATTGTTAAAAACCCTGTAGTATAGAGAAGTTTTAGAATTGAGTCTGAGGAGTCTCAGGTGTGTCAGGGCCAGAGTGAGGCCTGACAACCCACAGCATACACAGTGGTGTTCCTGTCCACGATGACTGGTCATGGATGTGGACAGGTCTTGTGCCCGGAGGTGAACTGGAGGTAGTCTGTCCTGTGCCCGAAGGAAGGACTGGCGTGTATCACAGCTGCAGACAGGAGAATGTCAAGGTCTGTGTACAGCGGTGAGTAGAGACTGTGATAAAGCAGTGCAGGACACCAATGGAACTAGTCAGAGGAGGACTAGCATGTGTAGTGACTGCAATCTAAAGGAAGCTGTTATCAACTGGTGTGAATTTAACACTGAAGCTATATGCACTGAAGTTATATGCATTTGTGTGGATTGGAACCTTTTCTGTGTGAAGATAACACATTAAAAAGACTTTTATGTTTGAACTTTGTGGTTCACTGCCTCATCACTGGCTATCGGTGCACTACATATGGTGGAAAGAATGCGGGCCGGGTGAATTAAAGCATACACTAGAGAGTGCTGCAGATCGTTGTGCAAGTCTGCTGGAGAAAAGAAGGAACTTTTGGAGCAGGTTGTGCAAAGGTTTCAGCAAGAGGCGCTGCAGTTTCAGCAGTCGCAGCAAGAGGTTCTGCAGCAGCAGAAGATGCAGTTGCAGCAGCAGCGGCAGCAAGAGGCGCTGCAGTGGAAGCTAACAGAGCTTTAGCTGTGAAAAGAGGAGACCTCTAAGGTGAGGGGCAATCAGCAGTGTCACAAAGAGACCCCCAAAATAAGGGGCTATCATTGGGTGTACCACTGGTCCTATGTAGAGTCTCTATCTGCAGGTCTCAAGCAAATGACTTATTGCAGTTGGTGGAGGAGTGGCTCCAGCCTGAGTTTTTTTCCCCATTCGAGATGATGGTGAGAATTGTGGCTGACCGGATGGTGAGGGCTCTGCCGGCCGCCATGCAGCATTGGGTCAGGCAAAGGGACCTAGGCACCCTGGAACTGCTGATAGAATTGATTGAGCGATATAAACCCACTCAGGATGTTGCACCAGAGCCCGGGCATGGGACTAGTAAATGTTCGGTGGCATCTGAGCCTATGGTCTACGGGAACACTCGCCATGAGTCTATGTGTGCCTAGCCAGTATGTACCATTACTACGGGCACTGTTGGCAACAAACCATGATTGCGCCATGTACTAGTGAACGGGTGCTGAACAGAGGCTCTCCTGGACACAGAGAGTAAAGTGACTCTGGTCCATTGGTATGCACTGAAGTTATATGCATTTGTGTGGATTGGAACCCTTCCTGTGTGAAGATAACACATTAAAAAGACTTTTAGGTTTGAACTTTGTGGGTCACTGCAACGTTACTGGCTACCAGTGCACTACAATATATATATATATATATATATATATATATATATATATATATATATATATATATATATATATATATATATATATATATATACACACTGTATATATATATATATACATATACATACTGTGCAGAAAGTGCAGAAGAATGTGATTTCCTATACAGGGAGCCACTGCAAAGATATGTTATACATTTCTCTACTTAGTCCCTATGTGGGATGAATACCTTTACATCCATCCTGATTGTGGCCAGTGCCGGGTGCAGTGACAGTGTCCTGTCTGCATGTGCCTGACAATTGCCACATATGTAGCATGGACCTAGCCTAAGTTGTTTGTCCAGTAAAAGTCTGCATGTCCACATCGTTTATTGCCGACAGACTTTCAAGTGATCTAGTCTAGATGGTTTTTTCTTGGTCTACACTTTTCTTTAAAGAAAGGTATTTAGAATTTAGAGCAAAGAGCTTTAGACAATCAACCCTCCCCTTCACAAGTATAATATTTATTTACAGTAATGTACAAAACACCTTGTATTCCCATCTCTACCTTAAATCCTCAGGATAAATCGTAAATAAATAGCAGATGTTGGTGTCGCCAACGAGACTTGCATTGATTTCAAGAAATGGGCACTGACCTCACACCACGGTCACTTGAGAGGTGGTGGGCTTTTTAATTTCTGGCTAACTCCATTCATTTGTATAGGAATTCCTAATAATTTCTACTGACAGAAGCACCTGACAGGACCCAGTTCTTGAGATACAAGATGATCCTATTGGTGTGGCTGCAGTTACCATACTTTTATGGAATATATTGTGAATATGCCATAATTGTATGAAAAAAAACAAATAAAGGGTGAATTCACATGTTGCACATTTGTCGAATAAATATCTTTCACTGACTCGTTCATCTGAATTGGATCTGCAAAAATCAAAATTCAGATGAATGGAACGGATTTTCAGATTCACATTTCTGCTCTAATTTGCTGTATGTGAATACACCCATACATGTTTTTCATGATGAAAAATTTGATTAAACGATGCCATATATGGACATACCTTTGTGTGATAAATTATGCGTTTACTAAAGTAAACTTTACTCTTTTATCCTCTTTTTTTAAAAGAACAAGGAAGTTCAATATGTGGACGTTGGAGGTGCTTACGTGGGACCGACACAAAATCGTTTATTACGGATGGCAAAAGAACTCGGTGTGGAGACGTATAAAGTATATTTAAATGGTCATCTCCTTCAGCATACAAAAGTAAGACGAGCAATGGCAATAAGTATCATTGTATAATGTTATCGTATTCATAACAAACGGACATTGGAAAAGAGGTGCTTTGCATCTTAGCATATTCAACTCATGGGTTATAATGGTGAGCAAGCAGTAAGGCAGTTACTTCTGTCTGTATACATGCATGATATTATGCAGGCATGAACATATTATAAGATCCAATTTAATATTTAGTGCTTTCCATAGACATTGCTCAGGTCCTAAATTATCAGAGGCCCAAGCCCTAAAATGCGTGTCTCCCCATATGACCATCTCATCATTTAAAAGAGGATCGATACATATACAAGTACAGTACACCACTGTTGCTAACCAAAAATACACTATACAAATACCAATATGATCAAAATTACTAACACAAAAGGCCAAAATAATATGGCTACACAACGTCCCCTACCATTACCACTACACAGTGAATCTAATACAGCTCACATTCTTTTCCAGTCTTTTCTATCTGGTTCAGATCTCTTCTTCCAGCCACGACTCATCTGCAGAGATTACTACAAAGACACATTTGACTTTTCACATTTCCAGCACTGTCTCATCTAGTCCCAACCTACAAAAACTCCCCAGTCTGTGTGTACCTGCAGCATGGAACAGTTATCCCAATATTTAAAAAATTGTGTCCCCCCAAAAATTAAAACCTTCTATAGAAAGTTTTAATGCCCCTACTGTACGACCTAGAAAGTTATAAGGCTCCTTATGCTCCTTTGAAGGATTTAATATCCCAAGTGCCCCTTCCAGCAACAAATACCCTTGAGTGTCCATTTAAAGTTAACAATGCCCCCAAAAAGAATAATGTAACCTCAGTGCCCCAATCCAAACTAATAATGCCCCATTTACATCAAATAATGTCCTCTGAGTGCCCACACAACTTTGTATATACAGTATGATGGTCCTATTGCCTCCTATAAGCAATATAACGGCCGCCCCAACGCCACTGAGGATCCCAGAGTCCCCTATTGATAGAAAATTGGTTACAGAGCCTCTTATATACAATATGATGTCCCAACAGCTCCCTAAATATAGTATTATGTCATAACTGCCCCGCTATATATAGTATGAAGCTCTACAGTTTCCTATGTATAGTAGGATGGTGCCCACAGCTCCCCACAAATAGAATGATGTCTCCACAACCCTCTATATTTAATATGATGGTCTCCACAACTCATTATTACACATATTATGTCCCCCACAGAACCCTATATATTGTATGATGATCCCACAGCCCCTTTATATATAATATCATGTCCCTACAGCTCCCTATATGGAATATGATGGCCCCAAAACCCCCTTATGATGGTCCCCACAGTTCCTCTATACATAGTATTGAACATTAGTGTACAAAAGAACAAAACACCAGATGAGTAGTGTTGAGCAATACCTTCCGATATTCAAAAGTATCAGTATCGGATTGGATCGGCCGATATCCAAAAAATATCGGATATCGCCGATACCGATACCCGATACCAATACAAGTCAATGGGACACAAATATCGGTAGCTATCCTGGATGGTTCCCAGGGTCTGAAGGAGAGGAGACTCTCCTTCAGGCCCTGGGATCCATATTCATGTAAAAAATAAAGAATAAAAATAAAAAATATGGATATACTCACCCCTCCGACGGACCCTGGCTCTCACCGGTGCAAGCGTCTGCCTCCGTTCCTAAGAATGCAGTGAGTGAAGGACCTTCGATGACGTCGCAGTCACATGAGCGGTCTCGCGACCAATCACAAGACCGTGACGTCATCGCAGGTCCTACACTCACTGCATTCTTGGGAATGGAGGCTGCCGGTTGCACCGCTGAGGTCCAGGGTCCGTCGGAGGGGTGAGTATATCCATATTTTTTATTTTTATTCTTTATTTTTTACATGAATATGGATCCCAGGGCCTGAAGGAGAGTCTCCTCTCCTCCAGACCCTGGGAACCACACGCACCGCGCATGCCTGGGAACTTATAGGAACTTCCGATTCCGATTTCCGATATCACAAAAATATCGGAACTTGGTATCGGAATTCCGATGCAGCGAATATCGGCTGATACCCGATATTTGCAGTATCGGAATGCTCAACACTACAGATGAGTTATATGTATCAAAATTTAAATATTTAGTGGTGTCGGTATGGACAAAGAATGGAAGAACCACTCGGATTAACTGGAGAAACCTAAGAGGGAAGAGAGTCGAGGTACGGTTGGATAGATAGATAACAGGACAATAGATAAAATATATATAAAATGTCTTTATTAACAAGTGCATGGTCGAGCGATGGCACAGGAGGCGCACGCAAACAATAGAAAAAAACAATAGAAATAAAAATACTTAGGAAGGTAGGACAACAAAGCAGCAGATATTAAAGACAATAGTATCGTACCCCTGAGCGTATCAATAAAGTGCAATGTACCAGCAGCATAAGGAAGTACACATATAATCAGGGGTAAACAATAGAACACTGCTGCAGAAAATGAAAGTTCAGAGAAGTCAGGATTGATACACCACAGGACCTATAGCATGAGCATAAGTGCAATGTGCTAGCAGCATAAAGAAATATACATATAACCAGGGGTAAACAAGTGGACACTGCTGAAAAAATAAAAATTCAGAGAAACCTAAATTAATATACGAAGTATATGGCGCACAGGACCTATGGTATAGACATATAGGTAAAAGCTAACCAAGATGTTTTAAGGAGTAAATAATATGGTCAAAATTAAAGTTGTAAATGCATCTAGATGTTAGTAAGGAAAAATGTCCTTAGAAGGGTAATTTGCCATGATGGCATCATATCAGTAGGTGGCCTGGGGTGGAAGTCATGGAATGCTCATGGGTGTACAGTAAGGCATCTATGTAAGTGCGAGTACATACCAAGTAGCTGCTATGTGTAGAGACCTTGGTGTCAAACCCCGACGCGCGTTTCGGAAGAGACCTTCTGCTATAGGCGTTGAGACACTGCTCTTGAGTGTATGTGCCCAACAGTGGCTGAAAACGCAGTGTGTCCCTAGTCATAGCTTGGCTACATTGTATGTGGGTCAAACCATAGAACATTTTTGCTTACCTTTCATAAAGATAAAAAATATGTTATTGCATCTTTATTTTCAGGGTAAATCATACAAATTTCAAGGAGCTTTTCCACCAGCCTATAATCCTCTGGTTTTCTTGGATTATAACAACTTCATGAGAACTATGGATCACTGGGGAAGTGAGGTATGATACTGTTATTTCTTGGTCTGTATGTAAAAAGTTTGTCTGTATTTACAAACATTGAAGGTATAAGGTTTAACCCCTTAGTGATCGAGCCAATTTTGACCTTAATAACCGGGCAAAATTTTACAATTCTGACCACTGTCACTTTATGATTTGAAAATTTACAATAAGTTTTCGGCGGCGCTAGTGTGATAAGGAGGATATTAGCTGCAAATAGAACAACACCACAGAGCTGTCACAATGTATAATACTATAAATGGGAATCAGTATGGTGATTTAATAAATTAGACAGATTGGGATAATCAAACAAATGTATTCCAAGCAGTAGAGCAGTAGAAATGACATACAGTTACACTGAAGGTCACTTAAATAGATGTTGGAGTAAGAGGCGTGATAAGAAGCAATTGGTCCCTATCGCGCCCTTTTACTCCACAAAGTCACGTGACCACCTACATAACACAGGTCCTGCTGGCTCCGGAGGTGCCACAGGACATCATTGTGAGTTACACACGTCCGCACACCGCTGAAGAAAAGACTGAAGGAGCGTATGTCACCGGCCGGGACAGCGCTCCGGAAGATTCATCATCATATAACTGCTGCAAGTCTCTATCTTGTGAGGTATACCCACCGACGACCCTACATCTTCTGTAATCAGAAACGGAAAGGCGCCTCAGCCAATTGGAGAAAGTTAAATTCCTGCTACTGAAAATGATCAGGCTATCCATGTGCCTGCATTTGACTATCAACCTCTAACACTGACTATTTCGAACTGTACTCATAATATGTTTTAAATTGAACATGTGTTTCAGTGACCTTCAGGGTAACAGTATGTCATTTCTACTGCTCTACTGCTTCAGATACATTTGTTTGATTATCCCAATCCATCTCATTTATTAAATCACCGGTTACTCCACCTTATAAGGAAGTTACCTGTAGCGCAAATACTGATTCCCATTTATAGTGGTAAAATTTATTCGATATGACTTGCGTTTATTTATTTAAAAAAAAAGGAAATTTGGCAAAAATTTAAAAAATTTTGCTATTTTCAAATTTAATTTTTGTGCCCTTAAATCAGAGCGTCGTGCCACACAAAAAATGTACGGTAGTTAATAAATAACATTTCCCACATTTCAACTTTACATCAGCACAATTTTGGAAACATGTATTTTTTTTGTTAGGACGTTATAAGGGTTAAAATTTGACTAGTGATTTCTCATTTTTCCAACAAAATTTACAAAAACATTTTTATAGTGACCATCTCACATTTGAAGTGAATTTGGGGGGTAAATATGACAGAAAATACCCAAAAGTGACGCCATTCTAAAAACTGAACCCATCAAGGTGCGCAAAACCACATTCAAGAAGTTTATTAACTCTCCAGGAGCTTCAAGAGAACTAAAGCAATGTGGAAGGAAAAAATTTACATTTAACTTTTTCAACAAAAAATTATTTTAGACCCAAGCTTTTTTTATTTTGCTAGGGTATCTGGAGAAAATGGACACAAAATTTCTTGGGCAATTTCTCCTGAGTACTCCGATACCCTGTACGTGGGAGAAAATCACTGTTTTGGCGCATGGCAGGGCTCAGAAGGGATGGAGTACCGTTTGACTTTTTGAAAGCAACATTTTCTGGAATCGACACCATGTCGCATTTAGAGACCCCCTGATGTGCCTAAACAGTGGCAACCCCCCAATTATAACCTCAACCCTAACCCCAACACATCCCTAACCCTAACCCTAACCGTAACCACAACTCTAACGCCAGCACAACCCTAACCCTAGCCACAACCCTAACCCCAACCCTAAAAAGCATCACTGAGGAATAGCTACCCTTAAAAGGCATATCGGCAGTCATTAGGGGGTTAAAGGGGCATCCCCATCTCCAAGATCCTATCCCGGTATGTAGCAGGTGTAATAATAATAATATTAGCAAATACCTCCAATTAGAGATTTAGTATAATATACTACTCTTATTCGCTGTTTCACTTACCCCATGTGCAGGGCATTGCAGTAGCTTAGTTATCCATGCTTACGACCACTAATAGCTTAAATAACTAACTGTCACTATATCAGTGGCTGTATCTATGGATACCTAAGCTACTGCAATGCCCTGCACTTGGGGTAAGCTACAATATTTGTGAATTTATTACAGTTGTATCTTTTTCACACTGTGGTTTGTTAGTATTGCGCTTATGATTTCTTTTGCTTGGTAAAATTTAAAGAAGCTCTCCCAAGAAAATTTATATTCCAAAAATCTTTCTAAGTATGTGTGTAGTGTAGTGTAAGTGCAATAAAATACTCACTGATGGTCATTTCCCCCAGCTTCCAGTGTCTCTCCATTCCTCATCTGAATTGCGTGACTTCAATTCCGACTATCACACTGGGGTTGTGTTCTCTGGAAGTCACTTTTATAATGTAAGTCTATGGAGCGTCATTTTTAGACTCATTGATTTACATTGTAAAAGTAACTTCCAGTTTACACATAAATCCCAGTGTGATCCAACAAGTCGTAATAGAAGTCGCATGAGTCAGGAGAGGACCGGAGCCGTGCTGGAGACTGGGGAAGACGACGTTCAGTGAGTATTTTATTGCACTTACATTATACTACACTCATATTTAGACAGGTCTAGGGAATACACATTTTCTTGGGAGTGCTTCTTTAATGTTGATATTGCTGTCAGATTCCTGCAGATGCACCATGGAAAGCTCCTCATGCTAAAGACTGGGACAATATGTCAATGAGAGCATTCATAGACAAAGTATGCTGGACAAGGTAAGCTTCCTTTAGGGCTAATTATTGCAGTGCATATAACACTAGATGACTAGGGAATTATAACTTTGCACAACATAGCTACAGTGAATTTTCATTTACAGATCAGTACAAAGGGCAGAGTATTTGAAGAAAAATGCTTAGACCTGCATTTCTATATCTCAACATATATCTCGGGGGAAAAGATTGGATTATGTTTTTTGTTTTGATGAAAGCTTCTATTCGAAGACACTGAAACATTGGCCTTAAATATGGAGGCTTATGCTGAAAAACGGCAATTGAAGTGTAATTTAGGCTACGTTCACATTTGCGTTGTTGTGTGTTGCGTCGGCGACGCATCGGCGACGCAACGCACAACGCATGCAAAACGCATTGTTTTGTGACGCATGCGTCCTTTTTTTTGCATGATTTTGGATGCAAAAAAAATGCAACTTGCTGCGTCCTCTGCTCCCTGACGAGTGCGCCCAAAAAGACGTATGTGTCAAAAAACACAGCACAACGCATGTCCATGCATCCCCATGTTAAATATAGGGGCGCATGACGCATGCGGCGACGTTGCAGCGCCCGACGCTGCGGCGCACAACGCTAATGTGAACGTATCCTTAGATAAATGTAAGGTCATGCACTTGGGCAGAGAAAATAAAATGCATAATTATGTGGTAAATTAAAAAACACTGGGTAAAACTGTCACTGAAAAAGACTTGCTGTATGGGTGGACATCAACCTCAAGTTTAGTGACCAGTGTCAGGCAGCTGCTGCCAAAGCAAATAATATAATGGGATGTATTTATAGAGGCATAGATGCTCATGACAAGAGCACAGTTTTGCCTCTATACAGATCACTAGTGCGACCACACTTAAAATACTGTGTACTGTGGTCTCCGGTGTATAAAACGTACATGGCTGAACCAGAGCGGGTGCAGAGAAGAGTGACCAAGGTTATCAAGGAAATGAATGTATTGCAATACTAAGACAGGTTATCAAGCTTGGGGTTAATCCATTTGGAAAAATGAAGGCTTAGGGGCGATCTTATTACAATGTACAAATATATGAGGGGACAGTACAGACATCTTTCTAATGATATAATGATATTTTACACCTAGGTGACATCTAGTGGAAAGAAGGTTCAGTAATAACCACAAACGCTGGTTCTTTACTGTAAGAGCAGTGAGACTGTGGAGCTCGCTGCCATATTATGTTATAATGAAAAAAGAAATTAATAAGCTCACCACGCCAATATTATTCAGAATATATCGGAAAGTTGATGATTGGGAGAAAATTCCTGCTGGTGATGCTCAGATATTGTAGAATCATCGAAGAAAAAGGATTTTCGGGTACTTCCATCCATAAAATTAGTTCCTTTATTAGAAATTCATTTAAAATCAGGAGGATCCATGATGAGGATAAAACCTTACATATGACTATAACTAATGGTATAGTGTATGCCATAAATGAGTATGGATGGATATTGAATCCTGCTGTTTTTAAATTAATTTCTAAAAAATGGTTAATTTATGGATTGAAGTTCCCAAAAAAATGTTTTCTTCATCGGTTCTATGATGTTATAATGATTGATTCACTACAAAAACTCAAGAAGCATCTAGATGTCTTTCTTCAAAACCTTAAAACTACCGGTTAGATTCTGTGATGGGACGTTGATCCTGGGAACTAGTCTGATTGCTATATATTGATTTGGGAAAGAATTTTTCCAATAATATGGGGATATTAGTGTCTGCCCCATTGGGTTTTTGTCTTCCTCTGGATCAACATGTTAGACTATGGGTTTAACTTGATGAACTTAAATCTATATTCAACCTTAATAACTATGAATCTATGAAAGCATGTATCAGTCACACATTACTGTGCCTATCAATGCTTATTTGCTTCCTTCCATAATAAATACCTTTGTATTACATGATCATATTTGAGTAAAAGAGTATCTATCGGTAGAATTAACCCTCCTAAGCCATTTCTATAAGCATGTAAGTCATAGGAAGCTGAATAAAATGATACATTGATTTCTATGATCTGATGTTTTATTACAGAGTCATCCATATTTTTGTTAATATATAAATGAGCTCTTAAGATCTATGGATCAGACATAGATCTTCCTGAGAATTTTCCACTACAGCTTATTGTAAATTAAATTAAAGATGGCTTTACCAGAGTGGAACAGTAATGGCTGACAGTCTTCTCTCCTGATCTATATGTCTCTCACTGGTAGCTCCCCCTTTAGGGGAGATCTGTGTCTGTGTCATAGATCACAGATATCAAGATATCATTTTTTTGAACTTTTTATAAACTACATGCCCATATGGCTTAGATGAGTTGATCCCAATGATAGGTTCCCATTAAATCTGGTTCATTTGCTTTATTCATTTTTAAAAGTCAAAGTAATATAGTTGCATGAGGTTAAGAATAGGATGACAGTGGAGCATTTACGACTTTTCCATAGGTCTTGGAGGTGCAATAGCAAATTCGTTAAATATAATTACAAATACTCAAAAAGTGTTATTATTATATTTATGTTAAATTTATCTATATATTTGAAATTTTGTTTGCACAGAGCAGGAAGGCGTTTTGCAGAGTTATTTGTGAACTTGGTTGTTACTGCTGAAACACAACAGGTTTCTACACTGTGGTTCCTCTGGTATGTAAGGATCGGTGGTGGAACTGCAAGAATTTTCTCAACTGACAATGGTGGGCAGGTAAATTTTTTATTGTATATTTACTTTTTAGCTTACTTTTAAAAAGATGCAATATTGAATGTTTGCAGGCAATGACGTGACAAGAGTCATATGGGCCCCAGAGAAAAATTTGGACTTTAGCCCCCACCAGAATGTTGTTCAGATGTTAGGGCCCCTGTATTAATATCTAAGTCTTGGTCCCGATCCTGTAATAATGTTTTCCATCCTGTAATAATGATCCCCAACTTGGCCCCTATACTGCAATAATGTTCCCATCCTGTAATAATGTCACAATTCTGTCCTCGTCCTGTAATAATGTCCCCCATCCTGGCCCTTGTCTTGTAGTAATGTCCCCAATTCTGACCCATGTCTGGAATATTGTCTCTCTTCCTGTAATAATATCCTCCATCCTGGCCCCATCCTGTAATAATGTTCTCTATCCTGTAATCGTTTCCCCCTTCCTGTAATAATGTCCCCTATCCTGGCCCCCTGAAATAATATACCCCATCTTGGCCACTATGCTGTAATAATATCCAAATTCATGTCATAATTTCCCTGTATTATTGTCCCCATCCTGTAATGATGTAATGTTTTCTGTAATAATGTCTCCCTTCCTGTACTGATATCTCTCCTCCCTTCCCCCATGCTGTAATAATGTACCCTGTTCTAGCTTCTTCACATACATATTAAAAAAAGGAAAAGACGTCTACCATCGGTGGCGAGCAGTGTTCCGTTCCTCTTCCATAGCCATTGCAGGGAGTTGGGGCGTTGCATAGCAGTGATGTCGTGCGCCGTACGCAACGTGCCAGATGACGTCGGCTTCCACCCTATGATTCGCTGGCGACCAGTATAGCAGTTGTGTTGCATCACAATATATTTCAGCTGAATGTGTAACTGTGATCATTACTAGAGTTGAGCGTATAATTTTGGTTCCCCACTTATTTGGCAAGCTATAGCGCTTGCCAAATAAGCTACAGCAGGAACTCGGGGATCGTGCCGGCTGAACAGCGGATCGCTGCTGCAGCTGCATGTGTGGCGGCTGTGACACTGTCACAGCACATGCATGGAGAGCCCAACACGCAGGATATTCGCTCAGCTCTAATCGTTACATCACTGCTTGCATGTACAATCTATAAGAGCAACAGTATAATGTGTGCACATTTATTAGGCAAATAAGTATTTGACCAAATATTCACCAATTTCAAACTATATAAACTAGAATTCTTATTGGATGAAGCAGATCAGGTGATGTAAACAAAGGATGTCAACACCCATTATCAAGAAGTGCAGAATTATTAGACAGCTTGTTTTCTAAAATGAGATTTAATTGACTCTGACAAGCCAAAAATTGGTGAAAGTCTTAGGCTACTTTCACACTGGCGTTAACTGCATTACGTCGCAATGCGTCGTTTTGCCGAAAAAACGCATCCTGCAAAAGTGCTTGCAGGATGCGTTTTTTCTGCATTGACGAACAATAGCGATGCATTTGCAACGCAATGACACACGTCGCAACCGTCGTGCGACGGTTGCGCCATGCTGTGGCGGACCGTCGGGAGCAAAAAACGTTTTTGCTCCCGACGGTCCGCTTTTTCCGACCGCGCATGCGCGGCCGGAACTCCACCCCCACCTCCACGCACTTCCCCGAACCTCACAATAGGGCAGCGGATGCGCTGGAAAAATGCATCCGCTGCCCCAGTTGTGCGGCGGAGACAACGCTAGCGTCGGGAACCTCGGCCCGACGCACCGTGACGGGCCGAGCCCAACGCTAGTGTGAAAGTAGCCTTATAGAGGGATGCAGCACTCTTCAATTTGCTAAGATATTGGAACGTGATCACAAAATGATTAAAAGTTTTGTTGCAGACATGATGAGAAAAAGACACACATTAACTGGCAAAGATTTGAGAAGAATCAAATCTGACATAACTTGGAACCCATTATCCTTCAGTACTGTCATATTCCAGAACTGCAACCTCCTTGGAGTTTCCAGAAGTGCAAGGTGTTCAGTGCTCAGAGTCATAGCCAAGATACGGAAGGCTGAAACACGACAACCACTGAACAAGTTGAAACATCAAGATTTGGCCATGAAATATCTGAAGACAGATTTTTCTAAGATCTAATGGACTGATGAGTTGACAGATCAGATGGATAGGTTCATGACTCAAGGTACCTTCACACGAAGCGACGCTGCAGCGATAGCGACAATGATGCCGATCGCTGCAGCGTCGCTGTTTGATCGCTGGGGAGCTGTCACACAGACCGCTCTCCAGCGACCAACGATGCCGAGGTCCCCGGGTAACCAGGGTAAACATCGGGTTGCTAAGCGCTGGGCCGCGCTTAGTAACCCGATGTTTACCCTGGTTACCAGCGTAAAAGTAAAAAAAACAAACAGTACATACTCACCTGCGCGTCCCCCAGCGTCTGCTTCCTGACACTGACTGAGCTCCGGCCCTAACAGCACAGCGGTGACGTCACCGCTGTGCTTTCACTTTCACTTTAGGGCCGGCGCTCAGTAAGTGTCAGGAAGCAGACGCCGGGGGACGCGCAGGTGAGCATGTACTGTTTGTTTTTTTTACTTTTACGCTGGTAACCAGGGTAAACATCGGGTTACTAAGCGCGGCCCTGCGCTTGGTAACCCGATGTTTACCCTGGTTACCAGTGTAAAACATCGCTGGTATCGTTGCTTTTGCTTTCAAACACAACGATACACAGCGATCGGACGACCAAATAAAGTTCTGGACTTTATTCAGCGACCAGCGATATCACAGCAGGATCCTGATCGCTGCTGCGTGTCAAACTAAACGATATCGCTAGCGAGGACGCTGCAACGTCACGGATCGCTAGTGATATCGTTACAAAGTCGTTTCGTGTGAAGGTACCTTTAGAAGCCAGGAGGATAGAGGTGGGGTACTACTGTGGGCTGGTAGAGATAAGCTAGTTTGCCCTTTTCACATTGAAGATAGACTAAAAATCAACTCCCAAACCTACTGCTAGTTTTTAGAAGACGCTTTCTTCAAACAGTGGTGCAGGAAAAAGTCTGCGTATTTCAAGAAAATCTTGATTTTTATGCTGTGTAATGTTCCATTCCATGCATCAAAGAATTCCACTTCTTGGCTAACTAGTAAAGGCCTTAAACATAAAAGAATAATGACTTGGCCCCCTTTCTCATCCAGCCTAAACCACCCAGGAGGAAGAGGAAGAGTTATGAGCATGGTAAATATTTGCTCTTTGGACAAAAAGCAGGAGATGCTCTTTAACCTGAGTTATTTCTGTTACAGAAGTCTTTTGTGTTTGTTTTTGAATTTGTACTGAGCATGTAACCAAGTAATTTTTGTAGTTTCCAAGCTCTTGCCAGGAGCTACAGTGATAAAAATCAAATCAATAAAAGAGTGCATAAGCGTGCAATAAAATGTTATATATGTTATAGTCCCATCATAAAAAATACAGGGAGATTATATGAATAGCATGATGGTTTATTGTTAACGGAGGAAATAGGGTAAGATATGTGCTCACGGAGGTAAGTGGTTGCCAAGAAACCACTCTTTAAGGGTATTTAGATAGGGTAGGATATCTCAATTGAAAAAAATATCCTAACACACAACAGCCAGTTTCCAAAGATTCACAAGTTTTCTCTGATTAGACATCCTTTAAGATTAATGGAAAAGACAATTTAAAAGCCTCATTGTGGCAACATGATATAACGTTTCTACTCATGCAAAGGCAGGCGGATACAAAAGGTTGTTGAGAATTCAAGATGGCCTTAGAAGACACATTTGGCTGACAGCTATCCACATTCTTGAAAATGCATATTGGACTCACCACCGAGCTTCATGTGTCTATAATATAAAGAAGGAATAGAGTCAGTCAAGCATCGATCATCCTTCACTTCATACCCATTAGATAGATGGCTAACCCAAGCTGACATATATCTGATATATAGTGCCACCTTAATAATTATTTTGTACAGATTTTAGTCCCACATAGTAAAAATCATGCACTAAAGATTATTTTAATTCAATATTTTAAAGACCTACCAGCCACTTAATTGCAATGAATCAACTTTACTAGAGATTAATATTTTAAAGAAAAACCCTTGAGATATACTGTTTTTAATCAGACAACAGTTGGAATCAATGATGTTGGCAGCAAATGCTAATGATGTGTTCTTTCAAGTACCCGCACACATTGTCTGTCTGCCAGCAAATTATTAATGCTCATTGGATCATGGCAATAATGATGACTTGTAATAGTGTTAGCATTGATTTCCTGCTGCGCAATAAAGCTGCAATCAAATTTTATGTGTAAATGTGGCTGTATCTTTAAATTACATCTAAAAGCTATTTTGTTGTTCACTTTTGTGCTGAAATCAATGTTTTTATATGCTCATAAAAGTGGAAAATAAAATATCTCTTCTGATACGTATCACAAAAGAAGAAAATATGTGACCTTTGATTAGATCTTTTTTGTGTGCCAAAATGCCAACAAATGATGTCCCTTATGTGCTTGAAGAGACAAGTCCAGAGATGTTGCAGATCATGGTAGCATGTCTAGGCCACCTAGATTGGTCACTGTAACAAAAGGAAGGTGTGGCTTGTTATTATTGCTCCTGGTGCACTTTAGAGAAATGGGCGTATCACTGGTTGCATAACCAAATCACTTTAATGCTGAGTTTTAGTATTCCTGGAGTGAAGACTAGAGAGGTTCAGTTACCATCCACTATGCCATACCACACTATAATTCCAAAAGTACAGGGTGGGTCATTTATATGGATACGCCTAAATAAAATGGGAAAGGTTGGTGATATCAACTTCCAGTTTGTGGCACATTAGTATATGGGAGGGGAACATTTTTTCAAGATGGGTGGTGACCATGGCGGCCAATTTAAAGTTGGCCATTTTGGATCCAACTTCATTTTTTTCAGTGGGAAGAAGGTCATGTGACAATCAAACTTATTAAGAATTTCACAAGAAAAACAATGGTGTCATTGGTTTTAACGTAACTTTATTCTTTCATGAGTTATTTACAAGTTTTTCTTTGTATACAGCCATTGACATTGACAGAAGTTAACACGTGAGGAGCAGAAAGAAATTGTCTTGATGTCTGGTGAACGCAGTACCCGGGTCATTGCCGCAGATTTCAATGCAAGACACCCTACTAGAACACCTGTTGTGAATTAGACTTTTTTGGCTCCCTCTTGTGGTCACTAGTGATATGACTCTGGGATTGTCTTTCCTCAGTTTGGCACCCACCTGGGTCGTTAGTCCAGGGGTGTTGCTATATGAACTTCCTGAATTCTCAGTCTGGTGCCTGGCATCGTTGTAATCAGTCCTTTCTGTTTGCTCCTGTCTGCTGGTCCGGGTTCTTGCAAAATTAAGCTAAGTCTTGCTTCCTTGTCTTTTGGTTATTTGCATTGCTCTTATTTTTTGTCCAGCTTGTACTAAATGTGATTCCTGATTTTGCTGGAAGCTCTAGGGGGCTGGTATTCTCCCCCCGGGCCGTTAGACGGTTCGGGGGTTCTTGAATATCCAGCGTGGAAATTTTGATAGGGTTTTTGCTGACCGTATAAGTCATCTTACTATATTCTGCTATTAGTCAGTGGGCCTCTCTTTGCTAAATACCTAGTTCATTCTTACGTTTGTCTTTTCTTCTTACCTCACCGTTGTTATTTGTTGGGGGCTTGTATCCAACTTTTGGGGTCTTTTCTCTGGAGGCAAGAAAGGTCTATCTTTTCCCTTCTAGGGTTAGTTAGTTCTCCGGCTGGCGCGAGACGTCTAGAACCAACGTAGGCACGTTCCCCGGCTGCTGCTATTTGTGGTGCTAGGATTAGATATACGGTCAGCCCAGTTACCACTGCCCTATGAGCTGGTTTTTTGTGTTTGCAGACTTGGTATTTATTTCTGAGACCCTCTGCCATTGGGGTCATAACAGTATGCCAGGCCAACATTGAATGTTTAATGCATTGCAGAAGTGGGATAATAAGAAAGGAAATTCTGAGTTTTTTTTTTTTTTCCTCTCTTTCTTCCTCCCCTTTACCTCTGAGTGGCTTATGCTTGCTGCAGATATGAATGTCCAGACTTTGATTACAAGTGTGGATCAGCTTGCTGCTCGTGTGCAGGGCATACAAGATTTTGTTACCAGTAGTCCAATGTCTGAACCTAAAATACCTATTCCTGAACTGTTCTCTGGAGACCGATTTAAGTTTAGGAATTTCAGGAATAATTGTAAATTGTTTCTATCTCTGAGACCCCGTTCGTCTGGACACTCAGCTCAGCAAGTTAAAATTGTTATCTCTTTCTTGCGGGGCGACCCTCAGGATTGGGCTTTCTCGCTAGCGCCAGGAGATGCGGCATTGGCGAATATTGATGCGTTTTTTCTGGCGCTCAGATTGCTTTACGAGGAACCCAATCTTGAAATTCAGGCAGAAAAAGCCTTGCTGGCTATTTCTCAGGGCCAGGATGAAGCTGAAGTGTATTGCCAAAAATTTCGGAAATGGTCCGTGCTTACTCAGTGGAATGAGTGTGCTCTGGCCGCAAATTTCAGAAATGGCCTTTCTGAAGCCATTAAGAATGTGATGGTGGGTTTCTCCATTCCTACAAGTCTGAATGATTCCATGGCGCTGGCTATTCAAATTGATCGGCGTTTGCGGGAGCGCAAAACTGCTAATCCTCTGGTGGTGTTGTCTGAACAGACACCTGATTTAATGCAATGTGATAGAATTCAGACTAGAAATGAACGGAAAAATCATAGACGTCAGAATGGGTTGTGTTTTTACTGTGGTGATTCTACACATGTTATATCAGCATGCTCTAAACGCCTAACAAGGGTTGTTAGCCCTGTTGCCATTGGTAATTTGCAACCTAAATTTATTTTGTCTGTGACTTTAATTTGCTCATTGTCTTCCTACCCTGTTATGGCGTTTGTGGATTCAGGTGCTGCCCTGAGTCTTATGGATCTGTCATTTGCCAGGCGCTGTGGTTTTGTTCTTGAGCCATTGGTAAATCCTATCCCTCTTAGAGGTATTGATGCTACGCCATTGGCGGAAAATAAACCGCAGTTTTGGACACAGGTAACCATGTGTATGACTCCTGAACATCGGGAGGTGATTCGTTTTCTTGTTCTGCATAAAATGCATGATTTGGTCGTTTTGGGTCTACCATGGTTACAGACCCATAATCCAGTCTTGGATTGGAAGGCAATGTTTGTGTCAAGTTGGGGCTGTCAGGGAATTCATGGTGATTCCCCGCCGGTGTCTATTGTTTCCTCTACTCCTTCGGAAGTTCCTGAGTATTTGTCTGATTTTCAGGATGTATTCAGCGAGTCCAGGTCCAGTGCTCTGCCTCCTCATAGGGACTGTGACTGCGCTATAGATTTGATTCCAGGTAGTAAATTTCCTAAGGGAAGACTATTTAATCTGTCTGTACCTGAGCATACCGCAATGCGTTCGTATATCAAGGAATCTCTGGAGAAGGGGCATATCCGTCCATCCTCTTCCCCTCTTGGTGCGGGATTCTTTTTTGTGGCCAAGAAGGACGGATCTTTGAGACCTTGAATTGACTATCGGCTTCTGAATAAAATCACTGTTAAATTTCAGTATCCTTTGCCTCTGTTGTCGGACTTGTTTGCCCGGATTAAAGGTGCCAAGTGGTTCACCAAGATAGATCTTCGTGGTGCGTACAACCTTGTGCGCATTAAGCAGGGAGATGAATGGAAAACTGCATTTAATACGCCCGACGGTCATTTTGAGTACTTGGTGATGCCTTTTGGGCTCTCTAATGCTCCTTCAGTGTTTCAGTCCTTTATGCATGATATTTTCCGGAAGTATCTGGATAAATTTATGATTGTTTATCTGGATGATATTCTGTTTTTTTCTGATGATTGGGACTCGCATGTAGAGCAGGTCAGGATGGTGTTTCAGGTCTTGCGTGAGAATGCTTTGTTTGTTAAGGGCTCAAAGTGTCTCTTTGGAGTACAGAAGGTTCCCTTTTTGGGTTTTATTTTTTCCCCTTCTGCGGTGGAGATGGACCCAGTCAAGGTCCGGGCTATTCATGATTGGACTCAACCCACGTCAGTTAAGAGTCTTCAGAAGTTCTTGGGTTTTGCTAACTTCTACCGTCGTTTTATCGCTAATTTTTCTAGCGTTGTTAAACCTTTGACGGATATGACCAAGAAAGGTTCTGATGTTGCTAACTGGGCTCCTGCAGCCGTGGAAGCTTTCCAAGAGTTGAAGCGCCGGTTTACTTCAGCGCCTGTTTTGTGCCAGCCTGATGTCTCACTTCCCTTTCAGGTTGAAGTGGATGCTTCTGAGATTGGGGCAGGGGCCGTTTTGTCGCAGAGAGGCCCTGGTTGCTCTATAATGAGACCATGTGCTTTTTTCTCTAGGAAGTTTTCGCCTGCTGAGCGGAATTATGATGTTGGCAATCGGGAGTTGCTGGCCATGAAGTGGGCATTTGAGGAGTGGCGTCATTGGCTTGAGGGTGCTAGGCATCGTGTGGTGGTCTTGACTGATCACAAAAATCTGATGTATCTTGAGTCTGCTAAACGCCTGAATCCTAGACAGGCCCGTTGGTCATTGTTTTTCTCCCGTTTTGACTTTGTGGTCTCGTATTTACCAGGTTCAAAGAATGTGAAGGCTGATGCTCTTTCAAGGAGCTTTGTGCCTGACTCTCCTGGAGTCGCAGAACCAGTTGGTATTCTTAAAGAGGGAGTAATCTTGTCAGCCATTTCTCCGGATTTGCGACGTGTGTTGCAGAGATTTCAGGCTGGTAGACCTGACTCTTGTCCACCTGACAGACTGTTTGTTCCTGTTAAATGGACCAGCAGAGTCATTTCCGAGGTTCATTCCTCGGTGTTGGCAGGGCATCCGGGAATTTTTGGCACCAGAGATTTGGTGGCTAGGTCCTTTTGGTGGCCTTCCTTGTCACGGGATGTGCTGTCATTTGTGCAGTCCTGTGGGACTTGTGCTCGAGCTAAGCCTTGCTGTTCTCGTGCCAGCGGGTTGCTCTTGCCCTTGCCTGTCCCGAAGAGGCCTTGGACACACATTTCCATGGATTTCATTTCAGATCTTCCGGTGTCTCAGGGCATGTCTGTCATCTGGGTGGTATGTGATCGCTTTTCCAAGATGGTCCATTTGGTATCTTTGCCTAAGCTGCCTTCCTCTTCCGATCTGGTTCCTTTGTTCTTTCAGAATGTTGTTCGTTTACACGGCATTCCTGAGGATATCGTGTCTGACAGAGGATCCCAGTTTGTTTCCAGGTTCTGGCGATCCTTTTGTGCTAAGATGGGCATTGATTTGTCATTTTTGTCTGCCTTTCATCCTCAGACTAATGGACAAACGGAACGAACTAATCAGACTCTGGAGGCTTATTTGAGGTGTTTTGTTTCTGCAGATCAGGATGATTGGGTGACCTTCTTGCCGTTGGCTGAGTTTGCCCTTAATAATCGGGCTAGTTCCGCTACTTTGGTTTCGCCATTTTTCTGCAACTCTGGTTTCCATCCTCGTTTTTCCTCGGGACATGTGGAGCCTTCTGACTGTCCTGGGGTAGATTCTGTGGTGGATAGGTTGCAGCAGATTTGGAATCATGTGGTGGACAACTTAAAGTTGTCACAGGAGAAGGCTCAGCGTTTTGCCATCCGCCGCCGCGGTGTGGGTCCCCGACTTCGTGTTGGGGATTTGGTATGGCTGTCTTCTCGATTTGTTCCTATGAAGGTCTCCTCTCCTAAATTTAAGCCTCGCTTCATCGGTCCTTACAAGATATTGGAAATCCTTAATCCTGTGTCCTTTCACTTGGATCTTCCGGTGTCGTTTGCCATTCACAACGTGTTCCATAGGTCTTTGTTGCGGCGGTACGTTGTACCTGTGGTTCCTTCTGTTGAGCCTCCTGCTCCGGTGTTGGTTGAGGGCGAGTTGGAGTACGTGGTGGAGAAGATCTTGGATTCTCGTCTCTCCAGGCGGAGGCTTCAGTATCTGGTCAAGTGGAAGGGCTATGGTCAGGAGGATAATTCCTGGGTGGTTGCCTCTGATGTGCATGCAGCCGATTTAGTTTGTGCCTTTCACGCTGCTCATCCTGATCACCCTGGTGGTCTTGGTGAGGGTTCGGTGACCCCTCCTTAAAGGGGGGGTACTGTTGTGAATTAGACTTTTTTGGCTCCCTCTTGTGGTCACTAGTGATATGACTCTGGGATTGTCTTTCCTCAGTTTGGCACCCACCTGGGTCGTTAGTCCAGGGGTGTTGCTATATGAACTTCCTGAATTCTCAGTCTGGTGCCTGGCATCGTTGTAATCAGTCCTTTCTGTTTGCTCCTGTCTGCTGGTCCGGGTTCTTGCAAAATTAAGCTAAGTCTTGCTTCCTTGTCTTTTGGTTATTTGCATTGCTCTTATTTTTTGTCCAGCTTGTACTAAATGTGATTCCTGATTTTGCTGGAAGCTCTAGGGGGCTGGTATTCTCCCCCCGGGCCGTTAGACGGTTCGGGGGTTCTTGAATATCCAGCGTGGAAATTTTGATAGGGTTTTTGCTGACCGTATAAGTCATCTTACTATATTCTGCTATTAGTCAGTGGGCCTCTCTTTGCTAAATACCTAGTTCATTCTTACATTTGTCTTTTCTTCTTACCTCACCGTTGTTATTTGTTGGGGGCTTGTATCCAACTTTTGGGGTCTTTTCTCTGGAGGCAAGAAAGGTCTATCTTTTCCCTTCTAGGGTTAGTTAGTTCTCCGGCTGGCGCGAGACGTCTAGAACCAACGTAGGCACGTTCCCCGGCTGCTGCTATTTGTGGTGCTAGGATTAGATATACGGTCAGCCCAGTTACCACTGCCCTATGAGCTGGTTTTTTGTGTTTGCAGACTTGGTATTTATTTCTGAGACCCTGTGCCATTGGGGTCATAACAAACACCCATTTCCCATGCTAATGTTAGCAAACTGCTTGCCAAATTTCGTGAAACAGATTCAGTGTTGGATTTGCCAAAATGTGGACGCAAGAAAACTGTCACTAATGAAGAAACATCAGTGGCTGTCCTAGCTTCATTCAGCAAAAGCCCACAGAGGAGCACTCGCCGCATGTTACTGGAGAGTGCCATCGGTCGAACATCCCTTCGGCGGATATTAGCTACTCACAAATGGCACCCTTACAAAATCCAGCTGCTGCAGGATCTCAATGAGGATGACTCAGATCAGGGCGCTGAATTTGCAGAATGGGCAAAGCATAAATTGGAACAGAACCCTCAGTTTACACAGAACATTATGTTCAGTGATGAGACAAACTTTTTGTGAATGGTGAAGTTAACAAACAAAACCATCGCTATTGGTCTGACATTAACCCACAGTGGATAAATCCCTCCAAGACTGTTGGAACACAAAAATTGATTGTATGGTGTGGTATATGGGGTACAAAGATAGTGAGGCCATTTTTCATCAATGGAGATCTCAATGCAACTGGATATCTGAAATTGCTACATGATGATGTGTTGCCCTCTATATGCACTGAAGATGGCACGTTCCCTGAGTTTTTCCAGCAAGTTGGTGCACCACCACATTATGAGTGTCAGGTCTAAGCATTCCTACATGAACAGTTTCCTGGAAAGTGGATTGGTCTTCATGGGCCAGTTGACTGGCCACCAAGGTCTCCTGATCTGACCCCCTTACACTTTTATCTTTGTGGTCATCTGAAGGCAATTGTCTATTCTGTGAAGATTCGAGAGGTGCAGCATCTGAAACAACGGATACTGGAAGCCTGTGCTAGCATTTCTTCTGTGGTGTTGCTATTAGCGTGTCAAGAGTGGGAGAAGAGGGTTACATTGACAATCCAACACAATGGGCAGCACTTTGAACACATTTTATAAGTGATCATAAACTTGTAAATAACTCATGAAAGAATAAAATTACGTTAAAACTAATCACACCATTGTTTTTCTTGTGAAATTCTTAATAAGTTTGATAAGTTTGTCACATGACCTTCTTCCCACTGAAAAAAATGAAGTTGGATCCAAAATGGCCAACTTCAAAATGGCCGCCATGGTCACCACCCATCTTGAAAAATTTTCCTCCTCTCATATACTAATGTGCCACAAACAGGAAGTTGATATCACCAACCATTCCCATTTTTTTAAGTGTATCCATATAAATGGCCCACCCTGTAGATGTGGTATGATGTTCCCTTGTGAAGGACTCTTCATGGTGTTTACCACCTGTTTTCCAGACAAATTTCCGAATATTATTGCATCCAAGACAAAAGTGGGTCTCATCGCTGAAGAAGATAGACTTTCATTCTAGCCTGCTTTGCCATCTTACTCAACATAATAATAGACTAGCACTGGAGTGAAGTGAATGAAGAGACCTTCACAAGGGAACATCACACCACTCCAATTCCCAGGATTATGGTGTGGGGTGGCATAATGTATGGTAGCTGGACTTCTCTAGTCTTCATTACAGGTACTCTAACAGCTTATTGTTACATTGGTTTCTGGTGAAGTCAGTAGTACAACTACTTCTCCAAAGTGTACCAGGAGTTGTTTTTCAAGACAAAATTGCCAGTCCACATGCTACTCATACTACTATGATCAGTGTGCATGTGATAACCTTCTGTCATGGCCTGCAGCATCTCTGGACTTGTTTTACATCGAGCATATCTGTGACATTATTGTTTGACAATTGTAAAGGGAGCTGCCAGCAGCAGATTTTGATAATTTGCTAGTGCATTTGGTGCGGCAGAACGTTCCTCAGACAACCATTAATAACCTCACTAATGGCATGCAAAGGCGTGTATTTCTGCGTGTAGAGCTTATACAAGACACTGAAAATATGATGTTTTGACTTGATTATTTTCTCTTTATTTTTTCATCATTTGTTATTCATTTACTTATCTATCACTCTTGTGATTCTCATAATTTCATGACTTGGTGTTGCAATTTCAATGCTGAGCTGTATATACAGTAGAATATTTATTGAATGCAAAATGTAACTATGTTTCACAATTTGCCTTTGCTTTTAGGAAAGAAAGTTTGTAGGAGGATCTGGGCAGATAAGTGAAAAGATAATGGCACGTCTCCAGGATCGAGTGAAGTTAGAGAGACCCGTGATCAGGCTGGTTCAGTCTGGCGAAGTTGTCATTGTGGAGACATTAAATCATGAAGTCTATCAGGTAAATGCAATAAACTATTTATTAAAATATTTTCACTTTTGAACATGTTATCTATATTTTCAATATATTCCATTCTATTCTAAACAGAAATTTACATTGCATCATATAATAATAATAATAATTTTTATATAGCGCTAACATATTCCGCAGCACTTTACAGTTTGCACACATTATCATCGCTGTCCCCGATGGGGCTCACAATCTAGAATCCATATCAGTAGGTCTTTGGAATATGGGAGGAAACCGGAGTAACAGGAGGAAACCCACGCAAACACAGGGAGAACATACAAACTCCTTGCAGATGTTGTCCTTGGTGGGATTTGAACCCAGGACCCCAGCACTGCAAGGCTGCTGTGCTAACCACTGAGCCACCATGCTGCCCCTGGATTTATAAAAAATGTTGAAACATGAAAAACTGTGTACAGAATTATAGACTTTATATTGAGCCCGTGCACTGCACTGTACCCATGCTCAGATAATGTGCACGGTACTGAGTTATTTTTGTGTGACTGTGAGGGGTCTCAAAACCACAACTCTTCAGGACGTGCACATCAAATACTGGTTGCAGGTGTGTAGAGCAATCTGCACTATACCCAGAAAGTGCTGTCTGTGTTATACAGCCAATTTTTTCCTGTAACGGTACAATTCAAGTTAAGCTCCAGTCGCTCCTGTTAAGCACTTTAAATGTCGCTGTCATTCTCAAAGCATTTAAAGTGGTTTTCCCACAAACAAAGTTCATTTTAATCAACATTTTAATCCATAGATCTTTGAATACTAATAATTTCCACAATTGGATGTGATTTAAAAAAATGTTCCTGTGCTGCGATAATGTTATAAATGTGCCCCTGCTGTGTACTGTGTAATGGCCGTGTCTGAGTGTACAGGGGCATGGTCTGATCATTCCACAGCTCCTGGGCAGTGGGGGAAGCAAAAGAAGATACAGCCAGGACCGCACATGATCATAAATGATTTCTTCAGGTAAAACATTGCTTAAAAACAGGCAGTGAAATGTGTTGCCTCACAAAAACAATCATATGCGATCCCATGCTGTCCTGTCTGTATACTCTTTTGATTCCACCCCTGCCCAGGATACGTAGTATGTTTAGACCATGTTCCTGAACAGTCATTACACAGTACATAGCAGGGCACAACACATTTATAACTTTTTTTTATTCCAAGATCTGTTAATTAAATAGTGCTCTGTGCAACAACCCATTTAAAGGCCACCAGCATCAGGGGCTTATCTACAGCATTCTGTAATGCTGTAGATAAGCCCCCGATGTATCCTGAAAGATGAGAAAAAGAGGTTATAGTATACTCACCCAGGGGCGGTCCCGATGCGACCGCGGTCCTGGACCGCGACGCCCATTGGACCCGAACAGAACCGGGACCGCCCCTGGGTGAGTACATTCTAATCTGTTTTTCTTACCTTTCAGGTTACATCGGGGCTTATCTACAGCATTACAGAATGCTGTAGATAAGACCCTGATGCCGGTAGACTTATCTCATATACGATTTTGGGGGTGACAGGTTCCCTTTAACACTCGCTATCCTGGGTTTTGCAAACACGTTGGTCTCATGTAAGGCAATCAATTACTCGGTGGTGATGGTTTGTCATGGTAGCTGGAGGCCTGCTGAAGGCCACCATAACTGCCATGCCTATAATCTTGTGAAGCTCAGCCACAGGGAAGGATACATAGGAGCCTGTGATTTTAGTTATATAGAATAAGCAATTTAATGATCAAAGGTTAAAATCCCTGCAGTCTGCAGCATAGCTCTGAAGAGTACTCTTGTCAAGTTGGACTATTAAAACAGGTGTGCAAAAGCAGACGTGCACACTTAAATGCCTACATTTTTATTTAATTTTTTTTAAACAAAAAATTCAACCTAAAATGACATAATAAAAAATTAAAAGTAGGTATTTAACTAAAAAGCTAACACCTACAACAGGGCGACATGTTGGTATGGCTCATATGGATAAAAAAAAACAATTATTCTACCCTTCACAAAAATAATTTTACAAAAAATGAGACGATGTGCTTGCTTGTCACAAGTGACTGTACTGAGTTTTTCAGACTGATTATGGTCCCAGATAGTTTTTAATATAAAAAATATTGTGATACCTTATTGCTGCTTTCCAGTTCATTATGAATTAAGAAAAAAATGTGTAATTGTAATTCAAAAACAGAACAGATGCCTGCTACGTCATATCACTGATCAATCACACTGAGTCTGGTATTGATGTTACTGGCACCTTTGCTGTCTCTCTTTCCCCCTCTCAATTGAATATCTGTATTATTTACAGCAGTGCTCCCTAACTCCGGTCCTCAAGAGCCTCCAACAGGTCACATATTCAGGATTTCCTTAGTATTGCACAGGTGATGGAATTCTTGCCTTTCCAGGTGATGCAATTATCACCTGTGCAATACTAAGGAAATCCTGAAAACATAACCTGTTGGTGGCACTTGAGGACCAGAGTTGGGGAACATTGATTTACAGACTACTACTCATATTGTATTTTGCTGCAATTATGCTACATATTATTGGATTATTTGTCCAATGTTTTAGAGCATTTTCTATTGCTGAGCTGTGAGATCTGACATCCTCTCACTGTCATAAATCACCTTTAAAGGGACTCTGTCACCTGAATTTGGAGGGAACAATTTTCAGTCATATGGGCGGGGTTTTTGGGTGTTTGATTCACCCTTTCCTTACCCACTGGCTGCATGCTGGCTGCAATATTGGATTGAAGTTCATTCTCTGTCCTCCATAGTACACGCCTGCATAAGGCAAGATTGCCTTGTGCAGGCATGTACTACGGAGGACAGAGAATGAACTTCAATCCAATATTGCAGCCAGCATGCAGCCAGCGGGTAAGGAAAGGGTGAATCAAACACCCGAAAACCCCGCCCATATATCTGAAAATTGTTCCCTCCAAATTCAGGTGACAGAGTCCCTTTAAATGGCTGCTGCATTTCCTGCCTTGGCTTTTATACAAGCCATCATAGTCCCTCCTAATTAGCTGTGCTATGCAATGTGATGCGTTCACATCAAGGCATTTTGTAAGAAGTCTGTGTTGTCACACATGAGGTTATGTCAGCCTTCTAAAGCTAATACAATCTTTTATAATGTGTAAAAAATTGTGGCACAGATTTTTTTTAGTGATTCGCACAAATCAAACTCAAATTGTTTGAATTTGCTTGGACTTGTGAATTGTATAAAATTTGACATAAATTTAAATAGCATCAAATCAATTTGATAATGTCTAGCACTGACCTGAGGAATCGTGCTGTCAGGTCAGTTTTATGTTACAATGAATATAAAAAAACAGCACTCAATAAACACTGGCAGAGTAGTAAATAATTTTGCCATTTCACAGCACTTCAAATTTTTCTCCATTTTCTGTTACATTATATGGTAAAATGAATGGTTTGAAAAAAGCACAACTTGTCCGCCAGAAAACAAGCACTAATATAGCTTGGAAGAAGAGGAGGAAAAAAGTAATTGCACTGAAACAAAAATTGGCCACAGCGGGAAGGGGTTAATATAGCCTGCTTGAAAACTTATTGCCAGATTTCCCCACAGATTATTGATGATTGCTGAGCTTGAGTCCTATGAACTTGACATTGCGTAAATTGCTTTTGGGTAAAGGTTCCTTATATGTACAATTTATACAAAGCAGACAATGCCATTAAAAGTTCACAGTCAAGACATCAGTAAAGTCAGGACCAGTTCCCTCTAATTGTTAATATATGATCCTGTAAATAATACAAATCATGAAAGCGCACTTTTTTTTCTCGTTCAGAGCAAATTTGTCATCAGTGCTATACCACCAGTACTGACCACAAAGATTCATTTTAATCCAGAGCTACCATCAGTAAGAAACCAGCTAATACATCGTCTTCCAATGGGATCTGTGATCAAGTGCATGGTCTATTATAAGGAAGCCTTTTGGAGGAAAATGGGTAAGCATTTAATTCATTTTGCCTGTATGGACTCAATATATTCTTCAGCGCTGCACACAGTTTGACTCTCATTAGTTCTTGCTCCAAAGGGTTTACAATCTAATAGAGCAAATTGTATAAGAAAGCAAATGACCTGTCAGTAAAGTTACAGAAAGTCTTCTAAGACCATACATCAATATTGAACAAACCATGTAATCGTAGTTAACTGGAGAAAATTGATGCAACTAATTTCTTAATAAACAACAACTTTATTGATTTATTATTTTCCAGGAAATAATAGATGATGTACATATTAAAATGAAATAATACTAAAAGTTATCCTGCTTCATCATACCGCAGTTACCAACAGCCCCCATATGTTCTCTTTTTAATACCATTGTTATATAATATACGTGATATAAAAGCTAGGAGCAACTATATAAAAGTAGAGAAAAAAACTATAATCAAAATGTAATACTGTACATTCAAATCTGATTGTTCCTATATAAATCCCATATGAGACCACATCTCAATATAAAAATGATGAAAATAAAAAAACAAAATTGTAGAGACAAAAGTTGTGCAGCTTTATAAATAAACTTCAATGGCTGCCACAAGCGTTAGGGCCTTACAAGAATAGGGGCGCAAGTCTCCCCATATTCGCCTCTATGCCAAATAAAATATAGTTATAAAAATATACAATTATATAATAGATGTGTTAACAATGATACTTCTATACAAAAACTATATACACTTTAATCCTTACCTACTGTTCCAAACAAATCTCACTGTTCAAAGCCAATATTGCCAATAATACCAATAAACTAAACTGAAAGAATACTGCCATACCATGATAACCACCACTACCATAACATAGTGAATAAATATTGCTTCTACAGAACAAAGCACGCTGTACAAAAACAATTTTACAAACAATATCACTATACACCGCTATATACTATATACCACTAGAGAGTCACTAAATTGCACTACCAAACTATTATGGAAAAAACTTACATTGACTATCCAGTGGTAAATACTACTTCTGCAGACTGTGTAAGTGAGTACAGTACAGTTATATAGTGACTTACAGCTGATGTTATTTCTTGTTGGAGTCATCCACTTTTCTTGATTTTTCCAACCCACCCACACTGCCATCATGACTTCACTCTGCAAATTTTGTAGCCCAAAAACAATTTACTTTTCACATTTTGAGGACTATCCCTACATGTTCCCAACCTACATAAACTACCCATTGCACTGTTACCCCCAGTTATGTGGCTCATGTAATAATGCCTCTTGACTGTCCCCATCAAGGAATAATGATCAAGGACCATTTGGATATTTATACCATCCTTTCAGGGACATACAAACCATACACTAACTCCACCCACAAAGTGCGTCTTGACACTGGCACTGATGTCATGATGTAATTTTTCATTGCATGCACCTCAGCGTTCAGTAATGAATGCAGCGTGCGTGTGCTCAAAGAAATTGAAAGGCTGGTGGCCGTCAATACACAGCTGCTGACCCAAGCCCTGCTGTCCCCAGGAATCCGCTAGGAGCCAGAGAAAAGGTAATTGTGGGCCATAAATGGCCCATGGGCTTGAGGTTCCCCACACCTGCCTTACAACAATAATGCTTGATTAGTGCCCCTCCGGCAATAATACTCTATTTACTCCATTAGTGCCCCATCCATTAATATTGCTTTTCAAGTGTCCCCTCCATTAACAATGTTCCATTAGTGCCCCCTGCAGTGATAATGCTTCATTAGTGCTGCCTCCATTATTAATGCCCCATTAGTTCTCCTTTCAATTACTTCAGTATTAATGCCCCCTTTACTAATACGGTTCTTTTAGTTTATTTGTGCCTATTTGAGAAATAATGTGTCATTAGTTTCCCTTCCATTAATAATGCTCTATTAGTGGCCCCTCTGATAATAATTTTCCATTAGTGCCCCCTCCAGAATTAATGCTCTATTAGTGCCCCATCCAGTAACATTTTTCATAAATGCCCCCTCCACAATTAATGCTCCATTAGTACACCCCCCAGTAGTAATGTTAACCCTCTCCTAATACCCTAGAAATAATAATTAATTGGTGCCACCTGCAGAAATAATGTCCCATTAGTGGGCCTTACAATAATAATCGTTTGTTAGAGCCGTCTCTAGAATTAAGGTCCCGTTATTCACCCAACAGAAATAATGTCCCATTGTTGCCTTCTCCAGTAATAACTTTTTAATTGGTGCCCCCTTAAGAATAAAGCTCAATCAGTACCCCTCCATTAGGAATGCTCCATTATTTCGCCCTCCAGTACTAATCTTCTGTTAGTTCCCCTGCAGTAAAATTATTTCCCCCTCCAGAAATAATGCTCCATTAGTGCCCCCTCCAGAGTTAATGCCCCACTATTCTCCCTCCATAAATAATGCCCCAATAGTGCTCCCTCCAGTAATAATACTCCATTAGTGAACCCTCCAGTAGTACTGCCCCATTTTTAACACTACCAACACCTCTAATGGACTCACTCTTCCTCAGGAGTAGAGAATGTGGTTGTTAGGTGCAGGTTCAGGTCTTTACTGCCTAAGAATCTCATCAAAGAATACCAAAGAAAATCAACAGCATCATAGAATTTATGTTGGAAATATAGGTACGGTAGGTATTTATTACATCGTTTTGGTTTCAGCCAAGGGCATTGTAAGTGGAGGATGACAGAGCACATACTGAAACCCTTACTCTTAGGTTTCACCATGTGCTCTGTAGAGGATCTATAGTAATGGCAGGTCCATCATTCATAAAAAGGGCTAGTATACATTTCTGTGACATACAAGGATACATATATGGAATTTTATTAATACAATAAACTGTGAATCCCTCTTTTTCTATATCTAATAAGGATTCTGTGGATGTATGATGATTGAAGATGAAGATACACCAATAGGATTCACGTTGGATGACACTAAGCCTGATGGTTCTGCACCTGCTATCATAGGGTATGGATTAATGAGTAGCGAAATCATTTCAACATATGAATTACAGGTTAAAGCTACAAAATGCACAATATACAACTATCATTTCATTATTATAACACAAGTCTAAATGTAACTTAAAATATCTACATACAGATATTATAACTTTCATTATTTTGTAATAATCTTGAAATAGTTTGTACTTATTAGAGGGGTCCTTTAACTAAATACAAGTGACATTATGTCTCTTTCCAAGGACTCCTAACAATCATCTTAAGTTATTACAAAAACCGACCTTGCGGATTCAATTATTAGTAGAGTAATCCCTTCTACAGGGAGTGCCCATTGCACTCCAACGGGGAGGGGCAAAACTCCCACATACATATAAACCTATAAACAATCAAGAGCATAATGCCCCCAAAAAATTCATAACATCAACAGTTTCATATGAAAGGTATAACTTTTATTAACAAAGTACAAAGACAAAAGGTAAAAAATCAAATAGTGCCAGTAGTGAGGATATTGTAAATGACTAAAGGACACACCGACATGGAGATGCACACATTACACATTGTGAAGGTGCCAACACAAGCAATAGATAAGATGAATAATCTATTAGATAAAGCACCCGCAGTGCAAAGGTCATAAGGATAGGGGGAATACAGTAATCTTAGGCTGTATAGCCAGTAACCCATGAGCATAGCTCTGCCATGTCCCTCCTAAATCCACCCATATTGTAACATGCCCATAAAGTGCAATTCTAACTAAGTAACATATCATGTGTTGCGCTTACCCATGTGTGTAATCGCCTGCTGGTAGTGTAAAAAATATAGCCCCGACGCGCGTTTCGCATTCTGAGCTTCCTCTTAAAACCTCATTTAAACATCTGATTTTTCAATGTACGAGAAAAAAAACCCTGATAAATCTGATCAGACTCGGATCACAGTTTGATCTGTTTTGATACCAGTGTCATCAGAATTTCTCGTCTAGAGAAATGTAAAAAATAAATTCTCCACCTTTTTTTGCTTCTGACAGTCTACGAAAATTGGACTGCATTATTATGTCTTCTAAATATGGTCCGATTTTTTCACGAACCCATTCAAACACATTGGCGATTCTGATCCAACCCTTGGATCAAAATTGGACATGTCTCTGCAATTTTCCGAGGACTTCTCGATCCTTGAAAATTTCACAGATGTGTGCATGGCTCCATAGACTATCACAAGCACAAGTGCCATCATGAATAATGAATAGCACTCAAATATAAAAATCAGACATGTGAATTATCTGCGTGGACACCTGGTAATAAGCTCAGCTTCCCTGTAGCAGGGTGTATTAAGCCTTTCCCACTGCGTCCTATTTTCAGTTTTGTGGTTTTGGGTTTTCCTTTCCTTTTTCCAAGAGTCATTACTTTTTTTCTGTAGTCCTAGGCATATGAGGGATTGTTTTTAGCATCGCGAGTTGTAGTTTCGAATTGCACCATGCATGTTACCAATGGGCAGCAAATGTGTAAAAAATTATAAGTGTTGTGAAATAGTGGAAAAAAAACAATTGCACCTTTTTTTATTTGTGTTTCATTTTTAAAGCGTTCACTGAGCCAAAAAATGACTTCATTTTACAAGTCAGTATAATAGTGATACCAAACATGTATGTACGTGTTTTAATTATAATAGTGATTTTAAAAAATTCGGAACTTTGCAAAAAAGTTGGTTTCTGTCACTATATTCCAAGACCCACCAGTTTTTTTATTTTTCTGTCACTGGAGGGTCATAAAGACTTTTGTTTGTGCTTAACTCTAGTTTTTTAATGCTACTATTTTGGTTAGTTTTTATTGTATTTTTGTGGGATGTGCATAGACCAAAAACTGACAATTTTGTTATTTTAATTTTTTTCTTTGACATTTACCTTCTGGATTAAACAATTTTTTATATTTTTATAGATTTGATTCCAAATTTTATGCTTTATTAATATTGCTATGTTTTTTTGCTTTTAATTTATACTTTATTTTTTAGTCCCCATAGGGGACTTGAATTTGTAATCTATTATAGTATTGCAATACATTGGACAAATCATAATCTGCAGACTGTTATAGAGATTCACAAATGTATTGTCTTGGCAGCGACAGGGCCTGCAACCAATGATGCAGGCAGGATCATACGGCTTAAATGCTGATGTTAGTGATTGACTTTTAGGGGCTGATACTGGTTTTGTAACACAGCTAGTATCTGTCCTATGAATAGCTCCTGAGCCTGTTTCACACACTCTGACCCACTCAAAGATGTATATACCCATCATTCAGCATTAAGGTATTCAATATAAAGGTCCTTGACTGTTTCTAATTTGGCTTGCAACAAAAATATGGAAAGATAATCTAACAATTTTTTATATATTCAATTGCTCTATTTAATTGTCATTTTTCTCATAGATTCATTTTGTCAAGGAAAGCATCGTTATTTGCAAATCTGAGCAAAGAGGAAAGGTATTTTTGGTTTGGGTATAATATAATGTAAATCATATTGATGAGTCGCAAAATTGTTTCAAAGGAATTTTCTCATTTCAGAATTGGTATTTGTAAAAAACAAGAATAACACTACCTGGCTCTAGCACTATCTCTTTCCTGCTATCCCAGTCTCTGTTGTTTGTCTGTAGCGCTGAGCTCAGTGGCTTTGCCTGTGTTGGAGCCCCTAAACTCTCTGATTGGCTGGAAATGCTATTGGCGTGATGTTAGTTCTGCATACTGACACCATAGATTGGGGCAGTGGCAAAGAGCCAGCAGTGGCCCGAACCAGGGAGGGTAAGAAAAATTTAGTTTGTTTTTGTATAACTACTGCCACTGATAGCAGAATGTTTTCTGAAAGGCAGAAGCAACTCTGGGTTTTCCTGCATGTGGTGCAAAAATTCAGTTTGGCGCATCTGCTATACATAACTTAAGTGGTTTTAGTAATCAACATGTGACCGCTCATATGCGATTTGCATACATACATTTATGTTCTGATTGGCTGCTCTTCCTAATTCTTTCAATGTGAAGTGAAAAACTATGGTCCCTGAATCATTGAGAGAAGCGGAAAGAGAAGCTAATTCTGTGACTGTATGAAAATTGTATATGAATGGTCATGTGATGAATGTTGGAACCAGCAAGCAGAACCAAATCCTGACAGAGAGTATATTACTTGCTGTTAGGATTAGGCATGTAACAGTGCTTGATTTCATAATTAATTCATCTAACATAAATACAGCTGTAGTAACCCTACCTTGTCAGACAGCACAATACTTTATTCATGCAGCCATGTATCATGTTACCTGATGGGTTTTGGATTATACGTTTTCAGGATCAGATTTAAGCACAGAAATTAATTCCTAGAACCACTCACAGTACAGAAATACACACCATCAGTTGTACATAAAAAAAAACAGTATTACAACCATCAACAGTGCAAAAATACATCACCAAAACCACTATTAGTACAAAAATTCATCACTAGAACATAAGTAAATGAATACAACATCAAACTTAGTACAGCAATCAATTCTAATGCCCTTTTAAAAATACATTACATCACCAGAACCACCAAAGTTGCAGAAATACAGAATTACAGCCACCAGTAGTACTGGGCCACAACATCAGAACCAACATCAGTACAGGAATACATCACCAGAACCATCATCAGTACATGAATACAGCACCAGAACCACCATCAGTACATGACTTCAGAACAAAGCTAGCTTTGTACATTAATCAATTGTAATTTCAAGTCAGAGGTACACTACAAGAACTACCATAAGTACAAGAATACATCACCAGAATGCCAACAGTACAGAAATACAGCAGCACAACTATAATCAGTACTGGAAAATATCACCAGAACCACAAATAGCAAAGATACACACCAGAATCATGAACAATACAGAAATAGAGCATCACCAGAACCACCATCAGTATATGAAAGCATCACCAGAACCACCATTAGATCATGAATACATTACCAGATCTACCATCAGTGCATAAATACAGAAATCATGCTTATGACAGTGATCAATTATAATACCAGGTTAGCCTCATATACAATTGTATCACATGAACTTAGAACACCCAGTATATCCATTACCATTAGTGAGAAGTTACTGAGAAGCAGGCAGTATCACAACTATACATCCAGCTGTCTTATAGGTGACATCTTCTCTGACTGGAGTCATTATCTTTCTTTTCTTCTCCATCTTGTCCAAATGCCATGATGACCTTTCACATCCACAGCTCATCTCTGCAATGTTCTCTGGTTTTCTGCTGCAAACTCTGACACATTGCCCTTAAAAATAACAGCGTTATTAAAATGCCGCTGAATACAAATATCTGCTCTTTGCTGTGCTACTGAATAATTGACCCTCAATTTGCACCCTGCCAGGAATATATTACTCATAATATGCCTCTTATGCTACATTGTCCTCTTCTATAAAGCCTCCATATACTGTCATCTCATTTTCATACTGGGCTCCCTCTTCACACTGTCACCTCACACTGTTTAACTCATGTACTGCCCATTTTTTAGATTGTGCCCCCTTCTCATATTCCCACCCACTCTGTTCCCTCTATACTGTACACTCACACTGCTCCCCATGCTGTCCTCTCTATACTGCCCTCCACACTACCCAATATCTATCCTGGGCCACCTCACACTTTTCTGTTCTGCACCTTAGCCTCCTCCCTCTATCCTTCCCAAAAGAACCCTTTAGTGCTTCCAATCTAAAGTAACAGAGAGAGTTATTGTTTTATAGGCTCATAATTCAGATATGAATGCAATTACAAAAACAGTGTTTTCAGAAATTAAAATCCAAGATCTAACAAATGTTTGCTCATTAGGAAAAGAAAAATATGTGAATACTATGCCAAAGTAATGGGAACTGAAGAAGCTTTGCATGTAAGTTATTACTGCCAAATGTAATAAATGTACAGTAAATTGCAAAATAATCATGAAATCAATCATTAAAAAGGAAGTAAAGTTTAAACAAGATTTAAAGCAGATCCAGCTCCAGTTACAAATTATGTAAAAGTTCAAGTTTATTCTATCAGCAATAAAATCAAATTAGTGAATAAAAAAATTGTAAAAGAGAAACACATAACCTATGCGTCTCAAACCTGGCCACTGTGTGTTCTTATTTAGGGATGAGTGAATATCTTCGGCTCCCTTCTTATTCGGCAAGCTACAGCACTCACCGAAGAAGCTGCATCGGGAACCCGGCTAACTGGAGCGCTCCCGATGATCAGCTGTTCTGAGCCGCAGCTGCATTTGTCGCGGCTGTGTGACAGACACAAAACATGCATGGAGAGCCAGTGTGTTGGAGCGAACCGAAGATATTCGCTCATCTCTATTCTTAATCATAGCAAAGTGTAGCACATTATACAAAGTTTACATATAAATAATCCATCGTTTGCACACCAGCTTGGAGAAAATCACATTGAGTATAACATCCATTGATTAATTAGCAAGAAAGCGGGAAAAGGGTGAAGATTAACCCCTTCACAATCGAGCGATTTTTCATTTTTTTCACTTCTGTTTTTTTCCACCCCTTTTTCCAAGAGCCATCATTTTTTTTTCATCAACATAAATGTATGAAGGACTGTTGTTTCCAGGATGAGTTGCTCTTTTGAATTTCACTATGCATTGTATCACGTGATATACAGGAAAGCAGAAAAAAGAAATTCCAAGTGCAACAAAATTGCAATTCTACCAATGTTTTTAGGGCTTCATTTTTGCAGCATTAATCTAATATATAAAGCTGAATGTGTGTGTGTGTGTGTGTGTGTGTGTGTATGTTTGTGTGTATGTCCGGGATTGGCATCTGCACCGTCGCAGCTACAGCCACAAAATTTTGCACAGTCACACATCTGGACCCCAAGAGTGTCATAGGCTGTGTTGTGAGGCGAAATTTTAAACCCGCGCTTTCCAATTCACCAAACAATTTTGCCCCTATCTACATAATGGGGAAAAAGTGAAAGGAAAAGTGTTGGAGGCGAATTGACAGCTGCCAGATGTGAACAAGGGGGACTTAAAGAATGAGAGCAATGGCGCCAAAGAGTATTTACCGTACAGTTGCTAAGGTGGGGCCCCGACATGGGATACTCACCACACACGGGGATATGAACACACACACAAAATGTGCCACACACTACCACGTGCTTGAACACATATACCACTCTCAGCACACATTTCACCACACATACACCAACCTTGCCACATAAAAGTCGACACACAAAAGTCACCGCTCAAAACTCGCCACGCGCAGAATTCACCACATGCAAAACTAGGCTCACGTAAAACTAGCCTCACGTGCAAAACTCACCTCATAGAAAACTTGCCACACGCAAATCTTGCACACATGGAAAAATTGCCACATGCACAAAAGTTGCAACACATGCAAAAGTTGCCTCACACAATACTTGCACATACTCAAAATGCACCACACATAAAACTCGCCACGCCTAAAACTCGCCACATAAAACTCGCCATGCGCAAAACTTGCTGCACACAACTTGCTACACTAACCTGCGTCTGAGTATGTGCAAGTTTTGTGTGAGGCAACTTTTGCATGTGTTGCAACTTTTGTGCATGTGGCAATTTTTCCACGTGTGCAAGTTTTGCGTGAGCCTAGTTTTGCATGTGGAGAGTTTTGCATGTGGTGAATTTTGCGCATGGCGAGTTTTGAGCGGTGATTTTTGTGTTTTGACTTTTATGTGGCGAGGTTGGTGTATGTGTGATGAAATGTGTGCTGAGGGTGGTATATGTGTTCAAGCACGTGGTAGTGTGTGGCGCATTTTGTGTTTGTGTTCATATCCCCGTGTGTGGTGAGTGTCCCATGTCGGGGCCCCACCTTAGCAACTTGGAGTTTTGTGTGAAATGATCAATGTTTTGCTTTTTGCTTCATTCTCTTTTGTGTTTTTTCATTTAAGACAAATTAAATGAAAATAAAAATACCAAAGAATTTGTGATTGCAATCATTTTCAGGAAGAAACTGAGTATTATCTGACAGAATTGCAGGGGTGTCAATACTTTTGGCCACAACTGTATGTACTATTTACAGGGAAGATGACATACAGGTATATACTATGTACAGGGGAGATGACATACAGGTATATACTACTGTATATACAGGAGATGACATACAGATGTATACTATATATAAGGGAGATGACAAACATGTATATACTGAGGAGAAAATGAGAGGTGTGAGGTGAAAATGAGAGGTGTGCGGTGAAAATGAAAAAGTGTGAGTGTAAAATGAGAGGAGTGAGGGAAAATAGTGGAGTGATTGGAAAATGACAAATGTGAGGTCGAAATGACAAGTGTTAGGGGGGAATGAGAGGAGTGAGGGGGGAATGAGAGGAGTGAGGGGGAAAATAAGAGGAGTGAGGGGGAAAATGAGAGGTGTGAGGGAGAAAATGAGAGATGTGAAGGGGAAAATTAAAAATGTGAGGGGGAAAATGAGAGGTGTGAGGTGCTATAACTAACCACAGATATTTACTATGCCCAGGCAACGCCGGGCTCTTCAGCTAGTTATATGATAAAAATGACCGGGCAATCTGATTCTCCAGGCCAGTATGATTATGATGATACCAAACATGGCTACTTTCAATTTTATTTAGGTTGTGAAAAAAAAAAATTGGAAATTCGCCCCCTCCTTCTAAATTTTTTTTGTGTTGTATCACCATTTTCTGAGACCCATAGCGTTTTCAATTCACAGGAACACCATCATGACAAGCACAAGGGTCCTCAATTGAGCCCTTGTCATCATGCTAACCCATTTGGTACCCCGATTGCTTCACCCCGGGCTGTGTGCTATAAATGCGGCTGTCAGAGATTGACATTGGTATTTAACCGATTAACAGTCACTAGCGGAGCTCCGCTATACCTGCGGCTGTTAGAGGCAGATGACATCCGATTGACTGCTGAATAATACAGGTATCTTCTGAGCACGCATCAAACATAATAAACAGAATGTGACAAGTAATTTCTTTATTCCAGATAATGGACACAAACGTGATTATTAACTTCCTACTGAAAAGTAAATAAGACATGACACAAAACAAAGTAGGATATACAATTTTACTTTAAGGAGTAGTGGTAACGATTTCATGTTTCTAGTGCAGTTTCTCTTAATGTTCACATCCACTGACATGTTGCTTTCTCGCAGTCTTTCAAGACTACAGGCTAAGGAGAAAGAAAATTCCCTGCAGTCTATTTTCAAAATAATCCTACAGTTAAATAATAAAAGATGTGATTATTACATTAAAGAGACGATTGTTATCAGTGTTTTTATTTTTCAGGTCACAAAGTAATAAGTGATTTCTCCAAACGTCCTCTTTTTTTCTAAATAAAGTGAAAGGGCAGAAAGTGTTAGGGTGCTTTCACATTGCGCTTTGTCACATTTGTTGGTCCTGTAGGGGCTTACTTCTGAACCCCCATCCCCTGGAAAAATACAGGTGTATGCGCCGATGGGACCATAGACTATAATAGTGCTGGCAGAGTGAAAGTGCGCTCTGGCGTGCATCATTTTCGATTGTGTACGCCTAGTGGAGGTGGACATAGTAGACCGCATCTAGGTGTCCGTCTCCAGTAGGCGTATACACTAAAAAATGATGCACTTCAGAGCGCACATTCTCTCTGCTGGCACCATTATAGTCTATGGCCCCATCAGCGCATACATTCATATCCCGTTTTGTGGGGGGTTCGGACGTAAGCCCCGATGGGACCAACGAACGTGTGACAAAATGTAGTTTGAAAACACCCTTACTATGAGTGGATTCCATGTCACTAGATCCTGCTGTATGGGAATGTTGTGTTGGGCGCTTTTATTTTTCCTCTTTATTTAACTATTTGTAAACTATTCTATTCTATTTTTTCATAGCCAGTGCACTATGAAGAAAAGGACTGGTGTAAAGAACAATACTCAGGAGGATGCTACACAGCGTACTTTCCCCCAGGAATTATGACTCAATTTGGAAGGTATGTATGTATAGAAGTTGAAATACACATGGTAATATAACTGATTACTTATTCTGCTTTATTATCATATAAAGTGAATCTATCATCAAATTTCGGCTACCTAATTTGAGATAGAGACCCTAATTCCAGTGATGTGTCATTTACTGGGCTGCTTGCTATAGTTTTGATAAAATCACTCTTTGCAACATGTTTTTTTTTGCCTTCCTCTGGAACATGTTAGGGCAAGTTAGGTTAGGCTATGGGTTGAACTAGATGGACTTAAAGTCTTCCTTCAACCTTAATAACTATGTCACTATGTTACTGCTTTATCTGCAGATGATTATCACTAGAGGACTAGTAAACCTGTTGCCATGTAGTCCTCAATATTCACGAGCTCTGTAAAACCCTGACTCCAACACTGATTGGCAGCTTCCTGCCTATTCACAGTGTACTAAAAAGCTGCCAATCAGTGGTTTTTGTCAGATTATACAGAACTCAACATGCAGAGAAGTGGTAGATCTGCAGCAGATAAAACAGGGATTTTATAAAAACTACAGAAAGCAGCCCAGTAAGTGATACATCTTCGGAATCAAGGTCTCTACCATTGCATCATGATGCTCTCAGATGGAATAGCAAAAAGCTGGTGATAGATTATTTTTAAATTCTTTGATATATGTATTTTCGAGATTAACCGCATAATCTCCACTAATCTATTTAATGTGCTAGAGTTTAAGTCATCTGTCTATTTAAATTGAGAGATTGACAATGTTAACGTTTATTCTAGAGATCATCCTCTGCTAATAAACTTACATATAGACATACCTGTGCATTATGTACTACACGACACCTGTTGTCTCATATGGCCTTCATAACCACTGTAATTACAGCATATGTATTTACTGTATGTACACACATGCACACATATACCGTATGTTTTATTATTTCAATTCTGTGTATTTGTGAAGTGTAACGGAAATGATGCATATTTTACAAATATTTTTAAAATAAATATAAATCCGTAACTTATGACGTACATTTATATACAAACAAGGTAGCGCTCTCTCCCTTGCGACGCAGCTCGCATTCCCTTGCGCTGGATTCTGGGGTTCCTCACACTGAAGCACACAGTTTCTGATGAAGGTCTGGGTGCAGACTGAAAACATTCAACTTATCTGTGCACAATAAAATGGAACTTTTTTTCTCATCTCTACCTTTTTGAGTGCAACATTTTTTTGATTATACATTTATATTCAACCCCCCTGAAATTTTCTACAATTACTGCTGTAATTCTTTTGTCTCTACCAGCTTTACTCATCTAGAGACTGAAATTTTTGCCCCTTCTTCTTTTGAAAACTAGCTCTATCTCATGAGATTGGATGAGGAGTGTCTGTGGACAGCAATTTTCATGTGTTGCCATATATTCTCATCGATTAAAGTCTGGACTGTGACTGGTCCATTTTTATCCCCTTTCTGACCTCGGACGGGATAGTACATCCGAGGTCAGATACCCCGCTTTGATGCAGGGCTCCGGCAGTGAGCCCGCATCAAAGCCGGGACATGTCAGCTGACATGTACCCGCAATAGCGGCGGGTGAAATCGCGATTCACCCACCGCTATTAACTAGTTAAATGTCGCTGTCAAGCGCAGACAGCGGCATTTAACTGGCGCTTCCGGCCGGGCGGCCAGAAATGAGCGCATCGCTGACCCCCGTCACATGATCGGGGGTCAGCGATGCTTCTGTATAGTAACCATAGAGGTCCTTGAGACCTCTATGGTTACTGATCCCCGGTAGCTGTGAGCGCCACCCTGTGGTCGGCGCTCATAGCACACCTGCATTTCTGCTGCATAGCAGAGATCTGATGATCGCTGCTATGTAGCAGAGGCGATCGCGCTGTGCCTGCTTCTAGCCTCCCATGGAGGCTATTGAAGCATGGCAAAAGTAAAAAAAATGTGAAAAAATAATAAAAATATAAAAGTTTAAATCGCCCCCATATCGCCCCATTCAAAATAAATCAATAAAAAAAATTTCAAACCTACACATATTTGGTATCGCCGCGTTCAGAATCACCCGATCTATCAATAAAAAAAAGCATTAACCTGATCGTTAAACAGCATAGCGAGAAAAAAATTCTAAACACCAGAATTACGCTTTTTTGGTCGCTGCGACATTGCATTAAAATGCAATAACGGGCGATCAAAACAACGTATCTGCACCGAAATGGTATCATTAAAAACGCCAGCTCGGCACACAAAAAATAAGTCCTCAACCGACCCCAGATCATGAAAAATGGAGACGCCATGGTATCGGAAAATTGCGCAATTTTTTTTTTTTTTAGCAAAGTTTGGAATTTTTTTCACCACTTAGATAAAAAATAACCTAGACATGTTAGGTGTCTATGAACTCGTACTGACATGGAAAATCATAATGGCAGGTCAGTTTTAGCATTTAGTTAACGTAGCAAAAAAGCCAAACAAAAAACAAGTGTTGGACTGCACTTTTTTTGCAATTTCACCGCACTTGGAATTTTTTTCCCGTTTTCTAGTACACTACATGCTAAAACCAATGATGTCATTCAAAAGTACAACTTGGTTCGCAAAAAATAAGCCCTCACATGGCCATATTTACAGAAAAATAAAAAAGTTATTGCTCTGGGAAGAAGGGGAGCAAAAAACGAACACGGAAAAACGGAAAATCCCCAGGTCATGAAGGGGTTAAACATGAATATGCTTTCATATAAACCATCTTTTGTAGCTCTGGCAGTTTGTTTAGGGTCACTGTCCAGCTGAAAGGCGTTTTACTCCCCAGTCTCAAGTCTTTTGGAGCTTCTAACAGGTTTTTCTTCAGGAACTCCATCCATCTTCCCATCAACTCTGATCAGGTTCCCTGTCCCCGCTGCAGAAAAAACATCCCACAGCATGATGCCACTACCACCATGTTTGAGAGTGAGGATGGTGTTTTCAGGGTGATATGCAGTGCTAGTTTTCCACCACACACAGCAATTTTAATTTAGCCCAAAATGTTCTATTTTGGTCTCTTCTGACCAGAGCACCTACTTCGACAAGCCAGCTGTGTCCCTTACATGGCTTTCTGCAAACTGCAAACAAGACTTCTTTATGACTTGCTTTTAAAAATAGTTTTCTTCTTGCCACTCTTCCATAAGATTTGTGGAGTATTAATTGCTGTCCAGTGGACGGATTCTCCCACTTGAGCGATGGATCTCTGCTGCTCATACAGAGTGAGCATGCGCCTCTTGGCTGCTTCTCTACTTAGTGCTCTCCTTGCTTCAGATGTCAGTTTAAGTGGATGGCAATGCCCTGGTAGGTTTGCAGTTGTGCCTTGCACCTTCCATTTTTGGATGATGGATTGAACAGTGCTCTGTGTGATATTCAATACTTGGGCTATTTTTTTTATAACTTAACCCTGCTTTTTACTTTCCTCCACCACTTTATCCCTTACTTGTCTGGAGTGCTTTTTGGTTTTCTTGAAGCTAATTGATCACTAATGTTCTCAAACAAACCTCTGAGGCCTTCACAGAACAGATATACCATATTTTTCGCTTTATAAGACGCACCCCAAATTTTGAAGAGAAATATAGGAATTTTTTGTATAAAATGGTGGTGCTTCTTATAATCCATGTGTCTTATTGCTTACCGGGGTGGTGGCTGCGGTGAAGCAGGGACCCAGAGTTGCTGCTGGAGGAGGCAGGAGTGGGGTGATGCTGCAGGCTGGGATGAAGGTGTGTCCGGCAGTGTTGCTGGTGTCTAGCGCTGCTGCCCGGTGCTCTGCCAGTGTTTCTGGTGCTTCAGTTGCCCAGACGGCATCGGAGACCACCACAGCAGCATTGGGCAGCACTGGCCGCACATCCGCAGCACCGAAAACACCAGCAGAGCACCGGGCAGCAGCGCCGTCCAAATCTGTTTAACCCCTTAGATGCTGCTGTCAATAGTCACTACATCATTATAAATGGTTAATAAAGTGTGGGGCTTCCTCTTTATCCCAATTTTTTGCCCTCAGATCATGATTTTGTGGGCCTGATGTTTGCCATGGCAATTCATGGTCAAATAGCGGCCTTAGAATCTGACGGCTGTTGTAACCTGTTCAGAAGTTAGAGGCATTTAGGTGTTAAAAATACACATTTTCATTTCTGTCATGCCACTTTGCATTAATTCCTGAAAAGCACCTGAAGGGTTAATAAACTACCTGACTGCAGTTTTCAATATGTCAGGGGGTGCTGTTTTTAAAATGCTATAACTTTTGGGGGTTTCCCAATACATGGGACCCCTAAAGTCACTTCAAACATGGATAAGTCTCTAAAAAATAAATTTTGTAAATTTCCTTGAAAAAATGAAAAATTATTTTCAAACCACCTAAAATGCTAACAAAATAAAATAACATTTTACAAATGGTGCTGATGTAAGTTAGACATGAGAGAAATGTTATTTGTTAGTGTTTTTATGTGGTATGACTATCTGGATTAAAGGGATAATCATTCAAAGTTTGAAAATTGCTACTTTTTTTAACATTTTTCTAAAATTTCTGATATTTTTTATAAATAAACACAAAACATATCGACCAAAATTTACCATTATCATCAAGTATAATGTGTCACAAAAAAACTCGAAATCACTGAGATTTGTTGAAGTGTTCCATAGTTATTACCACATAAAGTGACACTGGTCAGATTTTAAAAGTTTGGCTCAGTCAGACTATGGGGGGTCGGGGGCTGAATACAAATGCATGTCTCAATGCTCAAATTTATAAAAATTAAAATAATTAGAAATTAGAAAGTTCACAGGGTATGAATACCTCTTGAAGGCACTGTATATTTTACACACACACGCACACACACACATATATATATATATATATATATATATATATATATATATATATATATATATATATATATATATATATATATATCGTATGTATGTATACTGCTAAAAAAAATAAAGGGAACACTAAAGTCCCACATCCTAGATATCACTGAATGAAATATTCCAGTTGTAAATCGTAATTCACTATATAGTAGAATGCGTTGTGAACAGTAAAACCTAAAAATGATCAATGTAAATCACAACAAATATCCCATGGAGGTCTGGAGTTGGAATGATGCTCAAAATCAAAGTGGAAAATCAAATTGCAGGCTGATCCAACTTCAGTGGAAATGCCTGAAGACAAGGAAATTATGCTCAGTAGTGTGTCTGGCCTCCACGTGCCTGTATGACCTCCCTACAATGCCTGGGCATGCTCCTCATGAGGAGGCGGATGGTCTCCTGAGGGATTTCCTCCCAGACCTGGACTAAAGCATCCGTCAACTCCTGGACAGTCTGTGGTGCAAAGTGACGTTGGTGGATGGAGCGAGACTTGATGTCCCAGATGTGCTCAATCGGATTCAGTTTTGGGAAATGGGTGGGCCAGTCCATAGCTTCAATGCCTTCTTCTTGCAGAAACTGCTGACACTCTCCAGCCATATGAGGTCTGGCATTGTCCTGCATTAGGAGGAACCCAGGGCCAACCGCACCAGCATATGATCTCACAAGGGGTCTGAGGATCTCATCTTGGCACCTAATGGCAGTTAGGCTACTTCTGGCGAGCACATGGAGGGCTGTGCAACCCTCCAAAGAAATGCCACCCCACACCATTACTGACCCACTGCCAAACCGGTCATGCTGAAGGATGTTGCAGGCAGCAGATCGCTCTCCACGGTGTCTCCAGACTCTGTCACATGTCACATGTGCTCAGTGTGAACCTGCTTTCAAGAGCACAGGGTGCCAGAGGCGAATTTGCCAATTCTGGTTTTCTGTGGCAAATGCCAAGCGTCCTGCACGGTGTTGGGCTGTGAGCACAACCCCCATCTGTGGATGTCGGGTACTCAGACCATCCTCATGGAGTTGGTTTCTAACTGTTTCTGCAGACACATACACATTTGTGGCCTGCTGGAGGTCATTTTACAGGGCTCTGGCAGTGCTTCTCCTGTTCCTCCTTGCACAAAGACTGAGGTAGTGGTCCTGCTGCTGGGTTGTTGCCCTCATTTGGCCCACTCCATGTATCCTGGTGTACTGGCCTGTCTCCTGGTAGCGTCTCCAGCCACTGGACACTATGCTGACAGACACAGCAAACCTTTTTGCCACAGCTCGCATTGATGTGCCATCTTGGATGAGCTGCACTACCTGAGCCACTTGTGTGGGTTGTAGAGTCTGTCTCATGCTACCACGAGTGTGAAAGCACAACCAACATTCAAAAGTGACCAAAACATCAGCCAGAAAGAATTGGTACTGAGATGTGATCTGTGGTCCCCACCTGCAGAACCACTCCTTTATTGAGTGTGTCTTGATAATTGCCAATAATTTCCATCTGTTGTCTATTCCATTTGTACAACAGCATGTGAAATTGATTGTCAATCAGTGTTGCTTCCTAACCTGGACAGTTTAATTTCACAGAAGTTTGATTTACTTGGAGTTATATTCTGTTGTTTAAGTGTTCCCTTTATTTTTTTGAGCAGTGTATATATATATATATATATATATATATATATATATATATATATATATATATACTAGCTGTTTCCAGCCAGCTAACACTCGGCATGCTCATTGCTATCTAATTAACGCTGCTAGTGATTAAACTAAAGTAAATAATGACAACATTCAATAGCGCTTACACAGGTGGTAAATTAACCTAAAATGAAGTTAATAACAATAATAATAATTACAAATCAGAATAATACTAATACATTTTATTCACAGTGTAAAATAAAAAGCAAACTGGATTCGTGTGGTAATGTGTGGGGACAGAGCCTCGTGTGGTAATGTGTGGGGACAGAGCCTCGTGTGGTAATGTGGTGGGGGGCGGGATTATGTGTGGTAATGTGGTGGGGGGATTATGTGTGGTAATGTGGTGGGGGGCGGGATTATGTGTGGTAATGTGATGGGAGGGCGGGATTACGTGTGGTAATGTGGTGGGGGGCGGGATTATATGTGGTATTGCGGTGGGAGGCGGGATTATGTGTGGTAATGAGGTGGGGGGCGGGATTATGTGTGGTAATGTGGTGGGGAGCGGGATTATGTGTGGTAATGTGGTGGGGGCGGAGCTACTGTGCAGGGGGTGGGATTATCTGTGGTAACGTGGTGGGGGCGGGATTATGTGTGGTGATGTGGTGGGGAGATTATGTGTGGTAAAGTGGTGGGGGGCAGGTGTTGTGAATTCTGCTCTTGGGTTTCCTCCGGTGGTTGTTGGTGGTAATACAGTTGTCCCTGGGTTGCAATCCTGGGCAGGTGTCCCTGCTGATTGCAGTGCCGACTGGGGTATTTAAGGTTGCAGTATTCATTAGTCCTTGCCAGTTGTCCATTGTTCTAGGACGTTTTGGATCTCAGTCTGGTTCCTCCTGCCCTGCTTCCAAATCAGCAAAGATAAGTGTCTGGTTTTTGTTTCTGCAGCACACATGCTGTGTGCTTTACAGATCAGTGCTATTTATTGTTTTTTCTTGTCCAGCTTAGACTGTGTCAGGATTTTTCCAGTCAAGTTGGATTCTCAGGAGATGCAGATATACTTTCCATGTCTTTAGTTAGATGGTGGAATTTTTGTATTATCTGCTGTGGATATTTTCAGGGTTTTAATACTGACCGCTTAGCATTCTGTCCTATCCTTTTCTACTTAGCTAGAGTGGCCTCTTTTGCTAAACCCTGTTTTCTGCCTGCGTGTGTCTTTCCTCTAATACTCACAGTCAATATTTGTGGGGGGGCTGCCTATCCTTTGGGGTTCTGCTCTGAGGCAAGATAGGATTCCCATTTCCATCTATAGGGGTATTTAGTCCTCCGGCTGTGTCGAGGTGTCTAAGATTGTTAGGTACACCCCACGGCTACTTCTAGTTGCTGTGTCAGTTTAGGGTTTGTGGTCAGTATAGGTTCCACCTACTCCTGAGAAAGTCTCATGCGGCTCCAAGGTCACCGGATCATAACAGGCAGGATTATGTGTGGTAATGTGGTGGGGGCGGGATTATGTGTGGTAATGTGGTGGGGGCGGGATTATGTGTGGTAATGTGGCAGGGGGCGGGATTGTGTGTGGTAATATGGTGGGGGGCGGGCTTATGTGTGGTAATGTGGTGGGGGGATTATGTGTGGTGATGTGGTGGGGGGTGGGATTATGTGTGGTAATATGGTGGGGGGCGGGATTTTCTGTGGTAATGTGGGGGAGGCGGGATTATGTATGGTAATGTGGGGGGCGGGATTATGTGTGGTAATGTGGTGGGGGGCGGGATTGTGTGGTAATGTGGTGGGGGGTGGTATTGTGTGTGGTAATGTGGTGGGGGGGTGGGATTGTGTGTGGTGATGGGGTAGGGGGCAGAGCTACTGTGCAGGTGGCGGGATTATCTGTGGTAATGTGGTGCGGGGCGGGAATGTGTGGTAATGTGGTGGGGGCGGGATTATGTGTGGTGATATATATATACTGTATATATATATATATATATATATATATATATATATATATATATACTGTATATGTGAGCCCACTGTACTTTATATGTGTGAGTATACATGTACATGCAAATATATACAAATAAATGTTTCACTTCACTGAATGCCACAAAATATGCATGGTCAGTGAATATATGAATTTTAAACTGTATTTGTAGATTGTACTTGCAGAATAGGGGTACTTAATGTATAAATTGGCCACATTGCTTCAATTTTACAACTTCAGTCTGTTAAGCAATAACGCAGATCAAAATTCATATATTCAATGTTCAAATATACTTTAGCACACTTAGGTTGCTAGTTCATTTGTTTGTATGATATTGAACAGTTACAGCATCCTGCATATGTCCACATTTGACTTATTTTGTCAGCAAGTGCTGGTCAGTTTTGTTTTTTCTTTGAAAGTACTGACTGCCTCTATAAATATTTGGCTGAGGGCTACTTCCCTCTATGAAAACTGTTTTCCACTAATAGCTGGATCTATATCATATTTTATTGGTATATTGCAGGCTTTGTGCTGGAAGAACTAAGTTTAACCACTTTCCAACATTGGGCATAATAGTACGCCAATGTCAGACTCCCTCCTTTTTGATGTGGGCTCCGATGCTGAGCCAACATCTTTTCCTGCACATGTTAGCTGTTTTGAACAGCTGACCTGTGTCTCTAACAGCCGCGGGTGGAATTGCGATCCACCAGCGGCTTTTAACTAGTGAAATGCCTGTGTCAATCTCTGACAGTGGCATTTAACGCACACTTCCGGCAAGTGCACCAGAAATCATGCTCATCGGTGACCCCGGCAAGTGGTGAGAGTCACCGATGGGTTGGCATGCCATCCAGAGGTCTCTAGCAGACCTCTATGGTTGTCACTGCCGGATTGCTATGTGAGCAATTCTACTACATACAGGCAATCTGATCATCACCTGTATGTAGCAGAGCCAATCGGATTATGGCAGCTTGCCAAAGTAAAAAAATTAAAAAAATAAATAAATAAAAATAAATAAAAGTTCAAATCAGCCCCCTTTCGCCCCATTCAAAATAAAACAATAAAATGAAAATAAACACACATATTTGGTATTGCCACTTTCAGAATCGAATGATCTATCAATATAAAAAAAAAATTAACCCGATAGTAGTAGAGCATAGGGACCTTTCGTCAAACTCAATTTGACAGGTGGACACGCCCCTATCAAAAGTGTATCAAAGTGTGTAACCCCCTCCCCTCCCTGTCAGCCAGCTGTCCCTCCTTGTCTGGCTGTCCCCTTTTGATATAGTTTAATATTATTATCACAGTATTTGATGCAGTGAATGTTATCACAGTAATTGTTTTATATTAGCTGTTTATATGCTGTATTAAGATTACTGTTATTTGATAATCCGCTGATAGGGAGAGTGAGGCTGTGTTTCTGCAGTATTATCGGCTATTGGTATTCTCATTTATATGTGTTTTATAATGGGCGCATTATGTATGCGGCCATATTACAACACCCGCAAGTATGAAGCGTGGTGTTTTATACATTTATAAAAAAGCAAAAGACACGGTATTGTAAAATGTAAAAGATTTTTATTGTAAAATAAACACATCTCAAAGACATTTCGCTGCTGCATCGTACAAAATAAATAGTATCGCTTGAATATACAGCAACACACTTCTTACAAAATAAATATCAATGCTGCATCGTACAAAATAAATAGCACGTTGATTATACATCATTACACTTCTTACAAAATAAATATAGTGTTACAACAGTAATTGTTTTATATTAGATGTTTCTATGAAGCTGAGATTAGTTGTCTATGATTTCGATTTTCTGTTGACCCAAGCAGTAAAACAGGTGTAGAACTGAGTTTGCTCCCATAATCAGAGCAGTGTATTTTAGACCCAGTGTTTCTGTCTGCAGCATGTAATGTGTAAGAAGTTCATCAGCACACACATGGCTCCTCAATCAGCACAGCAAAACTGTCTTCATATGCTTCCCACGGGCGTTAAAATTCTTGCATACAATTCCACTAGCAGGTGTATATTCTCTTTTGTGAAAATCCTTCTAGGCTTCAGTTTACAAGCTATAAACAAAGATATATAGAAAAAAAAAATAGAAAAAAAAATATAGAAAAAAAAAGATACCGGGGCATCATACTCACCTGATTGGTACGCTCCAGCGATGAGGACCGCCTTCGGCACTGCCTTCTTTCTCCTCTGCCTCTCGGCATCTGTTTGCGTCCCACATGAGCGTTCCACTGAGCACTTCCGCTGGACACTGTGACGTACTTCCGGATGCGTCGCCCGCGGCCATGCAAGGTTTCACACCCAATGATGCACATTTCGAGCGCCTCACCAAGCCGGGCCGCGTCCCACGTGCGGTCCAATAACATTCACTCTGTCGCACCAGTACCGTCACTAACACCCTTATTTCCGGTCTGGCCTTATATTAAGAGGGACCGCACACAGCTAACTCATGGCGTCCTTCCAATACCTTTTGTACCTCACATGCTGATCATCAGGTTCCACAACTATGCTCATTACCGGTAAGATTTCACATTTGCTCATCTAAGGATTATTGTATCCGCTGATTTAGAGTCCTCATTATCTTTATTTATCTTCATTTATCTGGTGTCACACCTCAGGATTATAGTATGGACGGCCCTTTCTCATCTATTATATTCTACAAGACTGCACTAATGAGCACATACGCCTCATACGCTTTATAATTCTTTGGTAAGATAACAAGCCAATTTATATATTTTCTCTTTTTTCTTTTCTTTTTCTTTCTTTTTTTCTTTTCAGTTTCTGCTTTTACTTAGTTCTTCTGCATTATTTTTTCAAATGAGTATATATTTTTAGTTTGACTTTGGCATACATAGTGATCATAATTATGCGACCAGATTTTCTAGTATGGACCCATAATCAGAATGCTTTTTTCAGCCATCACATATTATACATCAGCCCCATATGTGGCTATGTTGCAGAGAGACACCCAGGAATCGCCATCTTGATATTTAATGAGTACGATTTGGTTAGTTTCATTTTTTCTGTTTTTTTTCTGTTTTTGCTCAGTTTAATGAATTCTGAAATCTCAAAAAATGTATTTGAAAGATATGTATTATCTTGGAATTACTACATGTATGTAAATATCTTGTAAATATTCTATTCCTTTTTTGTTTTGTTTATGTACTCCAGTCTGACGAAGGTCAATGTAAAGACCGAAACGTTGTCTGACGAAGGTCAATGTAAAGACCGAAACGTTACAACGTATTTCTGGAACATACTTCTTCAATAAAACTTATTTTTGCTTGAACATAACTACACTGAGTGCCGAGACATTTTTTTTTCTATATGTTTATAAGGGAGTGGTAACCCTTGTCCCAGGCACCGAAATTCTTACACACGAAGAGGAGTGACGTGTCAACTCTATTGATAAACAAAGATATAGGCCTTAGTAGTGACGAGGGGGATTTTCTCAGAGCGGTTGTGCAAAAACACATTTTCATACGATTGCTACCTTTTCCTTTCTTGCTCGCAGCTCCTCGCGGTTTTTTAGGGGCTCTAGAAACAGGGCTGTTTCTCGGTGTAGGGGTCTGGTACGACAGGTCTTCAACGATCATCTGATTGTGTTCCGAGGTAGCTGGTTCTGGAATCAGGTCGACATCTGTAGAGAATGAATATATATTTACACGTCTAAATACTTAAAAGAGATTCATGTCAACATCTGTAGAGAATGAATATATATTTACACGTCTAAATACTTAAAAGAGATTCATGTCGCCATCTGTAAAGAATGAATATATATTTACACGTCTAAATACTTAAAAGAGATTCATGTCGCCATCTGTAAAGAATTAATATATGATTACACGTCTAAATACTTAAAAGATATATACACACACACACATGCACAGACACACAACACACCTATAATGTCCTAGGCAAAAGCCCACGCATCAGTCTCATCAGCGATACTATACTCAGCTCCGGCTGTATCGCACTCCAGAGCAGGCACGCTGCATATGTTAAAAATATCATCCGGGATGTTCCTGACAAGTTCATCTTAAACAAGAAAAAAAATAAATAAATAAATAAATAAATAAAAATAAATAAATAAATAAATAAAAATAAAAATAAATAAATAAATATAATATACATAACAGCGCTTACTTAGAATGGTACACTAACAGATGCATTTATATAAAGCTTGAAACATACCTAATATCGTTTCCTCAAGTAGGCCGGAAAAAGCCGAAAAATTTTGGGATTCCATTTAAAAATAAATTATCCGTGTAAATTTTTGTACTGTCTATATTAATTTCACGCCACAAATATTGTTTATACTAACCAAACATAGGTAATAAGTATGTGCTGAATACGCTAGTTAGGGTGTATTAACAGCTATTAACTACTATATTACACAAATCATGTCATAATAATAAATATATTTAACTATGCGTCTCTAAAACATAATTAAGCATTTGCGAATAATAAGACAACTGTCTTATATACTTACATTTCCGAATAGCTCAGAGATTAGACGGCGTCTGACTTCTGGTGGCTGTACACTACAGACAGCTGTATTTATTCTGCGGGTCAGAAAGCAAGCCGAGTGTTAACACCCAGAAACACACCCCAGTTACGCCCCGTCACAAGCCTGTATACCGACGATAAATACAGATTTAACTATATAACAAATATATACTATATATGAATTAGTGCTGACAAAAATTACCTAACAAGGTATGAAGTGACACATTAGTAAATAAAAGTAAAAATATCTTTATTGTCATATTATTTTAAAAATTACATATCTTTAAAAGACAGGGTGTTGGAAGAAATAGGACCTCCATCGCCTCTTTAGAAGAACCGCATGTCAATCTTATATCTGATTGAAGGGTATAACTAAAAATAGGCAATCAGAAGTATAAATATATACATGGCAATGCCCTCACATCAAAAATGGCTTTGGTGATGGTGTTGATAGATTCTATAATGGCACAAATGTGGGAACAATTGCTGCTAAGCAAGAGAGAGATACTAAAATACTGGAGTTAAAGAGATGGCCACTAGATGACAGTGTGATACCGCAGAAGGAAACTTAAAAGTGTATGACTATCGCAAATATATTCTGTACATGAATTATAATAAAAAAGATAAATATAACTAACTAGACATTGCAGTGGCTCGATATATACTGTACATGAATTATAATATCGGGGCGCAAATAAGTCAGTTAGCACTTACCTTTTAAAATAACAGCTATTCAGACTCGCAGAAAAGATGTCTTCTGTGCCAAAGTTGTAGCAGTCTGTATTTAAAGAGAAAATGACACCCACCGCGGGAGTGTTTGCCTCTTCAGTGATTTCAGCCAGCCAGTATCGGATTACACTAATGAGTCGCAGCTGTTGTGTTAAAACTAAATAACTTATCTAGGACTGGAATATTTGGGGTAAATACAGCGTTTAATATGAAATTTTATACAGTTGAATTTCTGAAAGCAGGAGGCTACTGATTATCGAGATACAATCGTTTTATTCAGCCATGGGTCCTAATACCCGGGATCACATATTAGAAAAACAATATTTTACAGCTAGCAATTCCGGATCGTTCGGAGGAATTGACAAATTATTTAGAGCGACGAGAGACCGCGGAATAAAGAAATCTGACGTGACTGAGTGGCTGGATAGACAAGACGCTTATACGCTGCACAAGCCTATTAGAAAACGTTTTTTGACAAATAAAATTTACGTCTCGAACATTGATGCGCAATAGCAGGCGGATCTCGTAAGTTTAATCGACTATTCAAGGGAAAATGATAATGTCAAATACATCCTGACGGTGATTGATACTCTATCGAGATACGCGTGGTGTGTGGCTTTATCAAACAAAACGGGCGCTAGTGTCGCTAGATCGTTCGAATTAATATTTGAAAATGATAAGCGCATTCCGAAGAAATTGCAGACGGATCGCGGCAAAGAATTTATAAATTCGTCAGTCAAGCAACTATGTAATTTACATAATATTCACCACTTTTTTACCAACAACGCTGTGAAAGCAGCTATGGTAGAGCGCTTTAATCGCACATTAAAAACTCGTATGTGGCGCTATCTCACGAAGCATAATACCTTTAGGTACATCGATGTTTTACCGGATTTGGTGCATAGCTACAATCATACTTATCATTCTACCATACGCTGTACTCCCGCTGAAGTGACAGAGAAAAACGCTATGCAAATCTGGCGCAATATTTACAGTTCTACTATTACTAATAAACCGATTAAACCGACTTTAAAGGTCGGAGATCATGTGAGAATATCGCGCTATAAGGGAACATTCTGTAAGGGGTATTTGAAAACGTACAGCGAAGAGATTTTTTTAATTACAGGCGTCTCCAGTAAATTTCATAAACCTCTTTATAAAATTAGTGATTTAGCCGGCGACCCTGTAGAGGGGTCATTTTATAAGGAAGAACTGCAAAAAATACCTGCGGATGAGAATCGCGTCTACAGAGTGGAAAAGATTTTGAGAAAAAAACGTGTCGGGGGTGTGAGTCACTGCCTCGTCAAATGGCTGGGGTACCCCGAAAAATTCAATAGTTGGATCCCGGCTTCGGAGTTGTCAGATATATAGCCATGGAAGCGCGCTCGTTTTTCGTGACACTGCCCAGTAATTCCTCAATTAAAATCTACCCCGAAAACACCATATCGAATTACAATACCAAGTTAGCGAGGGCCGTTCATCTTTCAGACGCTTATGAAGTGGCGTTAACGGAAATACAGTACCCCCATACGTGGAACACGTTTGAGGCTTTTGAAGGAAACTTCTACGCTGCCAAACACGGTGAACCGTTAGAACATTATCACATAAAATCAGGATTTTACTCAAACATTCATAAGCTGGTTGCCACGGTCAATGCCCGAATAGAGGCGGTGAATTTATCCGCGCCTGCCTACAGAATACGGTATGATGAGCTACGCCAAGAGGTGATCCTGCCCGACCCGGCCCCTATACAGTTTGCTCTGGGTACTAAGCTAAAATTTATTTTCGGGCTACAGACCGTCGATGACTCCCCCGTTACTTTAATGCCGTGGAATCGGCGCTTTTACCCCGATTCAAAGGCTGGTTTTTATTCTCTTTTTGTATACACCGATATAATTCAGCACCAGCTTGTAGGCGATAGTTACGTTCAGCTGTTACGAACCGTAGAAGTTAGCGGCGATGATAATGATATTGTCACGGTGCGCTACACGCGGCCCGATTACATACCGCTGTGCAAACAACACTTTGACTCCATAAACATTACAGTCATGTCGGACCAGGCTACGCCTGTTAAATTCAGATACGGAAAGTGTATAGTGCGATTACATTTCAGACCGCGACAGTATTGACACAATAAAATGGTGTCTCAAAGGGTGTATGGAGATCCCGCTGTTTATGCCCGCTACTATACTGCCCAGTCGGGGCATGGGCTAGAGGGATTCCACGGGAGCGAGTACATGTATGGCTCCGGCCTGGCCGGGATATTTAAAGGATTATTTCAACGCGCCGTACTGCTTTTCAGAAAAGGCTTAGAATTAGTAAAACCGCACATAAAGACGGCGGTCCGGAACATCGCGACGGACGCCGTCACGACCGCCTCAACGGCCCTTATGAAACGGATAAATACACAACCGCAGCAAGACGGGTCTGGGTTAATTTATGTCATTAAAAAAGCGCAAAAAAGAAAGAGGCGCGCTTGCCCGCCTTTACCGCCGATGCTCATGAATAAAACTACCGCCAAGAGACGTCACCATCAGAAACGCGTAAGACGCTCTGCGGACGACATCTTCTAATCAGTTATCATGGCTTTCCTGCATGACGCTTCTGTAGAGTGCGCTAAATCTGAACTGGATATTTTTGACGTACCCCCGACACAAACAAGTATAGAGAAATCTCTATTTGTAGAAGTACAGCCGGTTGCGGCTCTGTCAGACAACGGGCCGTTGGAATTTTTCATATCTGGGAGCGGCGATTATTATTATGATCTGAACAATACTCTGTTGTGCGTAAGCTGTCGCATCGTGAAGCAAGATAACATGGCTATTGGCGATGGTGCCCGGGTGGCTCTCATAAATTATCCTCTAGCCACCCTTTTTAACCAGGTCGATATTACTCTGGGAGATCGACTTATCTCACAATCGGACAATCTCTACAGCTATAGAGCGTACATAGAGACCCTTTTAAATTACAGCTCGCAGACGCTGGCATCACAATTTACAGCCGGTTTGTTCTATAAAGAACCAGGGCCATCATAATGACCGGAGCTTGGATGGCGCAAATGCGGGGTTTATCAAAAGAGCTGATGCGGCTTCTCGCTCAAAGCCCATCGACCTCTTGGGGCCCATCTTTGGGGATATATTTAATCAGCCAAAGTGAATATTGAACGGGCTTGACCTTAAGGTTAAGCTAACAAGAAATAAGGATGCTTTCTGCCTCATGTCCGCAGAAGCCGAGCCGCTGAAGGTGCAAATCTCGCAAGCGGCTCTCTACGTGAAAAGAGTGCAGGTGTCTCCAGCTGTCCGAATCGGCCACAGACAGGCCCTCCTATCTGCAACCGCCAAGTACGCTATTGACCGAACATGTCTGAAAGTGTACAGCATCGCCGCAGGGACACGGATCACGAACCACGAGAACCTCTTCCTAGGCCAGATCCCAAAGACTGTTATATTGGGCTTTGTGGAAAAATGAATCGTTCAGTGGGGCTTATGCAAAAAATCCCCTTCAATTCCACCACTACCACATCAACCACGCCGCCTTATATCTGGACGGTCAGCAGATACCCGCGAGGCCTTATAATCCTAATTTTAATGATGGATTAGCCATCAGAGAGTATATGGCGCTTGCCCATATATCTGGAAAGCAAAAGGCTGATTGTGCCATGGCGATAGATCATGAAGAATTTATGGATGGATTCACTCTGTTTGCTTTTGATTTATCGCCTGATCAAGAGCCTGGAGGACATTTCTCACTCATTAAAACAGGTAACCTACGTGCTGAAGTCCGCTTTGCGCTAGCGACACCCCACACGATAAATATGATTGTTTTTGCAGTCAACCACACCATTCTGGAAATTAATAATAGGAGAGAGATCTTGTACGATTTTAATTAACGATGGACAGTCTGCAGCTTACAACGATACTGAAGTCCGATAATTATACAGATCGCATATTCGCCGGTGTGTTTCCGTGTGATTTGCTTCCGGAAGAAAGGGTGACTCAGAGACCAGCGGCATATATCGTGAATACAGACCCGGCGAATCAAGCTGGACGTCACTGGGTATTAATCGTACTCTGCGATGATAAGACGGGCATATTTTTTGATAGTTACGGCTTTAGCCCTGAAAATATAATCTTCCCACGCGATTTTGTGTCATTCCTGAACAAGAATTGTGACGCGTATTGTTATCAAAACGCCCAAATCCAAGATCTGTATAGCCACACATGCGGTCATTACTGCGTGTATGTATTGTACCATTTAGCGCGGGGATTACCATTCAAGAATGTTTTACAACGTTTCAGTTCTGATGTACAAAAAAACGATAGAACCGTATCAGATTTTATTTCATTAACATTTTCAAATTTAACTAGTTCTAATTGTAATTATCAATTTAATCAAAAATGCACTTGCTATTGCCAGCTTCGATGATCTAAATAATTGTCCAGGTCCTAGTTAGAAGGGCTTCAAGGGTGACAGCTGCTAGCAGTTAACTCTGTTATGCTTTACTTCACACAATAAAAGATTTTAAACCATTCTGTGTTTGCTCAGCTAACTGGGGATACCAGAGAAACAGCTGTTGGGACCCCCCAAAACATCGGTGGGAAGCAAATGCAGCCAGTTTTTTGCTGTACTGATTGATGAACCATGTGGCTGATGATGTTTTGTGAATGCATGTTGTGTGTGTGTGAACAGGCTTCGCAGTCATATCCCAAGCATCATGATCACAGCTGCTTATGTGATCATGTAGGAGCCAGCCCCTGCTTGTCGTTTCTGCAATATTCACTATAGAATGTGTTCGCTGATAATGAAACACATCTTATAGTAGATAAATGACGTACATAACTTGTAACACTATATTATGATAATGAAACACATCTTATAGTGGATAAATGATGTACATGACTAGTATGCAAGAATTTTAACCCCTTTCTGACATCAGACGTACTATCCCGTCGAGGTGGGGTGGGCCCGTATGACCACCGACGGGATAGTACATCATACGCGATCGGCTGCGCTCACGGGGGGAGCGCGGCCAATCGCGGCCGGGTGTCAGCTGCATATCGCAGCTGACATCCGGCACTATGTGCCAGGAGCGGTCACGGACCGCCCCCAGCACATTAACCCCCGGCACACCACGATCAAACATGATCGCGGTGTACCGGCGGTATAGGGAAGCATCGCGCAGGGAGGGGGCTCCCTGCGGGCTTCCCTGAGACCCCCGGAGCAACGCGATGTGATCGCGTTGCTCCGAGGGTCTCCTACCTCCCTCCTCGCCGCAGGTCCCGGATCCAAGATGGCCGCGGCATCCGGGTCCTGCAGGGAGGGAGTTGGCTTACCGAGTGCCTGCTCAGAGCAGACACTTGGTAAGCCTGCAGCCCTGCACAGCAGATCGTCGATCTGACAGAGTGCTGTGCACACTGTCAGATCAATGATCTGTAATGTCCCCCCCTGGGACAAAGTAAAAAAGTAAAAAAAAAATTCCCCACATGTGTGTAAAAAAAAAAATAAAAAAAATATCCTAAAAAAAAAAATTATTCCCATAAATACATTTCTTTAGCTAAATAAAATAAAAAAACAATAAAAGTACACATATTTAGTATCGCCGCGTCCGTAACGACCCAACCTATAAAACTGCCCCACTAGTTAACCCATTCAGTAAACACCGAAAGAAAAAAAAAAAAAAAAACACGAGGCAAAAAACAACGCTTTATTATCATACCGCCGAACAAAAAGTGGAATAACACGCTAATCAAAAAGACTGACATAAATAACCATGGTACCACTGAAAACGTCATCTTGTCCGCAAAAAACAAGCCGCCATACAGCATCATCAGCAAAAAAATAAAAAAGTTATCGTCCTGAGAATAAAGCGATACCAAAATAATTATTTTTTCTATAAAATAGTTTTTATCGTATAAAAGCGCCAAAACATAAAAAAAGATATAAATGAGGTATCGCTGTAATCATACTGACCCGACGAATAAAACTGCTTTATCAATTTTACCAAACGCGGAATGGTATAAACGCCTCCCCCAAAAGAAAATTCATGAATAGCTGGTTTTTGATCACTCTGCCTCACAAAAATTGGAATAAAAAGCGATCAAAAAATGCCACGTGTCCGAAAATGTTACCAATAAAAACGTCAACTCGTCCTGCAAAAAACAAGATCTCACATGACTCTGTGGACTCAAATATGGAAAAATTACAGCTCTCAAAATGTGTTACGCAAAAAATATTTTTTGCAATGAAAAGCGTCTTTCAGTGTGTGACGGCTGCCAATCATAAAAATCCGCTAAAAAACCCACTATAAAAGTAAATCAAACCCCCCTTCATCACCCCCTTAGTTTGGGAAAAATAAAAAAATTAAAAAATGTATTTATTTCCATTTTCCCATTAGGGTTAGGGTTAGGGCTAGAGTTAGGACTAGAGTTAGGGCTAGGGTTAGGGCTAGGGTTAGGGTTAGGGCTAGGGTTAGGGCTAGGGTTAGGGCTAGGGTTAGGGCTAGGGTTAGTGCTAGGGTTGGGGCTAGGGTTAGAGTTGGGGCTAGGGTTAGGGCTAGGGTTAGGGCTAGGGTTAGGGCTAGGGTTAGGACTAGGGTTAGGGTTAGGGCTAGGGTTAGGGCTAGGGTTAGGGCTAGGGTTGGGGCTAGGGTTAGAGTTGGGGCTAGGGTTAGGGCTAGGGTTAGGGCTAGGGTTAGGGCTAGTGTTACGGCTAGTGTTAGGGCTAGTGATAGGGCTAGGGTTATTGCTAGGGTTAGGGCTAGGGTTAGGGCTGGGGCTAGGGTTGGGGCTACAGTTAGGGTTGGGGCTAAAGATAGGGTTAGGGTTTGGATTACATTTACGGTTGGGAATAGGGTTGGGTGTGTCTGGGTTAGAGGAGTGGTTAGGGTTACTGTTGGGATTAGGGTAAGGGGTATGTTTGGATTAGGGTTTCAGTTATAATTGGGGGGTTTCCACTGTTTAGGCACATCAGGGGCTCTCCAAACGGGACATGGCATCCGATCTGAATTCCAGCCAATTCTGCGTTGAAAAAGGAAAACAGTGCTCCTTCCCTTCAGAGCTCTCCCGTGTGCCCAAACAGGGGTTTACCCCAACATATGGGGTATCAGCGTACTCAGGACAAATTGGACATCATCTTTTGGGGGCCAATTTCTCCTGCTACCCTTGGGAAAATACAAAACTGGGGCCAAAAAATAAGTTTTGTGGGAAAAAAAACATTTTTTTTTTCACGGCTCTGCGTTGTAAACTGTAGTGAAACACTTGGGGGTTCAAAGTTCTCACAACACATCTAGATAAGTTCCTTGGGGGGTCTAGTTTCCAATATGGGGTCACTTGTGGGGGGTTTGTACTGTTTGGGTACATCAGGGGCTCTGCAAATGCAACGTGACGCCTGCAGACCAATCCATTTAAGTCTGCATTCCAAATGGCGCTCCTTCCCTTCCAAGCTCTGTCATGCGCCCAAACAGTGGTTCCCCCCCCACATATAGGGTATCAGCGTACTCAGGACAAATTGGACAACAACTTTTGGGGTCCAATTTATCCTGATACCCTTGTGAAAATACAAAACTGGGGGCTAAAAAATCATTTTTGTGAAAAAAAAAGAATTTTTATTTTCACGGCTCTGCGTTATAAACTGTACTGAAACACTTGGGGGTTCAAAGCTCTCAAAACACATCTAGATAAGTTCCTTAGGGGGTCTACTTTCCAAAATGGTGTCACTTGTGGGGTTTTTTAATGTTTAGGCACATCAGGGGCTCTCCAAACGCAACATGGCATCCCATCTTAATTCCAGTCAATTTTGCATTGAAAAGTAAAATAGCGCTCCTTCCCTTCCTAGCTCTGCTATGCGCCCAAACAGTGGTTTACCCCCACATATGGGGTATCGTCGTACTCAGGACAGATTGCACAACAACCTTTGTGGTCTAATTTCTTCACTTACCCTTGGGGAAATAAAAAAATGGGGGCGAAAAGATCATTTTTGTGAAAAAATGTGATTTTTTATTTTTACGGCTCTGCATTATAAACTTCTGTGAAGCACTTGTTGGGTCAAAGTGCTCCCCACACATCTAGATACGTTCCTTAGGGGGTCTACTTTCAAAAATGGTGTCACTTGTGGGGGGTTTCAATGTTTAGGCACATCAGAGGCTCTCCAAATGCAACATGGCGTCCCATCTCAATTCCAGTCAATTTTGCATTGAAAAGTCAAATGGCGCTCCTTTCCTTCCGAGCTCTGCCATGCGCCCAAACAGTGGTTTACCCCCACATATGGGGTATCAGCGTACTCAGGACAAATTGTACAACAAATTTTGGGGTCTATTTTCTCCTGTTACCCTTGGTAAAATAAAACAAATTGGAGCTGAAATAAATTTTGTTTGAAAAAAAGTTAAATGTTTATTTTTATTTAAACATTCCAAAAATTCCTGTGAAACACCTGAAGGGTTAATAAACTTCTTGAAAGTGGTTTTGAGTACCTTGAGGGGCGCAGTTTTTAGAATGGTGTCACACTTGGTTATTTTCTATCATATATACCCCTCAAAATGACTTCAAATGAGATGTGGTCCCTAAAAAAAAATGGTGTTGTAAAAATGAGAAATTGCTGGTCAAATTTTAACCCTTATAACTCCGTCACAAAAAAAAATTTTGGTTCCAAAATTGTGCTGATGTAAAGTAGACATGTGAGAAATGTTACTTATTAAGTATTTTGCGTGACATATGTCTGTGATTTAAGGGCATAAAAATTCAAAGTTGGAAAATTGCGAAATTTTCAAGATTTTCGCCAAATATTCGTTTTTTTCACAAATAAACGCAAGTTATATCAAAGAAATTTTACCAGTATCATGAAGTACAATATGTCACGAGAAAACAATGTCAGAATCGCCAAGATCCGTTGAAGCGTTCCAGAGTTATAACCTCATAAATGGACAGTGGTCAGAATTGTAAAAATTGGCCCGGTCATTAACGTGCAAACCACCCTTGGGGGTGAAGGGGTTAACGCCCGTGGGAAGCAAATGAAGACAGTTTTGCTGTGCTGATTGAGGAGCCATGTGTGTGCTGATGAACTTCTTACACATTACATGCTGCAGACAGAAACACTGGGTCTAAAATACACTGCTCTGATTATGGGAGCAAACTCAGTTCTACACCTGTTTTACTGCTTGGGTCAACAGAAACTCGAACTCATAGACAACTAATCTCAGCTTCATAGAAACATCTAATATAAAACAACTACTGTTGTAACACTATATTTATTTTGTAAGAAGTGTAATGATGTATAATCAACGTGCTATTTATTTTGTACGATGCAGCATTGATATTTATTTTGTAAGAAGTGTGTTGGTGTATATTCAAGCGATACTATTTATTTTGTACGATGCAGCAGCGAAATGTCTTTGAGATGTGTTTATTTTACAATAAAAATCTTTTACATTTTACAATACCTTGTCTTTTGCTTTTTTATAAAAGTATAAAACACCACACTTCATACTTGCGGGTGTTGTAATATGGCCGCATACATAATGCGCCCATTATAAAACACATATAAATGAGAATACCAATAGCCGATAATACTGCAGAAACACAGCCTCACTCTCCCTATCAGCGGATTATCAAATAAGAGTAATCTTAATACAGCATATAAACAGCTAATATAAAACAATTACTGTGATAACATTCACTGCATCAAATACTGTGATAATAATATTAAACTATATCAAAAGGGGACAGCCAGACAAGGAGGGACAGCTGGCTGACAGGGAGGGGAGGGGGTTACACACTTTGATACACTTTTGATAGGGGTGTGTCCACCTGTCAAATTGAGTTTGACGAAAGGTCCCTATGCTCTACTACTCCCGATTGTTAAATGACATAACAAGAAAAATAGTCAAAACGCCAGAATTACGTTTTTTGTGTGGCCGCAACATTGCATTAAAATGTAATAACGGGCGATAAAAAGATTGTATCTGCACCAAAATGGTATCATTAAAAATTTTAGCTCGGCATGCAAAAAATAAGTCCTCACCCAACCCGAGATCATGAAAAATGGAGACGTTAAAGGTATCAGAAAAGGGAGTAATTTTTTTAAAAAAATTTTGGAATGTTTTTTCACCACTTAAATAAAAAAGAACCTAGACATATTTGGTGTCTATGAACTTGTAATTACCTGGAAACTCATAATGTTAGGCCAGTTTTAGCATATAGAGAATATGGAAAAAAATAACCCCAAAAAACAACTGTGGGATTGCACTTTGTTTGCAGTTTCACAGCACTTGGAATTTGTTTCAAATTTTTGAGTACACGACATGGTAAAACCAATGATGTTATTCAAAATTACAACTCGTTCCACAAAAAACAAGCCCTCACATGGCCATTTTGACCAAAAAAGTAAAAAAGTTATGGCTCTGGGAAGAAGGGGAGCAAAAAATGAAAATGCAAAGCCAAACATACCTCTGGTCATTTATGGGTTAAATTTGATAGTGTAGGTTTCCATCTACAAAGTATGCCTCGTCATGATAGATGGGCACACAATAACTGATAAATTAGTGTGCAAACTACCTTCATTCTACAAATCTTGTCTATAAAGATGAGCAAATCTTTCATTTACCAAAGTTTTCTTGGCAACTCAGTTTGTGGAGAATAAATTTGCCACAGATCAAAAGGACTCTAAAGCCTCTAATAGTCATAAAAATTGTGTATGGCACATCTGCTTTTGCTGTGCTGTCAGACACTGTATGTACAGTTTCTTCAGTATTTTATGGAATTCTCCCTATTTTTGTCTAAGCTGTCAGGTGTGATGTCCTCTCAATATCCAGATTAACCATAATATGGCCTCTGCATTTCCTGCTTTGCTTTTTTTACAGGCTATGATAGGAGCTCCCACCAGAGTTCATGTGATGCTTCTCTGGCTGATGCAATCTTCTGCAATGTGTACAATGGCAATGACCAAGTTTAGGCAATTCAGTCAAAGCAAACTGAAAACTGTTCGCATTTGCTATATTCAGCGAATTACGAAAAATTCTAAATAAATTTGATTTGGTCAAATCAATTTGCTCATCTCTAATAGCTCTATGTAGAAGTAATGCAGTTCAAAATCCACACATTTAATGCTGATATAAATCTTATAGCACTCAGTGTGCTGCTGTACTTGTTTGTTTATATATTATTGCAATCGCAGCAGCTTGCACCAGTTCAAATGTGGCTCATTTTACATATACATAAGCAACTGCTCATTCTAATAAAATTGTGGATATGAACTTTATATATATGTCATATGTTCCCACAGTATCATTCGAAAACCTGTTGGAAATCTTTACTTTGCTGGTACAGAGACAGCTACAGTGTGGAGTGGATACATGGAAGGTGCTATAGAAGCTGGAGAAAGGGCAGCCAGAGAGGTGAAGTAAAATTGCATGTTTGCATGTAAATAGTGAAAGGGATATTGTGCCGCAACTCCTGTGCTGTGCAGATCAAAGAGAACCTCAGAGGTTTGTCATTAATGTCAAAATCCCCAAGAACTCATTTAACTATCTTTATCAATGTATTATATTGAAATTTATATCTCGTCAAGAACATCATTTCTGTAAGCTTTTTACACTTCTACTTTGTGCTATCTTGTTGAAGCTAAAAGGCAAAAATACCTTTCCTGTAAATTGGAAAGTACAGAATTGTTATTTGAAATTCAAAACTTCCAACAAAACATCAACAAAACAATAATTGGTAATAAACAAATATACCTCATTCCTTAAATCAGCACTTCAGCAAAAAAATATTTCTTTTGCATATATATTGCATCATAAATTAAAAATCTGGCCCATAGTCTCTTCTTTAGACACTGATGAGCAAAAGGATAACAATGTTTTGAAATTTTGAATTTTAGGCTCCATATCTCATCATCCACTACTGCTTTGAACGTGAAACCACCATCATTTTATAGATAATAACCTTGACTATCTCATACATAAATGTGACTTGCAACTATTCAGCATGTGATCAGTTATGCAGATTCTTGTCATGTCACTGCATTGATACTGTTGCTATAAATTATAACCTGTTCTCACATTCCCTAATAGCTTAGTGTGTTATTAGGTTGATTTCCAATCGAAAGGTCATTGATTGATTCAAATCGAGGAGCAGCCATGAAGAAAATTTCCCAACAAAAGAGAAACAATATCATCCAAGTCATCGGCAGACGTCCTTCGGCCAAGAAAATTGCCAAGCTGCATCATGTGAGTGCCTTGACAGTTGAAAGAATATGAAATGAAGTCCGTCCTTCCACTCCAAACTTAAGAGGTGAACATTCAGGAAAAATATCGGAGTCAACAAGTCATCTCATCACAAAGTCTATCAGTTCTGGCGCAACAATCACGGCAGTGAAAATGGCTCGTATGCTTCGTAATGGTGAGATTATAGACATTTATGCCAGCACCGTGCGAAGCACGTTACACAAGTCTGGAATGGTGACTTGAAAGAAGCCTTGACTTCAATATCATCATAAGAAGTGTTGGTTCGAGTTTGCAAAAAACTACAAAATGTGGACAGTTGAAGATTTAAAATGGGTGATTTGGTGAGATGAAAGAAAAGTCAATAAACTGGGCTCTGATGGGTGCAAATGGGTCTGGAAAAACAAGAGAAAAAGGGACTAGCAGATCAAGTAATTGAAGGAACCGTCAAGTTTGGTGGAGGAAGCCTGATGATATGTAGTGTTGAGCATTCCGATACTGCAAATATCGGGTATCGGCCGATGATTGCTGTATCGGAATTCCAATACCGAGTTCCGATATTTTTGCGATATCGGAAATCGGAATCGGAAGTGTTCCCAGCCATCTTCGGCATGTGCGGTGCGTATGGTTCCCAGGGTCTGAAGGAGAAGAAACTCTCCTTCAGGCCCTGGGATCCATATTCATGTAAAAAATAAAAATAAATAAAAATAAATAAATAAAAATAAAAAATATGGGTATACTCACCCTCGGACGAGCCCTGGCTGTAACCGCTGCAAGCGTCTACCTCCGTTCCTAAGAATGCAGAGGGTGAAGGTCCTTCGATGACGTAACGGTCTTGTGATTGGTCCGTGACCGCTCATGTGACCGGTCACCTGACCGCGACGTCATCGAAGGTCCTTCACGCTCTGCATTCTTAGGAACGGAGGCAGACGCAGCGGTGACAGCCAGGGTTTTCGGAGGGGTGAGTATATCCATATTTTTTCTTTTTATTCTTTATTTTTTACATGAATATGGATCCCAGGGCCTGAAGGAGAGTTTCCTCTTCTTCAGACCCTGGGAACCATCCAGGATAGCTTCCGATACTTGTGTCCCATTGACTTGCATTGGTATCGGGTATCGGTATCGGCGATATCCGATATTTTTGGATATCGGCTGATCCCATCCGATACTGATACCTTTGAGTATCGGAAGGTATCGCTCAACTCTAATGATATGGTGTTTCACAGCCAAAGATATTGAATACTCGACTATGATCGATGGTGGTCTCAATGCTGAGCCAAAACACCTGGCAAAAATTATGGAATCACCGGCCTTGAAGGATGTTCATTCAGTTGTTTAATTTTGTAGAAGAAAAGCAGATCACAGACATGGCACAAAACTAAAGTCATTTCAAATGGCAACTTTCTGGCTTTAAGAAACACTAAAAGAAATCAAGAACAAAAAATGTGGTAGTCAGTAATGGTTACTTTTTGTAACCAAACAGAGGGAAAAAATTATGGAATCATGAAAGACAAACGAACAAAAAAACACTCCAAAACATCACTAGTATTTTTTTGCACGACATCTGGCTTTTATAACAGCTTGCAGTCTCTGAGGCATGGACTTAATGAGTGTCAAACAGTACTCTTCATCAATCTGGCTCCAACTTTCTCTGATTGCTGTTGCCAGATCAGCTTTGCAGGTTGAAGCCTTGTCATGGACCATTTTCTTCAACTTCCACCAAAGATTTTCAATTGGATTGAGATCCGGACTATTTGCAGGCTAAAACATTGACTTTATATGTCTTATTTCAAGGAATGTTTTCACAATTTTTGCTCTATGGCAGGATGTATTATCATCTTCAAAAATGATTTAATCATCCCCAAACATCCTTTCAATTGATGGGATAAGAAAAGTTTCCAAAATATCAACATAAACTTGTGCATTTATTGAAGATGTAATGACAGCCATCTCCCCAGTGCCTTTACCTGACATGCAGCCCCATATCATCAATGGCTGTGGAAATTTGCATGTTCTCTTCAGGCAGTCACCTTTATAAATCTCATTGGAATGGCACCAAACAAACGTTCCAGCATCATCACCTTGCCCAATGCAGATTCATGATTCATCACTGAATATGAATTTCATCCAGTCATCCAAAGTCCACGATTGCTTTTCCTTAGCCCATTGTAACCTTGTCTTTTTCTGTTTAGGTGTTAATGATGACTTTCATTTAGCTTTTCTGTATGTAAATCCCATTTCCTTTAGGCGATTTCTTACAGTTCGGTCACAGACGTTGACTCCAGTTTCCACTCATTAGTTCCTCATTTGTTTTATTGTGCATTTCCTGTTTTTTAGACATATTGCTTGAAGTTTCCGGTCTTGACACTTTGATGTCTTCCTTGGTCCACCAGTATGTTTGCCTTTAACAACCTTCCCATGTTGTTTGCATTTGGTCCAGATTTTAGACACAGCTGACTGTGAACAACCAACATCATTTGCAACATTGCATGATGATTTACCCTCTTTTAAGAGTTTGATAATCCTCTCCTTTGTTTCAAATGACATCTGTAGTGTTGGAGCCATGATTATAAAGGCACAGATGATTGGCCTCGGGGAGACCAAAACATCCAACACCGCAGAGACACCATCACGTGTTTCTCAACGCAGTGATTCCAGAACACTGCCCCCATCCCTTATGGGAAATATGCAAATGCATGTAGAGTAGCTGCGGAGACACCATCATGTGTTTCTCAACGCAAGCAGTGAATAGTCAGGCCTTTCCCCGGGAAGGAACAACCACGGGAAGGGCAGCATCCAATAAAGGAAAACATCCAATACAGGAAAACCACCTTTGCCAAGCATGGTATCCATCCACAGACAGCTGTTTCGGGGTTTTTGTCCCTCATCAGTGTGGAGTAGGAATCTGGCTACTAGGAGCAGTGCCTAGTAAAAAGGCTGTAAAGGCACAGATGATTGGCCTCGGTGATGGTGTCTCCGCAGCTACTCTACATGCATTTGCATATTTCCCATAAGGGATGGGGGCAGTGTTCTGGAATCACTGCATTGAGAAACACGTGATAGTGTCTCCGCGGTGTTGGATGTTTTGGTCTCCCCGAGGCCAATCATCTGTGCCTTTACAGCCTTTTTACTAGGCACTGCTCCTAGTAGCCAGATTCCTACTCCACACTGATGAGGGGCAAAAACCCCGAAACAGCTGTCTGTGGATGGATATCATGCTTGGCATAGGTGGTTTTCCTGTATTGGATGTTTTCCTTTATTGGATGCTGCCCTTCCCGTGGTTGTTCCTTCCCGGGGAAAGGCCTGGCTATTCACTGCTTGCGTTGAGAAACACGTGATGGTGTCTCCGCAGCTACTCTACATGCATTTGCATATTTCCCATAAGGGATGGGGTGTTATGATCCTTAGTGGCTGAGGATCACAGAATGGACTAGCTAAGTTACTGAACATAGAACAAGCTCTAGGGAGGTGGTAACTGGACTGACTGCAACCTGATCCTAACCAAACACACTAAAGGTAGCCGGTGAACGTACCTAAATTCCTGGACGTCTCGACGCAGCCTGAGAAACTTGCTACCCCTATAGAGAAAGTAAGACCTCACTTGCCTCAGAGAAATGACCCCAAAGATATAGGAAGCCCCCAACAAATAATAACGGTGAGGTAAGGGGAAAATACAAACGTAGAAATGAAAACAGATTCAGCAAATGAGGCCCACTAATACTAGATAGCAGAAGACAGACAGGGAACTGCGCGGTCAGTAAAAAACCCTATACAAAATATCCACGCTGAGAGTTCAAGAACCCCCACACCAACTAACGGTGTGAGGGGAGAAACTCAGCCCCCTAGAGCTACCAGCAAGCAAGGAAATCACATATTAGCAAGCTGGACAAGGACAAATAAATAACCAAGAAACATATTGAACACTGATGAGCAAAAAATAACCAAACAGAAACTTAGCTTCTCTTGGCGAGACTGATAACGAAGGAATTCAGGAGAGATCAAAATAGCACTGAATACATCGACAGCAGGCAACAACTGATAATCCAGGTGAGCTAAATAGGAAACCAGCTAACAGATAACGAGACAGCTGATCCAGCCTCAGACCTGCAGAATGACACAAAGAGCCACCAGAGGGAGCCCAAAGACAGCACTCACACAGTACCACTTGTGACCACAAGAGGGAGCCCAAAAACAGAGTTCACAACAGTACCCCCCCTTGAGGAGGGGTCACCGAACCCTCATCAAAACCCCCAGGGTGATCAGGATGAGCCACATGGAAGGCATGAACCAAATCGGCCGCATGAACATCAGAGGCGACAACCCAGGAATTATCCTCCTGACCATAGCCCTTCCACTAAACCAAATACTGAAGCCTCCGTCTAGAAATACGAGAATCCAAGATCTTCTCCACCATGTACTCCAATTCGCCCTCAACCAGCACCGGGGCAGGGGGCTCAACAGAAGGAACCACAGGCACCACATACCTCCGCAACAAAGACCTATGGAACACGTTATGAATGGCAAACGACGCTGGGAGGTCCAGACGAAATGACACCGGGTAAAGGATTTCCAAAATCTTATAAGGACCGATGAAGCGAGGCTTGAATTTAGGAGAGGAGACCTTCATAGGAACATACCGAGAAGACAGCCATACCAAATCCCCAATACGAAGTCGGGGACCCACACCGCGATGGCGGTTGGCAAAGCGCTGAGCCTTCTCCTGTGACAACTTCAAATTGTCCACCACATGGTTCCAAATCTGCTGCAACCTATCCACCACAGAATCCACCCCAGGACAGTCAGAAGGCTCAACCTGACCCGAGGAAAAACGAGGATGAAAACCAGAATTGCAGAAAAAAGGCGAAACCAAAGTAGCAGAACTAGCCCTATTATCAAGGGCAAACTCGGCCAATGGCAAAAAAGTCACCCAATCATCCTGATCAGTAGAAACAAAACATCTCAAATAAGTTTCCAAGGTCTGATTAGTTCGCTCGGTTTGGCCATTCGTCTGAGGATGGAAGGCCGACGAAAAAGACAAATCAATGCCCATCTTAGCACAAAAGATCCGCCAAAATCTGGACACGAACTGGGATCCTCTGTCAGACACAATATTTTCAGGGATGCCGTGCAAGCGGACCACATTCTGAAAAAATAGAGGAACCAAATCGGAGGAGGAAGGCAACTTAGGCAAGGGCACCAAATGGACCATTTTGGAAAAACGATCACACACCACCCAGATGACAGACATTCTCTGAGAGACAGGAAGATCCGAAATAAAATCCATGGAAATGTGCGTCCAAGGCCTCTTCGGGACAGGCAAAGGCAAAAGCAAACCGCTGGCACGAGAACAGCAAGGCTTAGCCCGAGCACAAATCCCACAGGACTGCACAAAGGAACGCACATCCCGTGACAAGAAAGGCCACCAGAAGGACCTAGCCACCAAATCTCTGGTACCAAAAATCCCAGGATGGCCTGCCAACACCGAAGAATGAACCTCGGAAATAACTTTGCTGGTCCATCTATCTGGGACAAACAGTCTCTCTGGTGGGCAACGGTCAGGTCTATCCGCCTGAAATTTCTGCAGCACCCGTCGCAAATCTGGGGAAATGGCAGACAAAATCACTCCCTCTCTGAGGATACCAGCCGGCTCTGAAACTCCCGGAGAGTCAGGCACAAAACTCCTAGAAAAAGCATCAATTCCCCTCAGTGGAATAGGGAATTCTAAAGGCTCCAGGACAAAACCACAGCGCCTGGCAAACGACAAATCCATCAGGTTCAGGGCAGCACCTGAATCCACAAAAGCCATAACCGAGTAGGATAACAGAGAACAAATTAAAGTAACAGACAAAATGAATTTAGGCTGTATAGTACCAACGGTGACAGTTTTAGCGATTTTTTTTAAGCGCTTAGAGCATGCTGAGATAACATGAGTTGAATCACCACAGTAAAAGCACAACCCATTTTGACGTCTATGATTTTGCCGCTCAATTCTGGTCAGAATTCGGTCACATTGCATAGACTCAGGTCTCTGTTCAGAAAACCCCGCCAGATGGTGCGCAGGTTTGCGCTCCTGCAAACGCCCATCAATCTGAATGGCCAAAGCCATTGAGTCATTCAGACTTGCAGGCGTGGGGAACCCCACCATAACATTCTTAATGGCTTCAGAAAGACCTTCTCTGAAATTTGCATCCAGGGCACACTCATTCCATTGAGTAAGCACCGACCATTTCCGAAGTTTTTGACAATATATCTCAGCTTCATCCTGGCCCTGAGAGAGAGCCAGCAAGGCCTTTTCTGCCTGGTTCTCAAGATTAGGTTCCTCATAAAGCAAACCAAGCGCCAGAAAAAATGTATCCACATTCAGCAATGCAGGATCTCCTGGCGCCAGGGAGAAAGCCCAATCTTGAGGGTCGCCACGTAACAGGGAGATAACAATTCTAACTTGCTGAGCTGAATCACCAGAGGAACGAGGTCTCAAAGAAAGAAATAATTTACAATTATTCTTAAAATTCAGAAACCTAGATCTATCTCCAGAAAACAACTCAGGAATAGGTACTTTTGGCTCAGACATAGGACTGCGAACAACAAAATCCTGAATGCTTTGCACCCTTGCAGCAAGATGATCCACACTAGAAGTCAGACTCTGAATATCCATGTCTGCAGCTGAACTCAAAGCCACCCAGAGACTAAGGGGATGAGAGAAGCTGGACAGACTGCAACAAAGGGAGAGGAAAAAAAAAAAAATTGTACTCAGGACTTCTCTTATCCCACTTCTGCGATGCATTAAACACTTTTTGGCCTGCTGTACTGTTATGATCCTTAGTGGCTGAGGATCACAGAATGGACTAGCTAAGTTACTGAACATAGAACAAGCTCTAGGGAGGTGGTAACTGGACTGACCGCAACCTGATCCTAACCAAACACACTAAAGGTAGCCGGTGAACGTACCTAAATTCCTGGATGTCTCGACGCAGCCTGAGAAACTTGCTACCCCTATAGAGAAAGTAAGACCTCACTTGCCTCAGAGAAATGACCCCAAAGATATAGGAAGCCCCAAACAAATAATAACGGTGAGGTAAGGGGAAAATACAAACGTAGAAATGAAAACAGATTTAGCACATGAGGCCCACTAATACTAGATAGCAGAAGACAGACAGGGAACTGTGCGGTCAGTAAAAAACCCTATACAAAATATCCACGCTGAGAGTTCAAGAACCCCCACACCAACTAACGGTGTGAGGGGAGAAACTCAGCCCCCTAGAGCTACCAGCAAGCAAGGAAATCACATATTAGCAAGCTGGACAAGGACAAATAAATAACCAAGAAACATATTGAACACTGATGAGCAAAAAATAACCAAACAGAAACTTAGCTTCTCTTGGCAAGACTGATAATGAAGGAATTCAGGAGAGATCAAAATAGCACTGAATACATCGTCAGCAGTAGTGTTGAGCGATACCTTCCGATATCGGAAAGTATCGGTATCGGAAAGTATCGGCCGATACCGTCAAAGTATCGGATCTAATCCGATACCGATACCCGATCCCAATGCAAGTCAATGGGACGAAAATATCGGAATTAAAATAAACCCTTTCTTAACTTGTAGGTTCATTCTACATGAAGGAAAACAACTAAGAATAATGTAGGATGTATTGGGGGACGTGGCGGAGACATTAAAGGCACAGAGATTTAGCCCAATCTAATAGAATAGCAGGATTTTGTTTTGTTTTTTATGACGTTCGGCGTTAGAAAGATTTTGACTATGTTAATTTTTTTTTTTATTTTGTCAGATATTGATGTTTCACTACTTCCACGCCCTTCACCTTCTTTTTTACTTCTCCCACACTTTCTTCTTCATTATCCTCATCATCAGCTTCTTTGACATCAACTTCTTCACCTTATTCATCTTCTTCTTCATCTTCTACCTATTATTTTTTTTGTTACATTGTTCATATTCTTTTTATTTTACTATTATCTTCTTCATATTCAACTTCTTCATCATATTCTTATTTGTGACAGGCATTCCCGTAGTTGTTATCTATAAAAGTTTGAAGATTACACCTTCCGTTCTGCCTGTCACAAAAGAGTTACATTTGTCCGCGTTCAGTTTGGCCTGCAGCATCAGGCTTTATCCAGGGGCACCACGAGGAGGAACGGACTCACCCCCAAACACTGCTTAGTCTTCTTCTGCTTATAATTTAGATAATATCTTTTGCTCTGATATTTAGTCTTATGCTTAATGTTCTTCTGCTCTTTGTTCTGCAGCCTCTTGTTCTTCAGCTTCTCGGTCTTCCAGGTCGTCGTCGTCTCCAGGGTCGTCGTCTCCGGGGTCGTCGTCATCGGGGTGGTCTTCAGGGTCATCGTCTCCAGGGTCGTCGTCATCTCAGTGGTTGTCGTCTCTGGTGTCGTCATCATCTTAGGGGTGGTCTTCCGGGTCGTCGTCTTTAGGGTCTTGAACTTGGAAATGTAGCAGAAGGTACAAGTAGGCTGAGAAAATGCCGAAAAACAGCTGATGGAACTGGAACTCGGATGGCTACCCGAAGGTCCAAGAGCCAATGGAACTACCGAGGACCAGCTGACGTTACTGGAACCCGGTTACTAAGCAGGAGGTACCCGTGCTGAAAGCACTACCAAGGACCACCTGACGTTGGTGGAACTCAGATACCCAGAGGGAGGCACCTAAGCCAAAGGCTCTGCCCGGAACCAGCTGACGGTACTGGAACCAGGATGGGGAGCAGAAGGTACAAGAGCAAAAGACTGCCGAGAACCAGCTGACGGTACTGGAACCCGGATGGGTAGCCGAAGGTCCAAGAGCCAATGGAACTACCGAGGACCAGCTGACATTACTGGAACCCGGTTACTAAGCAGGAGGTACCCGTGCCTGAAAGCACTACCAAGGACCACCTGACGTTGGTGGAACTCGGATACCCAGAGGGAGGCACCTAAGCCAAAGGCTCTGCCCGGAAACAGCTGACGGTGCTGGAACCAGGATGGGGACCTATTCAAGCTTGTCTTCCTAGAGCCCCAACTAGCAGTGTTGGAGCAAAGGGTCAGCAGAGGGAGCAGAGTGTAGGCCGAAGCCTGCACTGGCGGCAGCTTTGTGTCTGCGTGGCTGTTGCAGGACACGATGCCGGCTACACAGCAGGGGAACAGCAGGCGGTGCTGAACCGCACTGATACATTGGCAGGTGTTTTTCTCTGTGCAGCTAGCAGTACCGGGCACCAACTGGCGGTGTTAGAGCCCAGGGTCAGCAGGAGGAGGAGAGGGAGCAGAGTGTAGGCCGAAGCCTGCACTGGCGGCAGCTTTGTGTCTGCATGGCTGTTGCAGGACACGATGCTGGCTACACAGCAGGGGAACAGCTGGCGGTGCTGAACCCCACTGACACATTGGCTGGTGTTTTTCTCTGTGCAGCTAGCAGTACCGGGCACCAACTGGCGGTGTTAGAGCCCAGGCTCTGCAGGGGGAGCAGAGTGTAGGCCGAAGCCTAATTGAACCAATTTTAAAGGTAACCTTTAACCCCCCCCCTCAGGTGTTACAAACTAGAAGAGCCACGCCTTATGCAGCAGTAGTGCTGCACAAGTCAAAGGTTGCTCTTTTAATTTTGTTCCTTGCACAAGCTGAAGGAAACACGTACAACATTTTGGCCCTTATACAGTCAATCTGTCTTGGAGGCGGGAGTTCCCTTCGTAATGAGACGCAGCACAGCTGGCAAAAATACCACCTTGGTGCTTGGCGCAGCCTCCTGAGCATCGCATTTTGCTGTACAGGAGTCTGCGTTGTTGCGTTATCCCTTGGCCATGCGCTGCCCGTCTTCTGACATCATTTCATGTCGGCTGGTGCGGTTCGCGATGCCCATGAATCCCAGCCCCGCAGTGTCTTTACAGTGTTTGACACTGCGGGGCTGGGATTCATGGCCTGGCGCAGTACATATGTTCGCCTCTCGCTCGTGTCCTTACACCTGCTACAGACTGTGCGGCGTCAGCTGATCCCTTATCGCATGCCGCGGCCATGAAGCCGCACAGTCTGAAGAAGGCGGAAGGAGCTGAGTGTCAGCCTGGCGAAGATATGCACTGCTCATGCCCGTCAATCACACCCTCGCAGTCAAAATAAAAAAGACACCGAGGGGCGTTGTGTCGGGCAGGGCGGCCGCAGAGGCGCAGCCAGCCAAACAATGATGTCAGAAGAAGGGCTGTGCTACCAAGGGGGTCGTTGCGTGTCATTACAAAGGAAAGTCACACCTCAGGGACGTTTTAATGGTCTCAGGGGACACATTGTAGACGTGTTCTGTTCCACGGGTGCAAGGAGAATACGTTTATGAGCCACCTTGCACACATGCAGCATTACTGCTGTACAAGGTGGCTGTAAAACATACAAACACCTGGGGGTGGGGCGACAGGATCCCTTCAATTTCAGTTCTTGTGTCTGCGTGGCTTTTGCAGGACACGATGCCGGCTACACAGCAGGGGAACAGCAGGCGGTGCTGATCCCCACTGACACATTGGCTGGTGTTTTTCTCTGTGCAGCTAGCAGTACCGGGCACCAACTGGTGGTGTTAGAGCCCAGGGTCAGCAGGAGGAGGAGAGGGAGCAGAGTGTAGGCCGAAGCCTGCACTGGCGGCAGCTTTGTGTCTGCGTGGCTGTTGCAGGACACGTTGCCGGCTACACAGCAGGGGAACAGCTGGCAGTGCTGAACCCCACTGACACATTGGCGGGTGTTTTTCTCTGTGCAGCCAGCACTTCCGGACAGCAACTAGCGGTGTTGGAGCCCGGGCTCTGCAGGTGGAGCAGAGTGTAGGCCGCAGCCTGCACTGGAGCAAGTTGAAAGGGAACCTTTAACCCCCCCCCCAGGCGTTTGTAGCTGAAAGAGCCATCTTGTACAGCACTAATGCTGGAAAAGGTAATCTTAGCTCTTTTAATTATGGTCCTTGCACATGCTGAACCTAACACTTTTGAAATGTGTCCCCTCACACGGTTAAACCGTCCGGTCGGTGGAACTTTCCTTTGTCATGTGACGCAGCACAGCCGTCATTCTTACCCCCTTGGCGCCGTGCGCCTCCTCCTCAGCGTTGTTTGAATCTGTCCCGGAGTCTGCGCTGTTATGTTATCCCTTGGCCAGGCACACTTAGCGCTGCCCGTCTTCTGACATCATTTGGTGTCAGGATGGCTGCGCCTGTGCGGCCGCGCTGGACGAGATCCCGCCTCGCTTTTGTCCGCGATTCCGCACATTTTATTGATTTATGTGGGCATATTGAACTTCCGGAGAATTTCCTCCTAATAACATGTGACGTAGAATCACTATATTCTAATATCGGACATAAAGAGGGGATTGAGGCGGTGGCTTATTTCTTGGACCAGAACAGCTCTATTGATAGGGGCCATGACTCTTTCCTGCTTGATTTGCTGGCATTTGTGCTCCATCATAATTTTTTTCTTTTCGATAGGGTATATTATCTGCAGAAGTCAGGCGTGGCGATGGGCGCAAAATGTGCACCAGCCTATGCGAACACCTTTCTTGGCTGGTGGGAGGAGAAGTTCGTCTACCCATTACCAGCATTTGCGACCCATGTCCACGCCTGGCTTCGCTTCACGATATTTTTATTTTGTGGAAGGGGACGGAGGAAGACTGTGTCGAATTTTTTAATACTCTAAACTCTAATCCCTATAACATCTATCTCACCTATTCTTTTTCTGCCAGTGAGATTACATTTCTGGATCTGAGGATTTTCTCCCATGGGAATGGTTTGGCAACAGATCTATATCGTAAGCCGACAGCAACGAACTCACTTCTGGAATTTACGAGCTTCCATCCCTGGCATACCAAGGTGGGTGTTCCCACAGGACAGTTCTTACGCGTAAGGCGTAACTGTACTCGTGACTGTGATTTCTCGGTTCAAGCTCGTGATCTTACAGACCGCTTCCACCAGAGGGGTTACCCGAAACGCATTATCTCTAGGGCCTATCAAAGGGCAAGGAACCAGGATCAGAGATCACTCCTGTCCTCTAGGAGACGGTGTCAGGATACACAAACCAGGTTCATCACAGACTACAATAGTGGTTGGAAGCAGGTCAGTGACATTTTATCTAAACATTGGCAGATTTTACGAGTAGATCTTCAAACAGCGGACATTACTAGCGAGAGACCCCTTATGGTGGCTAGGCGAGCACCAAATTTAAGAGACCTCCTCACTAGAAGTCATTTTCAAAGACCTACAATAAGATTGAATAGGGGCATTATTCTTAGGGGTTCATTTCCATGTGGGGACTGTAACATCTGTCCCCACATGGCCGTGACGCGAGATTCTTTCATTCACCCTATCCGTTCCAGTAGACATCCACTCAAAGCTTACATTAATTGTAAGTCGAGGGACGTGATTTATGCTCTCATCTGTCCCTGCAAGTTATTGTACGTTGGACAGACGTCACAAGAACTTGGAAAACGTGTCCAGAAACATATCTCTATGATACACCTAGCGGCTTCTGACTCCAAGAAGGGTAAGGCCCTTACTCCAGTGTCTGAACATTTTTTGGCGCATCATGGCGGTACTTCCTCTGGTCTTCGGGTAGTAGGCCTGCAAAAACTAAGTTCTAATGAAAGAGGAGGGGACAAGCGTAGGATCTTATTACAAGTGGAATCCAGGTGGATTTTTCAATTACAAACGGTAGCCCCGTTCGGATTGAACGAGGAGCTCCTCTTCACGGGATTCTTAGGCTGACGATCAGTAAATGGAATGCTTTATATCCGTTTTCTTATACTTACATGTTTTTCTTGAGGTTTGATTATATTATTGGGTTATAATTTCCTTTATATCATTTTTGTAGTTTCCATGTGGCTGCGACCTGTCCATATGGTTGTGCATTAACCTTTCTACAATTTGGAAAATGGAAGCACCTTTATTTGATCTCCGGTGGGAATCTGTGGAGACGCGAGGAAGAACATGTTGCAACTGGATATTTCCCCTGTTTTTTCATGGGGATCCACTTTGTCCACTAGGACATTTTGTCATTTGGATCCAGGCCGGGCATTGGACTTGTTGGACTCTATTTGTACATGACCTGATCGTTAATATTACCCATCGTGGACATTCAAGTCTTATGGCGTTGCCGCGGAATATGGAGGGGTCATTGGAGTTCCTCTCACGGGGTGCTTTTGTGGACTACCTGAGGATTACTGCATGCATTCACTCCCCCTAACGGACACTCAGCCATGAAGAAATACCTGCTTTGCGATTATGATATTTATACGCCACTATGGCGGTACGATATCGATATTTTATCTCTCTTTATTGGGTGTCGTGTCTTTATTTGGAGATACCAGTGGAAGTGTTTTGTTTTGGTAGGTGTTTGTATGTATGGGGCTGCGACATGCTTACATTTTTGTATGCCAATTTGCTCCATACATTCATGTGGGCAGGTGTCATTTTCATCTGTTCTTATATACGCCTGTATGTACATTTATTAACATTCATTCCTTCCCTTAGGTGCCTTATTCGCCTTATTGGCTATTGGACCAAGATATATATTTGATCTCATGTTGTGCCTTCAATCCTCTTCTTGTCTCCCTTTGTTTGCTCTCTAGCCTATCCTGTGCGCATTCTCGGTCTTGCTTCTTGGCGCTTGCGCAATGTGACTCAATTGTGAGTCGGCTTTGCGCAGCCGCCACTTGTCTCCATGGAGATCGCTGATACTTCCGGTCTGCCTCTCATTACACTGAACCGACGCACGCCCCTGTACTTCCGTCACCTGCTTCCAAGCGGCCCAGCTGACTGCACACCGGACGGTACTTGCTAATGTATATATATGTGGATTAACCGCCACTTCTTTCACTTTCCCTGATGAAGCCGCTGCGGCGGCGATACGCGTGGGATTCTCTTTACCCACTCCATTCTTTGTCCTGATGCCGGACACTTTGGCACGGACTTTGACTTAGGATCGTATGGCCGGATTAGGTATGGGCTTCAGCACAGCTGCTCATGGATTTAGTTGAATACTCATATTCATGCATGCAGGCTAGGTCTTAATAGGCTTTGCATTTTATCTTTTGCCAGGGCTCCATTAGGAGGCTCGTGCCCTAGGCAGTGCAGCCACACTACAGATATTATAGCCTTAGTAGCCGCGTGTTTCTAGCTGTGTTAGCTTTTGAGAATACATACCTATGCATTTTCTTTATTGAGCTTATATGCTATATGGCCATACGAACTCATTTCCCACTGTTATTATTGTTTTGGGGTGTTTTTTGTACATGGTACTGTATTTTAAATGTTTTTAACCTGTTCTGTTGTGGTGTTTAATAAACGATATTGTATTTTTCTACTATATTTGGTTGTGCGGGCCTACTTATAGTCCATTCTTTTCTCTGCCTTGCTTCATAACCATGTGAGGGGACACATTTCATAAGTGTTAGGTTCAGCATGTGCAAGGAGCACCACGAAAAGAGGCACTTTTTCCCTTTGCATCATTACTGCTGCACAAGGTGTCTCCTTCAGTAACAAACGCCTGGGGGGGGGAAACAGGTTCCCTTAAATTTAACTTGTTGTGCCTGTGTGGCGGTCGCAGGACACGTTGCCGTATACACAGCAGGGGAGCAGCAGGCATTACTGAACCCCACTAACACATTGGCGAGTGTTGTGAATTTGGATTCTGGGCTCCCCCGGTGGCCGCTTGTGGAATTGGACTTGTCATCCTCTTTCCTGTTTCACCTGGTTCCATCAGTAGTGGGTGTCGCTATTTAAGCTCATTTCTCTGGTGGTTTCTTGCCGGTCAACAATGTTATCTGATGCCTCTCAGTGCTTGTTCCTGCTTCTAGACAACTACTAGTTAAGTTGGACTTTTGTCCATGTTTTGTTTTGCCTATTTGTTCCAGTTCACAGCTGAAGTTTTGTTACTGTGTCTGGAAAGCTCTCGTTGATCAGGGATTGCTACTCTGGCGTTATGAGTTAATGCCAGAGTTTAAGGTAATCTCTGGATGGTGTTTTGTTAGTGTTTTTCTGCTGACCATGAAAGTATACTATCTGTCTTCTGCTATCTAGTAAGCGGACCTCAAATTTGCTAAGACTATTTTCCTGCTGCGTTTGTAATTTCATCTGAACTCACCGTCATTATATGTGGGGGGCTACTGTCTTCTTTGGAATATTTCTCTAGAGGTGAGCCAGGTCTTATATTTCCCTCTGCTAGCTATTTAGGTCTTAGGCCAGAGCTGAGCATCTAGCGATAAATAGGAAATGCTACCTGGCTATTTCTAGTTGCGCGGCAGGCTTAGTTCATGGTCAGTATAGTTCCATCTTCCGAGAGCTTGTCCCTCTATAGGCTTGCTATGATCTCTGCCTGCAGAGATCATGACAGTTTGACCGGCCAATAAAGTGTTAAAGACCCAGGTTGAGAAAGGAGAGTTATAAGAAGTCTGCTGGAATTTTTTTTTTTTTTTTTTTTTTTTTTCCTCCAGTCTGCCTTGCTGCAGTCTTTTTTCTCTCTCTCCTCCTAATCTCTGTATGCTCTGTGTGCACCTGACAATAATGGATCTCCAGAGTGTAACTGCGGGTTTGAATAATCTCATCACGAAAGTACAAAATTTACAAGATTTTGTGGTACATGCTCCGGTATCTGAGCCGAGAATTCCTTTGCCGGAGTTCTTCACAGGGAATAGAGCTAGCTTCCAGAATTTCCGAAATAATTGTAAGCTTTATTTGTCCCTGAAGTCTCGTTCAGCTGGAGACCCTGCTCAGCAGGTTAGGATTGTGATTTCCTTGCTCAGGGGTGACCCTCAAGATTGGGCCTTCTCATTGCCAGCAGGGGATCCTGCGTTACGCGATGTGGATGCGTTTTTTCTGGCCTTGGGCTTGCTTTATGAGGAACCTCATTTGGAACTTCAGGCAGAAAAAACTTTGATGGCACTATCTCAGGGGCAAGACGAAGCTGAAGTTTTCTGCCAAAAATTCCGTAAATGGTCTGTGCTTACTCAGTGGAATGAGTGCGCTTTGGCGGCAACTTTCAGAGAAGGTCTCTCTGATGCCGTTAAGGATGTTATGGTGGGGTTCCCTTTGCCTGCAGGTCTGAATGAGTCCATGACAATGGCTATTCAGATTGATAGGCGTCTGCGGGAGCGCAAACCGGTGCACCATCTGGCGGTGTCTATGGAAAAGACGCCAGAAAGTATGCAGTGTGATAGAATTCTGTCCAGGAGCGAGCGACAGAATTTTAGACGGAAGAATGGATTGTGTTTCTATTGTGGGGATTCTACTCATGTTATATCAGCATGCTCTAGGCGTACAAAGAAGCTTGATAAGTCTGTTTCCATTGGCACCATTCAGTCTAAGTTTATTTTGTCTGTAACCCTGATTTGCTCTTTGTCATCCATTGCCACGGACGCCTATGTTGACTCTGGCGCCGCTCTGAGTCTTATGGATTGGTCCTTTGCCAATCGTTGTGGTTTTAATTTAGAGCCTTTGGAGACTCTTATTCCTCTGAAGGGGATTGACTCCACCCCATTGGCTAATAATAAACCACAATACTGGACACAAGTAACCATGCTTATCAATCCGGATCACCAGGAGATTATTCGTTTCCTGGTGCTGTATAATTTACATGACGATTTGGTACTGGGATTGCCATGGTTGCAGTCTCACAACCCAGTCTTGGACTGGAGAGCAATGTCTGTGTTGAGCTGGGGATGTAAGGGTATTCATGGGGACGTACCTTTGGTTTCTATTTCGTCGTCCATTCCCTCTGAAGTCCCTGAGTTCCTCTCTGATTATCAAGACGTCTTTGACGAACCCAAGCTTGGGTCGTTACCTCCGCACCGTGAGTGCGATTGTGCCATAGATTTGATACCGGGTTGTAAATATCCAAAGGGTCGTTTGTTTAATTTGTCTGTGCCGGAACATGCTGCTATGCGGGAATATATAAAGGAGTCTTTGGAAAAGGGACATATTCGTCCATCTTCTTCTCCCTTGGGAGCTGGGTTTTTCTTTGTCTCAAAAAAAGACGGCTCTTTGAGACCATGTATTGATTATCGGCTTCTGAATAAGATCACTGTTAAGTATCAATACCCATTGCCATTGCTTACTGATTTGTTTGCTCGTATAGAGGGTGCTAAGTGGTTCTCTAAAATTGATCTTCGTGGGGCGTATAATTTGGTGCGGATCAGGCAGGGGGATGAGTGGAAGACCGCATTTAATACGCCCGAGGGCCACTTTGAGTATTTGGTCATGCCTTTTGGTCTTTCTAATGCCCCTTCAGTTTTTCAGTCTTTTATGCATGATATTTTCCGCGATTTTCTGGATAAATTTGTGATAATATATCTGGATGATATTCTGATTTTTTCTGATGACTGGGACTCTCATGTCCAGCAGGTCAGGAGAGTTTTTCAGGTTCTGCGGTCTAATTCTTTATGTGTGAAGGGGTCTAAGTGCGTTTTTGGGGTCCAGAAAATTTCCTTTTTGGGGTATATTTTTTCTCCCTCTTCCATTGAGATGGATCCCGTCAAGGTGCAAGCTATTTGTGACTGGACTCAGCCCTCCTCTCTTAAGGGTCTTCAGAGATTTTTGGGCTTTGCCAACTTTTACCGCCGATTTATTGCTGGTTTTTCGGATGTCGTTAAACCTCTGACTGATTTGACCAGACAAGGCGCTGATGTTGCTAATTGGTCCCCTCATGCTGTAGAGGCCTTTCAGGAGCTTAAGCGCCGTTTTGCCTCTGCCCCTGTGTTGCGTCAGCCTGATGTGGATCTGCCTTTTCAGGTTGAGGTTGACGCTTCGGAGATCGGAGCTGGGGCAGTGTTGTCGCAGAAAGGTTCCGACTGCTCCGTCATTAGGCCTTGTGCCTTCTTTTCTCGCAAATTTTCGCCCGCAGAGCGGAATTATGATGTTGGGAATCGGGAGCTTTTGGCCATGAAGTGGGCGTTTGAGGAGTGGCGCCATTGGCTCGAGGGGGCTAGGCATCAGGTGGTGGTATTGACTGACCACAAAAATTTGATTTATCTTGAGACTGCCAGACGCCTGAATCCTAGACAGGCGCGCTGGTCTTTATTTTTTTCTCGCTTTAATTTTGTGGTGTCATACCTACCGGGTTCTAAGAATGTTAAGGCAGATGCCCTTTCTAGGAGTTTTGACCCGGACTCTCCTGGTAATTCTGAACCCACAGGTATCCTTAGGGAGGGAGTAATTTTGTCGGCTGTTTCTCCTGATCTGCGGCGGTCCTTGCAAGAGTTTCAGGCGGATAGACCGGATCGTTGTCCGCCTGATAGACTGTTTGTTCCGGATGATTGGACCAGCAGAGTCATCTCTGAGGTACATTCTTCTGCATTGGCAGGTCATCCCGGAATTTTTGGTACCAGGGAGTTGGTGGCAAGATCCTTCTGGTGGCCTTCTCTGTCACGAGATGTGCGAGTCTTTGTGCAGTCATGTGACGTTTGTGCTCGGGCCAAGTCTTGTAGTTCTCGGGCTAGCGGACTGCTGTTGCCCTTGCCTATTCCTAAGAGGCCTTGGACACACATCTCGATGGATTTTATTTCAGATCTGCCTGTTTCCCAGAAGATGTCTGTCATCTGGGTGGTCTGTGACCGTTTCTCTAAAATGGTCCATTTGGTTCCTCTGCCCAAGTTGCCTTCTTCTTCTGAGTTGGTTCCTCTGTTTTTTCAGAATGTTGTCCGATTGCACGGTATTCCTGAGAATATTGTTTCTGACAGAGGTACCCAATTTGTGTCTAGATTTTGGCGGGCATTCTGTGCTAGGATGGGCATAGATTTGTCTTTTTCATCTGCTTTTCACCCTCAGACTAATGGCCAGACCGAGCGGACTAATCAGACCCTTGAGACATATCTGAGGTGTTTTGTCTCTGCTGACCAGGATGATTGGGTTGCTTTTTTGCCATTGGCAGAGTTCGCCCTCAATAATCGGGCCAGTTCTTCCACCTTGGTGTCCCCGTTTTTCTGTAATTCGGGGTTTCACCCTCGATTTTCCTCCGGTCAGGTGGAATCCTCGGATTGTCCTGGAGTGGATGCGGTGGTGGAGAGATTGCATCACATCTGGGGGCAGGTTATGGACAATTTGAAGTTGTCCCAGGAGAAGACTCAGCGTTTTGCCAACCGTCATCGTCGTGTTGGTTCTCGGCTTTGTGTTGGAGATTTAGTGTGGTTGTCTTCTCGTTTTGTCCCTATGAGGGTCTCTTCTCCTAAGTTTAAACCTCGGTTCATCGGCCCTTATAGAATATTGGAGATTCTTAATCCTGTTTCTTTCCGTTTGGACCTCCCTGCGTCCTTTTCCATTCATAACGTTTTTCATCGGTCGTTATTGCGCAGGTATGAGGTACCTGTTGTACCTTCAGTTGAGCCTCCTGCTCCGGTGTTGGTTGAGGGTGAGTTGGAGTACGTTGTGGAGAAAATTTTGGACTCTCGTGTTTCCAGACGGAAACTCCAGTATCTGGTCAACTGGAAGGGTTACGGCCAGGAGGATAATTCTTGGGTCAATGCATCTGATGTTCATGCTTCTGATCTTGTTCGTGCCTTCCATAGGGCTCATCCTGGTCGCCCTGGTGGATCTGGTGAGGGTTCGGTGCCCCCTCCTTGAGGGGGGGGTACTGTTGTGAATTTGGATTCTGGGCTCCCCCGGTGGCCGCTTGTGGAATTGGACTTGTCATCCTCTTTCCTGTTTCACCTGGTTCCATCAGTAGTGGGTGTCGCTATTTAAGCTCATTTCTCTGGTGGTTTCTTGCCGGTCAACAATGTTATCTGATGCCTCTCAGTGCTTGTTCCTGCTTCTAGACAACTACTAGTTAAGTTGGACTTTTGTCCATGTTTTGTTTTGCCTATTTGTTCCAGTTCACAGCTGAAGTTTTGTTACTGTGTCTGGAAAGCTCTCGTTGATCAGGGATTGCTACTCTGGCGTTATGAGTTAATGCCAGAGTTTAAGGTAATCTCTGGATGGTGTTTTGTTAGTGTTTTTCTGCTGACCATGAAAGTATACTATCTGTCTTCTGCTATCTAGTAAGCGGACCTCAAATTTGCTAAGACTATTTTCCTGCTGCGTTTGTAATTTCATCTGAACTCACCGTCATTATATGTGGGGGGCTACTGTCTTCTTTGGAATATTTCTCTAGAGGTGAGCCAGGTCTTATATTTCCCTCTGCTAGCTATTTAGGTCTTAGGCCAGAGCTGGGCATCTAGCGATAAATAGGAAATGCTACCTGGCTATTTCTAGTTGCGCGGCAGGCTTAGTTCATGGTCAGTATAGTTCCATCTTCCGAGAGCTTGTCCCTCTATAGGCTTGCTATGATCTCTGCCTGCAGAGATCATGACAGGCGAGGTGTTTGGCTCTGTGCGGACAGCACTTCTGGACGGCAACTAGCGGTGTTGGAGCCCAGGGACAGGAGGAGGAGGAGGTGGAGGAGATAGGAGGGATTGCCACACACACAGCTGGGGAACAGCTGACGTTACTGAACCCCAATAACAGAGGAGGGACTGTTGGGACTGTGCGGACAGCACTTCTGGACGGCAACTAGCGGTGTTGGAGCCCAGGGACAGGAGGAGGAGGAGGTGGAGGAGATAGGAGGGATTGCCACACACACAGCTGGGGAACAGCTGACATTACTGAACCCCAATAACAGAGGAGGGACTGTTGGGACTGTGCGGACAGCACTTCTGGACGGCAACTAGCGGTGTTGGAGCCCAGGGACAGGAGGAGGAGGAGGAGGTGGAGGAGATAGGAGGGATTGCCACACACACAGCTGGGGAACAGCTGACGTTACTGAACCCCAATAACAGAGGAGGGACTGTTGGGACTGTGCGGACAGCACTTCTGGACGGCAACTAGAGGTGTTGGACCCAACACTTATAAAATGTGTCCCCTGATACCGTGAGACCTTCCCGGAGGTGGGACTTTCCTTCGTAATATGACGCAGCACAGCTGTCATTCCTACCCCTTTGGCGCCGTGCCCCGGCTCCTCAGCGTTGTTTGATTCCGTCCCGGAGCCTGCGCTGTTATGTTATCCCTTGGCCAGGCACACTTAGCGCTGCCCATCTTCTGACATCATTTGGTGTCAGGCTGGCTGCGCCTGTGTCGTCTAATGTAATCCCACCGCGGGCCTGGGATCCGTGGCCATGCGCAGTGCATATCCTCGCTTCTCACTCCCCTCCCTACGGCTTCTTCAGACTGTGCGGCGTCACGGCCGTGGCATGCTATTAGGGATCAGCTGACGGCGCACAGTCTGAAGAAGGCGTAGGGAGATGAGTGAGAGGCGGAGGTTCAGATATGCACTGCGCATGTCCATGGATCTCAGGCCCCCAGTGGGATTAAATCAGAAGACACTGCGAGGTGGGCTCTCGGCCAGCGCGGCCGCACAGGCGCAGTCAGCCTGACACCAAATGATGTCAGAAGAGGGGCAGCGCTAAGTGTGCCTGGCCAAGGGATAACATAACAGCGCAGGCTCTGGGACGGAATCAAACAACGCTGAGGAGCCGGGGCACGGCGCCAAGGGGGTAGGAATGACAGCTGTGCTGCGTCATATTACGAAGGAAAGTCCCACCTCCGGGACAGTTTTACGGTATCAGTGGACACATTTTATAAGTGTTAAGTTCTGCGTGTGCAAGGAGCTAAACAAACATAGCTACCTTTTCCTTGTGCAGCATTACTGCTGCACAAGGTGGCTCTTTCAGTAACAAATGCCTTGGGGGGGGGGACAGGTTCCCTTACATTTCAGTTGTTGTGTCAGCGTGGCGGTCGCAGGACACATTGCCGGCTACACAGCTGGGGATCAGCTGACGTTACTGAAACCCAATAACACTGGGTCGTATGTTTTGACTGTGCAGACGGCACTTCAGAGCCTCAACTGGCGGTGTTGGAGCCCAGGAATTTAAGTTCAGGTGGTAGAAAGATGAACACAACAGGAGACCTGGATAACGTAGACAGTCACCTAATTATTTAATCAGGAAGAGGAGTGGCAAATTCCTGCGAGATCCAGGCCTTGTTCATTTTCAGGAAAGTAAGCCGGTCAACGTTATCGGAGGATTGTCGCATGCGACGGTCAGTTAGTACACCACCTGCAGCACTAAAGACGCGTTCCGATAATACACTAGCCGCAGGGCAAGCCAGCACCTCCAATGCATACTGGCTTAGCTCTGGCCATGTATCCAGCTTTGAGACCCAAAACTTGAAAGGTGAAGAGCCGTCTGGGAGTACAGCAAGAGGGCAAGACATGTAGTCTGTCACCATCTGAAGGAACCGTTGCCTCCTGCTGACTGGAGCCGTCTGTGATGGTGTAGACTTTTGTGGCGGGCACAGAAAACTGTGCCACAGTTGGGCCATACTGGTCTTGCCTTGGGCAGAGGCACTGCTTCTGCTCCCTCTTTGTGCAGAGCCTCCACCACTGCCTGGATGCACTGAGCTGCTTTGTAATGCACTAGCAGCACTTCTCTCACTTGGAATGAAGAAGATGATGGAATTCACCAGTGTGTCTTGGTACTCCCGCATTTTTCGCTCCCGGTTCAATGGTGTGATGAGGCTTTCTACGTTGTCCTGGTAGCGAGGATCGAGGAGGGTGAACACCCAATAATCAGACATGTTGAGAATGTGGGCGATGCGGCGGTCGGTTCTCAGGCACTGCAGCATGTAATCCACCATGTGCTGCAGACTGCCAACTGGCCAAGAAACGCTGTCACCTGCTGGAGGCGTGATCTCTGCCCGCTCGTCATTACCCCACCCTCGCTGTACACACTGACTACTGGACAATTGTGTAACTCCCTCCTCTGGACGGATGTCTTCCTCCTCCATTGACTCCTCCTCATCCTCCTCACAAACTGTCCCCTGCCTACGCGTTTGTGAGGAACCACGTGGCGCTGACTGTCCAGAAGATGATGGAAATGGTGAATCCTCATCCTCCACCTCTTCCACAACATCATCCCTTAGCGCTTGCAGTGATTTTTCAAGCAGGCAGATAAGGGGGACAGTCATGCTGACTAGTGCATCATCTGCACTCGCCATCCGCGTGGAATAATCGAAGGGACGCAAAACCTGGCAGACGTCATTCATAGTGGCCCACTCTGTGGTTGTGAAGTCTGAACGGCGCTGAGTGCGACTTCTTTGCGCCTGATGCAGCTGGTACTCCATTACAGCTTGCTGCTGCTCACACAACCGCTCCAACATATGTAACGTGGAATTCCACCTGGTAGGTAGGTCACATATGATGCGATGTTCCGGCAGGCGGTGTCGGCGCTGCAGAGCCGCAGTGCGCGCTTTTGCCGTGCTGGAATGCCGCAAGTGAGCACACTCTAGGCGGACCTTGTGCAGCAGTGCATCAAGATCCGGATAGTCCCTCAAAAAACTCTGCACGACCAAATTGAGCACATGTGCCAGACATGGGATGTGAGTGAGGTTGCCGAGGCCCAGAGCTGCCACCAGATTTCGGCCATTATCACACACTACCATGCCTGGCTGGAGATTCGCTGGCATAAACCACACATCGCTCTCCTGCTTGATGGCATTCCAGAGCTCCTGCGCTGTGTGGCTTCGATTCCCCAAAGAAATTAATTTCAAGACGGCCTGTTGACGTTTGGCCACGGCTGTGCTCATGTCGGTCGTAACAGGTAAACGTTCATCACGGGTCCATGTGGAGGTGGACTGTGACGGCTCCTGCAGCGATGATTCAGAGGAACTGGTGTAAGAGGAGGAGTCAATGCGTACAGAATGGATTCCTGCAATCCTTGGAGTGGGCAGTCACACGATCTGTACCCGGCTCAATGACATTAACCCAATGGGCAGTGAGGGAAAGGTATCGCCCCTGTCCATGTTGACTGGTCCACGCATCGGTGGTGAGGTGGACCTTGCTACTGACGGCATTCAGTAGCGCGTGTTTTATGTGTCCCTCCACATGCTTGTGCAGGGCAGGGACGGCTTGCCTGCTGAAGTAAAAGCGGCTGGGCACATTGTACTGTGGGACTGCCAATGACATCAAGTCACGGAAGCTGTCAGTCTCCACCAGCCTGAATGACAGCATTTCCAGTGACAGAAGTTTGGCAATGCCTGCAGTCAGAGCCTGTGCTCGTGGGTGGTTTGACGAGAAAGGCCGCCTTTTCTCCCATGCCTGTACTACCGATGGCTGTACACTGGGCTGGGAGTGTGTGCATGACTGGGAAAGTGGTGCTGCGGGTGGAATTACAGCGGGTCTCTGGACAACAGGGCCAGAGGTTCTTCCACGGCGATCCTGGGAGGAAGCCGAACCAGCTGCGTGTGAGCTGGAGGAAGAGGCAACACGAGCTGAAGAGGTGGTAGCTGCCGCTGTTGGTTGGCCTAGCTCTTCAGTGTGTCTTTCTAACTCCGCCGCGTGCCTGGTGCGCACATGTTTCCACATGTTGGAGGTATTGAGGTTGCTGACATTTCGACCTCTTTTTACTTTGATGACACACCTTGCATTTGACATAGCAAATGTCATCTGCAACTGTGTCAAAAAAGGACCAGGCACTGCAAGTCTTGGGAGCGCCCTTTTTGGCTTTTGGAAGAGACATGCTCCTAACGGGTGCCAAAGCGGAGGCTGCAGGATCCGCAGTCTTCCCCCTCCCTCTCCCTCTTTGGGCCGTACGGGGAATCTCTTCCTCAGAGCTGCTCCCACCACCTTCCTGTCCCTCACGCCAAGATGGGTCAAGGACCTCATCATCTACACTACCCTCTGCCCCCAACTGCTCCTCCTGGGTAGTCTCAGCAGCAGAGCACGCACCAGAAAGTGGCACTTGAGTGTCATCAGCGAATGCGTCCTGCGATGTGGTGACCGGAGGCACTGGCCCACCCGCCTCTTCAGAGGAAGAGAGAAAAAGCGGTTGGGCATCACTGCACCCTGCCTCTTCTTCCATTTCTCCAATGCTGCTTGGCTGGCCCCCTGTTTCCAAGCCAAGAGATTCAGAGAACAGAAGTAGAGATGGCTCCTGTCCTGGGATCTCTGTCTGCCTGGGCAATTTGGCAGGTGGTGAAGAGACAGATGGCTGCTCTCCAGTGCTCTGTGCCTGAGAGGATGTGGCACTAATTGAAGTTGATGCATTAGCTGCCATCCATCCGACAACGGCTTCAATTTGTTCTTCACGCAGCAGCGGTGTACGGCGCTCTGCGACAAAGCTGCGCATGAAGGACTGTTCCCTGGTGAAAGTGGGTGCTGATGAGTCACCGGTGCCTGCAGCAGGCACAGAATCTCCACGTCCTCTCCCTGCTCCGCGCCCACGCCCACGTGCCTTACTCACTGCCTTCTTCATCTTGGTTGAATGATAAAGATAAGCAGAAAAGTACTAACGGCTTTGTGTGCTTATTCCTGAACAACTCCTAAGAGGTATAAGAAACACTAATTTTCTAAAGTGTGGACTAGACTTTAACCCCTTCACCCCCGGAGCTTTTTCCGTTTTTCCATTTTCGTTTTTCGCTCCCCTCCTTCCCAGAGCCATAACTTTTTTATTTTTCCGTCAATTTGGCCATGTGAGGGCTTATTTTTTGCGGGACGAGTTGTACTTTTGAACGACATCATTGGTTTTAGCATGTCGTGTACTAGAAAACGGGAAAAAAATTCCAAGTGCAGTGAAATTGCAAAAAAAGTGCAATCCCACACTTATTTTTTGCTTGCCTATTTTGCTAGGTTCACTAAATGCTAAAACTGACCTGCCATTATGATTCTCCAGGTCACTACGAGTTTATAGACACCTAACATGACTAGGTTATTTTTCACCTAAGTGGTGAAAAAAAATTCCAAACTTTGCAAAAAACAAAACAAAACAAAATTGCGCCATTTTCCGATACTCGTAGCGTCTCCATTTTTCGTGATCTGGGGTCAGGTGAGGGCTTATTTTTTGCGTGCCGAGCTGGCGTTTTTAATGATAGCATTTTGGTGTAGATACGTTCTTTTGATCGCCCGTTATTGCATTTTAATGCAATGTCGTGGCGACCAAAAAAACGTAAATCTGGCGTTTCGAATTTTTTTCTCATTACGCCATTTAGCGATCAGGTTAATGCTTTTTTTTTATTGATAGATCGGGCGATTCTGAACGCGGCGATACCAAATATGTGTAGGTTGGGTTTTTTTTTTATTGATTTATTTTGATTGGGGCGAAAGGGGGGTGATTTAAACTTTTATATTTTTTTTATTTTTTTCACATTTTTAAAAACTTTTTTTTTTTTACTTTTGCCATGCTTCAATAGCCTCCATGGGAGGCTAGAAGCAGGCACAGCCCGATCGGCTCTGCTACATAACAGCGATCATCAGATCGCTGCTATATAGCTAAAATGCAGGTGTGCTGTGAGCGCCGACCACAGGGGGGCGCTCACAGCCACCGGCAATCAGTAACCATAGAGGTCTCAAGGACCTCTATGGTTACCTTCCTGACACATCGCCGACCCCCGATCATGTGACGGGGGTCGGCGATGCGCTCATATCCGGCCGCACGGCCGGATGCGGTAGTTAAATGCCGCTGTCTGCGCTTGACAGCGGCATTTAACTAGTTAATAGCGGCGGGTGATCGCGATTTCACCCGCCGCTATTGCGCGCACATGTCAGCTGTAAAAAACAGCTGACATGTCGCGACTTTGATGTGCGCTCACCGCCGGAGCGCACATCAAAGCGGGGGTCCCGACATGTGACGTACTATACCGTCACATGTCGGGAAGGGGTTAATATGAGCTTATGTGGCCTACACAAATGTAAAGTGGTGTCACTGGTGTGTTTGGTGAACTTTATTATTTATTTATTTTTTGGGGGCTGAACTGACAACAGAGAGCTGCAGTCACACGGAGACCGTGCAGACAGCCGTAAAAGGCGCTGCAAGGCCCAAAAACCCTCCTCTACGTTATCCTATGTAGTGTTTTTCCACAAGTTAGCTGGAGACGGGTGGAAAAACACTAATAGGAATTTTTTGAAAAAATGAGCAGCAGACTACACTACTTGAAAAAAAAAAAAAGAAGAACAGTATGAGGCAATGAACCACCCTCCCTGAACTGAATACAACCAGCTATGGATGGCCTATGGCTGCACACAGACTAGAGAGTGGGCTGCACTCACACACACACACAGACCTTGCAGATCGCTGTGAAAACAGCGCTACAAGGCAAAAGCCAGGTGATTAGTAGGTGAACACAGCGGTTGCTAAATTAGCCTTTGAAAAGCACAAAGAAGCAAATCGCTATCTCTAAACTGGCCCTCAGTCAGCAAACAGCGTCCTGTCACTAACTGAATTCACAGCAGAGTGAGCGCAAAATGGCGCCAGCGACTTTTAAACTGCATCATGACATCATTTCAGCAGCCAATCACAGCCTTGCCAGTAGTTTCAGGCCCTCCATGCTGAACAGGATGTGCCCACACTTGGAATCATTCTCATTGGCTGATTTCGTACAAATTTGTGCAGTTTGAATCCTGGGAACTTCCGATTCCGGTATCCGATACGCTGCAAGTATCGGATCTCGGTATCGGAATTCCGATACCGCTAAGTATCGGCCGATACCCGATACTTGCGGTATCGGAATGCTCAACACTAGTCAGCAGGCAACAACTGATAGCTGGTTTCCTATTTAGCTCACCTGGACTAACAGATAACGAGACAGCTGATCCAGCCTCAGACCTGCAGAATGACACAAAGAGCCACCAGAGGGAGCCCAAAGACAGCACTCACACAGCACCACTTGTGACCACAAGAGGGAACCCAAAAACAGAGTTCACAACAATGGGGGCAGTGTTCTGGAATCACTGCGTTGAGAAACACGTGATGGTGTCTCCGTGGTGTTGGATGTTTTGGTCTCCCCGAGGCCAATCATCTGTACCTTTACAGCCTTTTTACTAGGCACTTCTCCTAGTAGCCAGATTCCTACTCCACACTGATGAGGGGCAAAAACCCCGAAACAGCTGTCTGTGGATGGATACCATGCTTCGCATAGGTGGTTTTCCTGTATTGGATGTTTTCCTTTATTGGATGCTGCTCTTCCCGTGGTTGTTCCTTCCCGGGGAAAGGCCTGGCTATTCACTGCTTGCGTTGAGAAACACGTGATGGTGTCTCCGCAGCTACTCTATATGCGGAGCCATGATTATGTCAGTCCACTTGGTGCAACAGATCTCCAAGGTGTGATCACTCCTTTTTAGATGCAGACTAACGAGCAGATCTAACTTGATGCAGGTGTTATTTTTGGATATGAAAATTTACAGGATGATTCCATAATTTTTTCCTCAGAATTGAGTGATTCCATAATTTTTCCCCTATGTTTGGTTAAAAAAGTAACCATTACTGACCACCATATTTTTTGTTCTTGATTTCTTTTAGTGTTTCTTAAAGACAGGAAGCCATTTGAAATGAATTTAGTTTTGTGCCATGTCTGTGATCTGCTTTTTTTTCTACAAAATTAAACAACTGAATGAACATCCTCCAAGGCCGGTGATTCCATAATTTTTGCCAGTGGTTGTATATGTGAGTATCCTACAAGAATAGTTTCTTCAAACTGGAGTATTATGAGTATGAAATGGACGACATAGTATAACGACCTGAAGCATACTTCAAAATTGGCAAGGAAATGGTTCAATGACAATGAAGTAGAGGTGCTGGATTGGCCCTCATAATCAACAGACCTCATCCCAATTGAACACTTGTGGATAGATTTGAAGAAAAAGCTATGTATATACCCAAGTGAGTCGGCGAATATGCACCAAATTTTGGAACATGTAGAAGAGACCTGGGATCAGATTTCTGCAGGGCTGCCATCAGGGAATTACTGCCCTTACTGTTGTATGGTGCCTGGTGAGAGGAAGTAAAGAAGGGGGAGTCAGGATTCAGTCTGGTTCCCCCTCTCATGCTTCTACTCACTTGGCCCTAGGGTATAATAGAACATTTTGTGCCAGCTCGCCACCGCCGGCGGTGCAAAGAGACTTCCTAGAGCTACACGGAACAGCTGTCCAGCTCCGAGGGAGTCCTTCTGCCTCTTCTGTGATGCGTTAGTGATGGCGCATATGTGATTACATCATTGTGTGCGTGTGCCACTCACCAGGAGGATACCTGAAGTGGAGCTGCAGTGTATCGTATGAGAGATGAGTATGATTTTTTTATTTTTTAATAAAATGAATTAAATTGGTGCGTGGGGAGCAAATGTTTATAAACAGGGTGGGGGTGGGAGAGAGAGCGGACATGAGGATAGTACACACGCAACTCAAGGAACTTGTATGGTGAACAAGTCAGGTTTCCAGCCCATCGAGTAGAAAATAACAAATCACTTGGCACTCAAAGAGTGCCAAGTGCGGCTGTTTTTTGCTTCCAGTTTTGTTAAAGATATTTCTGATGAAGGTCTTGTGATTTGACCGAAAACGTTTAAATCTTTGAACTGGAAGCACAAATAAACAGAATGTTCAATTTCATCTTGCAATAAGACTCTTCTTTGAGTGCCAAGTGATTTGTTATTTTCAGAGAGAGAGGACATGACATAATGAATTGGGGCGGAGGGGGGCATGTAAATATAATATATCGTGAGAGTGGGAAGTACAGAGTGGGGGGCATTGAGGATGCAGGAGTCTGACTAGTAATGAATCTTTTGTCCAAAACAAAAAATGTTGGCTATAGTGATTGGTGAGGTCGTGGTGCAGAAGTGGAGTTTTTCTAAGAGTGGGTGGTGGGACTGTGGAAGGTTTTATGGGTGGAGGCAGAGCTGGGGTGAAGCCTGGGCGGAGTCTCAAGGGGCCCCAAAACTTTTGCCAGTAGGGGGCCCTGAAATTCCTGGTGGCAGCCCTGGATTTCTGCATTTTGAATCTGATTGAGAGCATGCCCAGAGGTATATAGGCAGTGCTGAAAGCCAAAGGTGGTCTATATTTACAAAATTCCAACAAAATAATAAAAATTAAAATGTATACTGTGACAAGACAAGATGCTAAATAGTTACAAGTTAACTTAATATATGAGGTAGTCAAGATAATTGTCTATAAAATGACGGTAGTCTCACATTCAAAGCTGTAGTGGAAGGTGAGAAGTGGATTGAGGAAATTCAAAATTTAAAACATAGTTACCCTTTTTCTCGTCAGTGTACAAGAGAGCACTGATATTGTAGGTGAGACAGGTATATACATTATATAGGAGATTCTTATGAATACAGTACATAATATACACTGAGACTGCTGAATACATAATACAGGATGCAATGAGACTCTTCTGTATACATCACATATGATACAGTCAGCGTCTGCTGTATACATCGCATAGGATACAATGATACTCTGCTGTATGCATCACATTGGATACACAAACTCTTTTAGGCTGGTTTCACATTACATTTACTGCAGCCCGTTCAACACATACGGTAACGGGCTGCTGTAAACGCAAGTGCCAGTATGGCAGCACGCTAGCGCAGATAAAGCATCTGCTATCTCTATCTGCACTAGCAGTGACGGACCCGGAAACGCTGCAGCCCGCGTCTCAGGGTCCATCACTCAATGATGGCACATCCCTAGATGTGGACGTGCGCTAGTGATGTGTCCGACATTGGAGTCAATGGCGGCATTAAACAGACTACATTACACCGCGTTATGCTGCGGTGTAACGTAGTCCGTTTAACGGACGCCACTAATGTAATGTGAACCCAGCCTTATATACATCACATAGAATACACAGAGACACAGCTGTATACATTGTGTAGCATACACTGAGGCTCTGCTATGCACATCACAGGAAAATATGGAATCAAGATGGCAGGCAACCTTAACATAGCACATCAACTAAAATAGATATGCATAAAGCAGGAGCAGAAACCTCTAAATTAATATTCTTTAATAATAGTCTAAACTGCACTGTATAGGCTATTTTGGGGGAGAAAGGGGTAGAGGAATGTGAGATGGGGTGGAATTTAGAGTGCTTCTTTTATGATATGATCTATTAAGGTATACAGTGGCTTGTGAAAGTATTCACCCCTTTGGCTTTTTACCTGTTTTGTTACATTACAAGTTGTGTTTAAATATTTTTTAATCCGATTTGTGTGTGATGAATCAGCACTAAATAGTCTAAGTTGGTAAAGTGAAATGGGAAAAATATAGTCAGAAATTAACCCCTTCATGACCCAGCCTATTTTGGCCTTAATGACCTTGCCGTTTTTTGCAATTCTGACCAGTGTCCCTTTATGAGGTAATAACTCCGGAACGCTTCAACGGATCCTAGCGATTCTGAGATTGTTTTTTCGTGACATATTGGGCTTCATGTTAGTGGTAAATTTAGGTCGATAATTTCTGAGTTTATTTGTGAAAAAAATGGAAATTTGGCAAAAAATTTGAAAATTTCGCAATTTTCACATTTTGAATTTTTATTCTGTTAAACCAGAGAGTTATGTGACACAAAATAGTTAATAAATAACGTTTCCCACATGTCTACTTTACATCAGCACAATTTTGGAAACAATTTTTTTTTTTGCTAGGAAGTTATAAGGGTTAAAATTTGACCAGTGATTTCTCATTTTTACAACAAAATTTACAAAACCATTTTTTTTAGGGACCACCTCACATTTGAAGTCATTTTGAGGGTTCTATATGGCTGAAAATACCCAAAAGTGACACCATTCTAAAAACTGCACCCCTCAAGGTGCTCAAAACCACATTCAAGAAGTTTATTAACCCTTCAGGTGTTTCACAGCAGCAGAAGCAACATGGAAGTAAAAAATGAACATTTAACTTTTTAGTCACAAAAATGATCTTTTAGCAACAATTTTTTTATTTTCCCAGCGGTAAAAGGAGAAACTGGACCACGGACGTTGTTGTCCAATTTGTCCTGAGTACGCTGATACCTCATATGTGGGGGTAAACCACTGTTTGGGTGCACGGCAGGGCTCGGAAGGGAAGGAGCGCCATTTGACTTTTTGAATGAAAAATTGGCTCCAATCTTTAGCGGACACCATGTCACGTTTGGAGAGCCCCCGTGTGCCTAAACATTGGAGCTCCCCCACAAGTGACCCCATTTTGGAAACTAGACCCCCCAAGGAACTTATCTAGAAGCATAGTGAGCACTTTAAACCCCCAGGTGCTTCACAAATTGATCCGTAAAAATGAAAAAGTACTTTTTTTTCACAAAAAAATTATTTTAGCCTCAATTTTTTCATTTTCACATGGGCAACAGGATAAAATGGATCCTAAATTTTGTTGGGCAATTTCTCCTGAGTACACCAATACCTCACATGTGGGGGTAAACCACTTTTTGGGCACATGGTAAGGCTCGGAAGGGAAGGAGCGCCATTTGACTTTTTGAATGAAAAATTATCTCCATCGTTAGCGGACACCATGTCGCGTTTGGAAAGCCCCTGTGTGCCTAAACATTGGAGCTCCTCCACAAGTGACCCCATTTTGGAAACTAGACCCCCCAAGGAACTCATCTAGAGGCATAGTGAGCACTTTAAACCCCCAGGTGCTTCACAAATTGATCCGCAAAAATGAAAAAGTACTTTTTTTTCACACAAAATTTCTTTTAGCCTCAATTCTTTCATTTTCACATGGGCAACAGGATAAAATGGATCCTAAAATTTGTTGGGCAATTTCTCCTGAGTATGCCGATACCTCATATGTGGGGGTAAACCACTGTTTGGGTGCACGGCAAGGCTCGGAAGGGGAGGCGTGCCATTTGACTTTTTGAATGGAAAATTGGCTCCAATCGTTAGCGGACACCATGTCGCGTTTGGAGAGCCCCTGTGTGCCTAAACATTGGAGCTCCCCTACAAGTGACCCCATTTTGGAAACTAGACCCCCCAAGGAACTTATCTAGATGCATAGTGAGCACTTACAACCCCCAGGTGCTTCACAGAAGTTTATAACGCAGAGCCGTGAAAATAAAAAAATAATTTTTCTTTCCTCAAAAATTATTTTTAGCCCAGAATTTTTTATTTTCCCAAGGATAATAGGAGAAATTGGACCCCAAATGTTGTTGTCCAGTTTGTCCTGAGTACGATGATACCCCATATGTGGGGGTAAACCACTGTTTGGGCGCACGGCAGGGCTCGGAAGGGAAGGCACGCCATTTGGCTTTTTGAATGGAAAATTAGCTCCAATCATTAGCGGACACCATGTCGCGTTTGGAGAGCCCCTGTGTGCCTAAACATTGGAGCTCCAGCACAAGTGACCCCATTTTGGAAACTAGACCTCCAAAGGAACTAATCTAGATGTGTGGTGAGCACTTTGAACCCCCAAGTGCTTCACAGAAGTTTATAACGCAGAGCCATGAAAATAAAAAATAATTTTTCTTTTCTCAAAAATGATTTTTTAGCCCACAATTTTTTATTTTCCCAAGGGTAACAGGAGAAATTGGACCCCAAAAGTTGTTGTCCAGTTTCTCCTGAGTACGCTGATACCCCATATGTGGGGGTAAACCATTGTTTTGGCACACGTCGGGGTTCGGAAGGGAAGTAGTGACGTTTTGAAATGCAGACTTTGATGGAATGCTCTGCGGGCGTCAGGTTGCGTTTGCAGAGCCCCTGATGTGCCTAAACAGTAGGAACTCCCCACAAGTGACTCCATTTTGGAAACTAGACCCCCAAGGGAACTTATCTAGATGTGTGGTGAGCACTTTGAACCCCCAAGTGCTTCACAGAAGTTTATAACGCAGAGCCGTGAAAATAATAAACGTGTTTCCTTTCCTCAAAAATATTTTTTAGCCCAGAATTTTTTATTTTTGCAAGAGTAACAGGAGAAATTGGACCCCAAAAGTTGTTGTCCAGTTTCTCCTGAGTACGCTGATACCCCATATGTGGGGGTAAACCACTGTTTGGGCACATGCCGGGGCTCGGAAGGGAAGTAGTGACGTTTTGGAATGCAGACTTTGATGGAATGGTCTGCGGGCATCATGTTACGTTTGCAGAGCCCCTGATATGCCTAAACAGTAGAAACCCCCCACAAGTGACCCCATTTTGGAAACTAGACCCCCCAAGGAACTAATCTAGATGTGTGGTGAGCACTTTCAATCCCCAAGTGCTTCACAGAAGTTTACAACGCAGAGCCGTGAAAATAAAAAATCATTTTTCTTTCCTCAAAAAATATGTTTTAGCAAGCAATTTTTTATTTTCACAAGGGTAACAGGAGAATTTGGACCCCAATATTTGTTGCCCAGTTTGTTGTGAGTACGCTGATACCCCATATGTGGGGGTAAACCACTGTTTGGGCACACGTCAGGGCTCGGAAGGGAAGTAGTGACGTTTTGGAATGCAGACTTTGATGGAATGGTCTGCGGGCATCATGTTACGTTTGCAGAGCCCCTGATATGCCTAAACAGTAGAAACCCCCCACAAGTGACCCCATTTTGGTGGGGGTAAACCACTGTTTGGGCACACGTCAGGGCTCGGAAGGGAAGTAGTGACGTTTTGGAATGCAGACTTTGATGGAATGGTCTGCGGGCGTCACATTGCATTTGCAGAGCCCCTGATGTGCCTAAACAGTAGAAACACCCCACAAGTGACCCCATTTTGGAAACTAGACCCCCAAGGAACTAATCTAGATGTGTGGTGAGCACTTTCAACCCCCAAGTGCTTCACAGAAGTTTATAACGCAGAGCCGTGAAAATAAAAAATAATTGTTCTTTCCTCAAAAATTATGTTTTAGCAAGTAATTTTTTATTTTTGCAAGGGTAACAGGAGAAATTGGACCCCAACAGTTGTTGCCCAGTTTGTCCTGAGTACGCTGGTACCCCAAATGTGGGGGTAAACCACTGTTTGGGCGCACGTCGGGGCTTGGAAGGGCGGGAGCACCATTTGACTTTTTGAACGCAAGATTGGCTGGAATCAATGGTGGCGCCATGTTGCGTTTGGAGACCCCTGATGTGCCTAAACAGTGGAAACCCCTCAATTCTAACTTCAACACTAACCCCAACACACCCCTAATCCTAATCCCAACTGTAGCCATAACCCTAATCACAACCCTAACCGCAACACACCCGTAACCCTAATTCCAACCCTAATCCTAACCCTAATCCCAACCGTAACCCTAATCCCAACCCTAACCACAACTGTAACCCCAACACACCCCTAACCCTATCCGTAACCCTAACCACAAGCCTAATCTTAACCCTATTTCAAACCCTAGCCCTAATTCCAACCCTAACTCTAATTCCAACCCTAACCCTAAGGCTATGTGCCCACGTTGCGGATTTGTGTGAGATTTTTCCGCACGATTTTTGAAAAATCTGCAGGTAAAAGGCACTGCGTTTTACCTGCGGATTTACAGCAGATTTCCAGTGTTTTTTTGTGCGGATTTCACCTGCGGATTCCTATTGAGGAACAGGTGTAAAACACTGCGGAATCCGCACAAAGAATTGACATGCTGCGGAAAATACAACGCAGCGTTTCTGCACGGAATTTTCCGCACCATGGGCACAGCGGATTTGGTTTTCCTTAGGTTTACATGGTACTGTAAACCTGATGGAAAACTGCTTCGAATTCGCAGCGGCCAATCCGCTGCGGATCCGCTGCGGATCCGCTGCGGATCCGCTGCCGATCCGCCGCCGATCCGCTGCCGATCCGCCGCCGATCCGCTGCCGATCCACTGCCGATCCGCGGCCGATCCGCTGCCGATCCGCTGCCGATCCGCCGCCGATCCGCGGCCGATCCGCTGCGGATCCGCGGCCGATCCGCTCTGTGTGCACATGCCATAACCCTACCCCTAACCCTACCCGTAACCCTAACCCTAGTGTAAAAAGAAAAAAAAAATTTTCTTTATTTTATTATTGTCCCTATGGGGGTGATAAAGGGGGGGGGGATTATTTATTATTTTTTTTATTTTGATCGCTGTGATAGAACCTACCACAGCGATCAAAATGTACTTGTAAGGAATCTGCCGACTGGCAGATTCGGCGGGCGCACTGAGCATGCGCCCGCCATTTTCCAAGATGGCGGCGCCCAGCGAGGAGACGGCCGGACACCGGGAGGATCGGTAAGTATGAAGGGGTGGTGGATCGGAGCACAGGGGGGGTGATCGGAGCACAGGGGGGGGGGATCTGAGCAAGGAGGGAGCGGACAGGAGGACGGGGGAGCCGGCAGGCGGACGGAGGGGACCGGACCCCATAACGGAGGACTGGGGGGGCGATCGGTGGGTGTGGGGGGGGCACTTGAGTATTTCCAGCCATGGCCGATGATATTGCAGCATCGGCCATGGCTGGATTGTAATATTTCACCAGTTTTTTAGGTGAAATATTACAAATCGCTCTGATTGGCAGTTTCACTTTCAACAGCCAATCAGAGCGATCGTAGCCACGGGGGGGTGAAGCCCCCCCTGGGCTGAAGCACCACTCCCCCTGTCTCTGCAGATCGGGTAAAATCGGAGTTAACCCTTTCACCCGATCTGCAGGGACGCGATCATTCCATGACGCATACGCTGCGTCATAGGTCGCATTGGCACCGACTTTCATGACTGTTATGATTTTCCCAATGGCAGGGAAATCAAAATAACAACGGACTAGCTCTCGGGTGATGGGAACTAAAGTGACCGTGACCTGAACCTGACACGACACTGGAAGTAGCCGGGGAGTGTTTCCTACGATGCCCTAGACACCACGCGCCAGCCGGAGATCTAACTACCTCTATCAGAGGAATATACAGGCCTGCCTTACCTCCAGAGATGAACCCCAAAAGGAGATAGCAGCCCCCCACAGATATTGACGGTGAGTCAAGAGGAAAAGACATACGTAGGATGAACAGCAGATTTAGCACAATGAGGTCCGCTTACTAGATAGCAGAAGTACAGGAAAGAGTCACTTCACGGTCAACTTCAAAACACTACTCAAAAACACCATCCTGAAATTACTTTAAAACTCCAGTGACAACTCATGCCACTGGAGTGGCAATTCCAGTCCACGAGAGCTTCCAGCTACAGAGAGTCACATTGCAAATAGCTGGACAAAAATAGAATAAACTAGAAACAAAATTCAACTTAGCTGAACAGGATCTTGAGGCAGGAGAATGCAACAGAATGCTACTGATACATTGTTGGCCGGCATCAGACCAGCAGCCAAGCAGCCTTAAATAGGAAACTCCCCTAATGGGTGTCAACAGGTGATCAAGGATAGAAGAAGGCAAATAAGTGGCACTACCATAAAACACCACCGGGGGAGCCCACAAACAGAATTCACAACAGTACCCCCCCCTTAAGGAGGGGGCACCGAACCCTCACCAGAACCACCAGGGCGATCTGGATGAGCACTATGAAATGCACGAACCAAATCAGGAGCATGAACATCAGATGCTGTCACCCAAGAATTATCCTCCTGACCATAGCCTTTCCACTTAACCAGATACTGAAGTTTCCGTCTGGAAACACGGGAGTCCAAGATCTTTTCCACCACATACTCCAACTCACCCTCAACCAGCACAGGAGCAGGAGGATCAGCAGACGGAACAACCGGCACCTCATACCTCCGCAACAATGACCGATGAAAAACATTATGAATAGTAAAAGATGCTGGGAGGTCCAAACGAAAGGACACAGGATTGAGAACCTCCAGAATCCTATAAGGGCCGATAAACCGAGGCTTAAACTTAGGAGACGAGACCTTCATAGGAACAAATCGAGAAGACAACCAAACCAGGTCCCCAACACAAAGACGAGGACCGACACGCCGATGACGATTAGTGAACTGTTGAGTCTTCTCCTGGGACAACTTCAGATTGTCCACAACCTGTCCCCAAATCTGATGCATTCTATCAACCACAGCATCTACTCCAGGACAATCCGAAGACTCCAACTGACCGGACGAAAAGCGAGGGTGAAACCCTGAATTCCAAAAAAATGGAGAAACCAAAGTGGCAGAACTGGCCCGATTGTTAAGGGCAAACTCTGCCAATGGCAAAAAATCAAGCCAATCGTCCTGATCAGCGGACACAAAACACCTCAAGTAAGTCTCCAAGGTCTGATTAGTACGCTCAGTCTGGCCATTAGTCTGAGGATGGAATGCAGACGAAAAAGACAAGTCGATGCCCATCCTGGCACAGAACGCCCGCCAAAATCTAGACACAAACTGAGTACCCCTGTCAGACACTATATTCTCAGGAATACCATGCAAACGCACAACATTCTGAAAAAATAGAGGGACCAGCTCAGAGGAGGAGGGCAATTTGGGCAAAGGTACCAAGTGAACCATCTTGGAAAAACGGTCACACACCACCCAGATGACGGACATCCTACGAGAAACAGGAAGGTCAGAAATAAAGTCCATAGAGATGTGCGTCCAAGGCCTCTTAGGAATAGGCAAGGGCAACAACAACCCGCTGGCCCGGGAACAGCAGGGCTTAGCCCGAGCACAAACATCACAAGACTGCACAAAAATACGTACATCTCGAGACAAGGAAGGCCACCAGAAGGACCTAGACACCAGATCCCTGGTGCCAAAAATTCCAGGATGACCTGCCAACGCGGAAGAGTGAACCTCCGAAATAACTCTACTGGTCCAGTCATCAGGGACAAACAATCTACCAGGCGGACAGCGATCAGGCCTATCCACCTGAAACTCCTGCAAAGAGCGCCGCAGGTCTGGGGAGACAGCTGACAATATCACCCCATCCTTCAGGATGCCAGTAGGTTCGGAATCACCAGGCGAGTCAGGCTCAAAACTCCTAGAGAGGGCATCCGCCCTCACATTCTTAGACCCAGGCAGATATGAAACCACAAAGTTAAATCGAGAGAAAAACAACGACCAGCGCGCCTGTCTAGGATTCAGACGCCTGGCTGACTCAAGATAAATTAGATTTTTGTGGTCAGTCAAGACCACCACCTGGTGTCTAGCACCCTCAAGCCAATGACGCCACTCCTCAAATGCCCACTTCATGGCCAAGAGCTCCCGATTTCCAACATCATAATTTCGCTCAGCGGGCGAAAACTTTCGAGAGAAAAACGCACATGGTCTCATCACTGAGCAGTCAGGACCTTTCTGCGACAAAACTGCACCTGCTCCAATCTCGGAAGCATCTACTTCAACCTGGAACGGGAGCGAAACATCAGGCTGGCGCAACACAGGAGCAGAAGAAAAGCGGCGCTTAAGCTCCCGAAAGGCCTCCACAGCCGCAGAGGACCAATTAGCAACATCAGCACCCTTCTTGGTCAAATCAGTCAAAGGTTTAGCAATGGCAGAAAAACCCGCTATGAATCGGCGATAGAAATTAGCAAATCCCAAGAATTTCTGAAGACTCTTTAGAGAAGTAGGTTGTACCCAATCACAAATAGCCTGAACCTTAACAGGGTCCATCTCCATAGATGAAGGGGAAAAAATATATCCCAAAAAGGAAATTCTCTGAACCCCAAAAATACACTTTGAGCCCTTCACAAATAGAGAATTAGCTCGTAAAACCTGAAAAACTCTCCTGACCTGTTGAACATGAGATTCCCAGTCCTCCGAAAAAATCAAAATATCATCCAAATACACAATCATAAATTTATCCAGATATTCACGGAAAATATCGTGCATAAAGGACTGAAAAACGGAAGGGGCATTCGCGAGACCGAAAGGCATTACCAAATACTCAAAATGGCCTTCAGGCGTATTAAATGCGGTCTTCCACTCATCCCCCTGCTTAATCCGCACCAAATTATACGCACCACGTAGATCGATCTTAGTGAACCACTTCGCCCCCTTTATGCGAGCAAAAAGATCAGTCAGTAAAGGTAACGGATACTGGTATTTAACTGTAATCTTATTCAGAAGTCGATAGTCGATACAAGGTCTCAATGAACCATCCTTTTTACCCACAAAGAAAAACCCTGCCCCCAGTGGAGACAAAGAGGGGCGAATATGACCCTTTTCCAAAGATTCTCTGATATACTCCCGCATAGCAGTATGTTCAGGTACAGACAAATTAAACAAGCGACCCTTAGGAAATTTACTACCGGGAATCAACTCAATAGCACAGTCACACTCTCTGTGAGGAGGGAGAGAATCAGTTTTAGGCTCCTGAAAGACATCATAAAAATCTGACAGAAATGCTGGGATCTCAGAGGGAGTAGATGAAGAAATGGGAACCAAAGGTGCATCCCCATGAATCCCCTGACATCCCCAGCTCAGCACAGACATTGATCTCCAGTCCAAGACTGGATTATGAATTTGTAACCATGGTAATCCAAGTACTAATACGTCATGTAGATTATATAACACCAGGAAACGAATAATCTCCTGATGGTCTGGGGACAGATGCATAGTCACTTGTGTCCAATATTGTGGTTTATTGCTAGCCAAAGGTGTAGAATCAATACCCTTTAAGGGAATAGAAACCTCCAGAGGCTCTAAATCAAACCCACAATGCTTGGCAAAGGACCAATCCATGAGACTCAGAGCGGCGCCAGAATCCACATAAGCATCCACAGTAACAGATGATAAAGTACAAATCAATGTCACGGACAAAAGAAATTTAGACTGCAAGGTACCCATAGAAAAAGATTTATCAACCTTTTTATCAACCTTCTTTATGCGTTTAGAGCATGCTGATATAACATGAGCTGGATCTCCACAATAGAAGCACAACCCATTTTTGCGCCTGTAATTCTGTCGTTCGCCTCTAGACAATACACTATCGCATTGCATATGCTCTGGTGCCTTTTCAGAGGTCACCGCCAAATGATGCACAGGTTTTTGCTCAGAAGATACCGCCATATGGTGCACAGGTTTTTGCTCAGAAGATACCGCCATATGGTGCACAGGTTTTTGCTCAAAAGATACCGCCATATGGTGCACAGATTTTTGCTCAGAAGATACCGCCATATGGTGCACAGATTTGCGCTCCCGTAAACGCCGATCAATCTGGATAGCCAATTTCATGGCATCATTCAGACCTGTAGGCACAGGGAACCCCACCATGACATCCTTCACGGCATCAGAGAGACCTTCTCTGAAATTAGCTGCTAGAGCGCACTCATTCCATTTAGTAAGCACCGACCATTTACGAAATTTTTGGCAGTATATCTCAGCTTCATCTTGCCCTTGAGAAAGAGCTATCAAGGCTTTCTCAGCCAAAATCTCTAAATTAGGTTCTTCATAAAGCAACCCCAAAGCCAGAAAAAAACGCATCTACATTTAATAACGCAGGATCCCCTGGCGACAATGCAAATGCCCAACTTTGTGGGTCACCCCGCAATAGAGAAATAACAATTTTAACCTGTTGCGCAGGATCACCAGCAGAGTGAGATTTCAGAGACAAAAACAATTTACAATTCTCTCTGAAATTCAAAAAACGGGATCTGTCTCCGGTAAAAAATTCAGGCATAGGGATCTTAGGTTCAGACATTGGAGCACGTATAACAAAATCTTGTAAGTTCTGGACCCTTGTAGCCAGGTTATTCAGACCTGCAACCAAACTCTGTGGATCCATGATTCAAACAGGTGTAACCAAAGCCATTCAGAGATTAAGAGGAGAGGAAAAAAAAAAAAAGGCTGAAGACTGCAGTTTAAGCAAGGAGTACAAATAAGCACTAAGGTGCACTTTCCAAACACAGAAGGAAAAAAAACCTTTTCATATCCTTTCCTGCTTTAGTGCATAGTTTAAACACATGTAGGCCGGCCAAACTGTTATGATTTTCCCAATGGCAGGGAAATCAAAATAACAACGGACTAGCTCTCGGGTGATGGGAACTAAAGTGACCGTGACCTGAACCTGACACGACACTGGAAGTAGCCGGGGAGTGTTTCCTACGATGCCCTAGACACCACGCGCCAGCCGGAGATCTAACTACCTCTATCAGAGGAATATACAGGCCTGCCTTACCTCCAGAGATGAACCCCAAAAGGAGATAGCAGCCCCCCACAGATATTGACGGTGAGTCAAGAGGAAAAGACATACGTAGGATGAACAGCAGATTTAGCACAATGAGGTCCGCTTACTAGATAGCAGAAGTACAGGAAAGAGTCACTTCACGGTCAACTTCAAAACACTACTCAAAAACACCATCCTGAAATTACTTTAAAACTCCAGTGACAACTCATGCCACTGGAGTGGCAATTCCAGTCCACGAGAGCTTCCAGCTACAGAGAGTCACATTGCAAATAGCTGGACAAAAATAGAATAAACTAGAAACAAAATTCAACTTAGCTGAACAGGATCTTGAGGCAGGAGAATGCAACAGAATGCTACTGATACATTGTTGGCCGGCATCAGACCAGCAGCCAAGCAGCCTTAAATAGGAAACTCCCCTAATGGGTGTCAACAGGTGATCAAGGATAGAAGAAGGCAAATAAGTGGCACTACCATAAAACACCACCGGGGGAGCCCACAAACAGAATTCACAACACATGACGCAGCGTATGCGTCAAAGGTCGTGAAGGGGTTAAATTTATGAGATTAAATAACTAAAAATTGTCATGTGCATATGTATTCACATGTTTTGCTATGAAGCACCAAAAAATTTCTGGTGCAAGCAATTATCTTAATAATTCACATGCTTAGTGAAAGGAAGCTCACCTGTGTGCATTCTAAGTGTCACATGGTCTGTCAGTATATGCACAACTTTTCTGAGAGGCCACAGAGGCTGCAACACCATTAAGCAAGAGGTATCACTAATCAAACAACACCATGAAGACCAAGGAGATCTCTAAACAAGTCAGGGACAAAGTTGTTAAGAAGTAGAAATAGAAAATATCCCAATCACTGATGATCTCCCAGAGCACCATCAAATCCGTTATCATCAAATGAAAATAACATGTTACCACAACAAACCTAACAAGAGAGGGCCTCTCACCAAAACTCTCAGCCCGGGACAAAGAGGACATTAATCAGAGAGGCAGTACAGAGACCAAAGGTAAACTTGAAGGAGCTGCAGAGTTCCCATGCAGAGACTGGAGTATCTGTCCATAAGACCACAATAAGCCGTACACTCCATAGAGGTGGCCTTTATGGTAGAGTGGGAAAAAAAAGCTTTTACTTGTGCACAAAAATTGTAAGACTCATTTTGAGTTTGCCAAAATACATGTTTGAGACTCCCAAAAATGTATGGAGGAAGTTGCTGGGGTGAGAGGAGAACAAAATTCTACTTTTAGTCCACCAAGGTAAATGTACAGCTCATCACTCCAAGAACACCATCCCCACAGTGAAACATAGTGGTAGCAGTATCATGCAGTGGGGATGTTTTACAGCAGCAGGAAAAATGGTCCTAGTTGAGGGGAAGATGGATGGTGCGAAATACAGGGATATTCACGAGCCAATCCTGTTTGTCTATTTTCCAGCAAGACAATGACCCAAAGCATACTGGAAAAGCAACACTGGAGTAGTTTAAGGGGAAACATGTAAATATTTTGGAGTGGCCTACTTAAAGCCTAGAAATTGTAGTCAGACTTGAAGATTGCTGTTCATCACAGGAAATCATTTAACTTGAAGGAGATGGAATAGTTTTGTCCTGAGGAATGGGCAAAAATTCCAGTAGCAAAATGTAGAAAGCTCATAGACTTATCCAAAGCGACTTACAACTGTCACTAAAGGTGGCTCTACAAAGTATACAAAGTACTGACTTTAGGGGTAGTGAATATTTATTAGTGTTGAGTGAATAGTGAAATATTTCGATTCCGGATAATCGGCAACAATAATTTCTAATATCCATGAATTGGTAGCGAATAACGAATCCAATGCAAGTCAATGAGAAAGCCGAATATTTTTCTTCTGGACCCAACAAACAGGTCTGGGGGCATGAGAAAAAGCTGAAATGGATGGGAAAGAGCTAAAACTAAATGGAAACAGCATGGAGAAGATGCCTGCATGCCTTTCTGGTTCACATATGGTATTTGGGAATAATGTTGTCAGTAGTGTTGAGCGATACCATCCGATACTTGAAAGTATCGGTATCGGATAGTATCGGCCGATACCCGAAAAGTATCGGATATCGCCGATACCGATACCCGATACCAATACAAGTCAATGGGACACCAAGTATCGGAAGGTATCCTGTATGGTTCCCAGGGTCTGAAGGAGAGGAAACTCTCCTTCAGGCCCTGGGATCCATATTAATGTGTAAAATAAAGAATAAAAAAAAAAAATATTGATATACTCACCTCTGAGACGCAGCCTGGACCTTACCGATGTAACCGGCAGCTTCCGTTCCTAAGAATGAGCGCTTGAAAGACCTTAGATGATGTCGCGGGTTGTGATTGGTCGCGTGAGCGGTCGCGTGGCCGCCACGTGACCAATCACAAGCCGCGACGTCATCTAAGGTCTTTCAAGCGCTCATTCTTAGGAACGGAAGCTGCCAGTTACATCGGTAAGGTCCAGGCTGCGTCGGAGAGGTGAGTATATCAATATTTTTTATTTTTATTCTTTATTTTACACATTAATATCGATCCCGATACCGATTCCCGATATCACAAAAGTATCGGATCTCGGTATCGGAATTCCGATACCGCAAATATCGGCCGATACCCGATACTTGCGGTATCGGAATGCTCAACACTAGTTGTCAGACTATTGCGCTGGTTTTATGGATTTTTAAAAAGACCTACTAAGCCAAACCCAAAAATTTTTTTAAAGTGAAAAATGCTAAGAAACGTTATTTCCTTCATAATTACATGTATATAACACAAAATTAAAAAAACAAACAAACTATACCTCACCTTTAGCATATGTTCACATGGAGCATTTTGGCTTTATTTTGTACTTTAACATTTGTGAGGGCTCTCACTCCTACATTTGGGAGGTCTCTCATGCAAATTAGTTAGAAAGATAGTGAAATACATATTCCCCATCCCTTTATAATGCTATTTCAAACATGCCCACTTGAATTTTGAGACCCTTGCTGACAACTAACAGAGTGTCTTCAGGTGCCGTGAAACCTGAGTTTGGTAATTGATAAGGGCCCTCACGTGGCCCTGTATCATATATTTGGGAGAGCTCTCACTTTTACATTCGGGAGCCAAATAGTTAGTCAGATAGTAGAATACATATTCCCCATCCCTTTACTATGCAATTTCAAACATGCCCACTTGAATTTTGGGCTTTACCCGCCACCACTACCATGTCCACTGCCATGTCATTATGCGGCTTTCGCTTACAATTTGCAGAGGGCCATCAAGTGCTGTGAAACCAGTGTTTTGTAAGTTCCACAGTTCAGTTTTGCCACTGGATCCCAACGGAACTGCTATCATAGCGGGTGAAGCCACTGTAAGGTGAATATAATACAGGAGTTGGGGGAGCTGTGTGATCAATGTCAGTAAAATGGATTCTACCAGACACCAAAAGCATTAGAATTAAATTCTGAATATAGTGGATGCAAGTGAGGGGCTGTATTGTGGCCAGTCTGTAAGGCCTGAAACCCATGTCAAGAACATTTACAAGCCTCATTTTACTTTGAAGCAGCCTCCTCAAGGAAAGAGACAGGAGTGCCATTGACCAATCTGTGCAAGCCTACCCATTTTCTATTGGTTTAATAAATAGCAAATCTTTATCTAGCAGTTTTGCGACTGGCGCAAAATCTACAGAGATACACAAACATGACTATGTATCTCTAATCTTCGTAAGTCTGCTGTTACCATGTGTAATAAAGCTTATATCTTAAAAAAATGCCACACATTGCTAGATATATTGAATTTGTACATAATACCTCTGTGAGGGTACTTGTCAAAAATAAAGCCAGGACATTTTTTTCATAAGCATAAAGCTTTCAATATGAGAAAGGGTGACGTTAAGGGATGTGGATGAGGTGGTGCCTGCCAAGGCCGTGTTGCAGATCAGAAGGTGACTGGATCTCATTCTAGCTTCCTGTCAAAATGTGATCAGCGTGGTACACCACAAGCAAACCCAGATAATTGCCAGGATGTTGTGGGTTGGATGACCGACAAAGGCTCCAGTGTGTTAACAAGCAGCACCACGAAATCTTACACATGGTCCAGTCTCAGTAGGCAAGAGGCTGGGAATCTAAATCCTCAACTATGGTCTTTCTTCCTCCCACCATCAAGAGTCCCAGGAGACATATGACCCCAATGTTGGCCACTGTGAGGGACTGTTTAAGTTCCCTTGTAATTTGTCAGGCCTCTCAATGTGCACCATTAAAGAGGATCATGAGGAGGTAGAGTGCAGTGATGCCCAAGCGTTTGAGCACCCACGACCAGGAGAAAGCCACATTGGGGTAGTTCAATTCATGTCTTAAGAGGTGGATGATAATTATGACGCAGAGTTGCTATGAAGTAAGCCTAAAATCGCAACTCAGAAGGAGGATCAGATTGAGAAATTGGAAATTGACATGGTTGATGATGAAGGCACTGATCTAACCTGACACGATGGCATGCCTAGCAAGCACAGCAGTGCAGACAGGGATGGACGTAGCACAAAAACAGGCAAGAAGAGGTAGTGACCAGAGGGAGAACTTGGTCAACTGTTCTACAGAACCCCCCGCACTTGGCTAGATAAGAGGCCAAGGGTGCGTTGTTCCCCTGTATGGCAGTTTTTTTCTGAAATTCCTTTAGACAAAACAACTGTATTTTGCATCGTCTGACAAACCAAGCTAAGAACAGGCAAAAAAAATGCCAACCTGAGCACCACCAGCATGCAAAAGCACATGGCAGCCAAGCACCCCAGTAGGTGGGTGAAACGCCTGGGTACAAAATCTTTGCCTGATGGTGAAACCACTGCTCCTTCCCCTGTGTTATGGCCTTCCAAATCTGCTGTCCATGAAGCAGGCACTGATGCCTCCTGCCCACAACCTGCATTGCACAGACACAACAGTCAGCAGCCACATCCAGTTCATTGTCCCAGCGCAGTGTTCACTTTTCCCTGCATCAGATGTTTAAAAGAAAGCAGAAATATTCATCCACCCACAGGAAAAAACTGTAAACCCTCACATTGGCTGATCGGTAGCCCTGTAAATGTGGCCAATTTGACTTGTGGGAACTGAGTCTTTCCGTGACCTCTTGGTGGTGGCAGCAGTAGAGTACTCGATTCCCATCCAACACTACTTTTCACGGTGTGTCGTCAAAGTGTTACATAAGCAAATATGTGTTACATAATAGCAGCCGTAGTTTGGCTAATGCAGTCACAGGGAAGGTCTACTTTACCACAGACATGTGGACAAGTTCTTGTGGACAGGAGAGCTACATTTCCCTTATGGCACACTGGCTGAACCTGGTGGAGTTTGGGACAGAGTCAGAGGCTGGGACATCACACATCTTACCCACAGTCCCAACTTCTAACAGGGTTTCAGTCTCTCCTCCTTCTCCTCACCAAAATTTGCCTCCCCATCACTCCTGAGCTGGGAGGTCTGCAGTACTGCCTTGGCAAAGCGGCAGCATGCTATGCTGAAACTCATCTGTTTAGGTAATAAAGCCCATAATGCAGCTGAGCTGTTGAAGGTAATAAATGAACAGACCGGTCAGCGGCTCTCCCCGTTGAACCTCCAACCAGTTCTGGTTGTGTGTGATAATGGGTGTAACTTGGGCGGCTTTAAAGCTTAGCACGCCAGTAAACATGTTCCATGCATGGCTCATGTGCTGACATTGGTTGTATAGCATTTTTTAAAACATACCCTTACTTGCCAGACATACTTGCCAAGGTGCGATGTGTCAGCGCACCTTTGCAAAAGTCATCTCAGGCTTTCGCCGGACTAGCTTTGCTGCAGCAGCACTTTAATTTGCCTTGTCACCTACTGATTTGTGACCTGCCCCCACGCTGTAATATGACCTTTAATAATAATAATAATAATAATAGTAAATCATAATAATTTTATTTCTATAGCGCCAACATATTCCGCAGCGCTCTACATTTTAGCAGGGATTTGTACAGACAATAAAAGACATTACAGAATAACAATAATCACATAAACAACAGATACCAAGAGGAATGAGGGCCCTGCTCACAAGCTTACAATGTATAAGGAAATAGGTGAGAAAGGTGGATGGTAACAATTGCTTTCAGTGTTCTGACCAGCCATAATATAAGAAATCGAGTATTCATGTAATGCTGCATGTACCGGTTACAAACCAGTATGTGTAAATGCACATCCACAGAGGGCTATTAAATGCATAAAACTTGTGAGAACAAGATATATGGATGGTGGTTATGAAAAAAAAAATTGAATTGGCAACATAGGGATAGTTAGATAAATGTGCTGAGGCGGTAGGCGGTTCATATATTGGCAAGACTGCAACAGAGAGCAGTGTCTGGATTCCAGCTTCTCGTCAGAGTAACACTCAGCCCACACACATAACAACTGCCAACTGGGTGTGGATTGATGACATTTGTGAGGTTCTTCAAAACTTTGAGTACTGCACCAACATGGTGAATGCTGATGATGCTATTGTCAGAGTAACCTTCCCGCTGATCTTTCTATTAAAACGTTCGCTGCAGAATTCCAAAGAGGCAGCTTTGAATGCCGAGCAGGTGGCTATGGAGCAAGATTTAACAGTGGCTGAATCCACACAGCCCAGCCTCACACAATATTCTCAAGCCACATTGGGTGATGACGAGGAACAGAAGGAGGAGGAGGAAAAGGAGTTCTTAGTCTGGGCTACAGAGGGGAATCCCAATCCCAGTTTATTCCTTGTCCAGCATCGATGGCCTGAAGTGGAGGAAGAGGAGGAGGAGGAGGAGGAGGAGGAGGCTAAGCCTCGTGAGGAGGAGAGAATGGTTATTGTTCTTCCTGGTGAGGACATCTAACATTTGACACCAAAGATGGCGCTGGCATTACTGTGATTGGCAAGCCAGCCTAGCATGTTCATTGACTGCAAATAAAGCGACAAACATGCTGTACGGGTCACTCGAATATACCGAAGCGAATACCTAATTACTCGCCGAGTAACGAATAGCCCGAATACTGTACTATTCGTGCAAGTAACGAATAGTGCTGAATGTATTCGCTCATCACTAATAGTTATGCATACTGAAGTTTTCAGTTATTTTGTCCCATTTGTTGCTTGCTTCACAATAAAAAAACCTAAGGGTATGTGCACACGTCCAGATTTCTTGCAGAAATTTCCTGAAGAAAACCGGAAATTTTCTGCAAGAAATCCGCATTTTTTTTTTGCGGTTTTTTTCCGTTTTTTTTCGTGTTTTTTTTAGCATTCTGCAAGCGTAATTAGCTTGCAGAATGCTAAAGTTTTCCAAGCGATCTGTAGCATCGCTTGGAAAACTGACTGACAGGTTGGTCACACTTGTCAAACATACTGTTTGACAAGTGTGACCAACTTTTTACTATAGATGCTGCTTATGAAGCATCTATAGTAAAAGATAGAATGTTTAAAAATAATTAAAAAATGCTTATACTCACCCAGACGATCTCCTCAGTGGCGTCCGTTCCTCTTCCTATAGCTGGTGTGTGCGCGCAGGACCTTCCATGACGTCGCGGTCATGTGAGCGGTCACGTGAGCATTCACATGACCGCTCACGACCAATCACAAGACAGTGACGTCATCACAGGTCCTTCACCGCACACCAGCTATAGGAACCGAAGAGGCAGCATGCAGCGGTGAGGCGGGAACACTGCGGGGGACATCGAAGGTGAGTATAGGGCTATTTATTTTAATTCTTTTATTTTTGACCAATTATATGGTGCCCAGTGCATGGAGGAGAGTCTCCTCTCCTCCACCCTGGGTACCAACCGCACATAATCTGCTTACTTCCCGCATGGTGTGCACAGCCCCGTGCGGGAAGTAAGCAGATCAATGGACTCCTAGGTGTGCGGAATCCCTGCAATTCCGCATTTTTAATGAACATGTTGCTTTTTTTTCCGTGATGCGATTTTTTTCGCGGAAAAAAATCGCAACATTTGCACAAAAAATGCGGAATACACTGTAAATAATAGGAGGCATATGTTTGCATTTTTTTCGCATTTTTATCACGTTTTTATAGCGAAAAGACGCGAAAAAAACGCTAAAAATCCTGAACGTGTGCACATGGCCTAAATGTTCACAGTTGTAGGCATGCTCTTTAGATGAACTGATGGAAACCTTGAAAAAAAACAGTACAATTCCAGGTTAGGAGGTAGCAAAACACAAAAAATTCCAAAGGGGGGGCGTGAATTCTTTTGCAAGCCATTGGGCCTGACAAATATTTTATTGATTACAAGGACATAAAAATGTACCATCTCACGACACAGTAAATATTAATGTTAGTCAGTTGTTGATATAGACGGTCTCCCAATTTAATGTTTCACTTTAGTGCGTTCTGTGTTATCTCAATACAAATTCTGCTTTTGCTTTGCTAACAGTAAAAAGTCTCGTTAGGCATCATAAGTACATTTACTACAATGCCTAATTTTGTATTATTTATGCCTGTGACTAAGATTTCTACTTTTTTCTGAACTTATTTATAACTAGATCAGGTAAAATACTTGATTTATTTTAAAACCGTTTGAAATCAAGAATCTAGTTAATCAGCATAAGATAATTGATGCAGAATTTTAATCTCATATAATGTGTCCTTGCAGATTATGTGCAGGATGGGACTAATCGGAGAGAACCAGATATGGGTCCCAGAGCCAGAATCTGTGGTATGTATAACAATAGAAAAATAAGAATGTACTGTATATTACATGACAAAATGATAGATAAATAGATAAATTCATTGTTTATCTATTTATAATTATTATAAATGGGTTTACTACCTTCCAATGGCTCTTACAATAAGTACACAATAGTTACAGTATTTTCATTGGATTTAACATTTATCTTTGCTGTGGATATATTCTCTTTCTAGAGATACCAGTTGAACAGTAAAACATAAAACATGATTTTACGCATCTCTAATGCTTAAGGGAGTATTTAATCAATGGTATAACAGAAAAAAGCACTGAATGTATGTTTTTGTAGTATTGATTTTTGTTATAAATCATTTCCTTTCTACATGATTCAGTATGATTACTCTCTTCAATATATAGTACTGTGAAAACTTTGAGGCAAGAATGATACAAGTAAAATACTTTTAACATAGAAGTGCTCATAGTTTATTTTTATTAATTAAACAAAAAATGAATGAACAAATAAGAAATCTAATGAAAATTAATATTTAGGTATTTGGCAGGGAGGTTGTTCCAGACATCTTGGAGAACTAACTACAGATCTTGTGTCTCTTCATGTAATCCCATGCAGACTCAATGATGTTAAGATGAGAGCTCTGTATGTGTCATATCATCACTTCTAGATTCATTGCTCTTCTTAATTCTAAAAATAGTTTTTAATGACAATGTATCTATGTTTTTGTCTGTTGCCCTACTGCAGGATACATTTTGAGCCCCATCAGACACCTTCCTGATGATATTGCATGATGGATAAGTATCTTACTGTATTTCTCAGCATTGAGGACACCCCTTAATCCTGACTAAATCCCCAACTCCATTTACTGAAATCTAGCTCTAAACTTGCAAGGAACCTCTACCATTTCTCACTTTTGCCTGCAGACACTCATTATTGTACTACTATGCAGCCTTTATTCGAATAAACTGCCTTCTGTTACCGACAAATATTGCACATTTTGACTCGTAAGTCCAGACCACCTGCTGCAATTTTTATGCACACCATTTCCTATGTTTTCTTAACATAGTTGAGTCATTTGATTATGTTTTTTTTGTCAAAGGTATGGTTTTTGTCTGAAATCTTTCTATAAGAAGCACTTTTAGCAAGACTACTCTGAGCACCAGATTGATGTAGATGGAACCCACTAGTTGCAGCCAGGTCTGAGCTAATTGCACTGCTGGACATCTTTCAATTTCAAAAGGAAATAAGCATGATGTGTCTTTCATATGCTGTACTAAGTTTGTGTGGTCAACCACTTCGTCAAATGTCCTCAATGTTGCCCATTTCTTTGTGGTGCAAAATACTTTTCCATTACACAATATCATCAGGGAGGCATCTGATTGATTCCAAATTTATTTTGCAGCAGGACAATGACCCCAAACATACAAAAGGTGTAAGTAAAGGTACCGTCACATTAAGCGACGCTGCAGCGATATAGACAACGATGCCGATCACTGCAGCATCGCTGTTTCGTCGTTGTGTGGTCGCTGGAGAGCTGTCACACAGACAGCTCTCCAGCGACCAACGATGCCGAAGTCCCTGGGTAACCAGGGTAAACATCGGGTTACTAAGGCTGGTTTCACACTTGCGTTTTTGTCTGCAGCGTTTTTTGCACAAAAAACGCATGCGTTTTTATTTCCTATATTTAACATTGAAAACGCATGCGTTTTTTTGCACATGCGTTTGGTCGCGTTTTCAAACGCATGCGTTTTTTGTCTGCATGCGTTCATTTTCAAAAATGCTACCTGCAGTATTTTCTTGCGCGTTTTTTTGCCGCGAAAAAACGCATGCGTTTTTTCGCGGCAAAAAAATGCATTGCTGTCTATGTAAACGCATGCGTTTTTAAGCACATGCGTTTGTTTGCGCTAAAAACGCATGCGTTTTTATAGAAAAAAAACAGAAAACACACTGAAAAGCCACCCACCACCATCAAGGTGATAAAGGGATCCAAACCCTAACCCTAACTCTACCCCTAACCTCACCCCTAACCGTTTAATGAACATTTTCTGACAGTCATATTGCCACGTATTTAAGTGCCACGTATCACGTATTTCAGTGCCACGTATGCCACGTGCCACGTATTTAAGTGCCACGTGCCACATATTTAAGTGCCACGTGCCACGTATTAAAGTGCCACGTGCCACGTGCCACGTATTTAAGTGGCACATATTTAATTGCCACGTGCCACGTATTTAAGTGCCACGTGCCACGTATTTCAGTGCCACGTATGCCACGTGCCACGTATTTAAGTGCCACGTGCCACATATTTAAGTGCCACGTATCACGTATTTCAGTGCCACGTATGCCACGTGCCACGTATTTAAGTGCCACGTGCCACATATTTAAGTGTCACGTGCCACGTATTAAAGTGCCACGTGCCACGTATTTAAGTGCCACGTGGCACATATTTAAGTGCCACATGCCACGTATTTAAGTGCCACGTGCCACGTATTTGAGTGCCACGTATTTAAGTACCACGTATTTCAGTGCCACGTATTTCAGTGCCACGTATTTCAGTCACGTTTAGGGTTAGGGTTAGGGGTAGGGTAGGGTTAGGGTTTTCTTGTTTTTTCTTGTGTTTTTCTATAAAAACGCATGCGTCTAAAAAACGCATGCGTTTTACCGCGTTTACATGCGTTTTTCACACATGCGTTTTTTTTAAAAAACGCATGCAGACAAAAACGCAAGTGTGAAACCAGCCTAAGCGCAGGGCCGCGCTTAGTAACCCGATGTTTACCCTGGTTACCAGTGTAAATGTAAAAAAAAACAAACACTACATACTCACATTCCGGTGCCTGTCACGTCCCCCGGCGTCCACTTCCCTGCACTCCTCCTGCATCCTGTGTAAGCGCCGCCGGAAAGCAGAGCGGTGACGTCACCGCTGTGCTCTGCTTTACGGCCGGCTGACAGTTCAGGGAAGCGGACGCCGGGGGACGCGACAGACACCGGAAAGTAAGTATGTAGTGTTTTTTTTTTTTTTACATTTACAATGGTAACCAGGGTAAATATCGGGTTACTAAGCGCGTCCCTGCGCTTAGTAACCTGATGTTTACCCTGGTTACCAGTAAAGACAGCGCTGAATCGGTGTCACACACGCCGACTCAGCGATGTCAGCGGGTGATCCAGCGAAGAAATAAGGTGCTGGCCTTCTAGCTCTGACCAACGATGTCACAGCAGGATCCAGATCGCTGCTGCGTGTCAAACACAACGATATCGCTATCCAGGACGCTGCAACGTCACGGATCGCTATCGTTATCGTTGTTAAGTTGTTCAGTGTGAAGGTACCTTAAGACTTCAGGGCAAAAAAGAACAAGGAGTCCTGGGTGTGATAATCTGTCACCACAAAGCACTAATCTCAACTGCATCAAGTCTGTCTGGGATTGCATACATAGACAAAAGGATTTGTGCAAGCATACGTCCACAGAAGATGTATGGTTAGTTCCCCAAGGTGTTTGGAACAACCTCTCTGCCGAGTTTCTTCAAACACAGAGCAAGTGTACCTAGAAGAATTCATATTTTGATGCTGTTTTGTAGGCAAAGTGTGGTCACCTCAAATATTGATTTAACTTAGATTTCTCTTTCTGTCATTCTCTCTCAAGATCTCCTATTTTCTATATAATCTGAGCCAGTCATCTACCCATCATACTTTGGCCATTGCCAAAATTGTTCATATCCTTAGGTTTGCTCATTACTTCTGCTTCCAACACATCAAGGTCGAGAACTCTGTTTGCTTGCTGCGTAACAAACAGTATCTATATTAGGATATCCTAAAATGTACACTGTAGTAATATTTGTACATCCCAATCCTTAATAGATGCCATTGTCACAAAGCAACAATGCTATTCACTTCAACTCAATGTATTTTATTGCTAGGTCTGATCAGTGTATTCCCAGGTCCAAAAAACCTGCCCACTTGTCACATTATTTTTGGCTGGTTGTATCGTGGTACTAATGTCATTTGTTATTGAGAATTTTATATATTAAGAAGAAATGGATGGTAGAAGTAGAGAAGCTTATTATTAACTCCTTCCTGACAAGGCCAATTTCCCTTTTTGTGCTTACGTTTTTCCCTCCCTTTCTTCCCAGAACCATAACTGTTGTATTTTTCTGTCCAAATAGACATATTAGGACTTGTTTATTGCAAAATGAGTTGTACCATTGAATTACACTATTCATTTTAACACACAGTGTACTGGAGAACGGAAAAAAAATTCCAAATAATCCGCCAATAATATTCTCCTCATTAGTACAATTATGTGGATGCAAACAAGTCCAGTTTTTATTATTTTAGTGAATAAAAAAATCAGACGTTTTAAAAAATGTTTTGGATTGTATTGTCATTTTCTGAGAACCGTAACATTTTCATTTTTTGGTCGGTGGAGCTGTAGTAGGGCTTATTTTTTGTGGGGGGAGTTAACGTTTTTATTGACGCCATTTTGGGAGAAATATGATGTTTTGAACACTTTTTACAGCATTTTTTGTGATATTGCAGTGACCAATGCAATGTTGGCAGTTTCAAATTTCTTTCTTTTTTCAAATCATGTTGATTAATTTTTTATTTTGATAGATCAGACTTTTTTGGTTGAAACCACATATGTATTTTATTGTTAGCTTTATTCTTAATTTGGGAAAAGGGGTGATTTGAACTTTGATTTTTTGCATTTTTTCATATTTTTTAAGATCTTTTTTACTTATGAATGTATTTATTAGTCTCCCACAATATTACTGCATATGGTAAAAATCAAGGTCTCCTTTGAAGCCCGACCACAGTCATGGTTTCAAGGGAGCTCCGTAATGACAAGAACAGAGGTCGTCAATAGACTCCTGGATGATAAGCAACTTATTGGTACCCCATGATCAAGTCACAGGCGTGCCGAAGAGCGCATAGAGTAACGCGACCCTAAGCTGATATAGTGTTAAAGCCACTGTCAGAGTTTGACAGTGGCATTTAACAGGTTAATGTGTACGGACGATGTCGGTAAGGGGTTAATATTATTATATTCTTGTCATTTGGCTATATACATGCTACTTCATTATTAGGACCAGTGTTATCTAATAATTTTGACATTGACAAACATATCCTAAAAGACCTATATAATCATTTGGAACTAATTCAATGAGTAACTTTCTAATTGTATTTCCTCACTATAGGATGTTCCAGCTCTGCCAATTCCAACAACCTTTTTGGAGCGAAACTTACCTTCTGCTCAAGGTTTCCTTAGATTCATTGGCTGTACCACCTTCTTAGCAACAGCTGCAGCTGGAGTTCTAGCCATCAAGAAGGGATATCTAAAGCTTGAACTTCAATTTTAGATCTTAACTTGATATAAAAATGTTTATTTACTGTGACATGAGAATCTAAACTAAAGCTGGCAGGCAGCTACTCCTCTATTTAGCATTGGAGATTTTATCACAGAGTATTGTGGTGGCAACAGGATTAAATACTGTATTGTAATAAACACATTTCATCACTACAATAATTTTATTTATTATTTCTGTGAAAAACTTTGACCAAAATCTTACATTTGTTTTTCAATGCAGTCAAAACCATTGTTTTTCTTCTGTATTATGTGAATAAGTTTATAACCCCTTCACGCCACAGCCCATTTTCATTTTTCATTTCCGTTTTTTCCTTTCCTTCTTCTCAGAACCATAACTTTTTTTATTTTTATTTCCAAAGAGACATCAGGGTTTGTTTTTTTGTGGGACGAGTTGTACTTTTGAATGATACCGTTCATTTTACCACAAAGTGTACTTGAAAACGGGAAAAAATTCTAAGTGAGGTGAAACAACATTTTTATTAGTACCATTTTGGGATAGATGTGACTTTTTGATCACTTGTTACAGCATTTTTTTGTGGAATTGCTGTGAACCAAAAAAAAAATTAATTTTGGTGTTCTTGATTTTTTTCCGTTTACGGTATTTATCAATCAAGTTAATTATTTTTATATTTTAATAGATTGGACTTTTTTCAGCAATACCAAATATATGTATTTTTTTAATTTTTTTATATCTTTATATTCACTGGGGTAAAGGAGTGTGATTTGAACTTGTATTTATTTATTTTTCATATTTTTTCAAACTTTTTTTTTACTTTCTACTCATTTTGTTAGTCCCCTTAGGAGCTTTGAAGATGCAATCGCTTGTGCTATATGGAGCGATGCTGAGGCATAATGTAGAAATCACAGTCTCTTTGAAGTTCTGCCACAGGCAGGGTTTCAAAGGAGTTCCATATTGACAGTCACGGGGGTCATCAGTTGACACCCGACTGTCATGACACAACATCGGTGACCTGCGATCACGTCACGGGCATGCCGATGGGCAGAAGGACACTCACACTCGTCGGCACAAGTTAAATGCCACTCTCAGATATTGATAACGGCATTTAACAGGTTAACAATACTGATGAGTGAACGTGCTCGCCACTACTCGGTACTCGCCCGAGTATCACTATGCTTGTTAGGAAGGCAGAGGAGTCTATGTGCACATATCCACATCAGTGCAAGGCATGCAGGCACTATATGTGTGTGTATAGATCTCACTGCTTACCTCGAAAAACTCCATTCCTGTCTGCTGCTGCATATTATATATATGTACTGTGCGTAGCTGCAGGTATCCGTGGCTATTTTATTAATTTTTTTGCACCTTATACCTGCTAATTTTAATAGACAGCAATCCATAGCCCCCTTTTTTCTACATTTATTTGCTTGGTCACACTGCAGACTACAGCCAGGTCATTGCAATAAAAGACAGTGAAGATCTGACAATTAAAAAAAAAACATTTTTGTCCCAGGCATCAAATGTGAGTGCGCAGAAAAATCTGGTCTTTTTTTTGGGTTCTATATTATTTTTTGAAGTGTCTTACAACATTTTTGGACACCATTTTGCGGTCCAAAAAATCTGTAGCTGGCCCAAAAACATTTAGCTACAGTTCTTATATTTATCACTGTGATTTGTACGCCACACGCATCGCATATCATTGCGCTAAGTATTATACAATTTTAATACTCCAATTTTTTTTGTGTCATAGCCTACTTATTGACACAATTTTGGTGGGCCAAAATAAATCAAGGCCACATTTTGATTAGTCTGTTATCTCCGTCTGACGCCTGGTCTATCTGTGGTGTCCAAATCCTCGCATTGCAGGCATACATTGCATTTTTTGGTCTGCTAGCCTTGGTCTATGCAGTATTTTGTGGTTAAAAAAAAACGCCACATGTTGAAACAGTCTGTTATCTCCGTTAGACGCTCGGTGTATCTGTGGTGTCCAAATCCTTGCTTTGCAGGCATACATTGCATTTTTTGGTCTGGTAGCCTTGGTCTATACAGTTTTTTGTGGTTAAAAAAATATTAAAAAAAAAACAGGCCACATATTGAAACAGTCTGTTGGTATCTCTGTCAGATGCCCGGTGTATCTTTGCAGGCACACATTGCATTTTTTGGTCTATACAGTCTTATGTGGTTAAAAAATATTTTTAAAAAAACAGGCTACATATTTAAACAGACTGTTATCTCCGTCAGATGACCAGTGTATCTGTGGTGTCCAAATCCTCGCTTTGCAGGCATACATTGCATTTTTTGGTCTGCTAGCCTTGGTCTAAACAGTATTTTGTGGTTTAAAAAATTTTAAAACAAAAAACAGGCCTCATATTGAAACAGTCTGTTATCTCAGTCAGACGCCCGATGTATCTATGGTGTCCAAACCCTTGCTTTGCAGGCATACATTCCAGGCTTTTGTATGCTACACTTGGTCTCTTCAGTATTTTTTGGTTATAAAAACTGAAAAAAATACAGGCCACATATTAAAACCGTGTGTTATCTCCGTCAGACACCTGGTCTATCTGTGGTCTCCAAATCCTTGCTTTTCAGTCATACATTCCACTTTTTGGTCTGCTATTCTTGGTCAATACAGTATTTGGTGGTTAAAATTTTTTTGCAAAATCCAGGCCACATATTGAAACAGTCTGTTATCTCAGTCACGTCTGGTCTATCTGTGGTCTCCAAATTTTTGCTTTTCAGGCATACAGTCCAGATTTTGTCTGCTAACCTTGATGTATGCATTATTTTATGGTTCAAAATTTTTTACAAAATACAGGTGACATATTGAAACTGTCTGTTATCTCAGTCACACGTCTGGTCTATCTGTGGTTTCAAAATCTTTTCTTTTCAGGCATATATTCCAGTTTTTGGTCTGCTACCCTTGGTGTATACAGTATTTTGTGGCTCAAAATTTTTTACAAAATACAGGCCACATATTGAAACAGTCTGTTATCTCAGTCACACGTCTGGTCTATCTGTGATGATGGTGGCCATCCCAAGGTACTCAGTCCCCAGTTGCCACTATTTCTCCCAGTGTGCCATATGGGTATTACACCAGCACGTGTCCCACAACATTACCTGTGCCCTCAATAATGCTGTTACTGGGAAAGTCCACCTAACCACGGCACATGGACAAGTGTTGTGGGTAGGGACGGTACATCTCACTGACTGCACACTGGGATAACATAGTGGAAGCTGGGACCCAGTCGGACCTTCAGATGGAACACATCCTCCCCACGCCGAGGATTGCGGGCCCTATGTCAATCAGGGTTGCCCCCACAGTCTACAGCTCCTACACCTCCTCCTCTTCAGCCTCCATCTCTGAAATGAGCACATCAAGCAGAAGCTGGAAGCACTGCAGCACTGCCTCAGGCAAGCGGCAACAGGCTGTGCTGAAGCTAATCTGCATAGGTGACAAACCGCACAATGCAGAAGAGTTGTGGACAGCACTTAAAGAGCAGTCAGATTTTTGGATGACACCACTGAAACTACAGCCAGGTATGTTCATGTGTGACAATGGTCAGAAACTGGTGGCGGCTCTGAAGCATGGTGAGCTCACACATGTACCTTGCCTGTCCCATGTGCTTAACCTCATCGTTCAATGTTTTCTCAAAAGATACCTGGAGCTGCTGCATCTGCTAGTGAAAGTACTCTGCCTGTCTGCCCATTTTAGAAAGTCACCTACAGCATCAGCCGCCCTTGCTGTGCTTCAGCAGAATTTGCAGCTTGTGGCTCACTGATTGGTGTGTGATGTCCCCACGCATTGGAACTCTACACTGCATATGTTGGAAAGGATGTGTGAGCAGAAGAGGGCAGTTGTTGACTACCAGCATCAACAAGGCCGTCGTTATTCAGTTCAGACTCCACACATAAGACCACAGGAGTGGACATGGATGTCAGACACATGTACCATCCTCCAAAACTTTGAGGACTTCACCAAGATGGTGAGCGGTGATGATGCCATAATTAGCATCACCATCCCGCTTCTCTGCATTCTGAAAACCTCTCTGCTCACAATTAAAGAGGATACATTTCAGGCGGAGCACGAGGACATAGAGCAAGGAACCATACAGGGTGATTACAATCAGCCCAGCATCATGTCGTCCCAACAAGCATTGGTAGATAATGAAGAGGAGGAGGAAGAACAGGAGTTACTTTCATGCGCTATAGACAGTACTACAAGCACAGCTGTCATACTGTCTGTTCAGCATGGATGGCCTGAGGACAGGGAGAAGGAGGAGGATGAGGAGGAGGAGGACAGCATGGTCAATCATCCTGTTGGTGAGGACACAGAAGTCTTGCCTGTTGGCAGTCTGGAACGCATGGCTGACTTTATGTTGCGCTGCTTTTCCCTTGACCATCGCATTATAAAAAAGTTTGGTGACACTCATAACTGGTAGGTGACACTTCTAGAACCACGCTACGAAGAGAACTTCAAATCTCCTCAAATCTTCAAATGGCAGACAGGTGTACTAAAATGTTGCAGTACCAGGGGTCCCTTGTAGCGGAATTACTTAAAAAAATTCCCATCTGTGAATGCTGGCAGCAGACGTCAGAGTTTGTTGTACAACCAAAGAGTCCAAGAGAGAGAGACAGAAGTTCAATCCAGCACAGGCAGGGGAACAATGGCAAAGTTCTGGGACAGTCATCTCAGACCCTTCCATATTGCCGCATCAGAGGCAAGGGGTGCTGTCACAAGAAGTGCAATGTTTGGGAAGATGCTGAGAGAGTACCTTGCAGATCGTACAAACGTCCTCCATGATTCCTCTGTGCCTTTTAATTATTGGGTACCCAAGCTGGACACATGGCATGAACTGGCTCTCTATGCCTTTGAGATTCTGGCCTGCCCTGCTGCTAGCGTTCTGTCAGAGCGGGGTTTTAGTGCTGCTGGTGGAATTATAACAGATAACCTCATCCGTCTGTCAACTGAAAATGCTGACAGACTGACTCTTATAAAAATGAACAAGGGCCGGATTGGGCAAGACTTCTGTACACCACCAAATGAAAACAGTGAAACATAACCTCAAATAGATTGTCTTTTTTGTGGAGGTGTATTCTTATGCACCTCTTCACAACCACACATGGGTATACGCTTCTTGATTTGGTCTGTTTGGTGTTATCCTCCTTCCTCAACATCTCATCATCTACCGCCACTAGATGACCAGGGTTGACGTGTTCCTTGCTGCTACAGCCTGTCCAATTCTTGGCAAGGGTGTCTGTGATGCCCATAAAATATTTTTTAAAAATGTACCCCTCATGGGGAAATATTTGTCAGCCCATGCACTTAGTGTATGTGCATTACAAATCTAGGAGACCCTGTTGTGAATTTGGTTTCTGGGCTCCCCCGGTGGTTACTGGTGGTACTGAACTTGTGTGCTTCATCTCCTCTGTTCACCTGTTTCCATCAGGATGTGGGAGTTTCTATTTAGCCTTGCTCCTCAGTCATTTCTATGCCGGCCAACAATGTTACCAGAAGCCTTTCTGTTGCATGTTCCTGCTCCTAGACTACTATCAGCTAAGTTGGACTTGTAGTCCTAAGATTGTTTTGCATTTTTGTTCCAGTTCTCTGTTTTTGAATATTTCTGAGGCTGGAAGCTCTTGTGAGCTGAAATTGCCACTCTGGTGTCATGAGTTGATATTAGAGTCTTAAAGTAATTTCAGGATGGTGTTTTGAAAGGGTTTTCAGCTGACTGTGAAGTTCCCTTTTCTGTCTTCCTACTATCTAGTAAGCGGACCTCAATTTGCTAAACCTATCTTCATACTTCGTATGTCATTTTCCTCTAAAATCACCGACAATATATGTGGGGGCTACTGTCTGCCTTTTGGGGAAAATTTCTCTAGAGGTAAGCCAGGTCTGTATTTTCCTCTGCTAGGGTCAGTCAGTCCTCCGGCTGGCGCTGGGCGTCTAGGGATAAAACGTAGGCACGCTACCCGGCCACTGTTAGTTGTGCGGTAGGTTTAGCTCACAGTCAGCTCGAGTTCCCATCTTCCAAGAGCTAGTCCTTTTGTATGCTTTACTACGGTCTCTTGCCATTGAGAACCATGACAGTTTGGCCAGCCTAGAGTTAAAATAATTGGCAGAAGAAAGGAGAGAAAAGAAGTCTGCAGAGAATTTTTTTTTTTTTTTTTTCTGAGCTTGCTCATTAGTTGATTCACTTGCATCTCTGCTTACTGCAGCCTTCGTCTCTCTCTCCTTCTAATCCTTGAATGGTTCTGATTTCACCTGATTAAAATGGATCCTCAGAGTTTAGCTATTGGTTTGGATAATCTCGCTATGAAGGTTCAAAGTTTACAGGATTTTGTAATTCATGCTCCTATATCTGAACCTAGAATTCCTTTACCTGAATTTTTCTCCGGGGATAGATCTCGCTTCCAGAATTTCAAACATAATTGTAAATTATTTTTGTCTCTGAGATCTCGCTCCGCTGGAGATCCTGTACAGCAGGTCAGTATTGTAATTTCCTTGCTCCGGGGCGACCCTCAGGATTGGGCATTTGCTTTGGCACCAGGGGATCCTGCGTTGCTCAATGTGGATGCGTTTTTCCTGGCTTTGGGGTTGCTTTATGAGGAACCTCATTTAGAGATTCAGGCTGAAAAAGCCTTGATGGCCCTGTCTCAAGGGCAAGATGAGGTTGAAATATACTGCCAAAAATTTCGTAAGTGGTCTGTGCTTACTCAGTGGAATGAGTGCGCCCTGGCGGCGAATTTCAGAGAGGGTCTCTCTGATGCCATTAAAGATGTTATGGTGGGGTTCCCTGTGCCTACAGGTCTGAATGAGTCCATGACAATGGCTATTCAGATTGATCGGCGTTTGCGGGAGCGCAAACCTGTGCACCATTTGGCGGTGTCTACTGAGAAGGCGCCAGAGATTATGCAATGTGATAGAATTCTGTCCAGAAGCGAACGACAGAATTTTAGGCAGAAAAATGGGTTATGCTTCTATTGTGGTGATTCAACTCATGTTATATCAGCATGCTCTAAACGTACTAAGAAGGTTGATAAGTCTGTTTCAATTGGCACTTTACAGTCTAAGTTTATTCTATCTGTGACCCTGATTTGCTCTTTATCGTCTATTACCGCGGACGCCTATGTCGACTCTGGCGCCGCTTTGAGTCTTATGGATTGGTCCTTTGCCAAACGCTGTGGGTTTAATTTAGAGCCTCTGGAAGTTCCTATACCTCTGAAGGGTATTGACTCCACGCCATTGGCTAGTAATAAACCACAATACTGGACACAAGTAACTATGCGTATTAATCCGGATCACCAGGAGATTATTCACTTCCTTGTGTTGTATAATCTACATGATGTGTTGGTGCTTGGATTGCCATGGCTGCAATCTCATAACCCAGTCCTCGACTGGAAAGCAATGTCTGTGTTAAGCTGGGGATGTCAGGGGACTCATGGGGACGTACCTTTGGTTTCCATTTCGTCATCTATTCCCTCTGAGATTCCGGAATTTTTATCTGATTATCGTGACGTTTTTGAGGAGCCTAAACTTGGTTCACTACCTCCGCACAGAGATTGCGATTGTACTATAGATCTGATTCCGGGCAGTAAGTTTCCAAAGGGTCGTTTATTTAATCTATCTGTGCCTGAACATGCTGCTATGCGGGAATATATTAAGGAGTCCTTGGAAAAGGGACATATTCGTCCTTCGTCATCTCCCTTAGGAGCCGTTTTTTTCTTTGTATCTAAAAAAGATGGCTCTTTGAGGCCGTGTATTGATTATCGGCTTTTGAATAAAATCACGGTTAAATATCAGTATCCTTTGCCACTGCTTACTGATTTGTTTGCTCGAATAAAGGGGGCCAAGTGGTTCTCTAAGATTGATCTTCGTGGGGCGTATAATTTAGTGCGAATTAAGCAGGGGGATGAGTGGAAAACCGCATTTAATACGCCTGAGGGCCATTTTGAGTATTTAGTAATGCCTTTTGGTCTTTCAAATGCCCCTTCAGTCTTTCAGTCTTTTATGCATGACATTTTCCGTGAATATTTGGATAAATTTATGATTGTGTATCTGGATGATATTTTGATTTTTTCGGATGACTGGGACTCTCATGTCCAACAGGTCAGGAGGGTTTTTCAGGTTTTGCGCTCTAATTCCTTGTGTGTAAAGGGTTCTAAGTGTGTTTTTGGGGTTCAAAAGATTTCGTTTTTGGGGTATATTTTTTCCCCCTCTTCCATTGAGATGGACCCTGTCAAGGTTCAGGCTATTTGTGATTGGACGCAACCCTCTTCTCTTAAGAGCCTTCAGAAGTTTTTGGGCTTTGCTAATTTTTATCGTCGATTTATAACTGGTTTTTCTGATGTTGCTAAGCCGTTGAATGATTTGACTAAGAAGGGTGCTGATGTTGCTGATTGGTCCCCTGCTGCTGTGGAGGCCTTTCGGGAGCTTAAGCGCCGCTTTTCTTCCGCCCCTGTATTGCGCCAGCCTGATGTTACTCTTCCTTTTCAGGTTGAGGTCGACGCTTCAGAAATCGGAGCTGGGGCGGTTTTGTCGCAGAAAAGTTCCGACTGCTCCGTGATGAGACCTTGCGCGTTCTTTTCTCGTAAATTTTCGCCCGCTGAGCGAAATTATGATATTGGTAATCGGGAGCTCTTGGCTATGAAGTGGGCTTTTGAGGAGTGGCGTCATTGGCTTGAGGGGGCTAGACATCAGGTGGTGGTATTGACCGACCACAAGAATTTGATTTATCTTGAGTCTGCCAGGCGCCTGAATCCTAGACAGGCGCGCTGGTCGTTATTTTTCTCTCGGTTTAATTTTGTGGTTTCTTACCTACCGGGTTCTAAAAATGTGAAGGCGGATGCCCTTTCTAGGAGTTTTGAGCCTGATTCCCCTGGTAATTCTGAACCTACAGGTATCCTTAAGGATGGAGTGATATTATCTGCTGTTTCCCCAGACTTGCGACGGGTCTTGCAGGAGTTTCAGGCGGATAGACCTGATCGTTGCCCGCCTGGTAGACTGTTTGTTCCGGATGATTGGACCAGTAGTCATCTCGGAGGTCCATTCTTCTGCGTTAGCTGGTCATCCTGGAATCTTTGGTACCAGGGATTTGGTGGCTAGGTCCTTCTGGTGGCCTTCCCTGTCGCGAGATGTGCGAGGTTTTGTGCAGTCTTGTGATGTTTGTGCTCGGGCCAAGCCTTGTTGTTCTCGGGCTAGTGGATTGTTGTTATCTTTGCCTATTCCGAAGAGGCCTTGGACTCACATCTCCATGGATTTTATTTCTGATCTCCCTGTTTCTCAGAAGATGTCTGTCATCTGGGTGGTGTGTGACCGTTTCTCTAAGATGGTCCATTTGGTCCCCTTGCCTAAATTGCCTTCCTCATCCGAGCTGGTTCCTCTGTTTTTTCAAAATGTGGTTCGCTTGCATGGTATTCCGGAGAATATCATTTCTGACAGGGGAACCCAATTCGTGTCTAGATTTTGGCGAGCGTTCTGTGCTAGGATGGGCATTGATTTGTCTTTTTCGTCTGCTTTCCATCCTCAGACTAATGGCCAGACCGAGCGAACTAATCAGACCTTGGAGACTTATTTGAGGTGTTTTGTGTCTGCGGATCAGGATGATTGGGTTGCCTTTTTGCCCTTGGCGGAGTTTGCCCTCAATAACCGGGCTAGTTCTGCCACCTTGGTTTCTCCTTTCTTCTGTAATTCGGGGTTTCATCCTCGTTTCTCTTCCGGTCAGGTGGAGTCTTCGGATTGTCCTGGAGTGGATGCTGTGGTGGAGAGGTTGCATCAGATTTGGGGGCATGTGGTGGACAATTTGAAGTTGTCCCAGGAGAAGACTCAGCAGTTTGCCAACCGCCGTCGTCGTGCTGGTCCTCGTCTTTGTGTTGGGGACTTGGTGTGGTTGTCTTCTCGTTTTGTCCCTATGAAGGTTTCTTCTCCTAAGTTTAAGCCTCGGTTCATCGGCCCGTACAAGATATTGGAGATTCTTAACCCTGTGTCCTTTCGTTTGGACCTCCCTGCATCTTTTTCTATTCATAATGTCTTCCATCGGTCATTGTTGCGCAGGTATGAGGTACCGGTTGTGCCTTCCGTTGAGCCTCCTGCTCCGGTGTTGGTTGAGGGTGAGTTGGAGTACGTTGTCGAGAAGATCTTGGACTCCCGTGTTTCCAGACGGAGACTTCAGTATTTGGTCAAGTGGAAGGGCTACGGTCAGGAGGATAATTTTTGGGTGACAGCCTCTGATGTTCATGCCTCCGATTTGGTCCGTGCCTTTCATAGGGCTCATCCTGATCGCCCTGGTGGTTCTGGTGAGGGTTCGGTGCCCCCTCCTTGAGGGGGGGGTACTGTTGTGAATTTGGTTTCTGGGCTCCCCCGGTGGTTACTGGTGGTACTGAACTTGTGTGCTTCATCTCCTCTGTTCACCTGTTTCCATCAGGATGTGGGAGTTTCTATTTAGCTTTGCTCCTCAGTCATTTCTATGCCGGCCAACAATGTTACCAGAAGCCTTTCTGTTGCATGTTCCTGCTCCTAGACTACTATCAGCTAAGTTGGACTTGTAGTCCTAAGATTGTTTTGCATTTTCGTTCCAGTTCTCTGTTTTTGAATATTTCTGAGGCTGGAAGCTCTTGTGAGCTGAAATTGCCACTCTGGTGTCATGAGTTGATATTAGAGTCTTAAAGTAATTTCAGGATGGTGTTTTGAAAGGGTTTTCAGCTGACTGTGAAGTTCCCTTTTCTGTCTTCCTACTATCTAGTAAGCGGACCTCAATTTGCTAAACCTATCTTCATACTTCGTATGTCATTTTCCTCTAAAATCACCGACAATATATGTGGGGGCTACTGTCTGCCTTTTGGGGAAAATTTCTCTAGAGGTAAGCCAGGTCTGTATTTTCCTCTGCTAGGGTCAGTCAGTCCTCCGGCTGGTGCTGGGCGTCTAGGGATAAAACATAGGCACGCTACCCGGCCACTGTTAGTTGTGCGGTAGGTTTAGCTCACAGTCAGCTCGAGTTCCCATCTTCCAAGAGCTAGTCCTTTTGTATGCTTTACTACGGTCTCTTGCCATTGAGAACCATGACAAGACCCGCTCCTTTACATTGGGCCTATTTTTTATTGAGGCCTTCTTCAACATCTCATCATTCACCGCCACTAGATCACCAGGGTTAACATGTTCCGTGCTGCAACAGCCAGTCCAATTTTTGGCAATGGTGTCTATTGTTAGGGCTAGCGGAATGCATCGAATAAATAGATGAAGTTATTGGTGCGTTCGCAGCCCGGGGTCCACTGTGCAGGAGGAACCTGCTGCTAGCAAATGGCACTATATGGCGGTATAAGCAAACTCAGTTGCTTCACGGAGTCGCCGACAAAAGAAAGCACTGTGCCCTGTTAGACTCACAGGAGTACACAGCTAACTGCTGAGCTGATAGCAGTCAGTGGTCTTGCACACACACAAACTCCTCACCGGAGGTGCTGGTATACTAGGGGCTTATTTCAGCCGGGACCCTGAATACATACACACAAAACTCCTCACCGGAGGTGCCGGTATTCTAGGGGCTTATTTCAGCTGGGGCCCTAAATACATACACACAAGACCACACTGGCGCAAAGCACATAACATAGATTGATACTAGCATATGGCCGTGCGGTCATGCGAACCTTTTATAGCTAGTAGAACAAAATTCCACTGGTGCATATAAAGGTATCTCCAAAGGGAAAAATCCCACTTTGGTAGACCAAACCACATAACTCTGGACACTCCAAAACTACCATAGATCCTACACAAAACTAAAGGAGTGTATTGTCCAAACCAATTATAATAAAATCAATATTTTATTAATAGATACAAAATTCTCATAATAATAATCAATATATAGAAACAAACATGAAAAGGCACAAACGTCAACTCATGTGGAGAAAAAGCACTACAACTGTAAAAACAGAATAGGTTGATGAACTAGTCAACAGGGGTGTCTCTAATATATGCAGCACTGCCCTATACAGTATGATCTAAGTATAGCCTAGTGCACATGGTAAAGCATAAATCTAGATGTCAGTATTTCCACATATATCATGGGCATAAATACCCCTCAATCCAATAGTGCACAAGATAAGGTATAAAGAGTAACAGAAAATCCCTTTAACCCCTTCATGACCTTGGGATTTTCCATTTTTCCGTGTTCGTTTTTCGCTCCCCTCCTTCCCAGAGCCATAACTTTTTTATTTTTCTGTCAATTTGGCCATGTGAGGGCTTATTTTTTGCAGGACAAGTTGTACTTTTGAACGACATCATTGGTTTTAGCATGTCGTGTACTAGAAAACGGTAAAAAAATTCCAAGTGCAGTGAAATTGCAAAAAAAGTGCAGTCCCACACTTGTTTTTAGTTTGGATTTTTTGCTAGTTCACTAAATGCTAAAACTGACCTGCCATCATGATTCTCCAGGTCAGTACGAGTTCATAGACACCTAAAATGTCTAGGTTATTTTTTACCTAAGTGGTGAAAAAAATTCCAAACTGCTAAAAAAAAAATAAAAATAAATAAAAAAAAATTGCGCCATTTTCCGATACTCGTAGCGTCTCCATTTTTCATGATCTCCGGTCGGTTGAGGGCTTATTTTTTGCGTAACTAGGGGGCGTTTTTAATGATTCCAATTCGGTGCAGATACGTTCTTTTGATCGCCCGTTATTGCATTTTAATGCAATGTTGCGGCGACCAAAAAAACGTAATTATGGCGTTTTGATTTTTTTTCTCGTTACGCGGTTTAGCGATCAGGTTAATGTTTTTTTTTTATTGATAGATCGGGCGATTGTGAACATGGCGATACCAAATATGTTTAGGTTTGATTTTTTTTTATTGATTTATTTTGATTGGGGCAAAAGTGGGGTGATTTAAACTTTTATATTTTTTTTATTTTTTTCACATTTTTTTTAACTTTTTGTTTTAACTTTTGCCATGCTTCAATAGCCTCCATGGGAGGCTAGAAGCAGGCACAGCACGATCGCCTCTGCTACATAGCAGCGATCTGCTGTTCGCGGCGGGTTCAAAACAGGTGACATGTCCCGGCTTTGATGTGGGCTCACAGTGGAGCCCTGCATCAAAGCAGGGGAGCTGACCTCGGACGTACTATCCCGTCCGAGGTCAGTAAGGGGTTAAAGACCGTTCATCTTACCCATGTTAGTATCTGCCAGTGTGTGCTCCACAGCAGCCCTGACGTGCGTTTCGTAAGGGTAAGATGAACGGTCTTTAAAGGGATTTTCTGTTACTCTTTATACCTTATCTTGTGCACTATTGGATTGAGGGGTATTTATGCCCATGATATATGTGGAAATACTGACAGAGGCGGGAACTCGACCCCTAACATTACCCCCCTCCTAGGGCCCCCTCCTTGGACCCCGCTACGCTCGAAGGCAGCAATGAGCTGCGGAGCCTGAATGTGCTCAGCAGGCTCCCAGGACCTGTCCTCAAGACCATAACCCTTCCAGTCCACCAAATAAATTTTTTTTGCCAGGTACCACCTTGCACCGATGTCCCAGCAGATGACTCGGAAAACCGGGACATGTATACGGGCTTCAAGAGGGACACATGAAAGGTGTGGCGGAAGGGCCAGACGGTAGACCACAGGGTTAACTTGTTTGACTTCATTGAAGGGGCCCAAGTAACGAGGTGCAAACTTAGTGGACTCAACTCGCAGCCTGATGTTATGGGCGGAGAGCCACACTAAGTCTCCAGGAGCAAAGGTCGGAGCGGGGCACCGATGTGCATTGGCGGAGGACCTCATTCTCTCCTTGGAGGCCCGAATGGCATCCTGAGTACGGTCCCAAATGTCCCGTGCCTCCACAGCCCAGTCTGCCACCCTGGAGTCGGCAGAAGACACGGACATAGGCACAGGAACCCGCAGATGCTGAAGGTAGTTAAGGAGGAATGGGGTCTGTCCAGTGGAGTCAGCTACAGCATTGTTCAGCACAAACTCCACCCATGATAGCAAGGATGCCCAGTCATCCTGCCTGGCTGAAACAAAATGTCACAGATATGTGACCAAGGTCTGGTTGGCCCTCTCTACCAACCCATTCGTCTCGGGATGTTATGTAGAAGAGAGATTCAACTCAATGCTGACAAGACAACAAAGCTCTCTCCAGAACCGAGACGTAAACTGGGGACCCCGGTCACTGACAATTTTGTCCGGCATACCATGTAGGCAGAAGATGTGTTTTATAAACAACGCTGCCAAAGCCCATGCAGAAGGTAGCCGTGGAAGCGGCACCAAGTGCACCAATTTAGAAAAATGGTCGGTGATAACCCAAATGATGGTGCAGCCATGAAACTTGGGTAAGCCCACCACAAAGTCCATCCCGACCATCTCCCAGGGCCTGTCTGCCACCAGTAAGGGATAAAGTAACCTAGCTGGCCGTTGTCGAGGATACTTATTTTTGGTGCAGGAGACACATGCCCGAAAATAATCTCCAATGTCACGGACCATATGCGGCCACCAGTATGTCCTCGCCAGCAGCTCAGATGTCCTCTTTATCCCAAAATGTCCACACACCCTGGACGAATGAGCCCAAGAGAGAACCTCTGGTCGCAAATTAGTAGGTACAAAAGTCTTGCCCGGAGGCACTGACTCTAGTGAAACTAGAGCCACGGTTCTCAGGCTCTCAGAAAGGGCAATAAGCCTAGGCTCCCCTTCCTCCTCATCAGAAGACACAACTGAGTGAGAGAGAGCAGAGAATGTTCTTCTCCCCAGAGAGATAATTGTTATGATCCGGTGACCTTGGAGCCGCATGAAACTTTCTCTGGAGTCGTTGGAACCTGTACTGACCGCAAATCCTGAACTAACACTGCAACTAGAAGTAGCCGTGGGGTGTGCCTAACAAACCCTAGACACCTCGACACAGCGGAGGACTAAATACCCCTATAGATAGAAATAGGAATACTACCTTGCCTCAGAGCAGACCCCCAAAGGATAGGCAGCCCCCCACAAATATTGACTGTGAGTAGGAGAAGAAAAGACAGGTAGAAAACAGGATTTAGCAAAAGAGGCCACTCTAGCTAAATAGGAAAGGATAGGACAGATTACTAGGCGGTCAGTAATAAAACCCTTTCAAAAATATCCACCGCAGATAATACCAAAAATTCCACAATCTAACTAAAGATGTGGAATGAATATCTGCAACCCCAGAGAATCCAACAAGACTAAGAAAATACTGACACAATCTAAGCTGGACAAGAAAACACAAAGAATAGCACTGAATAATGAAGCACACAGCATGTGTGCCACAGAAAAAAAAAACAGACACTTATCTTTGCTGATTTGGAAGAAAGGCAGGAGGAACAAGGCAGAGGTCAACACCTCCCAACAACAATTGACAACTGGCAAGGACTAATGAATCCTGCACACCTAAATACCCCAGTCAGAACTGCAATCAGCAGACACACCTGACCAGGACTGCAACCCAGGGACAACTGCATTACCACCTACTACCATCGGAGGGAACCCAAAAGCAGAATTCACAACAGTACCCCCCCTTGAGGAGGGGTTACCGAACCCTCACCAGCGCCCCCAGGCCGATCAGGACGAGCCAGATGAAAGGCATGGACCAAATCAGCAGCATGGACATCAGAATCAAAAACCCAAGAATTATCCTCCTGGCCATAACCCTTCCATTTGACAAGATACTGAAGCCTCCGCCTCGAAAAACGAGAATCCAAAATCTTCTCAACCACATACTCCAACTCCCCATCAACCAAAACAGGGGCCGGAGGATCAACAGAGGGAACAACGGGCACCACATATTTCCGCAATAAAGATCTATGGAAGACATTATGGATAGCAAAAGAGGCCGGAAGCGCCAATCGAAAAGACACCGGATTAATAATCCCAGAAATCCTATAAGGACCAATAAACCGAGACTTAAACTTAGGGGAAGAAACCTTCATAGGAACATGACGAGAAGACAACCAAACCAAATCCCCAACCCGAAGCCGGGAACAAACACACCAACGGCGGTTAGCAAAACGTTGAGCCTCCTCCTGAGACAACACCAAATTGTCCACCACATGAGCCCAAATCTGCTGCAACCTGTCAACCACAGAATCCACACCAGGACAGTCAGAAGGCTCAACCTGCCCAGAAGAAAAACGAGGATGAAAACCAAAATTACAAAAAAAAGGCGAAACCAAAGTAGCCGAACTAGCCCGATTATTAAGGGCAAACTCGGCCAATGGCAAAAAGGCCACCCAATCATCCTGATCAGCAGACACAAAGCATCTCAAATAAGTCTCCAAAGTCTGATTAGTTCGCTCGGTCTGGCCATTTGTCTGAGGATGAAATGCAGAAGAAAAAGACAAATCAATGCCTAGCACAAAAGGCCCGCCAAAACCTAGAAACAAACTGGGAACCACTGTCGGACACAATATTCTCCGGATTACCATGCAAACAAACCACATGCTGAAAAAACAACGGAACCAACTCTGAAGAGGAAGGCAAGTTAGGCAAAGGCACCAAATGAATCATCTTAGAAAACCGGTCACAAACAACCCAGATAACCGACATCCTCTGGGAAATCGGAAGATCAGAAATAAAATCCATAGAAATATGCGTCCAGGGCCTCTCAGGGACCGGCAATGGCAAAAGTAACCCACTAGCACGGGAACAACAAGGCTTAGCCCGCGCACAAGTCCCACAGGACTGCACAAAAGAACGCACAACACGTGACAACGAAGGCCACCAAAAGGATCTACCAACCAAATCTCTGGTACCAAAAATACCAGGATGACCAGCCAACACAGAACAGTGAACCTCAGAAATCACTCTACTAGTCCATCTGTCAGGAACAAACAATTTCCCCACAGGACAGCGGTCAGGTCTATCAGCCTGAAATTCCTGAAGAACCCGCCGTAAATCAGGGGAAATGGCAGAAAGGACCACCCCTTCTTTCAAAATGCCGACCAGTTCAAGGACCTCAGGAGAATCAGGCAAAAAACTCCTAGAAAGGGCATCAGCCTTAATATTCTTAGAACCCGGAAGATACGAAACCACGAAATCAAAACGGGAAAAAAAACAAGGACCGTCGAGCCTGTCTAGGACTCAGCCGTTTGGCAGACTCGAGGTAAATCAAATTCTTATGATCGGTCAGGACCACAATACGGTGCTTAGCTCCCTCAAGCCAATGTCGCCACTCTTCAAATGCCCACTTCATAGCCAACAACTCCCGATTGCCGACATCATAATTGCGTTCAGCAGGCGAAAACTTGCAGGAGAAGAAGGCACACGGTTTCATCAAAGAACCAACAGAATCCCTCTGAGACAAAACAGCCCCTGCCCCAATCTCAGAAGCGTCAATCTCAACCTGAAACGGAAGAGAAACATCTGGTTGGCGCAACTCCGGAGCAGAAGTAAATCGTCGTTTAAGCTCCTGAAAGGCAGAGACAGCCGCAGAGGACCAATTCGCCACATCAGCGCCTTTTTTGTCAAATCGGTCAAGGGTTTAACCACGCTGGAGAAGTTAGCAATGAAACGGCGATAAAAATTTGCAAAAACCAAAAATTTCTGAAGGCTCTTCACGGATGTAGGTTGAATCCAATCATGAATGGCCTGAACCTTAACCAGATCCATCTCCATAGATGAGGGAGAAAAAATAAAGACCAAAAAAGAAACCTTCTGCACCCCAAAGAGACACTTAGACCCCTTCACAAACAAAGCATTGTCACGAAGGATCTGAAATACCATCCTGACCTGTTCCACATGAGACTCCCAATCATCGGAAAAAATCAAAATATTGTCCAAATGTACAATCAAGAATTTATCAATATAAGTCCGGAAGATATCATGCATGAAGGATTGAAAAACAGATGGAGCATTAGTGAGCCCGAATGGCATCACAAGGTATTCAAAATGGCCTTCGGGCGTATTAAACACAGTTTTCCATTCATCACCCTGCTTAATACAAACAAGATTATATGCCCCCCGAAGGTCAATCTTCGTAAACCAACTAGCCCCCTTAATCCTAGCAAACAAATCGGAAAGCAAAGGTAACAGGTATTGAAACTTGCCCATGATCTTATTCAAGAGGCGATAATCAATACAAGGTCTCAAGGAGCCATCCTTCTTAGCAACAAAAAAAACCTGCTCCCAACGGTGAAGAAGATGGCCGAATATGCCCTTTCTCCAAAGACTCCTTAACATAACTCTGCATGGCGGTATGTTCAGGCACAGACAGGTTGAAAAGTCGGCCCTTAGGAAACTTACTGCCTGGAATCAAGTCAATGGCACAATCACAGTCCCTGTGCGGTGGAAGGGAACTGGACTTGGGCTCATCGAATACATCCTGAAAATCAGACAAAAACTCTGGAATTTCAGAAGAGGAAGAAGAGGAGATTGACATCAAAGGAACATCATTATGAACCCCCTGACAACCCCAACTAGTCACAGACATAGACTTCCAATCCAACACAGGATTATGTACCTGCAACCACGGAAAACCCAGCACGATAACATCATGCAAATTATGCAACACCAGAAATCGACAATCTTCCTGATGGGCTGGCGCCATGCACATGGTCACCTGTGTCCAAAACTGGGGCTTATTTTTAGCCAAAGGTGTAGCATCAATCCCCCTTAAAGGAATAGGGTTCTGCAAAGACTGCAAGGCAAAACCACAACGCCTAGCAAACTCAAAATCCATTAAGTTCAAGGCGGCGCCTGAATCCACAAACGCCATGACAGAAAATGATGACAATGAGCATATCAAGGACACCGATAACAGAAATTTAGGTTGTACTGTACTGATGGTAAATGAACTAGCGATCCTTTTTGTCCGCTTAGGGCAGACTGAAATGACATGAGAAGCGTGCAATTAGGCATTCAGGACCTGAAATTACGTCACGGCTTGCTGTGATTGGTCGCGTCGCGGTCACATGGGCGGCACGCAACCAATCACAAGCCGTGACGTAATTTTAAAATGCGTGCGTTTCCTGCCTCCCGTGACATCACGGCTTGTGATTGGTCGCGTCGCCCATGTGACCGTTACGCGACCAATCACAAGCCGGAACGCAATTTTAAAATCCTGAATGCCTAGAATTAGGCATTGAGGACCTGAAAATTACGTCACGGCTTGCTGTGATTGGTCGCGTCGCGGCCACATGGGCGGCACGCGACCAATCACAAGCCGTGACGTCACGGAAGGAAGTAAACGCGCGCATTTTAAGCAAAGAGCGCTGCCGGTTCCCTCGGTGAGGTCCAGGCTGCGTCGGAGAGGTGAGTATAGCAATATTTTTTATTTTAATTCTTTATTTTACACATTAATGTTGTTTCGATACCGATACCCGATACCACAAAAGTATCGGATCTCGGTATCGGAATTCCGATACCCGCAAGTATCGGCCGATACCCGATACTTGCGGTATCGGAATGCTCAACACTAATTGGGACATAGCCTCCATTTCTGGGAGAGAGAGGGGATAGACCCGTCCCCGAGGAGGTTCTGCTCCAGGCATGAGATCAATAGGACAGTCATAGGGGCAGTGAGGCGAAGTGTCTCCACAGCCTTTTTGGAGAACACGTCTGCATAGGACCAATAGCACTTGGGAAGGGAAGTAAGATCTGCGGGTATCTCAGTAGTGGTAACCTGAACGCACTGCCTCACACATCTGCCCTTACATGATTCACTCCAACCAAATATCCTCCCAGAGGTCCATTCAATATGTGGGGAGTGGAAACAGAGCCAGGGTATTCCCAGCAGAATCTCGTCTATTCCATGACAAGAAGGGAAATAATCTCCTGATGGGAAGGGGACATGGATAATGTGAAAGGGATAGTCTGATGTGTGATTTGTGAGGGCAGTGTCGACCCATTCACTACTCGAACAGTCACCGGTTTGGCGAGCATCACCAGAGGTATTGCGTGGCGGTGAGCAAAGGCAGAGGACATGAAATTCCCCTCTGCTCCTGAGTCCACACAAAGCTCGACTGTTAGAGTGGATGAGCCTAAAGTGATTGTCCCTTTAAAGGACAGCTTGGAGGAAAATGTCACTGTGTCTAGTGAACCTCCTCCAATGGTTACTAGACACGATCGTTTCCCGACCGCTGTGGACATTTATTAGCATAATGTCCTACCTGTTGGCAAATATTACAAACCATGGGTACTCGAGCGGCCCGAGACTTAGGTCTCACTCGAGAAACCTCCATGGCCTCTTGGGACTCGGACACCTGAACGGAAGATTCTAGAGGTCTGGCGAAGGTGGGAGCCAGCCGGAACCTCTGCCTACACTGGGCCACTCTAACCTCCGCTCGTTAAAATGGAGGTTGATGCAGGTAGATATTATAATGAGCTCCTCCAGTGTGGCAGGAATCTCCCTGGTGGCCAAAGCGTCCTTCACATGGTCTTCCAGTCCTTTCCAGAACACCGGAACAAGGACTTTATCTGGCCACTCCAGCTCTGAGGCCAGAGTCCGGAACTGGACGGTGAACTGGCTGACCATGGACGAACCCTGTGTTATTGCCAACAGTTGGAGCGCCGTATTGTAAGTGACACGAGGTCCTAAAAACACCTGTTTCAGAGAGTCCAGGAAGAGAGGAGCACTCTGCACCACATGATCATTGCGCTCCCACAGCAGCGTTGTCCACTCCAACACCCTGCCCGACAAAAGGGATAAGATAAAACCCACTTTCGCCCGTTCCGTAGGAAAGCGTGCAGTCAGAAGCTCTAGATGTATGGAGCACTGACTCACAAATCCCCAACATTGCTTACTGTCACCAGCAAACTTGTCTGGAAGCGGGAGACGGGATAAAGTCGGAGCAGGGGTGGCAGAGGACAAACTGGCTGCAGCCACACTAGCACCCTGAACAGCGACTGCAGTAACATCCACAGCTGAGGTTGTGCGTTCTAGAGCTGCCAACCTACCCTCCAGCTGCTGGATGTACCGCTGTAGACGCTGATCATCTGCCATTTCCTAGCCAGATCCTGGCGCTAGTATTCTGTTAGGGCTAGCAGAATGCACCGAGTAAATAGATGAAGTTATTGGTGCGTTCGCAGCCCCGGGGTCCACCATGCAGGAGGAACCTGCTGCTAGCAAATGGCACTATATGGCGGTATAAGCGAACTCTGTTGCTTCACAGAGTCGCCGACAAAAGAAAGCACTGTGCCCTGTTAGACTCACAGGAGTACACAGCTAACTGCTGAGTTGATAGCAGTCAGTGGTCTTGCACACACACAAACTCCTCAACGGAGGTGCTGGTATTCTAGGGGCTTATTTCAGCCGGAACCCTGGATATATACACACAAAACTCCTCACCGGAGGTGCCGGTATTCTAGGGGCTTATTTCAGTCAGGGCCCTAAATAAATACACACAAGACCACACTGGCGAAAAGCACATAACAAAGATTGATACTAGCACATGGCCGTGCGGTCATGTGAACCTTTTATAGCTGCAGCAACTTCAGAACCTTCCCAGAGGGATCAATGGGAGGCTGCCACGGAACATGAGCAACTTCAGGACCTTCCTAGAGGACCAATGGGAGTTGCTGCAGTACCTGAGCATGTGACAGTTGATCTCCAATGAGAGGTCTCTGGGCATGCTCAGAAGGGGAAAAGTAGGGCTTAGTCCCAAAGACGTCTGCTTGCTGCTGACCAGTAATGGCTACAATGGCAAAAGCTGGTAAGGCAGCAATAACCCTTTGCACAGTATCAGACTGAGCGAGACGCTGGGACCGATGCTTCCACTGAGCAGGCTCCACTGCGGCAGGAAAAGAATGGGAGACCGCAGCAGAGATGGCTTGAGATTCCCCCTGTGCAGAGGAGGGAACTCGACCCCTAACATCTATGATGCCCCCCAAATTTTTTTTTTAAATGTACCCCTCCATGAGGAAATGTTTGTCAGACAATGCACTTTGTGTATGGGCATTACAAGTCTAGGAGACCCTCTCCTTTAACCCCTTCACGCCATGCGCCGTACTAGTACTGCGCTGCCGGCACTGTATTTGTGCCAGCCGCAGTACTAGTACGGCGCCGCGGTGATCGGGTGCGGGTGTCAGCTGTATATGACAGCTGACACCCCGCAGCAATGCCCATGATCGGCGCTAGCGCCCATCGCGGGCATTTAACCCCTCTGATGCCGCTGTCATTAGTGACAGCGGCATAGAGGGGGATCGCGCAGGGACGGGGGCTCCCTGCGCTCTCCCACCGGAGCAACGCGATGAGATCGCGTTGCTCCGGTGATCCAGAAGGAGTCCCCGGATCCAAGATGGCCGCAGGACTCCTTCCGGGTCATAAAATGACCTGGCTTGCCGGCGCCTGCAAGAGCTGCTGAGAGTAGGCGCTGGAAAGCCTCCTAAGGTTGCCTTTCAGATCGTTGATCTGACAGAGCGCTATGCACACTGTCAGATCAACGATCTGATGTAATACAGTGATGTCCCACCCTGGGACAATAGTAGAAAGTTAAAAAAAAAAATAGAATGTATAAAAAAAAAATAAAAAAATCCCCAAATAAAGGAAAACAAAAAACATTTCCCAGTAAATCCATTTATTTATGTAAATTAAAAAAAACAATAAAAGTACACATATTTGGTATCGCCGCGTCCGTAACGACCCGCTCTATAAAACTATCCCACTAGTTAACCCCTTCAGTGAACACCGCAAAAAAAAAAAAAAAAACAAGGCAAAAAACAAGGCTTTATTATCATACAGGCGAACAAAAAGTGGAATAACACGCGATCAAAAAGACGCATATAAATAATCATGGTACCGCTGAAAATGTCATCTTGTCCCGCAAAAAAAAGGATACAGCATAATCAGCAGAAAAATAAAAAAGTTATAGCTCTCAGAATAAAGCGATGCAAAAACAATTATTTTTTTTATATAAAATAGTTTTTATTGTGTAAAAGCGCCAAAACATAAAAAATTATATAAATTAGGTATCGCTGTAATCGTACTGACCTGAAGAATAAAGCTGCTTTATCAATTTTACCACACGTGGAACGCTATAAACGCCCCCCCCTAAAAGAATTTCAGGAATTGCTGGTTTTTGTTCATTCCGCCTCCCAAAAATCGGAATAAAAAGCGATCAAAAAAATGTCATGTGCCCGAAAATGTTACCATTAAAAACGTCAACTCGTCCTGCAAAAAACAAGATCTCACATGACTCTGTGGGCAAAAATATGGATAAATTATAGCTCTCAAAATGTGGTGATGCAAAAACTATTTTTTCCAATAAAAAGCATCTTTTAGTGTGTGACGGCTGCCAATCATAAAAATCCGCCAAAAAAAATGCTATAAAAGTAAATCAAACCCCCCTTCATCACCCCCTTAGTTAGGGAAAAATAATAAAATTTAATTTTTTTTATTTATTTCCATTTTCCCATTAGGGTTAGGGTTAGGGTTAGGGCTAGGGTTAGGGTTGGGGTTAGGGCTATGGTTAGGGCTGGGGTTAGGGCTAGGGTTAGTGTTGGGGTTAGGGTTTCAGTTAGAATTGGGGGGTTTCCACTGTTTAGGCACATCAGGGGCTCTCCAAACGCGACATGGCGTCCTGTTGTGAGCTCTGTTTTCAGGCGCCCTCTTGTGGTCACTGGTGGTATGGTGTGACTTTTGCTTTGGGCTCCCCCTGGTGGCTTTGTCTGTTATCCTGCTGGTCTCTGGCTATCAGCTGGTTCGTTATCCTCCGGGAGGTTCCTATATAGCTCTGTTTTACTTCCACTTGTTGCCAGCTGTTGATGTAATCAGTGCTACTCAGATTCCTTCTGACTACCTTGCTCCCAGTCCATCCAGGATAAGCTAAGTTTTGTTTGCTCATTTTTTGTTCAGCAGTGTTTATCATGTTTTCTTGTCCAGCTTGCTAAAATGTAATGCCCTCGCTTGCTGGTTGCTCTAGTGGGCTGAGTTTCTCCCCACACACCGTTAGTTGGTGTGTGGGTTCTTGAAATCTCAGGATAGATATTTTGTAAGGGTTTTTATTGATCGCATAGACCCCTGCTCTATTTTCTGCATTCTAGTACTAGTGGGCCTCTTTTGCTGAATCTGATTTCATCCCTATGTATGTGCCTTCTTCTTACTTCATCGTTAATATTTGTTGGGGGCTTCTATATCTTTGGGGATTATTTCTCTGGAGGCAAGCGAGGTCTTTCTTTCTCTTTAGGGGTAGCTAGTTCCTCAGGCTGGCTCGAGACGTCTAGGAATTTTTTAGGCACGTTCACCGGCTACCTCTAGTTGTGTTGGATAGGTTTAGATTTGCGATCTGTCCAGTTATCTCCCTAGAGCTCGTCCTTAGTTTATTCACTTGCTGGTCTATTTGTGATCCTCAGCCATTAAGGATCATAACAGCGTCCGATCTCAATTCCAGCCAATTCTGCTTTGAACAAGTAAAACAGTGCTCCTTCCCTTCCAAGCTCTGCCGTGCGCCAAACAGTGGTTCCCCCCCATATACGGGGTATCAGCGTACTCAGCACAAATTGGACAACAACTTTTGTGGTCCAATTTCTCCTGTTACCCTTGGGAAAAAAAATGTGGGGGCTAAAATATCATTTTCGTGGAAAAAAAAATATTTTTTATTTTCACGGCTCTGCGTTATAAACTGTAGTGAAACACTTGTTGGTTCAAAGTTCTCACAACACATCTAGATAAGTTCCTTGGGGAGTCTAGTTTCCAATATGGGCTCACTTGTGGGTGGTTTCAACTGTTTAGGTACATCAGGGACTCTGCAAATGCAACATGATGCCTGCAGACCAATCCATCTAAGTCTGCATTTCAAACGGCGCTCCTTCCCTTCCGAGCTCTGCCGTGCACCCAAACAGTGGTTTCCCCCCATGTATGGGGTATCGGCTGACTCAGGACAAATTGGACAATAACTTTTGTGGTCCAATTTCTCCTGTTACCCTTGGGAAAAAAAAAATTGCGGGCTAAAACATCATTTTGTGGAAAGAAAAAATTATTTTTTAATTTTCACGGCGCTACATTCTAAACTTTAGTGAAACAATTGGGGGTTAAAAGTGCTCACCACACATCTAGATAAGTTCCTTAGGGGGTCTTCTTTCCAAAATGGGGTCACTTGTGGGGGGGTTTCTACTGTTTAGGCACATCAGGGGCTCTCCAAACGCGACATGGGTTCCGATCTCAATTCCAGCCAATTTTGCGCTCCTTCCCTTCCGAGCTCTGCCATGCGCTCAAACAGTGGTTTATTCCCATATATGAAGTATCAGCGTACTCAGGACAAATTGCACAACAACTTTTGGGGTCCAATTTATCCTGTTACCCTTGGGAAAATAAAAAATTGGGGGCGAAAAAATCATTTTTTGTGAAAATTAATATGACTTTTTTACAGCTCTACATTGTAAACTTCTGTGAAGCATTTGGAGGTTCAAAGTGCTCACCACACATCTAGATAAGTTCCTTAGGGGGTCTACTTTCCAAAATGGTGTCACTTGTGGGGGTTTCCACTGTTTAGGCAGGGGCTCTCCAATCGGGACATGGGTTCCGATCTCAATTCCAGCAAATCTTGCATTGAAAAGTCAAATGGCGCTCCTTCCCTTCCGAGCTCTGCCATGTGCCCAAACATTGGTTTACCCCAACATGTGGGGTATCGGCGTACTCAGGACAAATTGTACAACGACTTTTGTGGTCCAATTTCTCCTGTTACCCTTGGTAAGATAAAACAAATTGGATCTGAAGTAAAAATTTTGTAAAAAAAAAGTTAAATGTTCAATTTTTTTTAAACATTCCAAAAATTCCTGTGAAGCACCTGAAGGGTTAATAAAATTTTTGAATGTGGTTTTGAGTACCTTGAGGGGTGCAGTTTTCAGAATGGTGTCACTTTTGGGTATTTTCTGTCATATAGACCCCTCAAAGTCACTTCAAGTGAGAGGTGGTCCGTAAAAAAAATGGTTTTGCAAATTTTGTTGCAAAAATGAGAAATCGCTGGTCAACTTTTAACCCTTATAACTCCCTAACAAAAAAATTATGTTTCCAAAATTGTGCTGATGTAAAGCAGACATGTGGGAAATGTTGTTTATTAACTATATTATGTGATATAACTCTAATTTAAGGGCATAAAAATGAAAAATTTGAAAATTGCTAAATTTCAATAATTTTCGACAAATTTCTGTTTTTTTCACAAATAAATGCAAGTCATATCGAAGAAGTTTTACCACTATCATGAAATACAATATGTCACGAGAAAACAATGTCAGAATCACCAGGATCCGTTGAAGCGTTTCAGAGTTATGACCTCATAAAGTGAGTGAGTTTTTAATGAGGCCCTCCTCAACATCTCATCATCCACCGGAACAAGATCACCAGGGTTAACGTGTTCTGTGCTGCTACAGCCACTCCAATTTTTGGCAAAGGTGTCTATGATTCCAATAAAATATTTTTTTTGAATGCACCCCCCCATGGGGAAATGTTTGTCAGCCCATGCACTTAGTGTATGAGCATTACAAGTCTAGGAGACCCGCTCCTTTACATTGGGCCTAGTTTTTAATGAGGCCTTCATCACTGTTTCATCATTCTCCACCACTAGTTCACCAGGGTTAACGTATTCCTTTCTGCTACAGCTAGTCAAGTTTTGGGCAAAGGTGTCTATGATCCCCATAAAATATTTTTTTTAAAATGTACCCCCCATGGGGAAATGTTTGTCAGCCCATGCACTTATTTTATGGGCATATCGAATCTAGGAGACCCGCTCCATTGTAATGGGACAGGTTTTTTTAGGAGGCCCTCCTCCATGTTTCTTCCAAGGGGGGATTGTGTTGCATGCAAATTTGGGTCAAGGCGACCCTTGCATTCAATGTATAAGGAAACAGTATGGCAGGACCAACTGAAGAATGTGAAGTGGGTTTTCCTGTGGCCATCCAGTATCTGGGTTCAAAGGCTTATTGGCGTGCATATGACTTGGTAGCATGGCAGGCCTTGCAGTCAATACATAAAAAAACAGTATGGGATTACAAAATGAATAATGTGAAATGTATTTTCCTGTGGCCATCCAGTACCTGGGTTCAAAGGATTCTTGGGGTGCATATGACTTGATAGCAGGGCAGGTGTTGTGAAATTGGATTCTGGGCTCCCCCGGTGGCCACTTGTGGAATTGTACTTGTGTGCATCATCCCCTCTGTTCACCTGCTCCTATCAGGATGTGGGAGTCGCTATATAACCTTGCTCCTCTGTCAGTTTCATGCCGGTCAACAATGTAATCAGAAGCCTTCTGTGCATGTTCCTGCTACTAGACAACTCCTAGCTAAGTTGGACTTTTGTCCTTGTGTGTTTTTGCATTTTGTTCCTGTTCACAGCTGCTGTTTCGTTACTGTGTCTGGAAAGCTCTTGTGAGCGGAAATTGCCACTCTGGTGTTATGAGTTAATGCTAGAGTCTTAAAGTAATTTCTGGATGGTGTTTTGAGAGGGTTTTCTGCTGACCATGAAAGTGCCCTTTCTGTCTTCATGCTATCTAGTAAGCGGACCTCGATTTTGCTAAACCTATTTTCATACTACGTTTGTCATTTCATCTAAAATCACCGCCAATATATGTGGGGGCCTCTGTCTGCCTTTTGGGAAAATTTCTCTAGAGGTGAGCCAGGACTGTCTTTTCCTCTGCTAGGATTAGGTAGTTCTCCGGCTGGCGCTGGGCATCTAGGGATAAAAAACGTAGGCATGCTACCCGGCCACTTCTAGTTGTGCGGCAGGTTTAGTTCATGGTCAGTATAGTTTCCATCTTCCAAGAGCTAGTTCTCATATATGCTGGGCTATGTTCTCTCGCCATTGAGAATCATGACAGTTTGACCGGCCCAAAAAAGGGTTAAATTACTGGCTGAGAAAGGAGAGAAAAAAGAAGTCTGCTACAATTTTTTTTTTTTTTTTTTTTTTTCCTCTAGTTCTGAGTGTGCTCTTAATTGAATCACTTGCTAGTTTGCCTATGCTGCAGCCTTCCTCTCTTTCTCTCCTTCTAATCCTTGAATGGCTCTGTGTTCACCTGTTTCAAATGGATCTTCAGAGTGTAGCTACAGGTTTGAATAATCTCGCCACAAAGGTACAAAATTTGCAAGATTTTGTTGTTCATGCACCTATGTCTGAGCCTAGAATTCCTTTGCCTGAATTCTTCTCGGGGAATAGATCTCACTTTCAAAATTTTAAAAATAATTGCAAATTGTTTTTGTCCCTGAAGTCTCGCTCTGCCGGAGACCCTGCACAGCAGGTCAGGATTGTAATTTCCTTGCTCCGGGGCGACCCTCAGGACTGGGCTTTTGCATTGGCACCAGGGGATCCTGCGTTGCTCAATGTGGATGCGTTTTTTCTGGCCTTGGGGTTGCTTTATGAGGAACCTCATTTAGAGCTTCAGGCGGAAAAGGCCTTGATGTCCTTGTCTCAGGGGCAAGATGAAGCTGAAATATACTGCCAAAAATTCCGCAAATGGTCTGTGCTTACTCAGTGGAATGAGTGCGCCCTGGCGGCGATTTTCAGAGAAGGTCTCTCTGATGCCATTAAGGATGTTATGGTGGGGTTCCCTGTGCCTGCGAGTCTGAATGAGTCCATGACGATGGCTATTCAGATCGATAGGCGTCTGCGGGAGCGCAAACCTGTGCACCATTTGGCGGTGTCTACTGAGAAAACGCCAGAAAATATGCAATGTGATAGAATTCTGTCCAGAAGCGAGCGGCAGAATTTTAGACGAAAAAATGGGTTGTGCTTCTATTGTGGTGATTCAACTCATGTTATATCAGCATGCTTTAAGCGTACTAAGAAGCCTGACAAGTCTGTTTCAATTAGCACTTTACAGTCTAAGTTTATTCTATCTGTGACCCTGATTTGTTCTTTGTCATCTATTACCGCGGACGCCTATGTCGACTCTGGCGCTGCTTTGAGTCTTATGGATTGGTCCTTTGCCAAACGCTGTGGGTATGATTTGGAGCCATTGGAGGCTCCGATACCTCTGAAAGGGATTGACTCCACCCCATTGGCTAGTAATAAACCACAATACTGGACACAAGTGACTATGCGTGTTAATCCGGATCACCAGGAGGTTATTCGCTTTCTGGTGCTGTATAATCTACATGATGTTTTGGTGCTGGGATTGCCATGGCTGCAATCTCATAACCCAGTCCTCGACTGGAGAGCTATGTCTGTGTTAAGCTGGGGGTGTAAAGGAACTCATGGGGACGTACCTTTGGTTTCCATTTCATCATCTATTCCCTCTGAGATTCCTGAATTCTTGTCTGACTTTCGTGACGTTTTTGAAGAACCCAAGGTTGGTTCACTACCTCCGCACCGGGAGTGCGATTGTGCCATAGACTTGATCCCGGGTAGTAAATACCCTAAGGGTCGTTTATTTAATCTGTCTGTGCCTGAACACGCGGCTATGCGAGAATATATAAAGGAGTCCTTGGAAAAGGGACATATTCGTCCTTCGTCATCTCCCTTAGGAGCCGGTTTTTTCTTTGTGTCTAAGAAAGACGGCTCTTTGAGGCCGTGTATTGATTATCGACTTTTGAATAAAATCACGGTTAAATATCAATATCCGTTACCACTGCTTACTGATTTGTTTGCTCGTATAAAGGGGGCCAAGTGGTTCTCTAAGATTGATCTCCGTGGGGCGTATAATTTGGTGCGAATCAAGCAGGGGGATGAGTGGAAAACCGCATTTAATACGCCCGAGGGCCATTTTGAGTATTTGGTGATGCCTTTTGGTCTTTCAAATGCCCCTTCAGTCTTCCAGTCCTTTATGCATGACATTTTCCGCGATTATTTGGATAAATTTATGATTGTGTATCTGGATGATATTCTGATTTTTTCGGATGACTGGGACTCTCATGTCCAGCAGGTCAGGAGGGTTTTTCAGGTTTTGCGGTCTAATTCCTTGTGTGTGAAGGGTTCTAAGTGTGTTTTTGGGGTTCAAAAGATTTCCTTCTTGGGATACATTTTTTCCCCCTCTTCCATCGAGATGGATCCTGTCAAGGTTCAGGCTATTGGTGATTGGACGCAACCCTCTTCTCTTAAGAGTCTTCAGAAATTTTTGGGCTTTGCTAACTTTTATCGTCGATTTATTGCTGGTTTTTCTGATGTTGTAAAACCATTGACTGATTTGACTAAGAAGGGTGCTGATGTTGCTGATTGGTCCCCTGATGCTGTGGAGGCCTTTCGGGAGCTCAAGCGCCGCTTTTCTTCCGCCCCAGTGTTGCGTCAGCCTGATGTTGCTCTTCCTTTTCAGGTTGAGGTCGACGCTTCTGAAATCGGAGCTGGGGCGGTGTTGTCGCAGAGAAGTTCCGACTGCTCCGTGATGAGACCTTGTGCCTTTTTTTCCCGTAAATTTTCGCCCGCCGAGCGGAATTATGATATTGGGAATCGGGAGCTTTTGGCCATGAAGTGGGCTTTTGAGGAGTGGCGTCACTGGCTTGAGGGGGCCAGACATCAGGTGGTGGTATTGACTGACCACAAAAATTTAATTTACCTTGAGTCTGCCAGGCGCCTGAATCCTAGACAGGCGCGCTGGTCGTTGTTTTTCTCTCGGTTTAATTTTGTGGTGTCTTACCTACCGGGTTCTAAGAATGTTAAGGCGGATGCCCTTTCTAGGAGTTTTGAGCCTGACTCCCCTGGTAATTCTGAGCCCACAGGTATCCTTAAAGATGGAGTGATATTGTCTGCCGTTTCTCCAGACCTGCGGCGGGCCTTGCAGGAGTTTCAGGCGGATAGACCTGATCGTTGCCCACCTGGTAGACTGTTTGTTCCTGATGATTGGACCAGTAGAGTCATCTCTGAGGTTCATTCTTCTGCGTTGGCAGGTCATCCTGGAATCTTTGGTACCAGGGATTTGGTGGCAAGGTCCTTCTGGTGGCCTTCCCTGTCACGAGATGTGCGAGGCTTTGTGCAGTCTTGTGACGTTTGTGTTCGGGCCAAGCCTTGTTGTTCTCGGGCTAGTGGATTGTTGTTACCCTTGCCTATCCCGAAGAGGCCTTGGACGCACATCTCGATGGATTTTATTTCGGATCTGCCTGTTTCTCAGAAGATGTCTGTCATCTGGGTGGTGTGTGACCGTTTCTCTAAGATGGTCCATCTGGTTCCCTTGCCTAAGTTGCCTTCTTCTTCCGAGTTGGTTCCTCTGTTTTTTCAAAATGTTGTTCATTTGCATGGTATTCCGGAGAATATCGTTTCTGACAGAGGGACCCAATTCGTGTCTAGATTTTGGCGGGCATTCTGTGCTAGGATGGGCATAGATTTGTCTTTTTCGTCTGCTTTCCATCCTCAGACTAATGGCCAGACCGAGCGGACTAATCAGACCTTGGAGACATATTTGAGGTGTTTTGTGTCTGCGGATCAGGATGATTGGGTTGCTTTTTTGCCTTTGGCGGAGTTCGCCCTCAATAATCGGGCCAGCTCTGCCACCTTGGTGTCCCCGTTTTTCTGTAATTCGGGGTTTCATCCTCGATTTTCCTCCGGTCAAGTGGAATCTTCGGATTGTCCTGGAGTGGATGCTGTGGTGGAGAGGTTGCATCAGATTTGGGGGCAGGTGGTGGACAATTTGAAGTTGTCCCAGGAGAAGACTCAGCTTTTTGCCAACCGCCGTCGTCGTGTTGGTCCTCGGCTTTGTGTTGGGGACTTGGTGTGGTTGTCTTCTCGTTTTGTCCCTATGAGGGTTTCTTCTCCTAAGTTTAAGCCTCGGTTCATCGGCCCGTACAAGATATTGGAGATTCTTAACCCTGTGTCCTTCCGTTTGGACCTCCCTGCATCCTTTTCGATTCATAATGTTTTTCATCGGTCATTGTTGCGCAGGTATGAGGTACCGGCTGTGCCTTCCGTTGAGCCTCCTGCTCCGGTGTTGGTTGAGGGTGAGTTGGAGTACGTTGTGGAAAAGATCTTAGACTCTCGTGTTTCCAGACGGAAACTCCAGTATCTGGTTAAATGGAAGGGATACGGTCAGGAGGATAATTCTTGGGTCACTGCCTCTGATGTTCATGCCTCCGATCTTGTCCGTGCCTTTCATAGGGCTCATCCTGATCGCCCTGGTGGTTCTGGTGAGGGTTCGGTGCCCCCTCCTTGAGGGGGGGGTACTGTTGTGAAATTGGATTCTGGGCTCCCCCGGTGGCCACTTGTGGAATTGTACTTGTGTGCATCATCCCCTCTGTTCACCTGCTCCTATCAGGATGTGGGAGTCGCTATATAACCTTGCTCCTCTGTCAGTTTCATGCCGGTCAACAATGTAATCAGAAGCCTTCTGTGCATGTTCCTGCTACTAGACAACTCCTAGCTAAGTTGGACTTTTGTCCTTGTGTGTTTTTGCATTTTGTTCCTGTTCACAGCTGCTGTTTCGTTACTGTGTCTGGAAAGCTCTTGTGAGCGGAAATTGCCACTCTGGTGTTATGAGTTAATGCTAGAGTCTTAAAGTAATTTCTGGATGGTGTTTTGAGAGGGTTTTCTGCTGACCATGAAAGTGCCCTTTCTGTCTTCATGCTATCTAGTAAGCGGACCTCGATTTTGCTAAACCTATTTTCATACTACGTTTGTCATTTCATCTAAAATCACCGCCAATATATGTGGGGGCCTCTGTCTGCCTTTTGGGAAAATTTCTCTAGAGGTGAGCCAGGACTGTCTTTTCCTCTGCTAGGATTAGGTAGTTCTCCGGCTGGCGCTGGGCATCTAGGGATAAAAAACGTAGGCATGCTACCCGGCCACTTCTAGTTGTGCGGCAGGTTTAGTTCATGGTCAGTATAGTTTCCATCTTCCAAGAGCTAGTTCTCATATATGCTGGGCTATGTTCTCTCGCCATTGAGAATCATGACAGGCAGGCCTTGCATTCAATGCAACATTTTTTCAGGAAGCCCTCCTGTACCTCTCGTGAAGGGGGTATTGGGGTGCGTCGCAATTCTTGGCAACCCAGCCACTTACTGCATAGGCAATAAAAGCATAGGAGACCCACTGTTTAATAATGGCCCTTTAAGAATATTAATACCGCCTGATGCCCCTCTAAAAATAGGCTTTGTGAATTTAAGAGTCCCTCCTTCATAAATGAAACAAGATGGGTCTCCTTATGTGTCACACAACACATGGCCAGCTAGGGTTGTTAAATGTTACAATAACATTTCCCAGTGAATGCATTTGTATTGGTTGAAAGCAATGTTAAAGTTGAAAAACCCATCAAAAATGCTGTGTGTGAACATAGCCCTAGTGGTGGAGGAAAATTTTGGTCTGGGTTTAATTATTTTGCCTTATTTACATTACCCTGGAAAGGTGTCATTTTAGCAGTGTTTCCATCATTTTCAGACGATTTTAGACCTTAACAGGACCCCCGGGGGGGATCACGGTAAAAATGCTTGGATTTCCCATAGACTTCTATTGGGCTCGTTGCTCGGGTCGAGTACCCAAGTATTCCAATTTGCTCGACCTGAGCAACGAGCACCCGAGCATTATAGTACTTACCCATCACTAGTTAACAACCGAGGGCTCCACTCCGCTACACCCGCAATTGTTTGCAGCAGGTTCTGGCTGTAATACATCCATTGCTTGCAGGGTATGTGGCTGGCTTGCTGCGTGAGCCTGCTCCATACACCTGCTTCCGAATTGCGCCATGTGTTTACGGTGCATGTCATGAAAGAGTTAACATAAAACAACACGTGCCCAATATAACCTATGCTGCTATGCTTATGTCTATGTTTTGGAGAACAGGAGGAGGTGTCATTCAATGCTCTGCTGAAGGAAGTTTGATGGCAAGGTGAAATCAACAGTGTTTTATTGTAAAGGTTACGTATGGTTTCCAAAATAACTTCCATTCCCTGCATTGTGTCACACACAACCCTATTACATGAGCGGTTCTGATACTTCTTTACTAATCATTTATGATGGATAAGACCCTATTGCACTCTTCCATTTCTTTATAGTGCTGTGCTTATACATATAAGCAATTTGAAAATGGTATACTACCTGTAGCAAATGTGCCACAAGAGGTCCAAACTCTCTGTGACCCACCACCACAATGCCGGTTTGCCTAACTTCTTCCAGGTGGGTGTGTAAGGTGAGGGATCAAAAAGGATCAAACACCTTTATTTGAGTGTTTATACTTTTGTAGGAATTTCTGTGTATAATTTTTGGAGTTTTTTCTTTCCCTGGCTTATTATTTTGTATTCGTTTTTATGCGTTAACTTTATAAAAATATTTTTAATATTTACTGCTGGAATCTACAGTAGATATGTATTATTCCTTGGTGTTTTCGTGATATATTTATCTAGTGTCTGTGTCTAGCATTACAATTTTCTTTGGACTATTGTGATTGAGTATAATAGATGTGGACTAGCCAAGGAGTGCCACTTTATGTTTGTTCAGTGTAGGGATAGGAACACACAGCTCACTCCACTTAGAGATTGAAGAAAAAGGCCTAATTTGACTGTGGTGTACCAATTTCAGCACTCAAACAGATTAAACATAGCAGTGCTAGTCTCTGTATGTGAATATTAATCCATAGATGTAAGTGATACTGCATATAGGGAAGTTCTGTAGCTGTATAGTCACTCAACATGACCGAATTGATTGATCTGAGATTTATTGCAGCAACAACACCATAATGACAGCTGGGTCCCAGTGATGAAAAGTAAAGGGGCAGACTCAGTTTTGGCACACGGAGCCTTCGTTGAAGCTCCGCGTAACAGCCATACAGTTCCAAAGGAGTCCCTCTACCTTTTCTGTGATGTGCTGGTGACAGCATAAATGCATGCCACTCCCCAGGAGGATATTGGAAGTGGAGCTGCGCCTGAAGGGGATCACAAGAGGTAAGTATGAAAACTTTTTTTTGTTAATAAAATGAATTAAATGGGCTTGGGGGGAGCAAGTGATGATGAATTCAGGATGTGGGATGGACAGTGAATTTAGGAGGGTGAGAGCAAATAATGATTAATTGTGGGATGGGGACAGCAAATGATGACTTTGGGAGGGTAGGGAGAGCAAATAATGATGAATTCAGGGTGGGGTATAGCAAATTATATTGAATTGATTTTGAGGGTGGAGAGAGCAAATAATGATGAATTGGGGTGGGGGACAGGAAATGATCAATTGAGGGTGGAGGGTGGGGGACAGCAAATAATCAATTGAGGTGGGGAGAGCAAATAATGATTAATTTAGGGTGGGGGACAGCAAATGATGACCTGAGAGGACATGACATAATGAATTGAGGTGGAAGGAGGCATGTAAATATTGATTGGAGAATCGGGAGGTACAGAGTGGGGGTGTTGAGGATGTAGGAGTGTTACTGGTAATAAATGGGGGAAAAGTACAGGTTCTAATTAATTTATATATTTATTGGGTAGGGAAAGTGGTTATTTATGGTTGGTTGGGGGCACAGAGATGCATTACAGTTTATAATTGGAATGGTATGTTGCATAAAAACTAATTATATATTAATGGTGGGTGCACGTTTGTATGTAGCTGTGCAGTATATAAGTTGGGGAAAAAGTGGGGAATGTGCTCTGGAAACAGTGCTCTAGGTAACTGCAGAGACGAGTCTCGGCTGGAAGAAGTGATGGTGGTGTGCGCTGGATGAAGAAGAAAAGCAAAGTCAGTGTGTTACCTGTACGCTGACACTATACACTGTATACTATATACAAAGCTCCGGTATATAATGTCACTGATGTTCACTGTATTACCTGTACACTATATACAGATCTCCTGTATATAATGCCACTGGTGATCAATGTATTACCTGTACACTGACACTATATTCAGAACTCCTGTGTATGATGTTACTGGTGATCACTGTATTACTTGTACACTGACACTACATACAGAGCTCCTGAGTATAAGACCCCTGTATTACATGTACACTATACACTATACGCAGGGCTCCTGTGTATAATGTCAATGGTGATCACTGTATTACCTGTACACTATATACAGAGCTCCTGTGTATAATGTCACTTTTGATAATATTATTATCGTGTCTTGTTTATTAATGATCAGTATTGTAGTATTCAGTCACTTTGTGGTGGTAATATGTGGTCTGGTCATGGTGTGGTGGTATTTATTTCTTTTATATGGTATTATTCAGTCACTATCTGGTGGTAATATGTGTCCTGGTCTTGGTGTGGCGGTGTTTGATTCTCTGTATGTGGTATTATTCAGTCACTAGGTAGGGTTAATATGTGGTCCGGTCAAGGTGTTTTGGTATTTGTTCCTTGTATGTGGTTTTATTCCATCACTATGCGGTGGTAACATGTGGTCCGGCCATAATCTGATTGTATTTGTCCCTTGTATATGGTATTATTGGTCATTTTAAAAAATTTAGAGTTCTGGATATTTTAAGAAATATTTAACCCCTCTCTGACCTCAGACATACTATTCCGTCCATGTGACCTGGGACTTAATTCCCATGGCCGGAATAGTACATTATTAGCGATCAGCCGCGCACACGGGGGGTGTGTGGCCAATCGCGGCTGGGTGTCTGCTGATTCTCACAGCTGACACCCGGCACTAAGTGAAAGGAGCTGTCACGGACCGCTCCCGAGACTTTAACCCACGGAATACTGCCATCGAACACGATCGCAGCATTCCTGGAGCAGGCAAAGGGCTGACAGCCCCTCAGCCTTGGGATCAGAGACCACGCGGCATGACGTGGGGTCCCGATTGCTCCCATGGTAACCTGATGTCGTCATGACGACATCCTGGTTACCAGAGCTGAGAAACTTCCTGTCATGCCCAGTGCATGTTAGGAAGTCTCTCAGGTCAGTGTGGACCCACAAGCGTTTTTGCTTCTTATTACACCTTTTGGAATCTTTCTGATGTTTTTTCTTAAAAGCTGATATAAATATGCATATATTGTAGGGGTTCATAGTCTCAGATAGCAACTTGAAACACAATGCCACAAGGTTTTTAATATCACACACAGAATAATGATTACTTTCACTGGTTGTACAGTACCAAAACAAAACCATGAACATAAAATCCCTAGCCTTGCCCTGTTGCTACCTAAACAATACAGACCCTGGCTACCCAAACACGGCTAGTCTCAGTTTAGTCACACAAAACAGCTATCATCCATAGGAACCAGTAATACCAGATGAAGGCACGCTCGTGGAAATACAAGTAGGGAAAGTGGAAGCATTGCTTGTTTGAGGTACAGTTTCTAGTCTTTTGTACTTTTGCTTTATTTATGGCTTGTTTTTCTTTTGGGTGGGTACTATTTTGCCCTAGCATCTTTGTACATGCACTAAGCACTTTAATATGTGAGTTTGGTCTGCACTAGCTCCTAATAGAAAGTTTTTTTCATGGTTCAATGCCTATAAATTTCCAAGAGTAATTGCATTAGTTCTGACCTTTGTCTATACGCTGCCAACCTGTGGTGCCTCCTGTTTTCATTGATTCTAGGCCACTATTTACCCATCCCCCTTTTTAATATCTTTGTATTTGTATTATTCAATAAAAAATTGTGTTTTTATACTCAGTTAAGTGTGCTTGTCATGATTCCGTTGTCAGGTGTCCTGAGACCATGGGCACCTTACTTGTCCTTAATGCTAGGGGATTACTTCTGATGATGAAGATGCTGGGGCCACATACCTTGCCTTAGCTCCTGAATCCGTCCTCAGTCTGTACCCTTCCCTCACCCACAGAAGAGGAGAGTGGTAGTGTACTGTAATACACCACCCATGCTAACAAGTTAATACCAACAGGGGTAGCAAAAAATACCAAACATACAATATTTTGCACTCCCGTGCGGTCGCCACAGACCTCAAATCGCCGCATGCAGACACATCCGCATACAATGCATGTCCCTGCATACCCAATGTTAAAGATAGGCACGCAGGGAAACGCAGGATGCAGGCGGCAGTAGGCGGAGCCTGGGCGGAGCTTCACGGAGGAAGCAAGGAGGAAGTAGCTGCCATCTGCAGCTCACAGCAATGCAAGTGTGAAACCAGCCTAAGCACTGCATGATTCAATAGGGCCCCAAGATCTAGAGGACAGTTCCAATGTCAAAGTAAGGGTAAATAAAGTCTAAAGTGGCATCTTTAGGGGGAGATATAATCTATGCAAAATATGCCAGATTTAAAAATAGATTATTTTCTCACAAATGAATAAATATATGTAAAAATGTTTATAAGATCACAGTGTGAGTTTGGGAATACCCCTTTAACGACTTTTGTATCTATACTGAGTATAGATATTCATGCATGCTCTCCTGAAGGCCAAAACAATGATTGAATAAGTTTACTCAATTGCTCTTTAAACACACACAATGTGTGTTTTTTTCCAGTTTACGACAGTCTTCTGGGCTCAGTGCCATGTTGTACAAAATGAAAAGCATCAGAGTGGTTTAATTGTGGTTTAATAATTGTACTGAACCACACAACATGAACGGATTCTTACTGTTTGCAACGTTTTGGTTCCATGGCAACTCACAAGCTAGATGACATTGGACAGGTTGAATATATTTACCAATAACAACACAGAATACATACAGCCCTGTGAATGATGAGTGTTACCATGGTGACACCTTATAGAAAACTAGGCTGGTGGATAGGTGTTACACAATTTCTCTGCCTTTTATGTAAAGCAGTAATACAAACTAAACCTGTATAGTATACAGCACTATGCTTGTGTGTTAAAACACCTTTATTGCAGGATTTTAGATACTTATTGATTACACTTCTGTTTCGCATCTATAGCAGATAATGTAATATGCCTTTTGACTAGAGAATCGGTTTGCATACTGCTGAGACACATTTCCTTAAGATATGTAACCAGGCCCATGATTCTCAATCATTAATTTACAAAATAAAATATCATATTAAAAACGATATATAACATACGAGAGTTTTTTATTGTTCAAAACCCTGTATTTCTTACAGACCCCACCTAGAGGGCAAATCGCTCTACGAGAGTTGAGTCCTCTAAATTAAGATTTAAAATACACAATAACTTATTGTGAGTGTCTCATTGTTTTTTTTAATGAGGATTGGATTAATAAAGTTTTATATGGAAGTGAATAAATTACTGGGACAGACTTATTCTGACAACCAGTAATATAATGTCTTGTTTTGTGATGTTAAATTCGCACCAATTTTGTATATTGACACATATTGCTATGTCTCCTCAGGTATTTTGTAAACCTCATACTGCACAAATAAGTTATTTTTTATAACACACCATCCACCTTCTTGTCTCTTAAAAGGGAACCCGTCACCTGCAGAAATGCTATTTTCATGTTGATATAGTGATAATCCCCATGTAAATAGTGTTTTAACCATGTTAGGCTGGTTTACTGAAAGCACAGCTACAGGGAAAAAATAGTTATATTCTCCCTGCAGCCGCTCCAGTCTCCTGGCTGGGCTATGGGAGCTGTAACAGTCACCACTCAGTACATGGTGAGTGTGCTGTAATCACTCCCCGCCACTTTGACTGACAGCCAGTTCTGCACACAGTTAAAGTACAGAGGAATGTTCATGGTTCTCTCACCGCCATGGACTTGCGAGACAGGGACGTGATGCTAACACTTTACAAAGCGTTAGTATGTTTGGAATAAGTGCGTCAGTTCTGGACAATAGTTCACAGTAAGGATTCCCTTGAGTCAGAAACGGTACAAAGAAAAGCCACACAACCTAGGAGAGGCATGTAGATTCACTGGTACAAGGAAAGAGTAAATGTATTTCATTTATTTAGTCTTGAAAAAGAGACATCTATGGGGAGACATGATTGAAGGGAATCTGTCAGCTGGATTTTGCAACCTCATCTGAGAGTAGCATAATGTAGGAATAGAGACCCTGATTCCAGCGATGTATCACTTAGTTTACTGGGTGCAGAAGCTGTGATACAATCAGAGTTTTTAGATGTAGCATATTGTAGAGCTCAGAAGCCTAACCCCACCCACAGCAGAGCTTTCTGTGTACATTGTATATTGACAGTGGCTGCTATCCAGCAGTGGGAGCGGAGTTAGACCAGAATTGGAGAGGGCACCAATTTAGCAGTGATTATTTCCTGCTGATAAAACACTCATTGTTTCAAAGCAATGACACACAGCCCAATAAGTGACACATCCCTGAAATCAGTGTCTTAATCTCTACCTCATGCTATCCTCAGATTACATAGCAAAAACCTGCTAACAGGTTCCCATTAACTAATAAATTCAGGAAAATGGTTCATACAGAAAAATTAGGTCAAAATCTGTTTCATGTAAACCCCCGTGAAAAGATAAGAGGGCATTTCCTACAACTGGAGGAACAAAAGTATCCAAAAGACACAAGGCTTCTTTATGATGAGAACTTTTAATCTTTGGAGCAGACGACCTCAGGAGCTGCTCACAGCAGAAATCATTGATTCAAAGAAAGCTTACATGATTTCTAAGAAGAAAATAAGATAAATTCTTATGTAAATGTATCCAAGAAGTATCGTTTCTCCTTGCAGAGAGTGACATGTTAAGCATGTCAAGGTGAGGAGACTTAAAACCGCAATACTCCTCTGGGAAATATGCAAATTGTCTCTTCAGAGTGGAAGAGGACTAGAACTCTAGTGCCATCTATTGGAAGTAGCAATCCTAACAGTCAATGTCGACCCTTTACCGAGCCTTGTCACATTACTTAGGATAAAAGCCAAACCAGAATTGAGGTGCCGCAGCTCTTCCCCTGTACAGCGGTCACGTGGGACCGCTCATTAAACTTATGAATATGGACTCCACTCCCATAGGGGTGGAGCCGCATATTCATTTCTCTAATCAGCGGTGCCGGTGACCGCTGATAGAGGAAGAGGCTGCGGCACCCGGAGACCAGCTGTCTGGGGGAAGGAGCGGGACGCCGGGAGCAGGTAAGTATCGCATATTTACCTGTCCATGTTCCATACGCCGGGCGCCGCTCCATCTTCCCGGCATCTCTCCGCTCTGACTGTTCAGGTCAGAGGGCGCGATGACCCATATAGTGTGCGCGGCGCCCTTTGCCTGATCAGTCAGTGCGGAGAGACACCGGGACGGGACGCTGAGAAGCTGCAAGCAAGAAAGGTGAGTGTGTTTTTTTTTTTTTATTGCAGCAGCACTAGCGTTATATATGGCACAGATTTATGTGGAGCATCTATGAGGCCAAACTGAACGGTGCAGAGCATATAGAGAACAGATTTATAATGAGCATCTATGGGGCCAAACTGAACGGTGCAGAGCATATAGGGCACAGCTTTATAAGGAGCATCTATGGGGCCAAACTGAACAGTGCAGAGCATATAGGGAACAGATTTATAATGAGCATCTATGGGGCTAAACTGAACGGTGCGGAGCATATAGGGCACAGCTTTATAAGGAGCATCTATGGGGCCAAACTGAACGGTGCAGAGCATATATGGCACAGCTTTATAAGGAGCATCTATGGGGCTAAACTGAACGGTGCGGAGCATATATGGCACAGCTTTATAAGGAGCATCTATGGGGCCAAACTGAACGGTGCGGAGCATATATGGCACAGCTTTATAAGGAGCATCTATGGGGCCATAATGAACGGTGCGGAGCATATATGGCACAGCTTTATATGGAGCATCTATAGGGCCATAATGAACGGTGCAGAGCATATATGGCACAGCTTTATATGGAGCATCTATAGGGCCATAATGAATGGTGCAGAGCATTGTATATGTGGCACAGCTTTATATGGAGCATCTATGGGGCCATAATGAACGGTGCAGAGCATTCTATATGGCACAGCTATATATTGATAATATATGGGGCAATAATCAATGGTATAGAGCATTATATATGGCACAGCTTTATATGGAGCATCTATGGGGCCATAATGAATGGTATGGAACATCTATTTTTATTTTTGAAATTCACCGGTAGCTGCTGCATTTTCCACCCTAGGCTTATACTCGAGTCAATAAGTTTTCCCATTTTTTTGTGGCAAAATAAGGGGGGTCGGCTTATACTCGGGTCGGCTTATACTCGAGTATATACAGTATATAGCCAGCAGCTTTTGTTTTGGCCAAAAGATTTTGTAAGGGTATGTGCACATGCTGCTGATTTTGCTGCGGATCCGCAGCGGATTGGCCACTGCAGATTCTCAGCAGTTTTCCATGCATTTACAGTACCATGTAAACCTATGGAAAACAAAATCCGCAGTGCACATGCTGTGGAAAAAAATGCGTGGAAACGTAGTGTTGTTTATTCCGCAGGATGTCTTTGTGCGGATTCCGCAGCGGTTTATACCTGCTCCATAATAGGAATCCGCAGGTGTAAAACCGCAGGTGAAATCAGCACAAAAACCGCAAAAAAAACTTGGTAAATCTGCGGTAATTCCGCAGGAAATCCGCAGTGCGGATTACCTGCGGATTTACCAAAATCAGTCCGGAAAAATCTGCAGAGTAATCTGCAGCGTGTGCACATAGTCTAAGCCACCAACACAGCAAGGTAGACTCTTTTGGCCAAGCTCTACTCTACTCTAAACTACTAAACGTTTGTTAAAATATGCAATACAATTAAGGTATATTTTTATTTATTTTTCAATTTCTAAAATGACCAATAATATCACATGCAAGGGACAAATACCATCGCACCATGACCAGACCACATATTACCACCACATGGTAACCAATAATACCACATACAAGGAACAAATACCACCACACCATGACTGGACAACATATTACCACCACATAGTGACCAATTAACAGCACATACAAGGAACAAATACCGCCACACCATGACCGGATAACATTACCACCACATAGTGACTGAATACTACAATTCTGATCATTAATAAAAAAAGCACAATACTAATATCACCATAAATGCCATTATACACATCTGTACTTAGTATACACAGGAGCTCTGTATATAGTATATAGTGTAGAGGTACTACAGTGATTATCGGTGACATACACAGGAGATCTGTGTACAGTATCAGTGTATAGATTATACAGTGATCAATGACATACACAGGAGCTCTGTAAATAGTGTCAGTGTAAAGATAATACAGTGATCACTGGTGACATTGTACACAGGACCTCTGTATATGGTATACAGTGTATAGCATCAGTGTACAGTGTTATGATCCTAGTGGCTGAGGATCACAAAACGGACTAGCTAAGTTTATGAACATAGACACGAGCTCTAGGGAGGTGGTAACTGGACTGACCGCAAACCTGATCCTAACAAACACACTAAAGGTGAACGTGCCAAAAATCCTGGACGTCTCGACGCAGCCTGAGAAACTATCTACTCCTGGAGGGAAAGTAAGACCTCACTTGCCTCAAGAGAAATCACCCCAAAGATATAGGAAGCCCCCAACAAATAATAACGGTGAGGTAAGGGGAAAACACAAACGTAGAAATGAAAACAGATACAGCAAATGAGGCCCGCTAATACTAGATAGCAGAAGACAGATAGGGAACTGTGCGGTCAGTAAAAAACCCTATGCAAAATATCCACGCTGAGAATACAAGAACCCCCACACCAACTCACAGTGTGAGGGGAGAAACTCAGCCCCCTAGAGCTACCAGCAAGCAAGGAAATCACATATTAGCAAGCTGGACAAGAAACAAAAATAAACCAAGAAACATATGACCACTGATGGTCAAAAAATGAACCAAGCAAAACTTAGCTTCTCTTGAAGAGACTGATAACGAAGGACTGCAGGAGAGCTCCAAAATAGCACTGAAGACATTGACAGCAGGCAACAACTGAGAGTCCAGGTGAACTAAATAGGAAACCAGCTAACAGATAACGAGACAGCTGATCAAGCCTCAGACCTGCAGAATGACACAAAGAGCCACCAGAGGGAGCCCAAAGAGAGCACTCACACAGTACCAGTTGTGACCACAAGAGGGAGCCCAAAAACAGAGTTCACAACCGTACCCCCCCTTGAGGAGGTGTCACCGAACCCTCATCAAAACCCCCAGGGCGATCAGGATGAGCCACATGGAAGGCATGAACCAAATCGGCCGCATGAACATCAGAGGCGACAACCCAGGAATTATCCTCCTGACCATAGCCCTTCCACTTAACCAAATACTGAAGCCTCCGTCTAGAAATATGAGAATCCAAGATCTTCTCCACCACATACTCCAATTCGCCCTCAACCAGCACCGGGGCAGGGGGTTCAACAGAAGGCACCACAGGCACCACATACCTCCGCAACAAAGACCTATGGAACACGTTATGAATGGCAAACGACGCTGGGAGGTCCAAACGAAATGACACCGGGTTAAGGATTTCCAAAATCTTATAAGGACCGATGAAGCGAGGCTTGAATTTAGGAGAGGAAACCTTCATAGGAACATACCGAGAAGACAGCCATACCAAATCCCCAACAAGAAGTCGGGGACCCACACCGCGACGGCGGTTGGCAAAGCGCTGAGCCTTCTCCTGTGACAACTTCAAATTGTCCACCACATAGTTCCAAATCTGTTGCAACCTATCCACCACAAAATCCACCCCAGGACAGTCAGAAGGCTCAACCTGACCCGAGGAAAAACGAGGATGAAAACCAGAATTGCAGAAAAAAGGCGAAACCAAAGTAGCAGAACTAGCCCGATTATTAAGGGCAAACTCGGCCAATGGCAAAAAAGTCACCCAATCATCCTGATCAGCAGAAACAAAACATCTTAAATAAGTTTCCAAGGTCTGATTAGTTCGCTCGGTTTGGCCATTCGTCTGAGGATGGAAGGCCGACGAAAAAGACAAATCAATGCCCATCTTAGCACAAAAGATCCGCCAAAATCTGGACACAAACTGGGATCCTCTGTCAGACACAATATTTTCAGGGATGCCGTGCAAGCGAACCACATTCTGAAAAAATAGAGGAACCAAATCGGAGGAGGAAGGCAACTTAGGCAAGGGCACCAAATGGACCATTTTGGAAAAACGATCACACACCACCCAGATGACAGACATTCTCTGAGAGACTGGAAGATCCGAAATAAAATCCATGGAAATGTGCGTCCAAGGCCTCTTCGGGACAGGCAAAGGCAAAAGCAAACCGCTGGCACGAGAACAGCAAGGCTTAGCCCGAGCACAAATCCCACAGGACTGCACAAAGGAACGCACATCCCGCGACAAGGAAGGCCACCAGAAGGACCTAGCCACCAAATCTCTGGTACCAAAAATCCCAGGATGGCCTGCCAACACTGAAGAATGAACCTCGGAAATAACTCTGCTGGTCCATCTATCTGGGACAAACAGTCTCTCTGGTGGGCAACGGTCAGGTCTATCCGCCTGAAATTTCTGCAGCACTCGTCGCAAATCTGGGGAAATGGCAGACAAAATCACTCCCTCTCTGAGGATACCAGCCGGCTCTGAAACTCACGGAGAGTCAGGCACAAAACTCCTAGAAAGAGCATCAGCCTTCACGTTCTTCGAACCAGGCAGGTACGAGACCACGAAATCGAAATGGGAGAAAAACAACGACCAACGCGACCAACGAGCCTGTCTAGGATTCAGCCGCTTGGCAGACTCGAGATAAATCAGATTTTTGTGATCAGTTAAGACCACTACACGATGCTTAGCTCCCTCGAGCCAATGTCACCACTCCTCAAATGCCCACTTCATAGCCAACAACTCCCGATTACCAACATCATAATTCTGCTCGGCAGGCGAAAACTTTCTTGAAAAGAAAGCACAAGGCTTCATCACAGAGCAATCAGAGCTTCTCTGCGACAAAACAGCCCCTGCTCCAATCTCAGAAGCATCAACCTCGACCTGAAAAGGAAGAGAGACATCAGGCTGACACAAAACTGGAGCCGAAGAAAACCGGCGCTTCAGCTCCCGAAAGGCTTCCACGGCCGCAGGAGACCAATTAGTCACATCAGAACCCTTCTTGGTCAAATCCGTCAAGGGTTTAACCACGCCAGAAAAATTAGCAATGAAGCGACGGTAAAAATTAGCAAAACCCAAGAACTTCTGAAGACTCTTAACAGATGTAGGCTGAGTCCAGTCATGAATAGCCTGGACCTTGACTGGGTCCATCTCAATAGTAGAAGGAGAAAAAATAAAACCCAAAAAGGAAACCTTCTGTACTCCGAAGAGACATTTTGAGCCCTTCACAAATAAGGCATTAGCACGCAGGACCTGAAATACCATCCTGACCTGCTTCACATGGGACTCCCAGTCCTCAGAAAAGACCAAAATGTCATCCAGATACACAATCATAAATTTATCCAGATATTCTCGGAAGATGTCATGCATGAAGGACTGGAACACAGAAGGAGCATTAGAGAGTCCAAAATGCATCACCTAGTACTCAAAATGGCCTTCGGGCGTATTAAATGCTGTTTTCCATTCATCCCCCTGCTTAATGCGCACAAGGTTATACGCACCACGAAGATCTATCTTGGTGAACCAACTGGACCCCTTAATCCGAGCAAACAGATCAGACAACAATGGCAAAGGATACTGAAATTTGACCGTGATTTTATTTAGAAGACGATAATCTATACAAGGTCTCAGAGAACCATCCTTCTTGGCCACAAAAAAGAATCCTGCACCAAGAGGGGAGGAGGACGGGCGAATATGTCCCTTCTCTAAAGACTCCTTTATATAGCTCCGCATTGCGGCATGTTCTGGTACAGACAAATTAAAAAGTTGTCCCTTAGGGAACTTACTACCAGGAATCAAATTTATAGCACAATCACAATCCCTGTGAGGAGGCAGGGCACCGGATCTGGGCTCATCAAATACATCCTGGTAGTCCGACAAAAACTCAGGGACCTCAGAAGGAGTGGAAGAAGCAATTGATACCAAAGGAGCATCGCCATGAATCCCCTGGCAACCCCAACTTGACACAGACATAGCTTTACAATCCAGAACTGGATTATGGGCCTGCAGCCATGGCAGACCCAACACGACAACATCATGCAAATTATGCAGCACAAGAAAGCGAATCACCTCCTGATGCACAGGAGTCATGCACATGGTCACTTGAGTCCAATATTGAGGCTTATTCTCAGCCAATGGTGTAGCATCAATTCCCCTCAGTGGAATAGGGAATTCCAAAGGCTCCAGGACAAAACCACAGCGCCTGGCAAACGACAAATCCATCAGATTCAGGGCAGCACCTGAATCCACAAAAGCCATAATCGAGTAGGATGACAAAGAACAAATTAAAATAACAGAAAAAATGAATTTAGGCTGCATAGTACCAATGGTGACAGGTTTAGCGATTTTTTAACGCGCTTAGAGCATGCTGAGATAACATGAGTTGAATCACCACAGTAAAAGCACAACCCATTTTGACGTCTATGATTTTGCCGCTCAATTCTGGTCAGAACTCGGTCACATTGCATAGACTCAGGTCTCTGTTCAGAAAACACCGCCAGATGGTGCGCAGATTTGCGCTCCCGCAAACGCCGATCAATCTGAATGGCCAAAGCCATTGAGTCATTCAGACTTGCAGGCGTGGGGAACCCCACCATAACATTCTTAATGGCTTCAGAAAGACCTTCTCTGAAATTTGCAGCCAGGGCACACTCATTCCATTGAGTAAGCACCGACCATTTCCGAAATTTTTGACAATACACCTCAGCTTCATCCTGGCCCTGAGAAAGAGCCAGCAAGGCCTTTTCTGCCTGATTCTCAAGATTAGGTTCCTCATAAAGCAGTCCAAGCGCCAGAAAAAACGCATCCACATTCAGCAATGCAGGATCTCCTGGCACCAGAGAGAAAGCCCAATCTTGAGGGTCGCCACGTAACAAGGAGATAACAATTTTAACTTGCTGAGCGGAATCACCAGAGGAACGAGGTCTCAAAGATAGAAATAATTTACAATTATTCTTAAAATTCAGAAACCTAGATCTATCTCCAGAAAACAACTCAGGAATAGGTATTTTAGGCTCTGACATAGGGCTATGGACAACAAAATCCTGAATGCTTTGCACCCTTGCAGCAAGATGATCCACACTAGAAGTCAGACTCTGAATATCCATGTCTGCAGCTGAACACAAAACCACCCAGAGATTAAGGGGATGAGAGAAGCTGGACAGACTGCAGCAAAGGGAGAGGAAAAAAAAAAAATTGTACTCAGGGCTTCTCTTATCCCACTTCTGCGATGCATTAAACACTTTTCGGCCTGCTGTACTGTTATGATCCTAGTGGCTGAGGATCACAAAACGGACTAGCTAAGTTTATGAACATAGACACAAGCTCTAGGGAGGTGGTAACTGCACTGACCGCAAACCTGATCCTAACAAACACACTAAAGGTAGCCGGTGAACGTGCCTAAAATCCTGGACGTCTCGACGCAGCCTGAGAAACTATCTACTCCTGGAGGGAAAGTAAGACCTCACTTGCCTCAAGAGAAATCACCCCAAAGATATAGGAAGCCCCCAACAAATAATAACGGTGAGGTAAAGGGAAAACACACACGTAGAAATGAAAACAGATACAGCAAATGAGGCCCGCTAATACTAGATAGCAGAAGACAGATAGGGAACTGTGCGGTCAGTAGAAAACCCTATGCAAAATATCCACGCTGAGAATTCAAGAACCCCCACACCAACTAACGGTGTGAGGGGAGAAACTCAGCCCCCTAGAGCTACCAGCAAGCAAGGAAATCACATATTAGCAAGCTGGACAAGAAACAAAAATAAACCAAGAAACATATGACCACTGATGGTCAAAAAATGAACCAAGCAAAACTTAGCTTCTCTTGAAGAGACTGATAATGAAGGACTGCAGGAGAGCTCCAAAATAGCACTGAAGACATTGACAGCAGGCAACAACTGAGAGTCCAGGTGAACTAAATAGGAAACCAGCTAACAGATAACGAGACAGCTGATGAAGCCTCAGACCTGCAGAATGACACAAAGAGCCACCAGAGGGAGCCCAAAGACAGCACTCACACAGTAACATGTCATGGTTCTCAACACACAGAGAACATAGTTGAGCATACAAAAAGGACTAGCTCTTGGAAGATGGGAACTCGAGCTGACCGTGAGCTAAACCTATCACAACAACTGAAAGTGGCCGGGTAGCGTGCCTACGTTTTATCCCTAGACGCCCAGCGCCAGCCGGAGAACTGACTGACCCTAGCAGAGGAAAATACAGACCTGGCTCACCTCTAGAGAAATTTTCCCCAAAAGGCGGACAGTAGCCCCCACAAATATTGTCGGTGATATTAGAGGAAATTGACATACGAAGTATGAAAATAGGTTTAGCAAAATTGAGGTCCGCTTACTAGATAGAAGGAAGACAGAAAAGGGGACTTCACGGCCAGCTGAAAACCCTATTCAAAATTCCATCCTGAAATTACTTTAGAACTCTAATATCAACTCATGACACCAGAGTGGCAATTTCAGTTCACAAGAGCTTCCAGTCTCAGAAATATTCAAACACAGAGAACTGGAACAAAAATGCAAACAAACTTAGGACAAAAATCCAACTTAGCTGAAAGTAGTCTAGGAGCAGGAACATGCAACAGAAATGCTTCTGGTAACATTGTTGGCCGGCATAGAAATGACTGAGGAGCAAGGCTAAATAGAAACTCCCACATCCTGATGGAAACAGGTGAACAGAGGAGATGACAAACCCACGTTCAGTACCACCAGTGACCACCGGGGGAGCCCAGAAACCAAATTCACAACAGTAACAGTTGTGACCACAAGAGGGAGCCCAAAAACAGAGTTCACAACAGTCTCCATCCTGCCCCTATTTCTCTATCCTGCCCCTGAGTTTCCATCCTGCCCCATGTCCGCATCCTGCCCCATGTCTCCATCCTGCCCCTGTGTCTCGATCCAGCCCCTTTGTCTCCATCCTGCTCCCTGTCTCCATTCCTGCCCCCAGTGTTTCCATTCCTGTCCCCTGTGTTTCCAGTCCTGCCCCCTGTTTCCATTCCTGCCCCCTGTGTTTCCATTCCTGCCATTTGTGTCTCCATTCCTGCCACCTGTGTTTCCATTCCTGCCCCATGTTTTAATTCCTGCCTCCTGTGTTACCATTTCTGCCCCTGTGTCTCCCATCCTGTCCCCTGTGTCTCCATCAAGCCCCCTGTGCCTCCATTCTGCCCTGGGCCACTTTCAATAAAAAAAAAAACGTTCTCTTTACCTGGCCGTGCTCCAGCACCGACTTCCACCCCAGGCATTTCAAGAGCATACTCATCGGCAAATGACAATGACATCATACGCCGGCGATGTGCGTTCTGACATCAGCTGCCAGCCTCTGATTGGCTGGCAGCTTTTAACTATTGCCGTGCGGACACCGGTTCAGTTACTGCACCAGCAGAAGCCTGCCACTGGGGCCCGATTAGTGGAAGAGAGGGAGCCCGATGCAGGTCCCCTCTGTTTATCAGACCCCATACAGCAGTCAGGGCAGTAATGCCCTGATGGTGGCCCTGAGTCTATGGAACTTCGTTCTGAAGCTCCATAGACTTACATTGTAGTTGTCTGACCTAGGTATAGGGGCGAAAGACTAATCAAACCATCTAGTAGCTGGTTCCCTCTGAAGTTTCTCTCAGGATAGCTGTCACGCTCCAGAGAGCCAGTTTTATCCGGTAAAGCAAATGATTAGAGGTTTTGGGACCTAAACAATCTCAACCTGTTCTCAAACTTTAAATGGGCAAGAAGCCCGGCTCACTGGCCTGGAGTCAGGCGTGGAATGCGGGTGCCCAGTGGGCCATTTTTGGTAAGCATTGAACCGGCCATTCTGCAGAGCGGTGACATCACTGAGAAGAGGAGAAAAACGGTGCTGGACACTGGAGAAAGCAGTGGTAGGAGAGTATATTAATAAGCTAAATTACATGCATATATACACACATTTAATGAATAAAAAAAGTATTATGGAAGTGCTTTATTAAATCGACACTAAGGAATTATTTTTTTTTTAGGCAGAAGGGTCTTGCATTCTGGTTGTATATACACCCCTTCCCTTTATCCTCTTTCATCCTTCCGTCGATCTTAATAGATGTGTTTCTTTTTTCAATCATACTGACTATTTAACTGTGTCATATTTTAATGTGTATATTTCAAAAAACAAAATTTGTCTTTGCAAATGGCAATTTCATCCAAACGAGCCACCGAGTGGCATGTGATAGTCAATACATACTAATTTGCTTCTAAAGGTACATAGATTTTTTAACAAAGCAGTTTAATCCTAAGCTAAATTCTACGTATACATTACATCCACTTCTATGTCTAGTTTAAGAATTTGCTGTCATTGATAAATGTCTAATAGGATTTCTTAAATCCTATTTCATATATAACTTTTGGTCTACAGTGTCTTTAATTGCATGATCATTTCAAGAGAAACATAATCAATGTGGGGAAGCTGTGAATGTTAATCATTAACCACGGATTCACAATAGGGTTCACTGAATAAAATCTCACATAACCTGATGATTTTAAGCAAACTAAGCATTTACATGGGATTTCAAATGTTGCACCAGAGCAGTTAACATACTCTATAAATTGCTTATATGGGCAAGCTTCCAGATCCACGCTTCCTTCTTACGCCCACTTCTTTAGCAACCAATCCCAAATCTCTGTGCTCCTAAGCTGTAAGGAACTGGCTGTAAAAGAGCAATAACAGGGACTCCACTCCCTTCTGAGAGCCTCAGCCTGGAGAAGACACCCGTGCATTCTAACCAAGGCTCCTGGGGAGAGAAGAGCAGGGACATGAAGGACACGTACGATGTGATTGTCATTGGAGGAGGCATTTCAGGTCTGTTGCATTGCAATTTTAATGAATTAATACTTGTGGCTTCTAATGATTTTATAATGAATATATATACATAACCCTCCACTATAAAAAAAACTTAAGTCCTCAAATCCCGTGTCACAGACTTTTCACTCAAATTGTCCTCCGAATTTGCACTGATGGGTGGCAAAACCCCCACACAGCTGTAGGCAGATGGGGGATTCTAGTTTGGTTTTGTATCCTAAGTGTTGTGGCAAGGCTGTTTAACCCATTAACGACCAGAGGTATTTTTGTTTTTGTGGTTTCATTTTTTACTCCCCTTCTTCCCAGAGCCAGAACTTTTTTTATTTTTTTGTCCAAATGGCCATGTGGGGGCTTGTTTTTTGCAGGATATGTTATACTTTTGAATGATACCATTGGTTTGACATATTGTGTACTGGAAAAATGGGAAAAAATTCCAAGTGCGGTGACATTGCAAAAAAAAAAGTGCAATCCCACAGTTGTTTTTTGCTTTTTTTTTTACGATGTTCACTAAATGCTAAATCTCACCTGTCATTATGATTCTCCAGGTCATTATGAGTTCACAGATACCAAACATGTATAGGTTCTTTTCTCTTTAAGTGGTAAAATAAAATTGCGTAATTTTACAATACCCATAGCGTGTCCATTTTTCATGATCTGGGGTTGAGTGAGAGCTTATTTTTCGCGTGCTGAGCTGACGTATTTATTGGTGCCATTTTGGTGCAGACACAATCTTTTGATCGCCTATTATTGCATTTTAATGCAATGTTGCGGCTATCAAAAAAACATAATCCTGGCGTTTTGACTTTTTTTCTCATTATGCTGTTTAGCTATCAGGTAATTTTTTTTTATATTAATAGATCAGACGATTCTGAATGTGGTGATACCAAATATGTGTATATTTGATTTTATTTATTATTTTGAATTTTTTTACAATATTTTTGAAAACTTTTTTTTGACTTTTTGCATGCTTCAATAGTCTCCAAGGGGACACTAGAAGCTGCAGTACTTTGATCTGCTCTGCTACACACAGGCAATGATCAGATTTGCTGTGTGTAGCAGAAAAGCTCACTTGCTATGAGCGCTGACCACCAATTGGTGCTCATAGCAATCCGTCAATGACAACTATAGAGGTCTGCAGGAGATATCTTGTTGTCTTGTTGTCATGCCAACCCATCAGTGACCCGGGATCATGGGATTGGGTCATCGATGGGCAGGATTTGTTGCGTTTCCATGTGGTCGGCTGGCGCGTCAAGACGACGTATCGGCATACATCTGCATGTCCTGCTTATCTAATGTTAAAGGTAGGTAGGAGGCATGCAGAAGTAGGCAGACCTAAACGGAAGAAGTGCGGAAGTGGGTGGAGCTTCACGGAGGAAGTACGCAGCCATCCGCAAAGCCCCGGTAGGCAAGTGTGAACTTAGCCTCAGATACCTAAGTTTGCCAATGGTAAAGATTTATCTTTTGTCTATATCACAGCCCAGGGGCAGATAAAGACAGAAGAGGGCACTTGTGCAACAAAATATGGCTCATTTACAGACCAATAATGTGTCTGTGACAGAATCTGCTTGCTTCTTTGGAGGCAGAAGTGGGCCCCCTTACACCTTGGGCTCCTGTGCAGCTGCACAAGTTGCACCAATGGTATGTCATAGCCGAAGAGTTCGGTGAAAGCAGCATTGGTGTGTACAGAAGGACATTCCCAGGGACAGTTCTCATGCAAGAAACGTTCTGGTCACTGAGGCTGGTGCTGCTGACTTCATCCTGGAGTCAGCGCAATACAGTATCTGGCTCTGTCTTAATTATTTCATTAATCATTTTTTATTTTTTTATTTTTGTTTTTTCCTCCACTTTTAGAAGAGCTATAACATATAAATTCTTCTATGGATACAACCATGTGAATCAACAGCTGTTTTGTTGGGGATGAGATGTAGTAAATGACACCGTTCATTTTACCATATATTCTACTGAAAAATAGTAACAATTTTCCAGTAAGGATGAAATGGAGAAACAAATATAATTCTTCCATCAAACCTGTATAGTTTTGTACTTTTATTTTGCTGGGTTTAAGTACATTTAGATCTTTATAAAAAAAATGCCTATATTGTTTATTTTCCATTGATGGGTTGTGTGTAATGCCTTTCTCTTTCCATGGTTGGTCATACTTTTAGTTGGTGCCATTTTTGAGTATATTCATTTGGAATGATTTTATTGCATTGTAATTAAAAAAAAATGCTTTTACCATATGGATTAAATAATTTTACATAGTTACATAGGTTGAAAAAAGACATACAGTACCAGAGCAGCAGCGATGTGAGCAGTCAGCGGTGCGGCGCGGCTGGATGACATCATTCAGCGCCATGGGAGTGGAAGGTGCTGGCTGCTATGAGGGAGTGCATTGAAAGATGTTTGTGTGTGTAGTGATGGAGAAGGCAATGATGGGGGTGGGGTAACCATGTGTGGCCATTATACTGTATCCAGCATCATGTGGAGCCATTATACTGTACTCAGAATCATGTGGGGCCATTATACTGTACGCAGCATCATTTGGGGCCATTATACTGTACCCAGCATTGTGTGGGGCCATTATACTGTATGGAGCATCATGTGAGGCCATTATACTGTATGCAGCATCAGGTGGGGCCATTATACAGTATGCTGCATCATGTGGGGCAATTATACTGTACAGAGAATCTTGTGAGGCCATTATACCATATGCAGCATCATGTGGGCCCATTATGCTGTATGGAGCATCACGTGGGGCCAGTATACTGTACGCTGCATCACATGGGCCAGTATATTGTATGCAGCATCATGTGGGGCCATTATACTGTATGCAGCATCATGTGTGGCCATTATACAGTATGGAGCACTATGTGTGGCCATTATACTGTATGCAGCATCAGGTGGGGCCATTATACAGTATGCTGCATCATGTGGGGCAATTATACTGTACAAAGAATCTTGTGAGGCCATTATACCATATGCAGCATCATGTGGGCCCATTATGCTGTATGGAGCATCACGTGGGGCCAGTATACTGTACGCTGCATCACATGGGCCAGTATATTGTATGCAGCATCATGTGGGGCCATTATACTGTATGCAGCATCATGTGTGGCTATTATGCAGTATGGAGCTTCATGTGTGGCCATTATACTGTATGGAGCACTATGTGTGGCCATTATACAGTATGGAGCATCATGTGTTGCTATTACACAGTATGGAGCGCTATGTGTGGCCATTATACAGTATGGAGTATCATGTGTGGCCATTATACAGTATGGAGCATCATGTGTGGCCATTATACACTATGGAGCACTATGTGTGGTCATTCTACAGTATGGAGCATCATGTAGGGCCATTATACAGTATTGAGCATCATGTGTGGCCATTATATAGTGTGGAGCACTATGTGTGGCCATTATACAGTATTGAGCATCATGTGTGGCCATTATATAGTGTGGAGCACTATGTGTGGCCATTATACAGTATGGCATATCATGTGTGGCCATTATACAGTATGGAGCATCATGTGTGGCCATTATACAGTATGGAGCATTTTGTGTAGCATTATACAGTATGGAGCACTGTGTAGCCATTATACAGTATGGAGCACTGTGCGGCCATTATACAGAATGGAGCACTGTGTGGCCATTAAACAGTATGTAGCACTGTATGGCAATAATTTTTTTTGCTTAGAATTATTGTTTATGAAGCAGTGTGATCAGCAGTGCTAAAGGGGTGTGGTTGTGGCGGGATATGGGTGTGACTAGTTGTGAAGTGGGTGTGATAAGAGGCGAGGCCTAACATTTGCTGCAAACTTTGCCCCTCTTTCACTTCTTCAAAAGTTGGGAGGTATGCAAACATGACACAGGTTCTTTGTGCTGCAAATCTGGAGTTAAATGTTTACCTGGGTTTTGTATGCTGCTGGTAAATAAAGTGAACGTGTGCAAAGTGCAATGAGTACAAGTTAGCAGAAAGATTTCATGCAGCATTATCTTATCTGTTTTGCATTTATGTATCGGCCCTAAGCAGAAGTTCATATGTGCAGAGTGCAATGAGTGCTGGTTTACTGTACATGGAGATTTCATGCAAGTTTATCTTCTTTGCTTTGCATATGTGTACTGCCTCTGAGCATAGTTGTCTGATGAAGAGTGTATTGTATAAAGGAGTGAAAAAAAGGTGATATACCTGATACAGTACTTGTCCCGATTATGAATACAGTAGAATAGGAGTTGCGTCCCTCAGCTTTTGGGACATACATACTGTATGTATATAGCATTGTAAAGATGATATAACAACAAAAAGATAGATTTTTATGTGGGAATTGCAACTGCAATGGGATATTTCATCTCGGTGCTAGATAAATTATTTTTTAATGGATAAATTACTGTTATATATATATATATATATATATATATATATATATATATATATATATATATATGAACCAAGTCTAAAGTGGAAAACTGTACAAGATCTGAAAAAAACACTGTTTTTGAATGTTAGACTAGAGCGGCAATAAAACCATTATGTCCTAAGCTACATATAAAAAAAACAACCAACAATAAGCAACCTCGTATCCAACCATACAGGCGCCTATCCACCAATCAAACTTGAAAAACGAGAAACAAGCCGTAGCCATCCCAAACATCTAAACGCAACAGCAACCCGGTAATGTGTATATTCAGAAACTGATGATGGAATATTGTGTGCTACAGCATAAGGGGACAGAAAACAGAACAACACATAGGGAGGACACGGTAACAGTGAAAAATGTAACACGACGTGCTTTCTTAAATTAAGCCCAGATGGTAAGGAAAGAAGGTGCCATAAATTTACTTATTTATTTACATTTTCAACAATTGAAAAAATGTAAAGTATTAATGTTTTAATTTTTCAAAAATATTATCATTTGTTTTTATATAGGTAAAATATGAAAGATAATGTAAAAAAAGTTTAATATTTTCCACTTTTAAACACTAGGAGAGCACATGCTGAAATTTGTCATGAAAGCCTGGTGTAGTGTTAGCTCACAGTATGACTGCAGCAAATTGGGAGAGGGTGTGTGTGTGTGTGTGTGTGTGGGGGGGGGTGGTCTGCACCCATGTGTGTGTGACCTTAAGGTACCTTCACACTGAACAACTTAACAACGATATCGCTAGCGATCCGTGACGTTGCAGCGTCCTGGATAGCGATATCATTGTGTTTGACACGCAGCAGCGATCAGGATCCTGCTGTGACATCATTGGTCGGAGCTAGAAGGCCAGCACCTTATTTCGTCGCTGGATCTCCCGCAGACATCGCTGAGTCGGCGTGTGTGACGCCGATTCAGCAATGTCTTCACTGGTAACCAGGTTAAACATCGGGTTACTAAGCACAGGGCCGCGCTTAGTAACCCGATATTTACCCTGGTTACCAGTGTAAATGTAAAAAAAACCAAACACTACATACTTACATTCTGGCGCTTACAGTGCAGGGAAGCAGAACGCCGGGGGACCCGACAGACACCGGAATGTAAGTATGTAGTGTTTTTTTTTTTTTACATTTAAACTGGTAACCAGGGTAAACATCGGGTTACTAAGCGCGGCCCTGCGCTTAGTAACCCAATGTTTACCCTGGTTACCCGGGGACTTCGGCATCATTGGTCGCTGGAGAGCTGTCTGTGTGACAGCTCTCCAGCGACCACACAGCGACGCTGCAGCGATCGGCATCGTTGTCTAGATCGCTGCAGTGTCGCTAAATGTGACGGTACCTTAACTCCTCTCACTTTGGTGTTTGCAAAAGGATAAGGATAAATGAAGTTTAGGACAGTGAGGGTGGTTTCACACTTGCGTTTTTGTCTGCAGCGTTTTTTGAACAAAAAACGCATGCGTTTTTTCCCTATATTTAACATTGAAAACGCATGCGTTTTTTTGTACGCGTTTGGTCGCGTTTTCAATCGCATGCGTTTTTTTACTGCATGCGTTCATTTTCAGAAATGCTACTTGTAGTATTTTTGAGAGGCGTTTTTTTGCCGCAAAAAAAGCATGCGTTTTTTTACGGCAAAAAAATGCATTGCTGTCTATGTAAACGCATGCGTTTTTAAGCACATGCGTTTGTTTGCGTTAAAAACGCATGCGTTTTTATAGAAAAAACCCAGAAAACACACTGAAAAGTCACCCACCACCAAGGTGATAAAGGGATCCAAACCCTAACCCTAACCCTACCCCTAACCTCACCCCTAACCGTTTAATGAACATTTTCTGACAGTCATAGCCCACGTATTTCAGTGCCACGTATTTCAGTGCCACGTATTTAAGTTCCACGTCTTTCAGTGCCACGTCTTTCAGTGCCACGTATTTCAGTGCCACGATATTTCAGTGCCACAATATTTCAGTGCCACGATATTTCAGTGCCACGTATTTAAGTGCCACGTCTTTCAGTGCCACGTATTTAAGTGCCACGTACTATAAATACTATAACTACGTGGTTATACGTGGCACTGAAATATCGTGGCACGTAAATGCGTGGCACTGAAATACATGGCACTGAAATATCGTGGCATTTACGTGAAATGCCACGTATTTCAGTGCCACGTATTTCAGGTTAGGGTTAGGGTTAGGGGTAGGGGTAGGGTTAGGGTTAGGGGTAGGGTTAGGGTTAGGGGTAGGGGTAGGGTTAGGGGTAGGGTTAGGGTTAGGGGTAGGGTTAGGGTTTTTTGTTTTTTTCTTGTTTTCTTGTGTTTTTCTATAAAAACGCATGTGTCTAAAAAACACATGCGTTTTACCGCGTTTACATGCGTTTTTTCACACATGCGGTTTTTTTAAAAATGCATGCAGATAAAAACGCAAGTGTGAAACCAGCCTGAGTGTTGTGGTGTTGGTGAGTGCAAAGTGATACTGACAAGTAGACAGTATCACCAAGGAGGGCTTGCAGCATAAATTCTGTTAGTTGGTGTTGCTGTTGTATCATAACATGGGGTTAGATACTTGAAATAAGTACGTGAACACTAAGGGTACGTTCACACAGGACTTTTTTGCTGCGTATTTTTGCTGCGTTTTTTTATGCTAATTTTCAGCTGCTTTTTACAGTACCAGCAAAGCCTATGAGATTTCAGAAATCTCATGCACACACATTGGGTTTTTGTTTGATCAGTATTTTCTGCTTTGCTGCGTTTTTTGGACATAGGGCATGTCACTTCTTTCAGCGTTTTTGCTGCGTTTTTGCAGCGTTTTTTCACCCATTGACTTGAATGGGTGATGGAAAAAACGCTGCAAAAACGCATGTAGCATTATTTGCTGCGTTTTTTGTGCAGAAAAATCATGGCCAGCAGGAAGTGATTTCACAGCCAAGAGCTTAGGGGTGTGGTTAGTGAGGTGTGAAGAGCCATTGTGAGCCATTGTGAGGTGTGAAGAGCCATTGTGAGGTGTGTAGAGCCATTGTGAGGTGTCCTGATTGTGATCTATTGGGAGGGAGTTCCTGGTAGTGAGGTGTGAAGAGCCATTGTGAGCCATTGTGAGGTGTGAAGAGCCATTGTGAGGTGTCCTGAATGTGATCTATTGTGAGGGAGTTTCTGGTAGTGAGGTGTTAGCCATTGTCTTGGTATAGGAGGATGAGCATTAATGTTTCCCAACTAATCATGGAGGTAATATTTTTTTTAATTTGTGATATGTCTATTAGGGTTGAGCGAAACGGATCGTTCATTTTCATAAGTCGCCGACTTTTGGCAAAGTCGGCGTCTCATGAAACCAAGCCGATCCCTGTGTGGGGTCTGCCATGCGGTACGCGACTTTCACGCCAAAGTCGCGTTTCAATTACGCTAAAAGCGCCATTTCTCAGCCAATGAAGGTGGACGCAGAGTGTGGGCAGCGTGATGACATAGATCTCAGTCCCCACCATCTTAGAGAAGGGCATTGCAGTGATTGGCTTGCTTTCTGCGGCGTCACAGGGGCTATAAAGGGACGTTCCTGCCGACCGCCATCTTACTGCTGCTGATCTGAGCGTAGGGAGAGGTTGCTGCCGCTTCTTCAGAAGCAGGGATAGTGATAGGCAGGGTACATAAAGCTACAAACCGCTTGTGCTGTAGCGATTTCCACTGTCCAACACCACCTTTTGTTTGCAGGGACAGTGGAAGCTACATTTTTTTTTCCTCAGCGCTGTAGCTCATTGGGCTGCACTAGAAGGCTCCCTGACCCTGATGTTGCTGTGCCTGTGTGTACGCCGCTGTGTAAACCAACTGCTTTTTTCAAAGCACAAATCCTGTTTTTCCTTCCTTTCTGCACAGCTACCTTGTGTGTTTGTCCATACTTTTGTGTGCAGCAGTCCTTTTTATAGCTGCCTGCCATACTTTTCTGAGATAACTGCAGGGAGATAAATATTGGCAAGTCTGCCTCCGTGCCATTGCTGTGGGTGGCATCTGTCTCTCATTGTGTGGCACCGAAAACCACTGTGTAATACTTGGCCATTTTTTTTTTTGTGGGTACATTCTCCCTTTTCAAAAAAAATAATTAGTGGGAGATAAATATTGGCAACTCTGCCTCTGTGCCAGTCCTGTGTGTGGCATCTGTCTCTCATTGTGTGCCACGAAAACCACTGTGTAATACTTGGCCATTTTTTTTCTTTTTGTGGGTACATTCTCCCTTTTCAAAAAAAAATAATTAGTGGGAGATAAATATTGGCAACTCTGCCTCTGTGCCAGTCCTGTGTGTGGCATCTGTCTCTCATTGTGTGCCACCGAAAACCACAATGTAATACTTGGCCATTTTTTTTTTTTGTGGGTACATTCTCCCTTTTCAAAAAAAAATAATTAGTGGGAGATAAATATTGGCAACTCTGCCTCTGTGCCAGTCCTGTGTGTGGCATCTGTCTCTCATTGTGTGCCACCGAAAACCACAGTGTAATACTTGGCCATTTTTTTTTTTTTGTGGGTACATTCTCCCTTTTCAAAAAAAATAATTAGTGGGAGATAAATATTGGCAACTCTGCCTCTGTGCCAGTCCTGTGTGTGGCATCTGTCTCTCATTGTGTGCCACCGAAAACCACTGTGTAATACTTGGCCATTTTTTTTTTTTGTGGGTACATTCTCCCTTTTAAAAAAAAAATAATTAGTGGGAGATAAATATTGGCAACTCTGCCTCTGTGCCAGTCCTGTGTTTGGCATCTGTCTCTCATTGTGTGCCACCGAAAACCACTGTGTAATACTTGGCCATTTTTTTTTTGTGTGGGTACATTCTCCCTTTTAAAAAAAAAAAAATAGTGGGAGATAAATATTGGCAACTCTGCCTCCGTGCCATTGCTGTGGGTGGCATCTGTCTCTCATTGTGTGGCACCGAAAACCACTGTGTAATACTTGGCCATTTTTTTTGGGGGGGGGTAAATTCTCCCTTTTAAAAAAAAAATAATAGTGGGAGATTAAGATTGGCATTTCTGCTTGAGTGCTGGTCCTGTGTGTGCCATCTGTCTCAAATTATTGGGGCACAGAAAACCTAGTGTGTAACATTGGGCCTGATTTTCCTTTCAGTGTCAGGCACCTATAAAGGTATATATAAATCCTACAGAAGTTTGAGTTCACCTTTTAAGTTGTTTTACAGTAACAAATAGCGTTACTTTGGTTACGTTTTGCAAACAATGAGGAAGTCTAGTGGAAGAAGTCGTGGCCGTGGGCGGTCATTGTCAGCTGGTAATGATGGTAGTGGTGGTGGAGCATCAGGTGGTCGTGGTAAAAGCAGTACAGCACCTAAGTCTCGAGTTGTTGAGCCAGGTTCGTTGTCTGGCTACACAAGGCCTCGAACGCTCTCTTTTCTGGGAGTAGGAAAACCACTTTTGAAGCCGGAGCAGGAGGTACAAGTATTGGCTTTCATTGCTGACTCTGCCTTTAGCTCTTTCGCCTCCTCCTCGGAAAGTGTCAAATGTCAGAGCAGTGCATCGTCAGTGGATGCTCCTGGTCAGGAACAAGTCGCTTCCTTGTGTCCTTCACTAAAAACAACAGTGAAGGATGCGTCAGTCGACACAACAGGTTACTCCATGGAGCTCTTTACACATACTATTCCTGGGTTACACAGTGAAACAGTTAACAGGCTATGCCCATTAGAAGTTGAATCGGACATGGAGTGCACAGATGCACAGCCACAGCCAGATTACTATGCTGTTCCTTTGACTCAGACCAGAACATTGCCCTCGCAGTGTACTGAGGCAGAATCAAAACCAGCGGAGACTATGGTGCTCCGTCACGAACGCAATACCACCGGCTTACACGGTGACACAGACGAAGTTGCACACAACATAGAAGAGGAGGTCATAGATGACTCAGTTGTGGACCCCGATTGGCAGCCATGGGGGGAACAGGGTGCAGGCGGCAGTAGTTCTGAAGCGGAGGAGGAGGAGCCGCAGCAGGCATCAACATCACAACAGGTTCCATCTACCGGGCCCGTATCTGGCCAAAAACGCGTGGCAAAACCAAAACCAGTTGGAGGACAGCGTGGCCATCTGGTTAAAGAAGCTCAGTCTGCAATGCCTGAAAAGGTATCCGATAGTAGAAAGAGTGCAGTCTGGCATTTTTTTAAACAACATCCAAATGATCAGCGCAAAGTCATCTGTCAAAAATGTTCAACTACCTTAAGCAGAGGTCAGAATCTTAAAAGTCTAAATACAAGTTGCATGCATAGACATTTATCCACCATGCATTTGCAAGCCTGGACTAACTACCAAATGTCCCTATAGGTTGCAGCACCCTCGGCCAATGAAGCTAGTCAGCAACGCTACATCCCTTCCCTCCCTGTAAGCCGACCATTTCCCACACCACCTGCAGTATCTGTGCAGCTTTCGTCGCCAGGCCAAAGCAGTCAGGGAATCACCAGGTTAGTAGTAGGAAACACTGCATGTAGGGTACCGGCAAGAATACCATCTCCAACCCTCTCTCACTCACCCATGTCCACCGGCACCACCGCTAGTTCCACGATCTCCAGCTCTCCAGTCCAGCTCACCCTACATGAGACTCTTGTTAGGAAAAGGAAGTACTCATCCTCGCATCCGCGTACACAGGGTTTGAATGCCCACATTGCTAGACTAATCTCATTAGAGATGATGCCCTACCGGTTAGTTGAAAGCGAAGCTTTCAAAGCGCTGATGGACTACGCTGTACCACGCTACGAGCTACCCAGTCGGCACTTCTTTTCTAGAAAAGCCATCCCAGCCCTCCAACAGCATGTTAAAGACCGCATCGTCCATGCACTCAGGCAGTCTGTGACTACAAAGGTGCACCTGACAACAGATGCATGGACCAGTAGGCATGGCCAGGGACGTTACGTGTCCATCACGGCACACTGGGTGAATGTGGTGGATGCAGGCTCCACAGGGGACAGCAATATTGGGACAGTTCTGCCTAGCCCACGGTCAAGGAAAGAGTTGGCTGTAGGCGTTCGCCCCCCCTCCTCCTCATCCTCCTCCTCATGCAGAAGTGAGAGCTCGTCCACAGACCGCAGTCGCACATCCACTCCATCCGCAGCTGCCACTGTTGCACACCAGGTGTGCCATTATGGGACAGCTAGTGGCAAGCGTCAGCAGGCTGTATTGGCAATGAAGTGTTTGGGCAACAACAGACACACCGCGGAAGTTCTGTCCGAGTTCTTGCAGAATGAAACTCAGTCATGGCTGTGCACTGTACATCTTGAGGCAGGCAAGGTAGTGAGTGATAACGGAAGGAATTTCATGGCTGCCATAGCCCTTTCCCAACTGAAACACATTCCTTGCCTGGCTCACACCTTAAACCTGGTGGTGCAGTGCTTCCTGAAAAGTTATCCGGGGTTACCCGACCTGCTCTTCAAAGTGCGCAGACTTTGCTCGCATATCCGCCGTTCGCCCGTACACTCCAGCCGTATGCAGAACTATCAGCGGTCTTTGAACCTTCCCCAGCATCGCCTAATCATCGACGTCAAGTCCTTCAGTGTTTTGAGGAATGCACACGGCTGGTTAGTGCAGACAACGCCATAATAAGCATGAACATCCCCCTAATGCGTCTGCTGATGCAAAGTTTGACGCACATAAAGGAGCAGGCGTCTGCAGCCGAGGAAGAGGAAAGCCTTGATGACAGTCAGCCATTGTCTGGTCAGGGCCGTGTAGAGGACGCGGTAGCGGGCGAAGAGGAGGAGGAGGACGAGGAGGATGATGGGGATGAGTACTTTTTGAATGAGGAAGCTTCTCCTGGGCCAACAGAAATTAGTGGCATTGCAAGGCCGGGTTCTGTTTTTTAAAGGGAGACAAGTGACATAGATTTGCCTGTAACTGCCCCTCCAACCAGCACAACCGCAGATTTGACAACTGAAACTTTGGCCCACATGGCGGATTATGCCTTACGTATCCTCAAAAGGGACACACGCATTATTAAAATGATGAGCGATGATGATTACTGGTTGGCCTGCATCCTTGACCCTCGCTATAAAGGCAAATTGCAAAATATTATGCCACATGAGAACCTCGAACAAATATTAGCAACCAAACAAGCTACTCTTGTAGACCGTTTGATTCAGGCATTCCCAGCACACAGCGCCGGTGATGGTTCTCACAAAAGCTGCAGGGGGCTACATGGCAGAGGTGTTAGAGGTGCACAGATCAGAAGTGGCGTTGGACAGAGGGGTTTTCTAACCAGGTTGTGGAGTGATTTCGCAATGACCGCAGACAGGACAGGTACTGCAGCATCTATTCAAAGTGACAGGAGACAACATTTGTCCAGTATGGTTACTAACTATTTTTCATCCCTTATCGATGTTCTCCCTCAACCGTCATTCCCATTTGATTACTGGGCATCCAAATTAGACACCTGGCCTGAATTGACAGAATATGCATTGCAGGAGCTTGCTTGCCCAGCAGCTAGTGTGCCATCAGAAAGAGTATTCAGTGCTGCTGGTTCAATATTAACCAAAAAAAGGACTCGTCTGGCTACCCAAAATGTGGATGATCTCACCTTCATTAAAATGAACCACTCCTGGATTTCAAATTATTTTGCCCCACCTTTCCCAGCTGACACCTAGCTTTCCTATAAAAATTGCTTGCTTGTGGACTGGTCTTACTGAGTGTTCCAATCTCTTAATTTGCAGCAGCTGTTTGTCCAGCATACGACATGTTTACACCTCCCCCAATGGGAAAACTGCCCCCACGGGGCCGTGTTCTCGCCACTTGGCGCAAGCACCCGTTACAGTGCTGTTTGTCTGAAGAGGTGGGTGTGCCCGCTTTTGGTCGACGGCACTGCCACTGGGTCCCTCATAGTACAATGTAGTGTCTCTGGCGGTGGTGGTGCGCACCCAACGTCAGACACACCGTTGTAACATGAGGGGCCCTGGGGCGGTACCGCCGGCCACAAGAGAGTTCCCCCCCCAGCTCAACTGTGCTCTACCACGTTCAAAATTATCTCGCACAGCTCCACCAATGTTTAGTCTATGCGCTGACATCATTCAATGCCTGGCACTGACAATACCAATTTGTTGACATCTATGATGCTAGTTAAAGTAGTCTGGGTCAGTGTCCTATATTGACACCAGTAAATAGTAATTTACTGCCAAATTACTTTGTCATAAACTCTGCAGATGAGCCCACCCCTGTACCTAAGCATGCCACCCTTTTTTAATTTATTGTTGTTTTGCGAGACATTAACATCTATTTATTTTTTGGGAGTACTAACTGTGTCAGACACTCCTTGCAATACTCCTCCACTGACCACAATGCTGCCTGTGTATCCATGTAACCGATTTAAAACTGCCATGAGCCTATTGTTTGTTATGTTAGGCCTTTGTTAGCCTGTCTGCGGTCCCTACTTGCAATACTCCTCCACTGACCACAATGCTGCCTGGAGTGCCTGCCTGTGTATCCATGTAACCGATTTAAAACTGCCATGAGCCTATTGTTTGTTATTTTAGGCCTTTGATAGCCTGTCTGCGGTCCCTACTTGCAATACTCCTCCACGGACCACAATGCTGCCTGGAGTGCCTGCCTGTGTATCCATGTAACCGATTTAAAACTGCCATGAGCCTATTGTTTGTTATTTTAGGCCTTCGTTAGCCTGTCTGCGGTCCCTTCTTGCAATACTCCTCCACTGACCACACCAATGCTGCCCGTGTACCCCTGGAACCTATTTAAAAGTTCATAGAGCCTAGTTATATATTTTATTTACTATTAATAAGGCCATGATGGAGTACGCTGTACCACGCTACAAGCTAACCAGTCGACACTTCTTTTGCGAGAAAAGCCATCCCAACCCTCCACCAGCATGTAAAAGACCGCATTGTCTATGCACTCTGGCAATCTGTGAGTACAAAGGTGCACCTGACAACAGACGCATGGACCTGTAGGCATGGCCACGGAAGATTACGTGTCCATTACGGCGCAATGGGTTAATGTGGTGGATGCATGGTCCACAGGGGACAGCCTACTAAGTCTGTCTGCAGTCCCTAATTCAAATTGTCCTCCACTGTCTAAATCTGAGCTTCAACCTTCTGGCTCTCATTAAGTGCTGTTTTTTAAAAACTTGGTGGTTAGGGCCTACTAACGGTGTCTGCCGCTCCCTGGTGTTTGTCCTCAACTGAATAAAGCTGAGCTTCAACCTTCTGGCTTTCGGCCTATAGTATCAGATATTAAACTGCATTTGGCCTTCAACTTTGGTTACGGCCTACTAACGGTGTCTGCCCCTCCCTGGTGTTGACCTCCACTGTATAAAGCTGAGCTTCAACCTTCTGGCTCTCATTAAGTGCTGTTTTTTAAAAACTTGGTGGTTAGGGCCTACTAACGGTGTCTGCCGCTCCCTGGTGTTTGTCCTCAACTGAATAAAGCTGAGCTTCAACCTTCTGGCTTTCGGCCTATAGTATCAGATATTAAACTGCATTTGGCCTTCAACTTTGGTTACGGCCTACTAACGGTGTCTGCCCCTCCCTGGTGTTGACCTCCACTGTATAAAGCTGAGCTTCAACCTTCTGGCTCTCATTAAGTGCTGTTTTTTAAAAAACTTGGTGGTTACAGCCTACTAACGGTGTCTGCCCCTCCCTGGTGTTTGTCCTCCACTGTATAAAGCTGAGCTTCAACCTTCTGGCTCTCATTAAGTGCTGTTTTTTAAAAAACTTGGTGGTTACAGCCTACTAACGGTGTCTGCCCCTCCCTGGTGTTTGTCCTCAACTGAATAAAGCTGAGCTTCAACCTTCTGGCTCTCATTAAGTGCTGTTTTTTAAAAACTTGGTGGTTAGGGCCTACTAACGGTGTCTGCCCCTCCCTGGTGTTGTCCTCCACTGTATAAAGCTGAGCTTCAGTCTTTAGGCTTTTGGCCTAAAGTATCAGATATTAAACTGCATTTGGCCTATTAATGTGTTTGGGCCCTTAAAACAGTGTCTGCTGCTCCTGGGTTTGCTACTCCACTGAACAAAGCAATGCCGCCTGTTTAGTCCTGTTACCAATTTTGAACTGCATTTAGCCTACTTTATTCTTTGGCCCTATATCTGTTTCCTCCTCATCCTGCCCATTGCCCAGCCACTGCTAGATGAGTCTGCTGGTACATTGACCTAGACCACTACATTCCCCTTGCACTCTACACAGTCAGAATCTGACCCTGCTGAAAGTAAGGTTCCCCTTCCCGCATGTTATAACACCTTACACAGGGACAAAGAGGAAGGTGCAGATGAAAGTGCAGGTTCCTTGATCAGGTGGGGGGGCATACTCGTTGGCGACGTCACTGGCACAGGGCCCCTCAGAGTACGCAAAAGTGTCGCTGCTGGTGGGAGGCGCCCCCGCCATGCAAACACACCGCTGTACTTTGAGGGGCCCTGTGCCAGTGCGAACGAGTGGGCCCCCCCTGCTTGCTCAGGATCACAGCACTTGCAACGTTGAATTACTTACCTCTCCCTGCTCCACCGCCGTGACGTAGTCCACGATTCCTGGGCCCACTAAAACCTTGAACCAGCCCTACCCCCCACAACTTTTGCCAAATGACCCCCAAGTTCCAATGAACAACTATTATTATAAAGTTAATTAAGATTGACAAGCTTCAGAAACAAGAATGGATGTTTTTGGCATTAAAATGGGCACTGTAGGCGTTTTCCTGGCCTCCACTCACTGCCGACTATGCTTCCCCATTGACTTGCATTGGGTTTCGTGTTTTGGTCGATCCCCGACTTTTAGCGATAATCGGCGGACTGCACTCGACTCGACTCGACTCTGGACAAAGTCGGGTTTCACAAAACCCGACTCGATCTTTAAAAAATGAAAGTCGCTCAACCCTAATGTCTATCTATCCGATTGTTTGCAATGGTACACTTTGCGATGCTCATGTGCTGTTATGTACATGTTCATGTGTTGTGCATGTGTATGTTTGTATCTTCCTTGTCATGAATGTTGGCTTCATTTCATCTTGCATTTGGTAATTACTTTTTCATTTATTTTTCCAAGGTGGAAGCAATGCCTGTAATTTGGGATGTAGCTTGCCCAAACTACAGTGATCGTCAAAAAAAGGCCGATGCATGGCATGTAATTTGCCGTAAATTGTTCCCCCGCTGGGATGAAGGTGATGCTAAGCTCCACTGGGGTCACTCAACTTTATTATCATGCACAAATAGACAAAAAAACGCACCAAAACCGCACAAAAAATGCATCTATTATAAGCAGCTGAAAATTGGCATAAAAAACGCAGCAAAAATACGCAGCAAAAATACGCAGCAAAAAAGTCCTGTGTGAACTTACCCAAAAAACGCACCAAATACGCACCAAAAAAATGCACCTAAATTAGCATAAAAAAACGCAGCAAAAATACGCAGCAAAAAAGTCCTGTGTGAACTTACCCTTAGAGTAACACAAACCGGATTTAGATACATTAGATATGCAGTATCTAATGTATGAAATGCGTGACTCCGCTCTGTCTACTTTTATGCGAGCAGTGGTGTAATGTGCAATCCCGCTCTGTCTACATCTATGGGAGCAATAGTGTAGTGTATGACCCTGCTCCGTCCACTACATTACTACTAACATAGAAGTAGACAGAGCGGGATCACATATTACACCACTGCTTCCATAAAAGTGGACAGAGCAGGGTCACACATTACACCATTGCTCCCATAAAAGTGCAAGGAACTGGAGCTGTCTGCTTTGCCTTACCTGGTTATTAAAAATAGGGGCCACCACACACCATTTTTTTACATTTATTCCTAGAAAGCTGCCGGATACCTTCCAGCTATTTCTCTATTTCTCTGTAGCTATCTAAGCTATCTATCTATTATATATCTATATATCCATCCCTCTATCCCTTTAACTAAGCCCTTTTTCCTCAACTAGCTTTAAACAGCATTCAGTGCTGTACAAAAATGCAGGTAAAAACGTGGTAAAAATACAACATGTGCACACAGCTGGGAGACTTTAAGGTTACTGGAGTTCCCAGCTACTGGGACACCTGAAGGCTGTGAACTAAGGTTACAGCAATTCCACCAAGTCACTCGGACTGCCGGTCACAGTGCTCTGTGAGGTTTCCAGGATTCATAGCCTCTAGGTGTTTCAGGAGCTGGGAGTGCCTGTAACCTTAAAGGCTCCCTTAAGTTTTCCGGGCCTCATAGCTGCCGCGAAACCCAGTGGCTGTGAACTCTGGTAAGTTAACAGCCAAAATGTCTAGTTGTAGCTGTGAGGTTTGGAAATCTTAAGGAGAGACTTTAAGGCTGCTGGAGTTCCCAGCTGCTGGAACACGTGGAGGCTGGTAATTAAGGTTCCAGGAATTGCACCAAGTAATGCGGACTGCCGGTCACGGTGCTCTGTGATGCTCAGGTGATTGTGAACTAATGTTACTTTACTGATGTCACTGAGGTTACATCAGTTCATAGCTTGCCAGTATCGTGTAATTACACAGAAAAAAATGTTTCTAAACATTTTCCCTGTAAAATACATTTTATCTTCGTTTTGCATGTTTTAGTTTCAGTCTGTAAAAGTGGCGTAATACTCTGGCAACATTGTTCCCAGCAGCGACCTGGGAGTCAAAGATGTGCCCGAGGGTCTTCTCCATGGTGTTCCCATTCCATTTTAGCCGTTTCTATCCATTTCAGCTATTTTCAACCCCCTCTCTACCCAGACCTCCTGGCAAGATCTTTCAGAAAAATGCTTGAGTTTCCCCCAAAATAGCAAGTCAAACCCCCTTTGTCACCGCTTAGTTAGATAAAAATAATAAAATCAAACAATTGTAATTTTTTCCATTCTTTGCAGTTAGGGTTAGGGTTGGGTTAGGATTATGGCTGGGGTTGGGGTTAGGGTTGTGGTTAGAGGTAGGGTTGTGGTTGGGATTAGGGTAAGGGGTGTGTTGGGGTTAGGGTTGGGGTTAGGGCTATGTTAGGGTTGGAGTTAGAATTGGGGGGTTTTCAAAAGAAAAAAAAATGATGATGATAGGATGGCTAGTGTTGAATGCAGAGGGGTATCTAGCCTTTCCTGCACCCGGGGCCAAGGGTCAGTTTGGCGCCCCCCCAACCTCCCCCATTTGAACCTTAACTCTATTGAAACTGTATGACCAAGCCAAGGTACATTCCTGAATCCCCATAATGTTAAAGTAGATACCAATAAAAGTAAAATTAATTGAGACATCAGTAGGTTAAGTGTTTTTGAATATCCATATTGAATCAGGAGCCCCATATCATCCTGCATAAAGGTTAATAATGGCCCCATAAGATCCTCCATAGACACATTTGCCCAATATAGTGCTGCAGAAACGTTGATTATGGCCCCATAAGATGCTCCGTAAAGATATTTGCGCCATATAGTGCTGTAGAAACGTTAATTATGGCCCCTTAAGATGATCCATACAGATACTTGCCCCATCTAGTGCTGCACAAATGTTGATAAATGGTCTACTAACCTCCCTAAATCTGACATTTCCCTCTCCGTGGGTGGCACCATAATAACACCTAGGCAGCAGGCACACTGTCTGGGTGTCATGTTTGACTCCGATCTCTCCTTCACCTCCCACATACAATCTCTTGCCCGCTCGTGCCGCTTACACCTAAAGAACATCTCTAGAATCCGCCCTTTTCTCACCATGGAGACAACAAAAACTCTCACTCGCCCTAATCCACTCCCGCCTGGACTACTGTAACTCTCTTTTAATTGGCCTCCCCCTCACGCGACTTTCCCCTCTCCAGTCTATCCTTAATGCAGCAGCCAGGGTCGTCCATCTGGCTAATCGTTACTCGGACGTGTCCGCTCTTCGCCAGTCATTACACAGGCTGCCCATTCATTACAGGATACAATTCAAAGTACTTGTTCTCACCCACAAAGCTCTCCACAGTGCGGCACCCCCTTACATCTCCTCCCTCATTTCTGTCTATCGGCCTAGCTGACCGCTGCGCTCTGCAAACAACTTTCGACTAACCTCTGCACTAATCCGTACCTCCCACTCCCGACTCCAAGACTTCTCCCGTGCTGCGCCAATCCTCTGGAATGCTCTACCCCAAGATATTAGGACCATCCACAACTTGCATAGCTTTAGGCGCTCACTCAAAACTCATTTGTTCAGAGCGGCCTATCACGTTCCCTAATCAGTCATTTTATGTTTGTGTGTGTGTGTAGCCCATTCACTATCTCACCTACCCCCCACCCCCTGAAGATGGCTGGACCATCATTGTAAATACATCATTGTAAATACACACCTGTACTTTGTATCTCCCCACCTCATTGTAGATTGTAAGCTCTCACGAGCAGGGTCGTCTTATTTTGCTTTATTGCTGTATTGTTAACATTGTTACCTATGACTGTTGTGTTTGAAACTGTTAAACTGTAAAGCGCTGCGGAATATGTTGGCGCTATATAAATAAAGATTATTATTATTATTATTATTATTATTATTATTAATGGCCCCATAAGATGATCCATACAGACACTTGCCCCATATAGTGCAGCAGAAACGTTGATTATGCCCCATAAGATGCTCCATACAGGCACTTGCCCCATTTGCTGTTGCTGCGAAAAAAAAAAAAAAAAATCTCATACTCACCTCTCCGTCGCTTTTTTTTTAAGCTAAAATACACCGATCCAGCAGGTTTTACGATGTGTATATGTCTCCCGTCCACAACTCCCAAGCAATTGGGAAACTGACAAATTTGTACAAATTTGTCTGCAATCTCCAGCCAACTCTCCGTTGTGGGATGTGGTATAAATTCTGCATGTAGACAGTCCCACAATGCACGGCAGGTGTGCTTGACAATTCTGGATATGGTGGAAATCCCAAGTCGGAACTGGAAACGGAATAAAAAGAACCTAGCACTCAACTTGATGCTTTAGAGTGAATTTTTATTGTAGTGGTACTCAAACGTTTCGGTCCTACACCTGGACCTTCGTCAGTAACGTACTGTAGAGTATAGAGGGGGGACCAAGGGGTCAGTAGACACACAGGAGCGGCGTGAATAGCATCGACATCAAAAAATGGTCCAATGTATCCAGGACTTATAAGCAGGAGAAAAACCCCCAAGAATCTAGGCTGGTGAGCTCCCCCTATGTTTGGAAGTAGGGGACCCCCCTTAAAAAGACCAGTGAAGGGTAAAGTACATACCGTACTGTAGAGTATAGAGGGGGGACCAAGGGGTCAGTAGACACACAGGAGCGGCGTCTGTGGATGTGCAAAACGATCCCCCGGAGGGATATGTAAGATATGTAAAACGGTAGGTGGATGTGAAAAAGGGACATGAAGGATTGCTCATACCTTATATGAGAACCAAACCGGGGCGGTACTAAGGGTGTGCAAACAGAAAGAGCAGAGGGTTGGTTACCTCCTCGCCGTGGCACAGAAGAACAAGCTGAGTGCTAGTGTGACAATTACCTGTGGAGACCGTGACAGCTGAAGACCGGTGCAGACGCGGATTCCACCGCTGGTCTGCCGGTAAGGAGTATAATCGCCGTGATATGGAGGTGGGGCGGGACTGTCAGTGCCGGAGAACCAATCAGCGGGTGACGCCGCTGACCGGAAGTGACGTCGCGCGGTAAGGAACCACACAGTGCGGTTACATGCAGAGATGTGCTGCGTGATGGGCGGAAGTGACGTCCAGTTGTCAGGGTAACAGGGCATCGCACAGTCTCAGGTAACCAGTAACAAAGCGCTATAGTAAAATATGAAGCATGGATGGACACAAGTGCAGGTACATAACAGGATGAATGGACCTAGAGCAGGGGTGCCCGTATAGGATTTTCTGTAGAGGGTGAACGAAATCCATACAAGTGGTGGTCCTACGTTCTATTGTTTTGCCATGTGCCTCGGTGTGAAAAGTGGACTTGGTCCAACGTGACATGCGGAAGTGACACAGATTTCAATACAGTCGATTCTAATGGCAAGAAAGAAAAGCAGAGTTAGCAAATCGTAGGTATACATTATTTAGACGTATATAAACAATAGGATGACTGGAATACACATAAACCAGTGGGTAACATCAGAACATATGGAACAGGCAACAAATGGGGTAGTACATCATCAAATAAAAGAGGCAAGATTATAGTCTCTATTAAGTCCCAGTGGATGAAGTGTTTCCAATGTATGGATCCAAAATGCCTCCCGTCTTTTAAGACGGGCTACCCGGTCACCACCTCTCCTGAAAGGGGGAATATGCTCTATGACTTGGTATTGTAGCTGGGAGACAGTGTGGCCCTGATTGTGGAAGTGGAGGGGAACGGGTAACAATAAATTCTTGCGGCGGATCGTCGATTTGTGTTTAGACACACGGTCTCGTATGGGTTGCGTAGTTTCCCCTATGTATAAGAGTCCGCAAGGACACTTGATTAGGTATATAACCCATGACGAAGCACATGTGAAGTAGTCTGGGATATGAAATGACTTGCCGGACCGGGGATGGTGAAAGGAGGAGCCTTTCAGAACATTGTGACATTGGGCACAATTAAGGCATGGGAAGGTCCCCTTGCGTGGATTCTGCAGAAACCGTTGGCGAGGAGTGGACGAACCTGTTCCCAGATCCGCCCTAACAAGGGAGTCCCTGAGGTTGGGTGGGCGTCTAAAACAGGGGAGAAAAGGATTCTGGAATTCCGGTATTTTGGGGTACCCCTTAGATAATAGGTGCCAATGTTGGCGTATTGACCTATGTAAGATGTACGAGAACGGATGATATGAGTGGACAAATGGGATCCGGTTAGAGGCTCTGTTGGATCGTGGGGTAGATGGGGCTGCAGCTTTTAAGCCAGTCGAAGAGCACCGTTAGCAACTGCTATATGGCGGATTTTGAGGAGAGTCTGATATACCCTCACCCACTTGTCCGCGACAACATCATTATGTGGAAACGGTACATCGATGATGTGTTCTGCATATGGGGGGGCTCGTTGGAAGCCCTAACGGTGCTCTTCGACTGGCTTAATACGGCCTGGCCCGGAATTTCTTTTACCATGTCCCATAGTACAACACAGATCAACTTCCTGGACACCCTGGTCATACTCCAACCTGATGGCTCCATAACCACTGATCTCTACACGAAAAGTACTGACCGCAACAGTCTGTTGCACTTCACAAGCTTCCATCCTCCTGCCACTAAAAATTCAGTACCCAAGTCACAATTCCAAAGAGTCTCCAGGATCGTGTCCGATACAAAACTTAAACCTGTACGCCTCCAAGAGATGGCCACTAAGTTTACCCAACGGGGTTATCCACCCTCGGTACTGGAAAAAGCTGCAGCCCCATCTACCCCACGATCCAACAGAGCCTCTAACCGGATCCCATTTGTCCACTCATATCATCCGTTCTCGTACATCTTACATAGGTCAATACGCCAACATTGGCACCTATTATCTAAGGGGTACCCCAAAATACCGGAATTCCAGAATCCTTTTCTCCCCTGTTTTAGACGCCCACCCAACCTCAGGGACTCCCTTGTTAGGGCGGATCTGGGAACAGGTTCGTCCACTCCTCGCCAACGGTTTCTGCAGAATCCACGCAAGGGGACCTTCCCATGCCTTAATTGTGCCCAATGTCACAATGTTCTGAAAGGCTCCTCCTTTCACCATCCCCGGTCCGGCAAGTCATTTCATATCCCAGACTACTTCACATGTGCTTCGTCATGGGTTATATACCTAATCAAGTGTCCTTGCGGACTCTTATACATAGGGGAAACTACGCAACCCATACGAGACCGTGTGTCTAAACACAAATCGACGATCCGCCGCAAGAATTTATTGTTACCCGTTCCCCTCCACTTCCACAATCAGGGCCACACTGTCTCCCAGCTACAATACCAAGTCATAGAGCATATTCCCCCTTTCAGGAGAGGTGGTGACCGGGTAGCCCGTCTTAAAAGACGGGAGGCATTTTGGATCCATACATTGGAAACACTTCATCCACTGGGACTTAATAGAGACTATGATCTTGCCTCTTTTATTTGATGATGTACTACCCCATTTGTTGCCTGTTCCATATGTTCTGATGTTACCCACTGGTTTATGTGTATTCCAGTCATCCTATTGTTTATATACGTCTAAATAATGTATACCTACGATTTGCTAACTCTGCTTTTCTTTCTTGCCATTAGAATCGACTGTATTGAAATCTGTGTCACTTCCGCATGTCACGTTGGACCAAGTCCACTTTTCACACCGAGGCACATGGCAAAACAATAGAACGTAGGACCACCACTTGTATGGATTTCGTTCACCCTCTACAGAAAATCCTATACGGGCACCCCTGCTCTAGGTCCATTCATCCTGTTATGTACCTGCACTTGTGTCCATCCATGCTTCATATTTTACTATAGCGCTTTGTTACTGGTTACCTGAGACTGTGCGATGCCCTGTTACCCTGACAACTGGACGTCACTTCCGCCCATCACGCAGCACATCTCTGCATGTAACCGCACTGTGTGGTTCCTTACCGCGCGACGTCACTTCCGGTCAGCGGCGTCACCCGCTGATTGGTTCTCCGGCACTGACAGTCCCGCCCCACCTCCATATCACGGCGATTATACTCCTTACCGGCAGACCAGCGGTGGAATCCGCGTCTGCACCGGTCTTCAGCTGTCACGGTCTCCACAGGTAATTGTCACACTAGCACTCAGCTTGTTCTTCTGTGCCACGGCGAGGAGGTAACCAACCCTCTGCTCTTTCTGTTTGCACACCCTTAGTACCGCCCCGGTTTGGTTCTCATATAAGGTATGAGCAATCCTTCATGTCCCTTTTTCACATCCACCTACCGTTTTACATATCTTACATATCCCTCCGGGGGATCGTTTTGCACATCCACAGACGCCGCTCCTGTGTGTCTACTGACCCCTTGGTCCCCCCTCTATACTCTACAGTACGGTATGTACTTTACCCTTCACTGGTCTTTTTAAGGGGGGTCCCCTACTTCCAAACATAGGGGGAGCTCACCAGCCTAGATTCTTGGGGGTTTTTCTCCTGCTTATAAGTCCTGGATACATTGGACCATTTTTTGATGTCGATGCTATTCACGCCGCTCCTGTGTGTCTACTGACCCCTTGGTCCCCCCTCTATACTCTACAGTACGTTACTGACGAAGGTCCAGGTGTAGGACCGAAACGTTTGAGTACCACTACAATAAAAATTCACTCTAAAGCATCAAGTTGAGTGCTAGGTTCTTTTTATACAGTTCAAGAAGGTGTGGGAACCTACCTTAGCACCTTCCTTTCCAGTAGTGCACACGGCAATTTTGTATGGGAACTGGAAACGGAGTGACAAAAAGGATTCTCCAGTTGCAAGGAATCTGTGAAAAAAAAAGTCAAAAATTAGTGCAAAATACCAGTAATAACTTTACAGTTATAAGTCAGCTTTAACAGTTGGAGAGGAGATACAATAAAAATAATATTTAAAAACTATCAGCAACAACATTACAGTTATAATTGTGCTTTAACAGTAGGAGATACAATAAAAATGGCTTACCGAAGAGTCACCATCAGACGCTCTGCCGGTGAAACGGAGAAGCAGCAATAAGTATCACTTCTTGCGATGAGGTGTCCAATCCATTCCACAAATACGTCAAAGTTCTCCGCTTTGATCCGCAAGTAGCTGAAAAACTTCTCAGGGTTTCCTCATAGCTCCATGTATAAAGTTGAATAGACTCCCCGCGTCATTCTCTGTGCTGTGGTGGGGTGTATCCACAAACACCGTCGCCGCTGACGCATGATGCGCTGCTGTCTCTCTCGCTCCTTCTCCAGAACAATCGCTTTTAAATGATTTGCCTCCACAGTAAAATCCACATTAATCTTCATAATCTTCGCAATAATGTCTTCCATCTTGCTCTCCAACCACTTGCTCTCCAACCTATCAAAGATGGGCTGTAGGAACGCAGGATATTTTGTTGGCCTGTTATGGCATTTTATTTCAATGTTGTGGTGAGCAAAACAACGTAGTTCTGACATTTTGTTTTTTCTTGTAACTCTGTTACCGATCGGATTATTCTACTTTAGATTTTGATAGATCAGAAATACCAAATGTGTATTTATTATTATTTATTTATTTTATTCTTTTTTTATAATTAAAATATTTTTTTACTTTTATTTTATACAATAGTCCCGTTAGGAGACTTGAAGCTCCAATCATCCTTCAGCCCTGTTATATGTCACAGGAATCATCATCATGAGCCACAGGCTGAAATTCATAGGAGATCTGCAATGACAAGAAAGGGGGTCTTCTGCAGACCCTCGGCTGCCATGTAAACTCATTAGCACCCCTCTATCACGTGACGGAGCACAGATGGGCGGGTCTTATGACGTGCATCTGGTTTAAGTGAGTTAAATGCCGCTCTCAGAGATTGACAGCGGAACTTAACATATTAACAGCCACAGGTGGTTTGCGATTCCACCAGCGACTGTTTTGGGCACATGACAGCTGATCAAAGGACATCCAAGGTCATAAATGGGTTAATAAAGAGATTAGAAAGAATCGTTTATAGAATGTACCATTTATGACGACTTTGTTTCCTGTTTTTAACCAATTCTTTACCTATCTGCATATAGTGTTCCCCAGTCCCTGCTTCTGGAACTTAAGTATAAGGATGTTATGTGGTACAGTATCAAGTGCCTTTTCAAAGTCCACAAAAATCACATTAACCGTATTACCTACTCTACATCCAGATTTGCACTCAGCTCCTCATAGAAACCCAACATGTTAGTTAGACACAGAAACACATGGGCCACTTGCACATTGAACAAGTCTGTAGGAACCTGTTCACACCACCAGAAAACTTGAAGACACAAAAGAGCACAGTGAGGTCAAAAATACTCTGTTGTAAAAAAAAAAATCACAGTAATCAGCAAGTGCTAGTCAAAAGATGTAAGGAAAACAGGGTATTTAGTTGATACGTTTTTTTGCAAAAAAATGTATACTAAGCTGCTCCACCAAATCGTCAAGGTATACCCTTATAGAGCAGTCCTAACTAATGTATAGAATCCCTATCTGATGTATTTAAAACCTGATCATCTGTATAGTACCTGTATAAGCAGGGTTCAGAGAAGGACTATCCATGTGGACATGCAGGATGGAACAGCTTAAATGCAAATGACCCACAGAGGAGTGTGTTATGACCCCAATGGCGAGGGTCTCAGAGGAACGTGGAAGTCTGCAGAATACAAAAATCCAGCTCATAGGGCAGTGGTAGCTGGGTTGACCATATATCTACTCCTAACGCCAACACTAGAAGTAGCCGGGGATCATTCCTACGTTGATTCTAGATGACACGCTCCAGCCGGAGAATCTAGCTACCCCTAGCAGAGGAAAACAAAAGACCTTTCTTGCCTCCAGAGAAGGGGACCCCAAAGCTGGATAGAAGCCCCCCACAAATAATAACGGTGAGGTAAGAGGAAATGACAAACACAGAAATGAACCAGGTTTAGCACAGAGAGGCCCGCTTACTGATAGCAGAATAAAGAAAGGTAACTTATATGGTCAACAAAAACCCTATCAAAATCCACACTGGAAATTCAAGAACCCCCGAACCGTCTAACGGTCCGGGGGGAGAACACCAGCCCCCTAGAGCTTCCAGCAAAGGTCAGGATATATATTTGGAACAAGCTGGACAAAAATACAAAACCAAAACAAAATAGCAAAAAGCAAAAAGCGGACTTAGCTGATATAACTGGAACCAGGATCAGTAGACAAGAGCACAGCAGACTAGCTCTGATAACTACGTTGCCAGGCATTGAACTGAAGGTCCAGGGAGCTTAAATAGCAACACCCTTAACTAACGACCCAGGTGCGGATAAAAGGAATGACAGAAAAACCAGAGTCAAAAAACTAGTAACCACTAGAGGGAGCAAAAAGTAAATTCACAACAGTACCCCCCCCTTAGTGAGGGGTCACCGAACCCTCACCACGACCACCAGGGCGATCAGGATGAGCGGCATGAAAGGCACGAACTAAATCGGCCGCATGAACATCAGAGGCGACCACCCAGGAATTATCCTCCTGACCATAGCCCTTCCACTTGACCAGGTACTGAAGCCTCCGCCTGGAGAGGCGAGAATCCAAGATCTTCTCCACCACGTACTCCAACTCGCCCTCAACCAACACCGGAGCAGGAGGCTCAGCAGAAGGAACTATAGGCACAATGTACCGCCGCAACAAGGACCTATGAAATACATTGTGAATAGCAAACGACACAGGAAGATCCAGACGAAAAGATACAGGATTAAGGATTTCCAATATCTTGTAAGGCCCAATAAAACGAGGTTTAAATTTGGGAGAGGAGACCTTCATAGGAACAAAGCGGGAAGAAAGCCATACCAAATCCCCAACGCGTAGTCGGGGACCCACACCGCGGCGGCGGTTGGCAAAGCGCTGAGCCCTCTCCTGTGACAACTTCAAGTTGTCCACCACATGATTCCAGATCCGCTGCAACCTATCCACCACAGAATCCACCCCAGGACAGTCAGAAGGCTCCACATGACCCGAAGAAAAGCGAGGATGGAAACCAGAGTTGCAGAAAAAAGGCGAAACCAAGGTGGCGGAACTAGCCCGATTATTAAGGGCAAACTCAGCCAACGGCAAGAATGTCACCCAATCGTCCTGATCAGCAGAGACAAAACACCTCAAATAAGCCTCCAAAGTCTGATTGGTTCGCTCCGTCTGTCCATTAGTCTGAGGATGGAAAGCAGACGAAAACGACAAATCAATGCCCATCCTACTACAAAAGGATCGCCAGAATCTGGAAACGAACTGGGATCCTCTGTCTGACACAATATTCTCAGGGATGCCGTGCAAACGAACCACGTTCTGGAAAAACACAGGAACCAGATCGGAAGAGGAAGGCAGCTTAGGCAAAGGAACCAAATGGACCATCTTTGAGAAGCGATCACATATCACCCAGATAACGGACATGCCCTGGGATAGCGGAAGATCAGAAATGAAATCCATGGAGATATGTGTCCAAGGTCTCTTCGGGACAGGCAAGGGCAAGAGCAAACCGCTGGCACGAGAACAGCAAGGCTTAGCTCGAGCACAAGTCCCACAGGACTGCACAAATGACCGCACATCCCTTGACAAGGAAGGCCACCAAAAGGACCTGGCCACCAGATCTCTGGTGCCAAAAATTCCCGGGTGACCTGCCAACACCGAGGAATGAACCTCGGAAATGACTCTGCTGGTCCACTTATCCGGGACAAACAGTCTGTCAGGTGGACAAGACTCAGGCCTATCAGCCTGAAATCTCTGCAACACACGTCGCAGATCCGGAGAAATAGCTGACAAGATAACTCCATCTTTAAGAATACCAACAGGATCAGCGACTCCAGGAGCATCAGGCACAAAGCTCCTAGAAAGAGCATCGGCCTTCACATTCTTTGAACCTGGTAAATACGAGACAACAAAATCAAAGCGGGAGAAAAACAATGACCAGCGGGCCTGTCTCGGATTAAGGCGTTTAGCAGACTCGAGATACATCAGATTTTTGTGATCAGTCAAGACCACCACACGATGCTTAGCACCCTCGAGCCAATGACGCCACTCCTCAAATGCCCATTTCATGGCCAACAACTCCCGATTGCCCACATCATAATTTCGCTCGGCAGGCGAAAACTTCCTAGAGAAAAAGGCACAAGGTTTCATAACAGAGCAACCAGGGCCTCTCTGCGACAAAACGGCCCCTGCTCCAATCTCTGAAGCATCCACCTCAACCTGAAAGGGAAGTGAGACATCGGGCTGGCACAAAACAGGCGCCGAAGTAAACCGGCGTTTCAACTCCTGGAAAGCCTCCACGGCAGCAGGAGCCCAGTTAGCTACATCGGAGCCCTTCTTGGTCATATCCGTCAAAGGTTTCACAATGCTAGAAAAATTAGCGATAAAACGACGGTAGAAGTTAGCGAAACCCAAGAACTTCTGTAGACTCTTAACTGACGAGGGCTGAGTCCAATCAAGAATAGCTCGGACCTTGACTGGGTCCATCTCCACAGCAGAAGGGGAAAAAATGAACCCCAAAAAGGGAACCTTCTGTACACCAAAGAGACACTTTGAGCCCTTGACAAACAAAGAATTTTCACGCAAAATTTTAAAGACCAACCTGACCTGCTCCACATGCGAATCCCAATTATCAGAAAAAACCAAAATATCATCCAGATAAACAATCAAAAATTTATCCAGATACTTCCGGAAAATGTCATGCATAAAGGACTGAAAAACTGAAGGCGCATTGGAGAGCCCAAAAGGCATCACCAAGTACTCAAAATGACCTTCGGGCGTATTGAATGCGGTTTTCCATTCATCACCTTGCTTAATGCGCACAAGGTTGTACGCACCACGAAGATCTATCTTGGTGAACCACTTGGCACCTTTAATCCGGGCAAACAAGTCAGACAACAGCGGTAAAGGATACTGAAATTTGACAGTGATCTTATTTAAAAGCCGATAATCAATACAAGGTCTCAAAGATCCGTCCTTTTTTGCCACAAAAAAGAATCCCGCACCAAGAGGGGAAGAAGACGGACGAATATGTCCTTTCTCTAGAGACTCCTTGATATATGAACGCATAGCGGTATGTTCAGGTACCGACAGATTAAACAGTCTTCCCTTAGGAAATTTACTGCCTGGGATCAAATCTATAGCACAGTCACAGTCCCTATGAGGAGGCAGTGCACTGGACTCAGACTCACTGAAGACATCCTGATAATCAGACAAATACTCCGGAACTTCCGAAGGCGTAGAAGAAGCAATAGACACAGGCAGGGAATCCCCATGAATACCACGACAGCCCCAACTTGAGACTGACATAGCCTTCCAGTCCAGGACTGGATTATGGGTCTGTAACCATGGCAGCCCTAAAACAACCAAATCATGCATTTTATGTAAAACCAGGAAACGTATCACCTCGCGGTGTTCAGGAGTCATGCACATGGTAACCTGTGTCCAATACTGCGGTTTATTTGCTGCCAATGGCGTAGCATCAATACCCCTAAGAGGAATAGGATTTTCTAATGGTTCAAGAGTAAAACCACAGTGCTTAGCAAATGACAGATCCATAAGACTCAGGGCAGCACCTGAATCTACAAACGCCATGACAGGAAAAGACGACAGTGAGCAAATCAAAGTTACAGACAGAATAAATTTAGGTTGCAAATTACCAACGGTGACAGGACTAACAACCTTAGCTATACGTTTAGAGCATGCTGAGATAACATGTGTAGAATCACCACAGTAGTAGCACAAGCCATTCCGGCGTCTATGAATTTTCCGCTCATTTCTAGTCAGGATTCTATCACATTGCATTAAATCAGGTGTCTGTTCAGACAACACCATGAGGGAATTTGCGGTTTTTCTATCACATTGCACCGAATTAGGTGTCTGTTCAGACAACACCATGAGGGAATTTGCGGTTTTGCGCTCCCGCAACCGCCGGTCAATTTGAATAGCCAGTGCCATAGTATCATTCAGACCTGTGGGAATGGGAAAACCCACCATAACATTCTTAATGGCTTCAGAAAGGCCATTTCTAAAATTAGCGGCCAGTGCACACTCGTTCCAATGTGTCAGCACGGACCATTTCCGAAATTTTTGGCAGTACACTTCAGCCTCGTCCTGCCCCTGAGACATAGCCAGCAAGGCCTTTTCTGCCTGAATCTCAAGATTGGGTTCCTCATAAAGTAAACCGAGCGCCAGAAAAAACGCATTAATATCAGCCAATGCCGGATCTCCTGGCGCCAGCGAAAAAGCCCAATCCTGAGGGTCGCCCCGTAAGAACGAAATAACAATTTTTACTTGCTGAGCAGAGTCTCCAGATGAACAGGGTCTCAGGGACAAAAACAATTTACAATTATTCACAAAATTCCTAAACTTAAACCTGTCTCCGGAAAACAGTTCAGGAATCGGTATTTTAGGTTCTGACCTAGGATTACTGATAACATAGTCTTGTATGCCCTGCACACGAGTAGCCAGCTGGTCCACACTTGTAATCAAGGTCTGGACATTCATGTCTGCAGCAAGCATAGCCACTCTGAGGTAAAGGGGAAGAAGAAAAAAAAAAAAAAAAAAAAACTCAGAATCTTCTTTCTTATAATCCCTCTTCTGCAATGCATTAAACATTTAATACTGGCCTGGCAAACTGTTATGACCCCAATGGCGAGGGTCTCAGAGGAACGTGGAAGTCTGCAGAATACAAAAATCCAGCTCATAGGGCAGTGGTAGCTGGGTTGACCATATATCTACTCCTAACGCCAACACTAGAAGTAGCCGGGGATCATTCCTACGTTGATTCTAGATGACACGCTCCAGCCGGAGAATCTAGCTACCCCTAGCAGAGGAAAACAAAAGACCTTTCTTGCCTCCAGAGAAGGGGACCCCAAAGCTGGATAGAAGCCCCCCACAAATAATAACGGTGAGGTAAGAGGAAATGACAAACACAGAAATGAACCAGGTTTAGCACAGAGAGGCCCGCTTACTGATAGCAGAATAAAGAAAGGTAACTTATATGGTCAACAAAAACCCTATCTAAATCCACACTGGAAATTCAAGAACCCCCGAACCGTCTAACGGTCCGGGGGGAGAACACCAGCCCCCTAGAGCTTCCAGCAAAGGTCAGGATATATATTTGGAACAAGCTGGACAAAAATACAAAACCAAAACAAAATAGCAAAAAGCAAAAAGCGGACTTAGCTGATATAACTGGAACCAGGATCAGTAGACAAGAGCACAGCAGACTAGCTCTGATAACTACGTTGCCAGGCATTGAACTGAAGGTCCAGGGAGCTTAAATAGCAACACCCTTAACTAACGACCCAGGTGCGGATAAAAGGAATGACAGAAAAACCAGAGTCAAAAAACTAGTAACCACTAGAGGGAGCAAAAAGTAAATTCACAACAGGAGTGGTGGACTCCCCAGTCTTGTAGAAACAAGAGAACAATTATAGAACCAGAAACACATGGGCCACTTGCACATTGAACAAGTCTGTAGGAACCTGTTCACACCACCAGAAAACTTGAAGACACAAAAGAGCACAGTGAGGTCAAAAATACTCTGTTGTAAAAAAAAAAAATCACAGTAATCAGCAAGTGCTAGTCAAAAGATGTAAGGAAAACAGGGTATTTAGTTGATACGTTTTTTTGCAAAAAAATGTATACTAAGCTGCTCCACCAAATCGTCAAGGTATACCCTTATAGAGCAGTCCTAACTAATGTATAGAATCCCTATCTGATGTATTTAAAACCTGATCATCTGTATAGTACCTGTATAAGCAGGGTTCAGAGAAGGACTATCCATGTGGACATGCAGGATGGAACAGCTTAAATGCAAATGACCCACAGAGGAGTGGTGGACTTCCCAGTCTTGTAGAAACAAGAGAACAATTATAGAACCAGAAACACATGGGCCACTTGCACATTGAACAAGTCTGTAGGAACCTGTTCACACCACCAGAAAACTTGAAGACACAAAAGAGCACAGTGAGGTCAAAAATACTCTGTTGTAAAAAAAAAAAAATCACAGTAATCAGCAAGTGCTAGTCAAAAGATGTAAGGAAAACAGGGTATTTAGTTGATACGTTTTTTTGCAAAAAAATGTATACTAAGCTGCTCCACCAAATCGTCAAGGTATACCCTTATAGAGCAGTCCTAACTAATGTATAGAATCCCTATCTGATATATTTAAAACCTGATCATCTGTATAGTACCTGTATAAGCAGGGTTCAGAGAAGGACTATCCATGTGGACATGCAGGATGGAACAGCTTAAATGCAAATGACCCACAGAGGAGTGGTGGACTCCCCAGTCTTGTAGAAACAAGAGAACAATTATAGAACCAGAAACACATGGGCCACTTGCACATTGAACAAGTCTGTAGGAACCTGTTCACACCACCAGAAAACTTGAAGACACAAAAGAGCACAGTGAGGTCAAAAATACTCTGTTGTAAAAAAAAAAATCACAGTAATCAGCAAGTGCTAGTCAAAAGATGTAAGGAAAACAGGGTATTTAGTTGACACGTTTTTTTGCAAAAAAATGTATACTAAGCTGCTCCACCAAATCGTCAAGGTATACCCTTATAGAGCAGTCCTAACTAATGTATAGAATCCCTATCTGATGTATTTAAAACCTGATCATCTGTATAGTACCTGTATAAGCAGGGTTCAGAGAAGGACTATCCATGTGGACATGCAGGATGGAACAGCTTAAATGCAAATGACCCACAGAGGAGTGGTGGACTCCCCAGTCTTGTAGAAACAAGAGAACAATTATAGAACCAGAAACACATGGGCCACTTGCACATTGAACAAGTCTGTAGGAACCTGTTCACACCACCAGAAAACTTGAAGACACAAAAGAGCACAGTGAGATCAACTAAATACCCTGTTTTCCTTACATCTTTTGACTAGCACTTGCTGATTACTGTGATTTTTTTTTTTTACAACAGAGTATTTTTGACCTCACTGTGCTCTTTTGTGTCTTCAAGTTTTCTGGTGGTGTGAACAGGTTCCTACAGACTTGTTCAATGTGCAAGTGGCCCATGTGTTTCTGGTTCTATAATTGTTCTCTTGTTTCTACAAGACTGGGGAGTCCACCACTCCTCTGTGGGTCATTTGCATTTAAGCTGTTCCATCCTGCATGTCCACATGGATAGTCCTTCTCTGAACCCTGCTTATACAGGTACTATACAGATGATCAGGTTTTAAATACATCAGATAGGGATTCTATACATTAGTTAGGACTGCTCTATAAGGGTATACCTTGACGATTTGGTGGAGCAGCTTAGTATACATTTTTTTGCAAAAAAACGTATCAACTAAATACCCTGTTTTCCTTACATCTTTTGACTAGCACTTGCTGATTACTGTGATTTTTTTTTTTACAACAGAGTATTTTTGACCTCACTGTGCTCTTTTGTGTCTTCAAGTTTTCTGGTGGTGTGAACAGGTTCCTACAGACTTGTTCAATGTGCAAGTGGCCCATGTGTTTCTGGTTCTATAATTGTTCTCTTGTTTCTACAAGACTGGGGAGTCCACCACTCCTCTGTGGGTCATTTGCATTTAAGCTGTTCCATCCTGCATGTCCGCATGGATAGTCCTTCTCTGAACCCTGCTTATACAGGTACTATACAGATGATCAGGTTTTAAATACATCAGATAGGGATTCTATACATTAGTTAGGACTGCTCTATAAGGGTATACCTTGACGATTTGGTGGAGCAGCTTAGTATACATTTTTTTGCAAAAAAATGTATCAACTAAATACCAACTAAATAAGGAAATTACATCTTTTGACTAGCACTTGCTGATTACTGTGATTTTTTTTTTTTTTTTTTACAACAGAGTATTTTTGACCTCACTGTGCTCTTTTGTGTCTTCATGTTAGTTAGACACGACTTATTCTTCATGAATCCATGCTGGCTGTCAGTTATTATATTATTCTCTGCAATATATTTCTGCAGGTCATCTCTTATAATCCCCTCAAAAACTTTGCACAATACTGATGTCAGACGTACCGGACGGTAGTTGCCTGTAGTTGCCTGTATCCACCCTCTTACATTTCTTAAATACCAAGTGAGCTATCCTCCAATCCTCTGGCAGCAACAGAGAGTGTCTTCACCACATAATGTGGGACGTTCTGATATGTTGTACCTGCTCCAAATTAAATTGTAAAATCTAAATACGTACATTAGAGAAGTACCATGCAGAACACTCTTATGTATCTAAGCAGAACTCTCTTTGTTATATCATCAGTCAGGGTTTAAATAGGTTTATAATGGACATACATTGTAACAATATAATCGGCTCAGCTTATCTCTACATATATGCTGGCATTAGCATACATACATCTAATTGGTTAAAGTTAATAATGTCGACACCCAGCTGAAGAGTTTAGGTGTGGTACCTCTTACTTTCACTTTGCTACGTTATCTCTAAGTCCTGTTAACGAAATTCCTGAGAATCCATTTTGGAGAGAAATGAGATGCATGTAGAACAACCACAATGGAGTCAGGACAGATAAATTAATCCTGCTCTCACAAGAGTCTAAGAAGATGAAAAACAGTGGTCTGTCCAATTACTGAACTCAATTCCCTCAATGTCTGTGGATGAGGATACACATGAATGATCACACCCTAGCTACTGGTATGGGAACCATTTAAAATGTCAATGTAATTGATGATTCATCTTATAACAAAACTAAACTGCAAAAGAACAGAACAAGTAGTACCAAACATGGAAGCAGTCGGTATCAGATAGAAATAAACTAGTATCTACAATTACAGAATCCCATAATGAGACTAATATGTATTGTGGAACATCACCTGCATACGCAGGTAGATACAAGTACACTGTCTCATTAAATCTTTTGCTGGTTTATTAGACAGGTGGAATAAACCAATGTGAAGTAAAAATAAACATGGCCCCTTGGGCAAAACAGAAAAAGAAACAAAACAAAATTGTATACAGTCTCTGCAGCTGCTGGGATCCGCCAGCCCGGTTCCAAAAACCACTTCTCCAGAGCTGCCGGCTCCAGACTCACTGAACACCGAATGCCTCTGGAGGCCTGGTGGCCAACCTCCCACCTAATCTATGGTTGCTCACAAAAACTCAGGCCTTAAAATGGCCGATTAACCTATCTCAACACATAGTGTGCTGGAGGAAACTTCTGGGTTTCAGATCACTGAATAGCCTCAGTGAAACGTATCTCCCCTCCAGCACTTTGCCAGTGACTTTGTCACAGTATCTACAGTACTACACAATAAATTATCTGAATTACAGTACACTACACCAAATACTTCACATTTCCTAATTGTTCGTGAATGTGTAAAGTTTGTAATTGGTTTTGTCTATTTTTTTCAGGCCTTTCAGCTGCTAAACTGCTGGCAAAGGAAGGACTCAATGTCATTGTGTTGGAGGCTCAGGACAGAGTTGGTGGACGAACACATACTATTCGGGTGAGGTATTATTGGTTTAACTGCACATATTCAGTTTTTTTACTTAAAATAAAAATTTTGAAACCCATGAGTTTTGCGGTTTATGGAACTAATGAGAACAATCATGGGCACTTTACATGGCAGAAACGCGGCACATTTTTCTTTGTTCACTATGTGCGATCCATTAAGTGGATGTGTTATAAAAATCCCTGTTTATTTTTTTTTCCTGTAATAACAAGTAATGCTTAATACTGGCTAAAAACACAGAACACACAGCGAATTTTAAAAAAAACTGCATGTTGTTTCAATAGTTTTTAATTTGTTTTGTTTTTTATTCTTTTTTGCTTATGGTATATTCACACAATGGGTATTATAGATATGGGAACATATTCTGCTCAAAATCCACATGAAAAGCCTCTTCAAATACTCTCAAAATAAACTTCCATTTCATGTTAAATGGGAAAACTATGCCCATATTTCACATGGTGCAATCTTTTTATTTCACGTGGAAAAACAAGCAGCATGTGAATTCTTTACGCAATTCTGCTTGAAAAATAAACCCTATTTAAATCTGACTACTCAATGTACTGAAGCAGAAAAAACAACAGCACAATCCCCCTCCCCAAAAAAATTGTATGTTTTTTTAAGTACTTTATATGTAGATTTTTAATCCAGAAAAATCCATGTCGAAAGCTTCCATGTGAATATAAACCTAAACACTTATGGATGATTTATCAATGTAGTCACAAGAGTTTTGTTGCAATGTAAAATCATGTTACTAATTTGCAACAGCTGCTGCTGTTGATCCTGGTCTCTGTTTACAAACAGCCAGCATGTGACTACTGCTGTCAGTCAGTGACAGCAGCAGTCATGTGCAATACTATTTGCATCATTGTTAAGGGCCCAAGCGAGGTAGTCATGGATGAACTGCTGCTTCCACTTGCTCTGGAACTCTGCATAAAACATGTGCCCCCGTCTTGGTGTGCTGCTGTGTGTGGGGTACATCACACTTACTCCTGGCTCACAGGCTTTCATTGGCTCCAGGTTTTTCTCTTCTGGAACCTTGGCAGCAATCAATCCAGGGGACACAGGATTCGTAAAAACAATCTAATTTTTACTTGACAACTGGCAGTCTTTACAAAACGACATAAAGGATAAGGCCCGATGGATTGGTGACTTTCCAACAGGTACCGGACAAAACTTCAGCCCTGGTTCTCCACATGGGTAAAGTGTCCCTCTTGTTAACTTCTCTAGCACTAGGAATTCTTCTCCAACACTAGCAGTGCACCCAGATTGCATCACCTCCCACCTCTTAGAGTTTGAGTCGATCTTTCCCTGTAACTTCACAGACCTTGACATCCATCTCGAGGTTTCCAGGTCAGCAGACGGATTCACATGGAAGGGTTCTTTGGCCATCCACTGCACTGAGTATTAGGCCCACTTTGCCCCTAGCAACCTAGTGCCTGCGACTGCTGCTGTCACTTTGCACAACTCCTCTCCATTGAACTATCACTTCCTGAACATGGCACTAACTCTTAGTCCCCGATCCACAAACTGGGCATATCTAGGCTAGACTGCAGCCCCAGTGGGTGTTACCCTTGACAACATGCATTAATACAAAACATTTAACCATTTGGGGTATCAAGGAGTAGGACATCACCACCACCATTCCTACATCATTGCTCAGTGATAAAACCAATTATGACAGTTGTATGGCACATGGCCACTGCAATTTCTGATTGGCTGAAAAAAAATCACATTCCAGTTTGATGTAAGCAAAGACCAGGTGCACCACTGGAGTGGTCAGTGAGAAACCGTTATGGGTAAAATAGGTTTTTCATAACATCTTCAGCTGTTTATATATATATATATACTAGATGGCAGCCCGATTCTAAAGAATCGGGAGTCTAGAATCCATATATACTTTATTTATTCAAATGTAAGAATAATACAATTAATAAATAATAGTAAGAAAGAACAAAAAATGGCTGCACTCACCAGCTCTTGACAATTCTTGACAGTACGGCACATTTCTGATTGGTCGCTCGCGGCAGGCGGCAACCAATCAGAAAAGTGCCGCGCACCACGAAGGCATATATCTTTGTCCACCCTGAGCGGGTGTAGGACGCTGGTGACGTCACTTATCTCCAGACATTATCTCCGGACAAAGCCACGGAAGTTGGCACAAATTGCCGGAAGTAGTATTCTAGGCAATTATATATTAGATTTTAATGTTATCAGTGTTTACCTTTGAACGTTTATATTGTATTGTCCTGTCACCAGCCATGTGTACGATTATCGGCCGAAAGCCTCTCTGGAACCAATAATCACCCCATGTAAAGGTATCTTTATAAGTTAAAGATTCAGAATACTATGACTTTTATCATATCCTGAACAGTCAAGTTTTTTATGAACCGTTAAGGTTTTCTGGTTGAAGTAAAAAAAACTCTGAGTGTTTACAGTTTGAAACCATAAAATGTTGAAAAATTATGTCATTCTTGAGTATATCACTCAATGGTGCTCATAAACGTGTCAAATTTGATCTATAATATACTTTAATATACGTTACTTTAATCTTTAATATACATAAGAACAGGGCCCCAGACGTGATATCACACAGGGAGTCTGAAACACCGCACAGTGGTCCAAAATATCGCTGTGCTCTGCCTGGGGCCCCATATGCTGCCTGGGGCCCCTGTGCTCTGCCTGGGGCCCCATATGCTGCCTGGGGCCCCTGTGCTCTGCCTGGGGCCCCATGTTCTGCCTGGGGCCCCTGTGCTCTGCCTGGGGCCACTGTGCTCTGCCTGGGGCCCCATATGCTGCCTGGGGCCCCTGTGCTCTACCTGGGACCACTGTGCTCTGCCTGGGTCCCCATATGCTGCCTGGGGCCCCTGTGCTCTGCCTGGGGCCCCATGTTCTGCCTGGGGCCACTGTGCTCTGCCTGGGGCCCCATAGGCTGCCTGGGGCCCCTGTGCTCTGCCTGGGACCACTGTGCTCTGCCTGGGGCCCCATATGCTGCCTGGGGCCCCTGTGCTCTGCCTGGGGCCACTGTGCTCTGCCTGGGGCCCCATATGCTGCCTGGGGCCTCTGTGCTCTGCCTGGGTGTAGGACACTGGTGACGTCACTTATCTCCGGACATTAGCTCCGGACATTAGCTCCGGATATTATCTCCGGACATTAGCTCCGGACAAAGCCACGGAAGTTGGCACAAATTGCAGGAAGTAGTATTCTAGCAATTATATATTAGAGAGATATATATATATATATATATATATATATATATATATATATATATATATATATATATACACACACTGTATATATACACTGCTCAAAAAAATAAAGGGAACCCTTAATCAACAGAATATAACTCCAAGTAAATCAAACTTCTGTGAAATCAAGCTGTCCACTTAGGAAGCAACACTGTTTGACAATCAATTTCACATGCTGTTGTGCAAATGGAATAGACAACAGATGGAAATTATTGGCAATTATCAAGTCACCCCCTATAAAGGAGTGATTCTGCAGGCGGGGACCACAGACCACATCTCAGTACCAATGCTTTCTGGCTGATGTTTTGGTCACTTTTGAATGTTGGTTGTGCTTTCACACTCGTGGTAGCATGAGACGGACTCTACAACCCACACAAGTGGCTCAGGTAGTGCAGCTTTTCGAGGATGGCACATCAATGTGAGCTGTGGCAAGAAGGTTAGCTGTGTCTGTCAGTGTAGTGTCCAGAGGCTGGAGGCACTACCAGGAGACAGGCCAGTACACCAGAAGACGTGGAGGGGGCCATAGGAGGGCAATGACCCAGCAGCAGGACCGCTGCCTCAGCCTTTATGCAAGGAGGAACAGGAGGAGCACTACCAGAGCCCTGCAAAATGACCTCCAGCAGGCCACAAATGTGCATGTGTCTGCACAAATGGTTAGAAACCAACTCCATGAGGATGGTCTGAGTGCCTAACGTCCACAGATGGGGGTTGTGCTCACAGCCCAACACCATGCAGTACACTTGGCATTTGCCACAGAACACCAGGATTGGCAAATTTGCCACTGGCGCCCTGTGCTCTTCTCAGATGAAAGCAGTTTCACACTGAGCACATGTGACAGACATGACAGAGTCTAGAGACACTGTGGAAAGCGATCTTCTGCCTGCAACATCCTTTAGCATGACCGGTTTGGCAGTGGGTCGGTAATGGTGTGGGGTGGCATTTCTTTGGAGGGCTGCACAGCCCTCCATGTGCTCACCAGAGGTAGCCTGACTGCCATTAGGTACTGGGATGAGATCCTCAGACCCCTTGTCAGACCATATGCTGGTGCGGTTGTCCCTGGATTCCTCCTAATGCAGGACAGCGCCACATGTATGCAGTCCTTGACCAGCCGGTCGAGGGTGCATACTGCTGTGCGAGATGTGAGCACATTGTGCATTTGGAAACCCAGATACTGGATCTAAATGTGCAGCTGGCAACACTGAGATCCATAGACAATATGGAGAGGAGTCTTCTGCTCACAGAGCAGACGCTCAATGGGATAGATGAGGAGGGGGATGGTAGGATGGAGCTGCAGGACAGTGTGGCAGTTAGCTGGGTGACAGATAGAAGGCGGGGTAGAGGGAAGAGTACAAGGGAGGCTAGTCCTGATCTGGCACACCCCAATCAGTTTGCTAAGTTGGCAGATGAGGGGGGTGCCAGTACAGGGGTAGCACTGCTGCAGCCAGGCATGTCCTCTGAAAGCCGGAGGAGTGACTGCTCCAGTAAGGGGGGAAATAGGAGAGCAGGGCAGGCCAGACAGGTGCTGGTAGTGGGGGACTCAATTATTAGGGGAACAGATAGGGCAATCTGTCACAAAGACAGGGATCGTCGGACGGTGTGCTGCCTACCTGGCGCTCGAGTCCGACACATCGCTGATCGGGTGGACAGATTACTGGGAGGGGCTGGTGAGGACCCAGCGGTCATGGTGCACATTGGCACAAATGACAAAGTTAGAGGTAGGTGGAAGGTCCTTAAAGATGATTTCAGGGAATTAGGCTGCAAGCTGAAAGCAAGGACCTCCAACGTGGTATTTTCCGAAATACTGCCTGTACCACGTGCCACGCCAGAGAGGCAACGGGAGATTAGGGAGGTTAATAAGTGGCTCAAGAATTGGTGTAGGAAGGAGGGGTTTGGGTTCCTGCAGAACTGGGCCGACTTCTCAGTTGGCTACAGGCTCTACGCTAGGGACGGGCTGCACCTCAATGGGGAAGGTGCAGCTGTGCTGGGGGAGAAAATGGTTAGAAGGTTGGAGGAGTGTTTAAACTAGGGAATGGGGGGGAGGGTATTCATTTTATAGGAGGGGAAGATAGTGCAGATAGAGACCTGGGCACAAATAAGGAAGTTGGGGGTGGCGGTGGCATGGGGGGTGGGGTTAGAACAGTTAGTAATTTAAGAAAGAATAGAGGTACAGAGAGTAACATCAAGTGCATGTATACTAATGCCAGAAGCCTCGCCAACAAAATGGATGAATTAGAACTAATGTTGTTGGAGCATAATTATGACATGGTGGGGATATCTGAGACGTGGCTGGATGAGAGCCATGACTGGGCTGTTAACTTGCAGGGCTATAGCCTGTTCAGAAATGACCGTACAGATAAGCGAGGGGGAGGGGTGTGTCTATATGTAAAATCTTCCTTAAAACCCATCCTGCGTGATAATATAGGTGAATTTAATGAAAATGTAGAGTCCCTGTGGGTGGAGATAAGGGGAGGGGGAAAAAATAATAAATTACTGATAGGGGTTTGTTATAAATCTCCAAAACTAATGGAAGCAATGGAGAATATCCTCGTAAAGCAAATAGATGAAGCTGCGACTCAAGGAGAAGTCATTATTATGGGGGACTTCAACTACCCTGAAATAGATTGGGGAACAGAAACCTGCAGTTCCAGCAAAGGTAATCGGTTTTTGACAACTATGAGAGACAATTACCTTTCACAACTGGTTCAGGACCCAACAAGGAGGGGGGCACTGCTAGACCTAATATTAACCAACAGGCCAGACCGCATATCAAATATAAGGGTTGGGGGTCACTTGGGGAATAGTGATCACAAAATAATAAGTTTTCATGTATCCTTTAATAAGATGGGTAGTAGGGGGGTGACAAGGACACTAAACTTCAGGAGGGCAAATTTCCAACGGATGAGAGAGGATCTTGGTGCAATTAACTGGGACGATATCCTGAGACACAAAAATACACAAAGAAAATGGGAGACATTTATTAGCATCCTGGATAGGACCTGTGCACAGTATATACCGTATGGGAATAAACATACTAGAAATAGGAGGAAACCAATATGGCTAAATAGAGCTGTAAGGGGTGCAATAAGGGACAAAAAGAAAGCATTTAGAGAATTAAAGGAAGTAGGTAGTGAGGAGGCATTAAATAAATACAGAAAATTAAATAAATTCTGTAAAAAGCAAATCAAGGCAGCAAAGATTGAGACAGAGAGACTCATTGCCAGAGAGAGTAAAAATAATCCCAAAATATTCTTTAACTATATAAATAGTAAGAAACTAAAAAATGACAGTGTTGGCCCCCTTAAAAATAGTCTGGGTGAAATGGTGGATGAGGATGAGGAAAAAGCCAATATGCTAAATGACTTTTTTTCATCAGTATTTACAAAAGAAAATCCCATGGCAGACAAAATGACTAGTGATAAAAATTCCCCATTAAATGTCACCTGCTTAACCCAGCAGGAAGTACAGCGGCGTCTAAAAATAACTAAAATTGATAAATCTCCGGGCCCGGATGGGATACACCCCCGAGTACTGCAGGAACTAAGTACAGTCATTGATAGACCATTATTTTTAATCTTTAAAGACTCCATAATAACAGGGTCTGTACCACAGGACTGGCGTATAGCAAATGTGGTGCCAATATTCAAAAAAGGGGCAAAAACTGAACTCGGTAATTATAGGCCAGTAAGTTTAACCTCTACTGTGGGTAAAATCCTGGAGGGCATTCTAAGGGATGCTATGCTGGAGTATCTGAAGAGGAATAACCTCATGACCCAGTATCAGCACGGGTTTACTAGGGACCGTTCATGTCAGACTAATTTGATCAGCTTCTATGAAGAGGCAAGTTCCGGACTGGACCAAGGGAACCCAGTGGACGTAGTATATATGGACTTTTCCAAAGCTTTTGATACGGTGCCACACAAAAGGTTGTTACATAAAATGAGAGTAATGGGGATAGGGGAAAATATGTGTAAGTGGGTTGAGAGCTGGCTCAGGGATAGGAAACAAAGGGTGGTTATTAATGGAGCACACTCGGACTGGGTCACGGTTAGCAGTGGGGTACCACAGGGGTCAGTATTGGGCCCTCTTCTTTTTAACATATTTATTAATGATCTTGTAGGGGGCATTCAGAGTAGAATTTCAATATTTGCAGATGACACTAAACTCTGCAGGGTAATCAATACAGGGGAGGACAATTTTATATTACAGGATGATTTATGTAAACTAGAAGCTTGGGCTGATAAATGGCAAATGAGCTTTAATGGGGATAAATGTAAGGTCATGCACTTGGGTAGAAGTAATAAGATGTATAACTATGTGCTTAATTCTAAAACTCTGGGCAAAACCGTCAATGAAAAAGACCTGGGTGTATGGGTGGATGACAAACTCATATTCAGTGGCCAGTGTCAGGCAGCTGCTACAAAGGCAAATAAAATAATGGGATGTATTAAAAGAGGCATAGATGCTCATGAGGAGAACATAATTTTACCTCTATACAAGTCACTAGTTCGACCACACTTAGAATACTGTGCACAGTTCTGGTCTCCGGTGTATAAGAAAGACATAGCTGAACTGGAGCGGGTGCAGAGAAGAGCGACCAAGGTTATTAGAGGACTGGGGGGTCTGCAATACCAAGATAGGTTATTACACTTGGGGCTATTTAGTTTGGAAAAACGAAGACTAAGGGGTGATCTTATTTTAATGTATAAATATATGAGGGGACAGTACAAAGACCTTTCTGGTGATCTTTTTAATCATAGACCTGAGACAGGGACAAGGGGGCATCCTCTACGTCTGGAGGAAAGAAGGTTTAAGCATAATAACAGACGCGGATTCTTTACTGTAAGAGCAGTGAGACTATGGAACTCTCTGCCGTATGATGTTGTAATGAGTGATTCATTAATTAAATTTAAGAGGGGACTGGATACCTTTCTGGAAAAGTATAATGTTACAGGGTATATACACTAGATTCCTTGATAAGGCGTTGATCCAGGGAACTAGTCTGATTGCCGTATGTGGAGTCGGGAAGGAATTTTTTTCCCCATGGTGGAGTTACTCTTTGCCACATGGGTTTTTTTTGCCTTCCCCTGGATCAACATGTTAGGGCATGTTAGGTTAGGCTATGGGTTGAACTAGATGGACTTACAGTCTTCCTTCAACCTTAATAACTATGTAACTATGTAACTAAGACCTCATGTGGCTGGAGTGTGTCAGCAGTTCCTGCAAGATGAAGTCATTGAAGCTATGGACTGGCCCACCCAATCTAAAGACCTGAATCCGATTGAACACATCTAGGACATCATGTCTCGCACCAGCCACTAACGTCACGTTGCACCACAGACTGTCCAGGAGTTTGCGGATGCTTTAGTCCAGGTCTTGGAGGAGATCCTTCAGGAGACCATCCGCAGCCTCATCAGGAGCATGCCCAGGCATTACATTGAGGTCATATAGGCACTTGGAGGCCACACACGCTACTGAGCATCATTTCCTTGCTTTGAGGCATTTCCATTGAAGTTGGACCAGCCTGTAATTTGATTTTCCACTTTGATTTTGAGTATCGTTTCAAATCCAGGCCTCCATTGGTTAATAAATTTAATTTCCATTAATGATTTTTGTGTGGTTTTGTTGTCAGCATATTCAACTTTGTACAGAACAAAGTATTCAATGAGAATATTTCATTCATTCAGATCTAGGATGTGTTATTTGAGTGTTCCCTTTATTTTTTTGAGCAGTATATATATATATATATATATATATATATATATATATATATATATATATATATATATATATATATATATATATATACACACTAGCTGAAGAGCCCGGCATTGCCTCGGCATAGTAAATATCTGTGGTTAGTTATAGCACCTCACTTCTCTTATTTTCCCATCATGCCTCTCATTTTCCCCCTCACATCTCTCATTTTCTCCCTTACACCTCTAATTTTCCCCCTCACTCCTCTCATTCCCCCCTCCCTCCTCTCATTCCCCCCTAACACTTGTCATTTTGACCTCACATCTGTCATTTTCCGATCACTCCACTATTTTCCCTCACACCTCTCATTTTGCACTCACACCTTTTCATTTTCACCTCACACCCCTCATTTTCACCTCACACCTTTCATTTTCCCCTCCGTATATACATGTTTGTCATCTCCCTTATATATAGTATACACCTGTATGTCATATCCTGTATATAGTATATATCTGTATGTCATCTCCCCTGTAAATAGTATATACCTGCTGTATGTCATCTCCTCCTGTATATTGTATATACCTATGTGTCATCTCCTCCTGTATATAGTATATACCTGTATGTCATCTCTTCTATATATACTATATACCTGTATGTCATCTTCTCCTATATATAGTATATACCTGTATGTCATCTCCTGTATATAATATATACCTGTATGTCATCTCCCCTTTATATAGTATATACCTGCTGTATGTCATCTCCTCCTCTATAAACCTATGTGTCATCTCCTCTTTTATCTAGTATATACCTGTATGTCATCTCCTCCTGTATAAAGTATATACGTGTGTCATCTCCTCCTGTATATAGTGTTTACCTGTAAGTCATCTCCTCCTGTATACAGTATATACCTGTGTGTCATCTCCTCCTGTATATAGTATATACCTGTGTGTCATCTCCTCCTGTATATAGTATGTACCTGTATGTCATCTCCTCCTGTATATAGTATATACCTGCGTGTCATCTCCTGCATATAGTATATACCTGTGTGTCATCTGCTCCTGTATATAGTATATATCTGTGTGTCATCTCCTCCTGTATATAGTATATACGTGTGTCATCTGCCCTGTATATAGTATATACCTGTGTGTCACCTCCTCCTGTATATAGTATATACCTGTGTGTCATCTCCTCCTGTATATAGTATATATCTGTGTGTCATCTCCCCTGTATATAGTATGTACCTGTATGTCATCTTCTCCTGTATATAGTATATACCTGTGTGTCATCTCCTCCTGTATATAGTATATACCTGTGTCATCTCCCCTGTATATAGTATATGCCTGTGTGTCATCTCCCCTGTATATAGTATATACCTTTGTGTCATCTTCCCTGTATATAGTATGTACCTGTATGTCATCTCCCCTGTATATAGTATATACCAGTGTGTCATCTCCTCCTGTATATAGTATATACCTGTGTGTCATCTCCCTGTATATAGTATATATGTGTGTGTCATCTCCTCCTGTATATAGTATATACCTGTTTGTCATCTCCCCTGTATATAGTTTATATGTGTGTGTCATCTCCCCTGTATATATGTGTATTTATTATGTGTGGCGCATTTTGAGTATGTGCAAGTTTTGTGTGAGGCAACTTTTGCATGTGTTGCAACTTTTGTGCATGTGGCAATTTTTCAGCGTGTGCAAGTTTTGCGTGTGGCGAGTTTTCCATGAGGTGAGTTTTGCACGTGTGGTGAGTTTTGCGTGAGCCTAGTTTTGCATGTGGCGAGTTTTGTGTGTGGCGAGTTTTGAGTGGCGACTTTTGTGTTTTGACTTTTATGTGGCGAGGTTGGTGTATGTGTGGTGAAATGTGTGCTGAGGGTGATATGTGTTCAAGCACATGGTAGTATGTGGTGCATTTTGTGTGTGTGTTCATATCCCCGTGTATGGTGAGTATCCCATGTCGCGGCCCCACCTTAGCAACTGTACGGTATATACTCTTTGGCGCCATCGCTCTCACTCTTTAAGTCCCCCTTGTTCACATCTGGCAGCTGTCAATTTGCCTCCAACACTTTTCCTTTCACTTTTCCCCCATTATGTAGATAGGGGCAAAATTGTTTGGGGAATTGGAACGCGCGGGGTTAAAATTTTGCATCACAACATAGCCTATGACGCTCTTAGGGTCCAGACGTGTGACAATTTTGTGGCTGTAGCTGCGACGGTGCAGATGCCAATCCCGGACATACACACATACACACTTACACACATACATTCAGCTTTATATATTAGATATACCTGTAAGTCATCTCCCCTGTATATAGTATATACCTGTATGTCATCTCCCCTGTATATAGTATATACCTGTATGTCATCTCCTCCTGTATATAATATATAGCTGCATGTCATCTCCTCCTGTATATAGTATATACATGTATGTCATCTCCCCTGTATATAGTATATACATGTATGTCATCTCCCCTGTATATAGTATATACCTGTATGTCATCTCCTCCTGTATATAATACATAGCTGTATATCATCTCCCCTGTATATAGTATATACCTGTATGCCATCTCCTCCTGGCTGTCAATTTGCCTCCAACACTTTTCCTTTCACTTTTTCCCCATTATGTAGATAGGGGCAAAATTGTTTGGTGAATTGGAACGCACGGGGTTAAAATTTCGCCTCACAAAATAGCCTATGACGCTCTCGGGGTCCAGACGTGTGACTGTGCAAAATTTTGTGGCTGTAGCGACGACGGTGCAGATGCCAATCCCGGACATACACATACATACATACATACATACACACACACATTCAGCTTTATATATTAGACTAGCTGTACTACCCGGCTTCGCCCGGGGTAATAACTGCTGTTAGCAAAATAGAATGTGTTAACAAAAATTTATTCTGCACAAAAAAAACACAAAACAAATAGATAGAAATGTAATTATTAAAAGGCAAAAACTAAGCTAATAGAAGCATTTTACAACATATATTTCAACACCAGAGATATTCCACACAGATTTAACTAAATTGGCCAAATAATGTGAAGTAATCTTCTACTACTTATTCGAGAGCCTTTTGATAAACGACATTCTTAGTTTTTCCTTCAGGTGCAAAGACAAACAGAGTTTTGGCTGTTCCAACTCTTGAACAGGCCACAAAAAGTTGACCATGAGAAAAGCATGGAGATTGTAAATCTAAGCTAGCTGAAGAGCCCGGCGTTGCCTGGGCATAGTAAATCTGTGGTTAGTTATAGCACCTCACTTCTCTTATTTTCCCATCACGCCTCTCATTTTCCCCATCACATCTTTCATTTTCCCCCTCACATCTCTCATTTTCTCCCTCACACCTCTCATTTTCCCCCTCACTCCTCTTATTTTCCCCCTCACTCCTCTCATTCCCCCCTAACACTTGTCATTTCGACCTCACATCTGTCATTTTCCGATCACTCCACTATTTTCCCTCACTCCTCTCATTTTGCACTCACACCTTTTCATTTTCACCTCACACCTCTCATTTTCACCTCAGTATATACATGTTTGTCATCTCCCTTATATATAGTATACACCTGTATGTCATCTCCTGTATATAGTATATACCTGTATGTCATCTCCCCTGTATATAGTATATACCTGCTGTGTGTCATCTCCCCTGTATATAGTATATACCTGTATGTCATCTCCTCCTATATATAGTATATACCTGTATGTAATCTCCTCCTGTATATAGTATATACCTGTGTGTCATCTCACCTATATATAGTATATATCTGTGTGTCATCTCCCCCTGTATATAGTATATACCTGTATGTCATCTCCTCCTATACATAGCATATACCTGTATGTCATCTCCTCCTGTATATACTATATACCTGTAGGTAATCTGCTCCTGTTTATAGTATATACCTGTGTGTCATCTCCTTCTGTATATAGTATATACCTGTTTGTCATCTCCTGCTGTATGTAGTATGTACCTGTATGTCATCTCCTCCTCTATATAGTATATACCTGTGTGTCATCTCTCCTGTATATAGTATATATCTGTGTGTCATCTCCTCCTGCATATAGTATATACCTGTGTGTCATCTCCCCTGTAAATAGTATATACCTGTGTGTCATCTCCTCCTGTATATAGTATATATCTGTATGTCATCTCCTCCTGTATTAGACCTCGTTCACACGTTATTTGGTCAGTATTTTTACTTCAGTATTTGTAAGCTAAATTGGCAGCCTGATAAATCCCCAGCCAACAGTATGCCCACCCCCTGGCAGTATATATTAGCTCACACATACACATAATAGACTGGTCATGTGACTGACAGCTGCTGGATTCCTATATGGTACATTTGTTGCTCTTGTAGTTTGTCAGCTTATTAATCAGATATTTATTTTTGAAGGATAATACCAGACTTGTGTGTGTTTTAGGGCGAGTTTCGTGTGTCAAGTTGTGTGTGTTGAGTTGCGTGTGGCGACATGCATGTAGCGACTTTTGTGAGATGAGTTTTGTGTGGTGACATGCGTGTAGCAACTTTTTGTGTGTCGAGTTGCATGTGACAGGTTAGTGTAGCAAGTTGTGTGCAGCAAGTTTTGCGCATGGCGAGTTTTGCGCATGGCGAGTTTTATGTGTGGTGCCTTTTGAGTATGTGCAAGTTTTGTGTGAGGCAACTTTTGCATGTGTTGCAACTTTTGTGCATGTGGCAATTTTTCCGCGTGTGCAAGTTTTGCGTGTGGCGAGTTTTCCATGAGGTGAGTTTTGCACGTGTGGCGAGTTTTGCATGTGGAGAGTTTTGCGCGTGGTGAGTTTTGAGCGTCGACTTTTGTGTTTCAACTTTTATGTGGCGAGGTTGGTGTATGTGTGGTGAAATGTGCGCTGAGGGTGGTATATGTGTTCGAGCACGTGGTAGTGTGTGGCGCATTTTGTGTGTGTGTTCATATCCCCGTGGTGGTGTGGTGATTATCCCATGTCGGGGCCCCACCTTAGCAACTGTACAGTATATACTCTTTGGCGCCATCGCTCTCATTCTTTAAGTCCCCCTGGTTCACATCTGGCAGCTGTTAATTTGCCTCCAACACTTTTCCTTTCATTTTTTCCCCATTATGTAGATAGGGGCAAAATTGTTTGGTGAATTGGAAAGCGCGGGGTTAAAATTTCACCTCACAACATAGCTTTGATGCTCTCAGGGTCCAGACGTGTGACTGTGCAAAATTTTGTGCCTAATAACAAACAGATAAACGCATACAATTGGAGGAATGCCACATAATATAGATAAATAACTACCAGTGTAGTAAATACAGAGCATTCACACCCAAATCATTGGACAGATCCGGACCCACCAGTAATCACCAATTCAACCACAAGAACATTGGTGGAAAAAGTCCATACATAACACAGATTGATACAAAATAGAAATACCTTTATTATTAAAAACATACATATAAAAGACCATAAGACAGGGGCATGACTAGAATGGGCGATGAAACCAAGCACATCACAGGTGAAGAACCACACATGCTAAAGGCATATCATAAGCGCAAGTGCGCAGCACAAGTTAAATACCGTGACCGCATGTCAGTACAACGTACCAGAAGTCTGTGAACCAAGCCACGTGTGGACCTCACACCCTCCCCGACGCGCGTTTCGGAAGCGCTAAGCTTCCTTCCTCAGGGGGCGTGCCCCACAATGTGCCAATACAGTTTATAAGCAGACGGGACCGGATGTAGACACGAATGTGAGAGGCTGAAGACACACCTCTCTCCGGTGCTGACATCACCGCTGACGCGGATACACATGGGGCCCCATGTGACCACAATAACAGACGGCGAGCAGCAGCGGATCAGAGGCGGGACTATACAGCGTCGCTACACCAGTAACCATGGTGAGTGTGGGGAAGCTAACAGTGCCTCACCGCGAATAATAGCTCGGCACAATCTGCAGCACCGAGTGTAACATGCGCATAAAGAGGCAACAGACAGTATGGAAATATAGACAATAACCATATAAATACCCACATACATTTTGCAAAGTTACACAGAATGAACCCATCCATTATCTATAGAATACAAGCCATATATATGCTCATACACAAATAACCCAATATAGGGGAAATAGAAGATGACAGACAGTGCATATATAAATAAATCAATAACATCCACAAATAAATATAATTCATATGTGCATATATGCAGAGAATAATAACAAATAAGACCAGATATGGCTAGGACATTTTTGTCATAGCAAGTGGTGCAGAAGTACATATCATTCATCTTCCTCTTCATAGCTTGATAGTAATTCATAGGCATTCAAAGGCAACAGAGTAGGCAAAAAGTCACTAAAATAAGAAAAACACATAAAGAGTAAATAAACAGATAAAATAAAAATAATAATAAAACCACAGGATGTGAATGTGCATCACCGCACATATAAAGCATCAGCAAGAGGACCCCAGAAAGGGAGCAAATGAGAGACACTCATTAAGACCATTGGGATGAACAGTGTTCAGAGCCCAAATCCACCTGGTCTCGAGTTGGGACAGACGCTTTGATAATCCACCACCACGAATATTTATTTTCAAGGATTCAATACCGCGCACCTTCAGGAGGGTGTCATCACAATTATGAAACTCCCTAAAATGGCGCGGTATTGTTTTAAGGGTGGATGTGTCCTCGTGAGTAGCTGCCGCAGATATCCCCAGTACGTGCTCGCGAACACTCACCTTAAGTTGGCGTGTGGTTAACCCAACATAAATAAGGTTACACGGGCACGTAGCATAGTAAATTACGTACCTAGTGGTACATGTGATGCGTTGGCGAATACTGAAAGATTTCGTACCTTCCGCGTTGGTAAAACTATCGCATCGTACAATGTTGGGACATGCGACACATCTACCACACGGAACACACCCACCCCTAATAGGAAATTTATCCAAAAAGGTGGGAATCACCTGCTCAGGATAATGACTAGAGACCAAATGGTCTCTTAGATTTTTTGCCCTCCTGAAAGCTATTGATGGTACCGGAGGGATCAACTTCTTAAGGACAGGGTCCACCTTTAGGATCGGCCATGCTTTTTGCAAGATGGACCGTACACTGTCAGAACGGGAACTAAAAGTTGTTACAAATCTCACAGTGTCAACCACCTTCCGCTCAGGTGCATTGTTGTAAAGGAGACTATGGCGGGAAGCATATTTGGCACGATGGTACGCTGCCTTAACCATCCTATGGCCATAGCCGCGTGTATAGAAGCGTTGCTTAAGCTCCTCAGCTCTGGACTCAAAGTCACCATCAGACGAGCATATTCTGCGGAGCCGGAGAAACTGGCCCACTGGCACAGAGCGAATCATGTGTTTGGGATGACCCGAGGAGGCGAGTAATAATGTATTAGTCGCCGTCTCTTTCCTAAAGATGTCAGTCTGTAATAAACCAGAATAGTCCCGTCTGATGGTGACATCCAAAAAATTCAAGGACTGACTGTCAAAAGTAAAAGTCAGATGTACATTGAGGTCATTGCTGTTCAAAGTCCGGATCAATTCCTCAAGGTCGACGGAACTGCCCTGCCAAATGAAGAAGATGTCGTCAATGTACCGTGTCCAAAAGGGGACACGGTCCATTAACCCCTGTTCACCTGACAGGAAGAGATCCCTCTCCCACAGCCCCAGGAAGAGACCGGCATAGGCAGGCGCAAAGGCCGCGCCCATAGCGGTCCCCTGGAGCTGAAGGTAGAAGGACCCCTTGAAGACAAAAAAATTGTGAGTGAGAGTGAACTCAAGAAGTTCCAGCAGAAGTTCTCTAAGGCCAAGTGGTAAAGAAGAAGTACCCAAGTAATACCGTACAGCAAAAATGCCATCCTTATGCCTGATGTTAGTGTATAGAGATTCAACATCTGCTGAAACCAAAAGAGAATCACTCTCCAGACACAGTCCATCGACCCTGCGCAAGAGATCACTTGTATCCCGCAAGTAGGAGGGGAGGCTCACTACAAGAGGTTGGAGGTGGTAGTCAATCCACTTGTTAATATGGTCCAGGAAGTTCCCTCTGCCAGACACGATAGGTCTACCGGGCGGTGAGGAGGCACTCTTATGTATCTTAGGGAGGAGATACAGTGTGGCAATAGTTGGTTCAGGGACTACCAAAGCCGATGATAGTTCTTTTGTAATAATGCCGTTAGAGAGGGCCCGTTTAATAATAACATCTAATTGACCACAATATGCTGAGAGGGGGTTATACGTAAGACGTCTATAACACGTAGTATTATTTAGTTGGCGATATACCTCCCTCTCATACATACTGGTAGGCCAAAGGACCACATTCCCGCCTTTATCGGCAGGTTTAATCACGGTATTAGGCAGTCCCTGTAGATAATTTAGTCTCAACCTCTCCTCCCGTGTGAGATTATCATTAACACGAAAGTGTGGTATTTTGTATAAGTCCTCCATCACCACCCGGACAAACAAATCGATACTGGAACAAGATGATAGTGGAGGGAACTTAGTGGACCGTGGACGAATGGAGGGTGGAACCTTACCTCCTTCACCTATATGTTCACTGGCAAGTTCCTCGAGTATCCTTAGAGCCTCCTGTTCCTCTTCTGTCGGGAATAAGGAAAGCAAGCTGTTAGTGTTAAAGTATCTTTTGAACAGCAATGACCTCGCGAAAATGTGCAAGTCCTTGATAGTGGAAAATAAGTCAAAACCAGCGGTGGGAGAAAAAGACAAGCCTCTCCCCAATAAAGATAAGTCAGTGGCAGACAGCAGATGCGAAGTTAAATTGATCACCTTATTATCTTTATATCCCCCGGAGAATGATTTTCTTTTATAGGGATGGTAGGCGTGGTCACGAAGTCTCACAGCCCCCGAATTTTCAGCCGCCGATCCTGATACAGAGGGTGGTATATGTGTTCGAGCACGTGGTAGTGTGTGGCGTATTTTGTGTGTGTGTTCATATCCCCGTGGTGGTGTGGTGATTATCCCATGTCGGGGCCCCACCTTAGCAACTGTACAGTATATACTCTTTGGCGCCATCGCTCTCATTCTTTAAGTCCCCCTTGTTCACATCTGGCAGCTGTTAATTTGCCTCCAACACTTTTCCTTTCACTTTTTCCCCATTATGTAGATAGGGGCAAAATTGTTTGGTGAATTGGAAAGCGCGGGGTTAAAATTTCACCTCACAACATAGCTTTGATGCTCTCAGGGTCCAGACGTGTGACTGTGCAAAATTTTGTGCCTGTAGCTGCGACGCCTCCAACACTTTTCCTTTCACTTTTTCACCATTATGTAGATAGGGGCAAAATTGTTTGGTGAATTGGAAAGCGCGGGGTTAAAATTTCACCTCACAATATAGCCTATGACGCTCTCGGGGTCCAGACGTGTGACTGTGCAAAATTTTGTGGCTGTAGCTGCGACGGTTCAGATGCCAATCCCGGACATACATACACACATACATACACACATACAGCTTTATATATTAGATAAACAGATGAAGATGTTATGACAAACCTATTTTTCCCATGACGGTTTCTCACTATATATATATATATATATATATATATATTTTGGATAACCCCTTGAAGACCAGATGTACATTTCATCTGTGCACTTAGCTTAAAGTATACATTGAGAACTTGTCACGACTTATACTGTAACGTGCCCTTAGGACCCAACTAACCAGATGGAAGCCAAAAGTGTGTTTTAATCACCTCTGTCTGGCAGGTGTGCACAGGCAAATTGTTTAACTGGGTAGAAAGTGAAAAAGAATGTGCTTTCCTATAAAGAGACTTGTTATACAATTCTTCACTGTGGGTCCCTATGTGGGATGAATGCCTTAACCCCTTTCTGGCATTAGACATACTATTCCGCCGATGTGACCTGGGACTTAATTCCCATGGACGGAATAGTACATCATAGGCAATCAGCCGCGCTCACGGAGGGGAGCGTGGCTGATCATGGCTGGGTGTCAGCTGATTCTCACAGCTGACACCCGGCACTTTAACCCCCGAAACACTGCGATCAAACATGATAGCAGCGTTCCGGATCCGGAAGAGGAGCTGACATATTTGAATTAAAAAAAATCTAAACAATAAAAGTACACATATTTAGTATTGCCGCGTCCGTAAGACCCAACCTATAAAACTGTCCCACTAGTTAACCCCCTTAGTAAACACCATTAAAAAAAGGCAAAAAAACAATGCTTTACCAATCATGCCGCCGAACAAAAAGTGAAATAACACGCGATCAAAAAGACGGATATAAATAAACATGGTACCACTGGAAAATATAAAAAAGTTATAGCTCTCAGAATAAAGCGATGCAAAAATAATTATTTTTCATGTAAAATAGTTTTTATTGTATAAAAGCGCCAAAACATAAAAAAGATATAAATGAGGTATTGCTGTCTTCATACTGACCCGAAGAATAAAACAGGGGAAACGGTATAAACGCCCTCCCCAAAAGAAATTCATGAATTGCTGTTTTTTGTTTATTCTGCCTCACAAAAATCGGAATAAAAAGCGATAAAAAAGTAATTAGCCCGAAAATGGTACCAATAAAAACATCAACTCGTCCCGCAAAAAACAAGACCTCACATGACTCTGTGGGCCAAAATCTGGAAAAATTATAGCTCTCAAAATATGGTGATGCAAAAACTATTTTTTTGCAATAAAAAGTTTCTTTTAGTGTGTGACAGCTGCTAAACATAAAAACCCGCTATAATAGCCTGCTATAAATAGTAAGTCAAACCCCTTTATCACCCCCTTAGGGAAAAATAATAAAATAAAAAAATGTATTTATTTCCATTATCCCATTAGAGTTAGGGCTAAAGTTAGTTTTAGGGTTGGGGCTAAAGTTAGGATTACAGTTAAGTTTAAGGTTAGGTTTGGGATTAGGGTTAGGGTGGGGATTAGGGTTAGAGGTGTGTTGGGGTTAGGGTTGGAGTTAGAATTGTGGAACTTCCACTGTTTAGGCACATCAGGGGCTCTCCAAACGCGACATGCCTTCTGATTTAAATTCCAGACAATTCTGCGTTGAAAAAGTCAAATGGTGCTTCTTCCATTCCAAGCCCTGCCATGCGCCCAAACAGTGGTTTAGCCCCCACATATGGGGTATCGGTGTACTCAGGACAAAATGCGCAACATGTTTTGGGGTCCAATTTCTTCTGTTACCCTTGGGAAAATAAAAAATTTGGGGCAAAAATATCATTTTTGTGAAAAAAATAAGATTTTTTATTTTTACCGCTCTACATTATAAATTCTGTGAAGCACTTGGTAGCTCAAAGTGCTCACCACACATCTAGATAAGTTTCTTAGGGGGTCTACTTTCCAAAATGGTGTCACTTGTGGGGGGTTTCTACTGTTTAGACACATCAAGGGCTCTCCAAATGCAACATGGCATCCGATCTCAATTTTAGCCAATTTTGCTTTGAAAAGTCAAACGGCGCTCCTTCCCTTCTGATTTCTGCCATGCGCCCAAACAGTGGTTTACCCCCACATATGGAGTATCAGTGTACTGAGGACAAATTGTACAACAATTTTTGTGGTCCAATTTATCCTGTTACCCTTGGTAAAATAAAACAAATTGGATCTGAAGTAATTTTTTTGTGAAAAAAGTTAAATGCTAATTTTTTTTTAAACATTCCAAAAATTCCTGTGAAGCACTTGAAGGGTTAATAAACTTCTTGAATGTGGGTTTGAGCACCTTGGGGAGTGCAGATTTTAGAATGGTGTCACTTTTGGGTATTTTCTATCATATAGACCCCTCAAAGTGACTTCAAATGTGATTTGGTCCCTAAAAAAAATGGTGTTGTAAAAATGAGAAATCGCTGGTCAAATTTTAACCCTTATAACTTCCTAACAAAAGGTATTTGAAGAAAGGTATTCAGAGCAAAGAGCTTGAGACCAACAACCCTCTCCATCACGAGTATAATATTTATTTACAGTAATGTACAATACAGCTTGTATTCCCATCTCTAACTTTTATAGCAAGTCCTCAGGATAAATGGTGAATAATTAGCAGATGCTGGTGTCACCAACGAGACTTGCATCGATTTTTAGAAATGGACACTGATGTGCACCACGGTCACTTGAGAGGTGGTGGGCATTTTAATTTCTGGCTAACTCCAGAACTACTAAGGAACTTGCCCCTCAGACCATGTGGGGTCATCACAACAGAACGAGACCCCAATAAAGCAATCCTTATCTAAGAACTGGATCAATATTTATGGACATAACTGTTTATCACCCATGGTAATTCTGCTTCATGTCACCTGTCTTATCCATGGTTTTTCCCTTTTTTTTTTTTTTCTATGCTGTGCATGAATATGTGATTCTTCAGAATTTGTTTTAGTCTTTGCCTGATGAAGAGACCTGTGTAGTCTCGAAAGCTTGCAATTTGTTACCATCTTTTCAGTTAGCCATAAAAAGGTATCAACCACTGAGGACTCTCAATTCTAAATATTTTTCTATATTCTGGCTAACACGGTACCAAGATATATATCTTTCCTGTTGCTAACTCCATTCATTTTTATAGGAATTCCTAATAATTTCTACTGACAGAAGCGATTGACAGGACCCAGTTCTTAAGATACAAGAGGATCCTATTGGTGTGATCTGCAATTACCATACTTTCTCTGGAATATATTTTATGAAAAAACAAAAAACAAATAAAGGGTGAATTCACATGTTTCACATTTGTCTTATTAATATCTGTCACTGACTCGTTCATCTGAGCTGGATCTGCAAAAATCAAAATTCAGATGAATGGAACTTATTTTCAGATTCACATTTCTGCTCTAATTTGCTGTGTATGAATATACACCCATACTTGTTTTATATGCTGAAACTTTTTATTAAACAATCCCATATATGAACATACCTTTGTGTGATAAATTATGAGTTTGCTAAAGTAAACTTAACTCTTTTATCCTCTTTTTTTTAAGAACAAGGAAGTTCAATATGTGGATGTTGGAGGTGCTTATGTGGGACCTGCACAAAATCGTTTATTACGGATGGCAAAAGAACTCGGTGTGGAGACGTATAAAGTATATTTAAATGGTCATCTCCTTCAGCATACAAAAGTAAGACAAGCAATGGCAATAAGTGTCATTGTATAATGTTATCGTATTCATAACAAACGGACATTGGAAAAGAGGTGCTTTGCATCTTTGCATATTCAATTCATGGGTAATAATGGTGAGCAAGCAGTAAGGCAGTTACTTCTGTCTGTATACATGCATGATATTATGCAGGCATGAACATATTATAAGATCCAATTTATTGTTTAGTGCTTTCCATAGACATTGCTCAGGTCCTAAAAGATCAGGGGCCCAAGCCCTAAAGTGCGTGTCTCCCCATATGACCATCCCATAATTTAAAAGAGGATCCATACATATACAAGTACAGTACACCACCGTTGCTAACCAAAAATACATTATACAAATACCAATATGATCAAAATTACTAATACAAAAGGCCAAAATAATATGGCTACACAACGTCCCCTACCATTACCACTACACAGTGAATCTAATGCAGATCACATGCTTTTCCAGTCTTTTCTATCTGGTTCAGATCTCTTCTTTCAGCCACGACTCGTCTGCAGAGATTACTACAAAGACACATTTAACTTTTCACATTTCCAGCACTGTCCCCATCTAGTCCCAACCTAATAAAAACTCCCCAGTCTGTGTGCACCTGCAGCTTAGAACAGTTATCCCAATATTTAAAAAATTGTGTCCCCCAAAAAATTAAATGGTGTCTTATAGAAAGTTTTAATGCCCCTACTGTACTACCTAGAAAGTTATAAGGCCCCGTCTGCTCCTTTGAAGGATATATGCAAATTGCCTCTTCAGAGAAAAAGAGGACTCTATAGCGCCAACTGTTGGAAGTAGCGATCCTACAAGTCACAATCAACCCTTTAACGAGTCGTGTAATATGACTTAGGATAAAAGCCAAATCAGTATCTCAATTCGCAGACACGGTGTTTCGGGCTGTTGGCCCTCGTCAGTGCGAAGCATGAGAACTACAGTAATTTGGCTAGGTGAGAGTCTCTGGACTGGGGTCTAAGTGGTAAGGTTTCTCCTTATGGAGAGTGACATACCAGCTCTGGCTTGTCAAGGTAAGGAGGCTTGAAGGACATAATATCCCAAGTGCCCTCTTCCAGCAACAAATACCCTTGAGTGTCCACTTAAAGTTAGCAATGCCCCCCTGAAAAAATAATGGAACCAGAATGCCCCAATCCAAAATAATAATGCCCCATTTACATCAAATAATGTCCTCTTAGGTCCCACACAGCTCTGTATATACAGTATGATGGTCCTACTGCTTCCTATAAACAATATAATGGCCCCAAAGCCACTTATTATACATTGAGTATCCCAGAGTTCCCTATTTATAGTAAAATCACTACAGAGATGCCTATATACAATATGATGCCCCAACATCTCCCTATAGATAGTATTATGTCATATCTGCCCCGCCATATATAGTATGAAGCTCTACAGTTTCCTATATATAGTATGAAGGTGCCCAAAGCTCCCCACAAATAGAATGATGTCTCGGCAATCCCCTATATATAATATGATGGTCTCCACAAATCATTATTACAGATATTATGTCCCCCACAGAACCTTATATATAGTATGACGATCCCACAGCCCCTCTCTATATAGTATCATGTCCCTACAGCCCCCTATATAAAATATGATGGCCCCAAAGCCCCCTTATGATGGTCCACACAGTTCCTCTATATATAGTATTGAACATAAATGTACAAAGGAACAAAACACCAGATGTGTTATATGTATCAAAATATAAATATTTAGTGGTGTCGGTATGGGCAAAGAATGGAAGAATCACTCGGATTAACAGAAGAAACCAAAGGGGAAAGAGAGCCGAGGCATGGTTGGATAGATAGATAACAGGACAATAAATAGAATATACATGAAATGCCTTTATTAACAAGTACATGGGCGAGCGGTGGCATGCAAACAATAGAGATAAAATATGTCTAAAAATACTTAGGAAGGTAGTGCAACACCCCAGGTAACCAGTTGTTGCAGTGATGTTGCCTTCCCTTCAGGGAGGGTGATATCATGCTTGGAGGCAAGGGAGATTCTTTCTATCAGGTAAGGCACTCGCATTCAACAGATCTGAATCTAGGCCAGAAGGGGGAGCTCAGGACCCGGATTCAGGGGAGCTTCCTTACACTTTATGTATCCTGGTCTGGAGGAGGAGCTAGATAGTCTGAGGGAGACAGTGGAGGAAGACAGTTGGTCTTCAGGAGAGCAGAAGGATGTCTGGAGCAGATGTAGGGGCCAAGCAGCCACGAGGGAGCTGCTGCCCCTGGAAAGAGTGAGAAGCAGAAGGAGAGTTGAATTGTGGAGGAGCTTAGAGGGAAGAAGCACAGAGGAGGAAGAGGCTCAGCAGGGGAACAGCGGAAGGACACCCTGGGAGCCAGAGTGCAGAACCGGGTACCAGGAGCCCAAGGCTATAGTGGGACTCTAGGACACTTAGCAGAACCGGAGAGCATAGGACTGTATGTCAATTGCCTGCATCAAGTCTGAGGTGAAGCAGTAACTTTAGAGCCCGGGGCATGATAGAGTCCCTATAAACAGGCTCGAACTGCCTATAGTACAGACATCTCTCTTAGGACAGGAGAGAGGGGACTTGCACTGAGCTTCAAGCGGCAGGGACCTAACCAACTAAACAGCGCAAGTAGGAAAGGCTTATGGACCTCACCTGGGAGAGGGATCTCCTATTGCCTCCAAGCCGGCTGGACCACAGCTACCCTGCACTTGGTACCATGGACTGAGGACTGCTACCATCAGTAAACCAGGTACAGACTTTGCAAACCTGTATCCTCGTTCTTTGCTGATTTATCGGCTTACACCATCTTGCCATACACTTGGGAAGCCCTGGGGACCCCGCTTCACCTGTGGGAAGCTGTTGTGAATATGGTTTCTGGGCTCCCCCGGTGGTCACTGGTGGTACTGAACTTGTGTGCTTCATCGCCTCTGTTCACCTGTTTCCATCAGGATGTGGGAGTTGTCTATTTAGCCTTGCTCCTCAGTCATTTCTATGCCGGCCAACAATGTTACCAGAAGCTTTTCTGTTGCATGTTCCTGCTCCTAGACTACTATCAGCTAAGTTGGACTTGTAGTCCTAAGTTTGTTTTGCATTTTTGTTCCAGTTCTCTGTGTTTGAATATTTCTGAGGCTGGAAGCTCTTGTGAGCTGAAATTGCCACTCTGGTGTCATGAGTTGATATTAGAGTCTTAAAGTAATTTCAGGATGGTGTTTTGAAAGGGTTTTCAGCTGACTGTGCAGTTCCCTTTTCTGTCTTCCTACTATCTAGTAAGCGGACCTCAATTTGCTAAACCTATCTTCATACTTCGTATGTCAATTTCCTCTAAAATCACCGACATTATATGTGGGGGCTACTGTCTGCCTTTTGGGGAAAATTTCTCTAGAGGTAAGCCAGGTCTGTATTTTCCTCTGCTAGGGTCAGTCAGTTCTCCGGCTGGCGCTGGGCGTCTAGGGATAAAACGTAGGCACGCTACCCGGCCACTGTTAGTTGTGCGGTAGGTTTAGCTCACAGTCAGCTCGAGTTCCCATCTTCCAAGAGCTAGTCCTTTTGTATGCTTTACTACGGTCTCTTGCCATTGAGAACCATGACAGGAAGCGTCACCATCTTGCTCCATACAACCACCCTAGAGGACCCCTTTAAGCAGCGTCGGTTCCCACTGACCGAACACCACAGGTGGCATCACGAACAATAGACTTTACTCATAATCCCTTAAAGACCTTCCCCTTTAATTGCGCGCCCAGGGCCATGGACCAAGTCGAAGCCATAGTGACATCCCTTTAAGTACCAGACCGGTACCGAGTACCCCACGGCCCAGGCAGGCGACTCAGTAGGACAACACAGCAGCAGATATTAAAGACAATAGTATCATACCTCTGAACGTATCAATAAAGTGCAATGTACCAGCAGCATAAGGAAGTACACATATAATCAGGGGTAAACAATAGAACACTGCTGCCGAAAATGAAAGTGCAGAGAAGCCTAGATTGATACACGTGATGTATGACCACAGGACCTATGGTATAGACATATAGGTAAAAGCTAACCAAGATGTTATAAGGAGTAAATAATATGGTCAAATTCAAAGTTGTAAATGCATCTAGAGGTTAGTAAGGAAAAATGTCCTTAGAAGGGTAACTTGCCACGGTGGCATCATATCAGTAGGTAGCCTGTGGTGGAAGTCATGGATTACTCATGATGTACAGTAAGGCACCTATGTAAATGCGGGTACATACCAAGTAGCTGCTGTGTGCACAGACCGCAGCGCCAAACCCCGACACGCGTTTCGGACCAGACCTTCTGCTATAGGTGGTGAGACACTGCTCTTGAGTGTATGTGCCCAACAGTGGGAGAAAACGCAGTGTGTCCCTAGTCAGAGCTTGGCTACATTGTATGTGGATCAAACCATAGAACATTTTTACTTACGATAAAAATATGTTAATGCATCTTTATTTTCAGGGTAAATCATACAAATTTCAAGGAGCTTTTCCACCAACCTATAACCCTCTGGTTTTATTGGATTATAACAACTTCATGAGAAGTATGGATCACTGGGCGAGTGAGGTATGATACTGTTATTTCTTGGTCTGTATGTAAAAAGTTTGTTTGCATTTACAAACATTGTAGTTAGAAGGTTTAACCCCTTAGTGACCGAGCCAATTTTTGACCTTAACCCCTCCGGTGGTGAACCCACACCTTTTCTGGGACATGACAGATGATCTGATCAGCTGACATGTACCCTGAACAGCCACCGGTGAAATCGCGATTCACCCGCGGCTGTTAACATGTTAAATGCTGCTGTCAAACACTGACAGCAGCATTTATCATGGATGTGCAGGAAGCATGTCATTCCTTCCTCACATCGGCGCCTGTGTCACATGACTGTGGGTCGCCGACGGGTTGGCATGACAACCTGGGGTCAGGAGAAGACCCCTGTGGTTGTCATTACTGAATTGCTATGAGCGCCACCTAGTGGTCAGCGTTCATAGCAAGTGAGCATTTCTGATACATAGAGCAGGGCTGCAGCCTTGCTCTATGTTTTAGAGGCGATCAGACAAGTGCAGATTCTAGTCTCCCATGGAGGCTATTGAAGCATGCAAAAAGTAAAAAAAAATGTTTTTAAAAATATTAAAAAAATGAAATAATATAAAAGTTCAAATCACCCCCCTTTCACCCCATTCAAAATAAAACAATAAAAAAATCAAATATACACTTATTTGGTATTGCTGCATTCAGAATTGCCCAATCTATTAATGTAAAAAAAAATAATCAAATCGGTAATCGGTGTAGTGAGAAAAAAATTCAAAACATTAGAATTATAATTTTTTGGTCGCTACATCAGTGCAATAAAACGCAATAACGGGTGATCAAAATAACGTATCTGCACCAAAATGATATCATTAAAAATGTCAGATTGGCACTCAAAAAATAAGCCCTTAGCCGGCCCCAGTTCCTGAAAAATGGAGACGCTACAGGTCTCAGAAAATGGCAACTTTTTTTTTTTTTTCCAACTTTGGAATTTTTTTTCACCACTTAGACAAAAAAGAACCTAGACATGTTTGGTGTCTATGATCTGGAGAATCATAATGGCAGGTCAGTTTTACCATTTAGTGAACCTAGCAAAAAAGCCAAACAAAAAACAAGTGTGGGATTGCACTTTTTTTGCAATTTCACCGCACTTTTTCTCTCGGCTTTTGTTACACGACATGGTAAATCCAATGGTGTCGTTCAAAAGTACAACTAGTCTCACAAAAAACAAGCCCTCACATGGCCATTTTGACAAAAGAATAAAAAAGTTATGGCTCTCGGAAGAAAGGTAGCAAAAAATGAAAATGCAAAACCAAAATTACCCCTGGTCGTTAAGGGGTTAATGACTGAGCCAAATTTTACAATTCTGACCAGTGTCAATTTATGAAGTTGTAGCTCTGGAACATTTTAACGGATTCCACTGATTCTGAGAATGATTTTTTGTGACATATTGTACTTCATGTTAGTGGTAAAATTTACAATAAGTATTGGGAGGTGTTAGTGTGATAAGGAGGGTATTAGCTGCAAATAGAACAACACCACAGAGCTGTCACAATGTATCTTAATATATACTTACCTTGTAATGTCTTCATATCCTGTTCCGTCCAGATGTTTCTGGATCCCAGAATTCCAAGTGGTGGAAGTACACCGACTGCCATATTGGGATGCCAAAGTGATGGGTGTCTCAATATGGAACCAGCCTCTTGCGCGGTACCACCAGCGGAACACCGTCACACCACACACACACACAAACAAACACTGTATACGCCGTACACACCAGACACAAACACACACTGTATGTGCCGTACTCACCACACACTGTATATGCCATACGTGCCACACACACACACACTGTATACGCCGTATGCAGCCTCTTGCGTGGTACCACCAGTGGAATACTGTCGCGACCACGCTGTCGCCGGGATTAGCCGAATGATTCACTGACCGCCGCCATCTTTGTACAGGAGGAGCGCATGCACAGTTTTAATTTGACCACCGCTATCTGCACAAAGATAGCGGCGGTCTGATCTACTGCGCCTGATCCCGGCAGCAGATGCGTGATGTGTCTACAGGCAGAGGAAGCCGGTCACATTAAAGGGGTTTTCCCACGAACAAAAGTTCATTTTAAAAATTGTCTGTGTCTGACCCTGTACGGAGCATGCCACATCTCCTTGGCAGGGAAGCAAAAGAATATATTGACATTACAGCAGGGGATCATGGAGGATTCATTTTGTCAGGTTAAATATTCCACTGACTGTTATTAAACAACTAGCTATTGAACCCGTTCTACGCCCGGGTGGCGAGCATTTATATTGGTATATGGTCTCCATCCTGGTATGTGCTGCTCCCATCTTGCTCTCCCATCCTGTCATGTGCTGCTCCATCCTGCGCCCCCATCCTGTCATGTGCTGCTCCATCCTGCATCCCCATCCTGTCATGTGCTCCTGTAGCGCCCCCACTGCCGCAGGGCCGAGGGGTACCCGGTACCGGGCCTCTGAGTCTCTGCTCTGGGGTTGTCACGGTGGCTAGACCCGGTCCGTGACCCTGCTGAGGGGCGTACAGTAATAGATGTGGGTAGATGATGGTGGTGTGAGGCTGTAGTGGTGCGGTGCGATAAATAACGAGGACACCAGGTTGCAGTCTCTTTACCTCTTTACTGAAGATCTCTGGGTCCTCAGTCCGGAGTCCAGATAACTAGGCTGCGCAAGTCTGGCCGGTCCAATGGCACCTCCAGAGTTTTCTTAACAGGTGGAAATCGGTGCCTTCCTTCTAGCGCTATGTGTTGCGGTCCTTCCCTGCTGTGCTTACGGAAAGTCCCCACAACTGTTGTGTCCATTTCTTAAGTTCCCTCACAACTCGATTAGATAATGTTCTGCTAATTCTCCGTCCCTCCCTGATGTTACGGTTAGAACGGCACCCGTTTGACGGGTAGGCTCGGAGCTCTTCCGGGACCCTAGAGTCGCCCCTCTCCACTAGTTGCCCCCCAAGACTGCATAGGTGATTTAGGTGAGACAGCCCGCCTTAGACTGACTGTCCTGCCGCTGTTTAGAGTATTGCTTGAAGCTGAATATTGTAATACTCCCTCGGCGTTCCGGCCGCCGGTTGTGCGCCTCAGTAGGATGTTGCCTCGGTCTTGCAGCACGACCCCTACTGGTATTCTCCTTCTTGCTTTGATCTCGTTTCTCACTCAGCACAATCTATCTCGCTTCCAATCCCTTCTTGGGTACCGCCGCTATACTGAGCAGGCACGGTCCCGTTACGTTCGCTCAAGTTGCCCAGTCTCTGTCAGGATCCCACCCCTGACAGAGACCCTACCGAATCTTCTCCCGCAACACCCTCTGCCACAAGGTGTTGCCTGGTTCCAACCCAGTCAGCTTTCTGTCTAACTTCCTGCCTGACCCCCAGTTTTACCAGTATGTGGAGAGTGGCCTAATGAATAGAACCCTTAGCTCCCCCTGGAGGCCCGGCGGTGAAATGTATTGGTGTCTGTGATACCTGATCAGATGAACTCCTTCAGTGCCATCGGACGTACCACAGCTCCCCTTAGTGGCGGAGCCACAGTACTGCAACGACCAGGACTCTGGGGCGCTGCACTCCCATCCTGCGTCCCCATCCTGTCATGTGCTCCCATCCTGCACCCCCATCCTGTCATGTGGTGCTCCATCCTGTGTCCCCATCCTGTCATGTGCTGTTCCATCCTGCGCCCCCATCCTATCATGTGCTGCTCCCATCCTGCGCGCAGAGTGCGGGTGGCTGTGCAGAGTGCAGGCGGCTGTGCAGAGTGCGGGTGGCTATGCAGAGTGCGGGCGGCTGCACGTGGCTGTGCTGAGTGCGGGCGGCTGCACGTGGCGGTGCTGAGTGGGGGCGGCTGTGCTGAGTGCGGGCGGCTGTGCTGAGCGCGGGCGGCTGTGCTGAGTGTGGGTGGCTGTGCTGAGTGCGGGCGGCTGTGCTGAGAGCGGGCGGCTGTGCTGAGTGCGGGCGGCTGTGCTGAGTGCGGGCAGCTGCGCGTGGCGGTGGTGAGTGCGGGCGGCTGCATGTGGCGGTGGTGAGTGCGGGCGGCTGCGCGTGGCGATGGTGAGTGCGGGCGGCTGCGCGTGGCGGTGGTGAGTGCGGGCGGCTGTCCGTGGCAGTGCTGAGTGCGGGCGGCTGCGTGTGGCGGTGCTGAGTGCGGGCGGCTGTGGTGAGTGCGGGCGGCTGTGGTGAGTGCGGGCGGCTGTGTGTGGCGGTGGTGAGTGCGGTCGGCTGCGCGTGGCGATGCTGAGTGCAGGCGGCTTAGCGTGGCGGTGCTGAGTGCGGGCGGCTGAGTTGGCTGTGAGTGCAGGCGGCTGAGCGTGGCTGTGGTGAGTGCGGGCGGCTGTGCGTGGCGGTGGTGAGTGCGGGCGGCTGTGCGTGGCGGTGGTGAGTGCGGGCGGCTGTGCGTGGCGGTGGGGAGTGCGGGCGGCTGTGCATGGCGGTGGCGAGTGCGGGCTGCTGTGCGTGGCGGTGGCGAGTGCGGGCGGCTGTGGTGAGTGCGGGCAGCTGTGCGTGGCGGTGGTGAGTGCGGGCAGCTGTGCGTGGCGGTGGTGAGTGCGGGCGGCTGTGCGTGGTGGTGGTGAGTATGGGTGGCTGTGCGTGGCGGTGGTGAGTGCGGACGGCTGTGCGTGGTGGTGGTGAGTGCGGGCGGCTGTGGTGAGTGCGGGCGGCTGTGCGTGGCGGTGGTGAGTGCGGGCGGCTGTGCGTCGCGGTGGTGAGTGCGGGCGGCTGTGCGTGGCGGTGGTGAGTGCGGGCGGCTGTGCGTGGCGGTGGTGAGTGCGGGCGGCTGTGCGTGGCGGTGGTGAGTGTGGGTGGCTGTGCGTGGCGGTGGTGAGTACGGGCGGCTGTGCGTGGCGGTGGTGAGTACGGGCGGCTGTGCGTGGCTCTGGTGAGTGTGGGCGGCTGTGCGTGGCTCTGATGAGTGTGGGCGGCTGTGCGTGGCTCTGATGAGTGTGGGCGGCTGTGCGTGGCTCTGATGAGTGTGGGCGGCTGTGCGCGGCTCTGGTGAGTGTGGGCGGCTGTGCGTGGCGGTGGTGAGTGCGGGCGGCTGTGCGTGGCTGTGCTGGGCGCCGAGTGCTGGCAGCCTGAGCAGGTGGGGACACCAGCGCGCTGGGGGGGTCAGGTGCCGGAGTCGCCGCTAGCTCAGACCCCCGGCACTTGCTATATTTACCTGTCCAACGTTCCACTCCTACGCGTGGCTCCATCTTCCAGGTCCTCTGCCTGTTCAGTCAGAGGGCGGCGCGCATTAAGCGCGTCATCACGCCCTCTGAACCATTCAGTTCAGAGGGCGCGATGACGCGTTAATGCGCGCCGCCCTCTGACTGAGCAGTCGCAGGCGGAGGATGGAGCAGCGCGCATCACTGGAACGGGGACAGGTAAATATCACATACTCACCCTCCTGGCTTACGCTTACGCATACCGCGATCTCCTCCTGGGAGCGTCACTCTGTGGGGTCCAGACTGCGCCGGCGCTTGCTCAATCTATAAAGGCTTCGGACAGAGTGACGCTCCCAGCGTTATATTATAGATATTTTACCTCTCAAAATGGAGAAGTCAGCACATGGGGAAAGAGAGAGTGTATAGGTGGGTGAGCACATGGGGGGAGAGATTCTCAACGCTGCAAAGCCTGCCCTCATCGTGATATTACCGCCATCCCGGTGCGATTGCATCGGGCCTCCATCTAGTAATACTATGAATAGGAATCAGTAATTGCGCTACAGGTACCTTCTTTATAAATGTGATATTATTAATATGAGTTAATAAATGAGATGGATTGGGATAATTAAACACATGTATTCCAAGCAGTAGAGCAGTAGAAATGGCCGAGTCACGTGACCACCTAAGTCACCCAGGTTCTGCTGGCTCCAGAGATGCCGTAGGACTTTATCGCTTTGGAAGATTCATCATCATATAGTTACCACAAGTCTCTATCTTGTGAGGTATACCCACCGACAACCCTACATCTTCTGTAATCAGAAACGGAAAGGCGCCTCAGCCGATTGGAGAAAGGTAAAATCCTGCTACCGAAAATTAGCAGCCTCATAAGGAAGGTACCTGTAGCGAAAATACTGATTCCCATTTATAGTGGAAAAATTTATTCGATATGACTTGCGCTTATTTATGAAAAAAAATGGAAATTTGCAAAAATTTTAAAAATTTGGCAATTTTCAAACTTTTAATTTTTGCGCCCATAAATCAGAGAGTTGTGCCACACAAAATACCGCAGTTAATAATTAACATTTTCCACATTTCAACATTACAACAGCACAATTTTGGAAAACATTTTTTTGTTAGGACGATATGAGGGTTAAAATTTGACCAGTGATTTCTAATTTTTCCAACAAAATTTACAAAACCAATTTTATAGGGACCATCTCACATTTGAAGTGACTTTTGGGGGTCATTATAACAGAAAATACCCAAAAGTGACACCATTCTAAAAACTGTACCCTTCAAGGTGCGCAAAACCACATTCAAGAAGTTTATTAACCCTTCAGGTGCTTCACGAGAACTAAAGCAATGAGGAAGGAAAAAATTAACATTTAACTTTTTTCACAAAAAATTTAATTTAGACCCAAACGTTTTTATTTTCATAAGGGTATCGAGAAAATGGACCGCAAAATTAGTTGTGCAATTTCTCCTGAGTATGCCGATACCTTTATTGTGGGGAAAACCACTGTTTTGGCACATGGCAGGGCTCAGAAGGGAGGGAGCACCATTTGACTTTTTAAACACAAATATATCTGGAATCGGGCACCATGTCACGTTTAGAGACCCCCTGATGTGCCTAAACAGAGAAACTCCCCAATTCTAACCCTAACCCCAACACACCCCTAACCCTAATCCCAATCCTAACCCTAACCACAACTCTAACCCCAACACAACCCTAACCCCAACCCTAAAAAGCGGCGCTGAGGAATATCTACCCTTAACTGCCGCAGTTAAAAGGCATACTGGCGGTCATTAAGGGGTCAAAGGGGCATCCCCGTTTCCAAGTTCTTATCCCAATATGTAGCAGGTATAATAATAATAACATTAAGAAATACCTCCAATTAGACATGTAGTGTAATATACTACTCATATTCGCTGTTTCACTTACCCCTTGTGCAGGGCATTGCAGTAGCTTAGTTATCCATGACCACTAATGTTGCATCTTTTTCACACTGTGGTTTGTTAGTATTGCGCTTAAGATTTCCTATGCTGAGTAAAATTTTAATAAGCACTACCAAGAAAATTTATATTCCAAAAATCTTTCCAAGTATGTGTGTAGTGTAGTGTGAGTGCAATAAAATACTCACTGATGGTCATTTCCCCCAGCTTCCAGTGTCTCTCCTTTCCTCTTCTGAATCGCATGACTTCAATTCCGACTATCACACTGAGGTTGTGTTATCTAGAAGTCACTTGTATAATGTAAGTCTATGGAGCGTAATTTTTAGACTCATTAATTTACATTGTAAAAGTAACTTCCAGTTTACACATAAATCCCAGTGTGATCCAACAAGTCATAATAGAAGTCGCATGAGTCAGGAGAGGACCGGAGCCGTGCTGGAGACTGGGGAAGACGACGTTCAGTGAGTATTTTATTGCACTTACATTATACTACACTCATATTTAGACAGGTCTAGGGAATACAAATTTTCTTGGGAGTGCTTCTTTAATGTTGATATTGCTGTCAGATTCCTGCAGATGCACCATGGAAAGCTCCTCATGCTAAAGACTGGGACAATATGTCAGTGAGAGCATTCATAGACAAAGTATGCTGGACAAGGTAAGCTTCTTTTAGGGCTAATTATTGCAGTGCATATAACACTAGATGACTAGGGAATTATAACTTTGCACAACATAGCTACAGTGAATTTTCATTTACAGATCAGCACAAAGGGCAGAGTATTTGAAGAAAAATGTTTCGACCTGCATTTCTATATCTCTTCATCTATCTCTGCGTAAAAGATTGGATTATTGAAGGCAAAAATTCCGAGGTGTGCGGACGGCACTAGGATGTGTGGCTATATGTTTCCTTTATTGGCACCGAGGTTCGTTGGTCTCACACAGCAACAACGATGGCAGGCATAAACGGGGGTGCTCAACGTATAATATCAAAAATCGTCCATAAAGAAACAAGAAGAGATGTGGCACTCACCCTTCAGCACTGCTTGATTAATATCCTTTATTCATCTTTACAATAAAACACGTGTCATGTGGAGAGGCGGCTGGGATCGGGAGACAGGATAAGGAGGAAAGGAAAGGACGACGGCCGTTTCGCGCTTATGCGCTTCCACGGGTCCACTTCGCGAAACGGCCGTCGTCCTTTCCTTTCCTCCTTATCCTGTCTCCCGATCCCAGCCGCCTCTCCACATGACACGTGTTTTATTGTAAAGATGAATAAAGGATATTAATCAAGCAGTGCTGAAGGGTGAGTGCCACATCTCTTCTTGTTTCTTTATGAAAGATTGGATTATGTTTTTTCCTTCAATGAAAGCTTCTATTCGAAGACACTGGAGCATTGGCCTTAAATATGGAGGCTTATGCTGAAAAATGGCAATTGAAGTGTAATTTAGATAAATGGAAGGTCATGCACTTGGGCAGAGAAAATAAAATGCATAATTGTGTACTAAATTGTAAAACACTGGGTAAAACTGTCACTGAAAAAGACTTGCTGTATGGGTGAACGTCAACCTCAACTTTAATGACCAGTGCCAGGCAGCTGCTGCCAAAGCAAATAAAATAATGGGATGCATTAATAGAGGCATAGATTCACAAGAGCACAGTTTGGCCTCTATACAGATCACTAGTGCGACCACACTTAAAATACTGTGTACTGTAGTCTTCGGTGTATAGAAATTACATGGCTGAACCCTAGCGGGTGCAGAGAAGAGTGACCAAGGTTATCAAGGAAATGAGTGTATTGCAATACTAAGACAGGTTATCAAGGTTGGGGTTATTCCATTTGGAAAAATGAAGACTTTGGGGCGATCTTATTACAATGTACAAATATATGACAGGACAGTACAGACATCTTTCTAATGATAAAATGATATTTTACACCTAGGTGACATCTAGTGGAAAGAAGGTTCAGTAATAACCACAAATGCTGGTTCTTTACTGTAAGAGCAGTGAGACTGTGGAGCTCGCTGCCATATTATGTTATAATGAAAAAAGAAATAAATAAGCTCATCATGCCAATGTTGTTCAGAATACATAGGAAAGTTGATGAATGGGTGAAAATTCCTACTTGTGATGCTCAGATATTGTAGAACTGTCGAAGAAAAACGGTTTTCGGGTACTTCCATCAATAAAATTAGCCCTTTTATTAGAAACTAGACTGTGGCCCGATTCTAACGCATCGGGTATTCTAGAATATGCATGTCCCCGTAGTATATGGACAATGATGATTCCAGAATTCGCGGCAGACTGTGCCCGTCGCTGATTGGTCGAGGCAACCTTTATGGACATCATCGCCATGGCAACCATTATGACATCTACGTCGATACTGTGCCCGTCGCTGATTGGTCGAGGCGAATTCGCGGCAGACTGTGCCCGTCGCTGATTGGTCGAGGCAACCTTTATGACATCATCGTCGCCATGGCAACCATTATGACATCTACGTCGATACTGTGCCCGTCGCTGATTGGTCGAGGCCTGGCGGCCTCGACCAATCAGAGACGCGGGATTTCCAGGACAGACAGACAGAAAGACAGACAGACGGAAAAACCCTTAGACAATTATATATATAGACAATTATATATATAGATTAATTTAAAATCAGGAGGATCCATCATGAGGATAAAATCTTACCGTTCATTATGACTAATGATGTAGTGTACGCCATAAATGAGTAAGACTTTATCTTTATGATGTATCCTGCGGTTTTTAAATTAATGTCTAAAAAGTGGTTAATTTATGGACTGAAGTTCCCCCAAAAAAGTTTTCTTCATCGTTTCTGTGATCCCCATGACAGATTCCCATTAAAGCTGGTTCATTCGCTTTATTCATTTTTAAAAGTCAAAGTAATATAGTTGCATGATGTTAAGAATAAGATGACAGTGGAGCATTTATGGCTTTTCCATAGGTCTTGGAGGTTCAATTTATTAATTTATTAAATATAATTACAAATACTTAAAAAGTGTTATTATTGCATTTATATTAAATTTATATATATATATATATTTGATATCTATTTGAACAGAGCAGGAAGGCGTTTTGCAGAGTTAATTGTGAATTTGGTTGTTACTGCTGAAACACAACAGGTTTCTACACTGTGGTTCCTCTGGTGTGTAAGGATCGGTGGTGGAACTGCAAGAATGTTCTCAATTGACAATGGTGCGCAGGTAAATTTTTCATATTTACTTTTTAGCTTAGTATAAAAAAAAATACATTATTGAATGTTTGCATGCAATGACGTATCAAGAGTGTTATGGTCCTCAGAGGAAACTTTGGACCTTAGCACCTACCAGAATGTTGTTCAGATGTTAGGGCCCCTGTACTAATATCCAAGTCTTGGTCCCAATCTTGTAATAAAGTTTTCCATCCTGTAATAATGTAATAATGATCCCCAACCTGGCCTCTATACTGCAATAATGGAGTTTGGAGTTTCCAGAAGTACAAGGTGTTCAGTGCTCAGAGTCATAACCATGATATGGAAGGCTGAAACCCGACAACCACTGAGCAAAATACCTAAATTTAATTGACTGAGAAATATCTGAAGACAGATCAGATGGATGGGTTTATGGCTGGATCGGTAATGGTCATAGATTTCCTCATCGACTTGGAAGCCAGGAGGATGGAGGTGGGGTACTACTATGGGCGGGTAGAGATAAGCTAGTTTGCCCTTTTCACATTGAAGATAGACTAAAAATCAACTCCCAAACCTACTGTTAGTTTTTAGAAGACGCTTTCTTCAAACAGTGGTACAGGAAAAAGTCTGCATCTTTCAAGAAAACCTTTATTTTTATGCTGTATAATGCTCCATTGCATGCATCAAAGAATGACACTGCTTAGCTACCTAGTAAAAGCCTAAAACATAAAAATAATGTCTTGGCCCCCTTTCTCATCTAACCTAAACTGGCACCCAGGATAAAGAAGAAGAGTTATGAGAATTGCAAAAAGCAGATTTCTTTGGACAAAAAGCAACAGATGCTCTTTCACCTGAGTTATTTCTGTTACAAAAGTCATTTGTTTTTTTTTTTATTGAACATGTAACCAAGTAATTTTAGTAGTTTCCAGACTCTTGCCAGGAGCTACAGAGATAAAATCAAATCAATAAAAAAGTGCATAAGTGTGCAATAAAATGTTATCTATGTTATAAAAAATGCAGGGAGATTATATGAATAGCATAATGGTTTACTGTTAACTGGGGAGATAGGGTAAGATATGTGCTCCCAGAAGTAAGGGTACTGTCACACAGTGGCACTTTGATCGCTACGACGGTACGATCCGTGACGTTCCAGCGATATCCATACGATATCGCAGTGTCTGACACGCAGCAGCGATCATGGACCCCGCTGAGAATCGTACGTCGTAGCAGATCGTTTGAAACTTTATTTCGTCGCTGGATCTCCCGCTGTCATCGCTGGATCGTTGTGTGTGATAGCGATCCAGCGATGCGTTCGCTTGTAACCAGGGTAAACATCGGGTTACTAAGCGCAGGGCCGCGCTTAGTAACCTGATGTTTACCATGGTTACCAGCGTAAAAGTAAAAAAAAAAAAACCGTACATACTCACATTCCGGTGTCCTTCAGGTCCCTAGCCGTCTGCTTCCCGCTCTGACTGACTGCCGGCCGGAAAGTAAGAGCAGATCATAGCGGTGACGTCACCGCTGTGATCTGCTTTCACTTGACGGCGGCACTCAGTCAGAGTGGGAAGCAGACGGCAAGGGACCTGAAGGACACCGGAATGTGAGTATGTACAGTTTTTTTTTTTTTACTTTTACGCTGGTAAACAGGGTAAACATCGGGTTACTAAGCGCGGCCCTGCACTTAGTAACCCGATGTTTACCCTGGTTACCCGGGACCTCGGCATCGTTGGTCGCTGGAGAGCTGTCTGTGTGACAGCTCTCCAGCGACCACACAACGACTTTCCAACGATCACGGCCAGGTCGTATCGCTGGTCGTGATCATTGGAAAGTTGCAGAGTGTGACAGTACCCTAAGAGGGTGCTAACAAACCACTCTTTAAGGGTATTTAGATAGGGTAGGATATCTCAATTGAAAAAAAATATTCTATTAGTTACACAACAGCCAGTTTCCAAAGATTCACAAGTTTTCTCTGACTAGACATTCTTTAAGTTTAATGGAAAAGACAATTAATTTAAAAGCCTCATTGTGGCAACATGATATCGCGTTTCTACTCATGCAAAGATAGGCGGAAACAAAAGGTTGTTAAGAATTCAAGGTGACCTTAGAAGACTCATTTGGCTGACAGCAATCCCCCATACTCATGGAAATGCATATTGGACTCACTACCGAGCTTCGTGTGTCTATAATATAAAGAAGGAATAGAGTCAGTCAAGCATCGATCATCCTTCACTTCATACCCATTAGATAGATGGCTAACCCAAGCTGACATATATCTGATATGTAATGCCACCTTAATAAATGTTTTGCACAGATTATAGTCCCACTTAGTAAAAATCATGCACTAAAGCTCATTTTAATTCAATACTTTAAAGACCTACCAGCCACTTAATTGCAATGAATAAACGTTACTAGAGATTAAAAGTTTTAAAGAAAAACCCATGAGATATACTGTTTTAAATCAGACAGCAGTGGAATCAATGATGTTGGCAGCAAATGCTAATGATGTGTTCTGTCAAGTACCTGCACACATCGTCTGTCTGCCAGCAAATTATTAATGCTCATTGGATCATGGCAATAATGATAACTTGTAATAGCGTTAGCATTGATTTTCTGGTGCTCAATAAAGCTATGCTTCAATAAAGTTTAATGTGTAAATGTGGCTGTATCTTTAAATTACATCTAAAAGCTATTTCATTGTTAACCTTTGTGCTGAAATCAATGTTTTTTATACTCTCATAACAGTGGAAAATAAAGTATCCCTTCTGATATGTTTCATATCACAACAGACGAAAATATGTGGCCTTTAGTGATGAGCGAATATACTCGTTACTCGAGATTTCCTGAGCACGCTCGGGTGTCCTCCGAGTATTTTTTATTGCTCGGAGATTTAGTTTTCTTCGTCTCAGCTGAATGATTTACATCTCTTAGCCAGCCTGATTACATGTGGGGATTCCCTAGCTACCAGGCAACCCCCACATGTACTTATGCTGGCTAACAGATGTAAATCATTCAGCTGAGGTGATGAAAACCAAATCTCCGAGCATTGAAAAATACTCGGAGGTCACCCGAGCGTGCTCGGGAAATCTCGCGTAAAGAGTATATTCGCTCATCACTAGTGGCCTTTGATTAGATCTTTTTTTTGTGCCAAAAGGCCAACAAATTATGTGCCTTATGTGCTTGAAGGGAGACAAATCCAGAGATGTTGCAGATCATGATAGCATGTCTAGGCCACCTAGGTTGATCACTGTAACAGGAAGATGTGGCTTGTTATTATTGTTCCCGGGGCACTTTAGAGAAATGGGCGTATCACTGGTTTCATAACCAAATCACTTTAATGCAGAGCTTTAGTGTTCCTGAATCCTGAAGTGAAGATTAACGAGGTCCAGTTACCATACACTATGCCATACCGCACTATTATCCCAGAAGTAGATGTGGTGCGACATTCCCTCATGGAGGACTGTTCATGGTGTTTCCCACTTTTCTTCCACTTGTCCGTATATCATTGCATCCAAGACAAAAGCGGGACTCATCGCTGAAAAAGGTAAGACTTTCATTCTAGCCTGCTTTGCCATCTTGCTCAGCATAATTATAGCCTTTGAGAGCACTGGAGTGAAATGAACGAAGAGGCCTTCAAGAGGGAACATCACATCACTCCAATTCCCAGGATTATGGTGTGGGGTAATATAATGTACAGTACTTGGACCTCTCCGATCTTCATTACAGGTATTCCAACAGCATATTTTTACATTGATTTCTGGTGAAGTCACTGTTTTTCAAGATAAAATTGCCAGGCCACATGTTCCTCATGCTACTATGAGCAGTCTGCATGTCCTAAATCTGCTGTCATGGCCTGCAGTGTCTCTGGATTTGTTTCACATCGAGCATATATGGGACATTATTGGTTGACAATTGCAAAGAGAGCTGCCAGCAGTAGATTTTGATGGTTTGCTAGCCCAAGTGCATTTGGCGTGGCAGAGCGTTCCTCAGACAACCATTAATAATCTCACTAATGACATGCAAAGACGTGTATTTCTGCGTGTAGCGCTCATACTAGACACTGAAAATATGATGTTTTGACTTGATTATTTTCTCTTGATTTTTTCATCATTTACATATCATTTACTTATCTATTAATCCTGTGATTCTCATAATTTCACGACTTGGTGTTGGAATTTCATTGCTGAGCAGTAGAGTATATACTGTAGAATATTTATTGAATGCAAAATGTACCGTATTTTTCGCTTGTAAGACGCTCCGGATTATAAGACGCACCCCAAATTTTGAGGAGAAAAATAGGAAAAAAATTTTTAATAAATTGGGGGGCTTATAATCCATGCGTCTTATTGCTTACCAGGGGTTGTGGCTGCAGTGGATGAGGGTCCCAGGGTCGTTGCTGGAGGCAGGAGTGGAGCATTGCTGCAGGCTGGGATGAGGGGGTCTGCAGGGGGGCTCATGTGCTGCAGGGGGGCTCCTGTGCTGCAGGGGGGCTCCTGTGCTGCAGGGGGGCTCCTGTGCTGCAGGCTGGGATGAGGGGGTCTGCAGGGGGGCTCCGGTGCTGCAGGCTGGGATGAGGGGGTCTGCAGGGGGGCTCTGGTGCTGCAGGGGGGCTCCGGTGCTACAGGGCTGTCTCCGGTGCTGCAGGGCTGTCTCCGGTGCTGCAGGGGGGCTCTGCCGACATTTTGTGAAAGGCCAGAGCCCCCGGCAGTTCGTTCGTGCTTTCCTGTGCGGTGGACTTCGGGAAAATGGCCGCCGGGAGGCGGCGCATGCGCAGATGGAGATCTTGGGACCAAGATCTCGAGAGATGATATCTCAGCCCTGAAATCTCATCTCCCGAGATTCCAGCGGCCATTTTCCCGGAGTCAGTCATACAGGAAAGCGTGGACGAACTGCCGGGGGGCTCTGGTCTTTCACAAAATGTCGCCAGAGCCCCCCCCCCGCAGCACTGGAGCCTCCAGCATCACCCGGGGCAGCAGCGGACAACCGCAGCAGCGGTGGCGGGTGGCAGCGGACAACCACAGCAGCGTTGGCGGACGGCGGCGGACACCCCCTCATCCCAGCCTGTAACGGTAAGCGGTATATCCGCTTTGTAAGACGCACCCCCATTTCCCCCCCAAATTTGGGGGAAATAAAGTGCATCTTACAAAGCGGAAAATACGGTAACTATGTTTCTCAATTTGCCTTTGCTTTTAGGAAAGAAAGTTTGTTGGAGGATCTGGGCAGATAAGTGAAAAGATAATGGCACGTCTCCAGGATCGAGTGAAGTTAGAGAGACCCGTGATCAGGCTGGATCAGTCTGGCGAAGTTGTCATTGTAGAGACATTAAATCATGAAGTCTATCAGGTAAATGCAATAAACTATGTATTAAAATATTTTCACTTTTGGACATGTTATCTATGTTTTCAATATATTCCATTCTATTCTAAACAGAAATTTACATTGCATCATATGTTTTATAAAAAAAATTTGAAACATGAAAAACTGTGTACAGGATTAATAGCTTTGCATTAAGCCCGTGCACCGCACTGTGCCCATGCTCAGACCAATTATTTGAATTTACTGGGACTTATGAATTTTATAAAATATTACATAAATTCAAATGGCATTAAATCAATTTGATAATATCTAGCACTGACCTGACGAATCATGTTGTCATGTCAGTTTTATGTCGCAATGAATATCAAAAAGCAGCACTCAAAAAACAATAGCAGAGTTTGTAAATATTTTTGTCATTTCACAACACTTAAAATGTTTCTCCATTTTCTAGTACATTACTGTGTATGGTAAAATGAATGGTATGAAAAAAGCACAACTTGTCCGCCAGAAAACAAGCCCTAATATATAGTGGGGGAAATAATTATTTGATCCTTTGCTGATTTTGTAAGTTTGCCCACTGACAAAGACATGAACAGTCTATAATTTTAAGGCCGGCCTCACACTCAGTGTATATAAATACGGTCCGTTTATTACGGCCGTAATACGCAGAAAAGTCCCCAAAATAGTGGTCCGTATGTCATCCGTAGGCAGGGTGTGTCAGCGTATTTTGCGCATGGCATCCTCCATATGTAATCCGTATGGCATCCGTACTGCGAGATTTTCTCGCAGGCTTGCAAAACCGACATCTAATGGATTTATGTGCTTAAATGTTCGCAAAAACATATATACAGTATATATATATATATATATATATATATATATATATATATATATATATATATATATATATATATATATATATATATATATATGTCATTGAGACACATATATATATTCTGTATTTATATTTAATTCAGCGCGATATATGTGAACAGCCGGTAATTCAATTGCCGGCTTCTCATTTCTCCTTCCCAAACCTGACAGGATATGAGACATGGTTTACATACAGTAAACCATCTCATATCCCCTTTTTTTTTGTATATTCCACACTACTAATGTTAGTAGTGTGTATGTGCAAAATTTGGGTGCTGTAGCTGCTAAAATAAAGGGTTAAATGGCGGAAAAAATTGGCGTGGGCTCCCGCGCAATTTTCTCCGCCAGAGTGGTAAAGCCAGTGACTGAGGGCAGATATTAATAGCCTGGAGAGGGTCCACGGTTATTGCCCCCCTGGCTACAAACATCTGCCCCCAGCCACCCCAGAAAAGGCACATCTGGAAGATGTGCCTATTCTGGCACTTGGCCACTCTCTTCCCACTCCTGTGTAGCAGTGGGATATGGGGTAATGAAGGGTTAATGCCACCTTGCTATTGTAAGGTGGCATTAAGCCAGATTAATAATGGAGAGGCGTCAATTATGTCACCTATCCATTATTAATCCAATTGCATGAAAGGGTTAAAAAAACACACACACACACAATATTAAAAAGTATTTTAATGAAATAAACACACAGGTTTATACAGGTAATATTTTATTGCTCTCTCAATCCACCTGAAGACCCTCGCTCGGCAAAATAATAAACCAACAATATACATACCTTCAGACGAGCTGTCACGTCCCACGAAGTAAATCCATCTGAAGGGGTTAAATCAATTTACAGGCAGGAGCTCTGCTAAAGCACTCGCTCGTGCCTGTAAACCCCGGGTGCTGAAAGGAAAGCTGGGTGATCTGTACTTACATTGAGTCGCGGTGAGGCCCCCTCTGCAGGATGAACTCATATGAACTCGAGCGTGGGAACTTTTCCAAGGCTGCAGTTCATGAGAACATCAGAAGGTACGTATATTGTTGGTTTATTATTTTGCCGAGCGAGGGTCTTCAGGTGGATTGAGAGAGCAATAAAATATTACAACAACCTGTGTGTTTATTTCATTAAAATACTTTTTAATATTGTCTGTGTTTTTTAACCCTTTCATACAATTGGATTAATAATGGATAGGTGACATAATTGACGCCTCTCCATTATTAATCTGGCTTAATGTCACCTTACAATAGCAAGGTGGCATTAACCCTTCATTACCCCATATCCCACCGCTACACGGGAGTGGGAAGAGAGTGGCCAAGTGCCAGAATAGGCGCATCTCCCCGAGGCCAATCATCTGTGCCTTTACAGCCTTAGGCTACTTTCACACTAGCGTTAACTGCATTCCGTCACAATGCGTCGTTTTGCCGAAAAAACGCATCCTGCAAAAGTGTTTGCAGGATGCGTTTTTTCACCATTGATTAACATGAAGCGACGCATTTGTGACGGATTGCCACACGTCGCACCCGTCGTGCGACGGATGCGTCGTGCAGTGGCGGACCGTCGGGAGCAAAAAACGCTACATGTAACGTTTTTTGCTCACGACGGTCCGCTTTTTCCGACCGCGCATGCGCGGCCGGAACTCCGCCCCCACCTCCCCGCACCTCACAATGGGGCAGCGGATGCGCTGGAAAAATGCATCCGCTGCCCCCGTTGTGCGGCCGAGCCTGACGCTAGTGTGAAAGAAGCCTTACTAGGCACTGCTCCTAATAGCCAGATTCCTACTCCACACTGATGAGGGGCAAACACCCCGAAACAGCTGTCTGTGGATGGATACCATGCTTGGCATAGGTGGTTTTCCTGTATTGGATGTTTTCCTTTATTGGATGCTGCCCTTCCCGTGGTTGTTCCTTCCCAGGGAAAGGCCTGGCTATTCACTGCTTGCGTTGAGAAACACGTGATGGTGTCTCCGCAGATATTCTACATGCATGCGCAATACGGTGACAAACGCAGCATGCTGCGATTTTCTACGGCCGTACAAGACCGTATAATACGGATCAGTAAAATACGGCTGATAGGAGCTGGGACATAGGGAATCATTGGGCTGTGTGTAATGCGTATTTTACGGACGTAGATTATGCGCTCATACGTCCGTAAAACTCGCTAGTGTGAGGCCGGCCTAAGGGTAGGTCAATTTTAACATTGAGAGATATAATATCAAAAATAAAATCCAGAAAATCACATTGTATAAATTATATAAATAAATTTGCATTTTGCATTAATAAATAAGTATTTGATCCCCTGCCAACCATTAAGGGTATGTGCACACGTTGCAGATTTGCCTCTGGAATTTTCTGTGCGGATTCTGCTTCTCTTGGCAGAAAACGCAGGTGCAGATTTGATGCGCTTTTCTTGCGGATTTTGTGCGGTTTTCCTGCGGATTTTGTGCTGATTTCATGCATTTTTACCCCTGCGGCTTTCTATAATGGAATGGGTGCAGAAAAGCTGCAGATCCGTACAAAAGAAGTGACATGGTCCTTTTTTGAATCTGCTGTGTTTTCCCTGCAGATTTTTCCGCACCATTAGCACAGCATTTTTTTGGGCATTGATTTACATTGTACTGTAAATCACTTGCAGATCTACAGCAGATCTTCAGGAGTTCTGGCTCCTACAGACCAGTTAGATGCTCCTAATCAACTCGTTACCTGCATTAAAGACAGCTGTCTTACATAGTCACCTTTATAAAAGACTCCTGTCCACAGACTCAATTAATCAGTCAGGATCTAACCTCTACAACATGGGCAAGACCAAAGAGCTTTCTAAGGATGACAGGGACAAGATCATAGACCTACACAAAGCTGGAATGGGCTACAAAACCATAAGTAAGATGCTGACTGAGAAGGTGGCAACCTACCCTTAAAACTAAAGACTGTACATGTCTTTGTCAGTGGGCAAACTTACAAAATCAGCAAGGGATCAAATACTTATTTCCCCCAATGTAGCTTGGATGAAGAGGAGGAAAAAACAATTGCACAGAAGCAAAAATTGGCCACAGCGGGAAGGGGTTAATATACCCTGCTTGAAAACTTATTGCCAGATTTCCCCACAGATTATTGATGATTGCTGAGTTTGAGTCCTATGAATGTGACATTACATAACTTGCTTTTGGTTAAAGGTTCTTTATATGTACAGTTTATCCAGAGCAGACAATGTCATTAAAAGTTCACAGTCAAGACATCAGTAAAGTCAGGACCAGTTCCCTCTAATTGTTAAAATCCGATCCTGTAAATAATATAATCGGTGAAAGTGCAAATTTGTTTTTTTTCTCTTTCAGAGCAAATTTGTCATCAGTGCTATACCACCAGTACTGACCACAAAGATTCATTTTAATCCTGAGCTACCATCAGTAAGAAACCAGCTAATACATCGTCTTCCAATGGGATCTGTGATCAAGTGCATGGTCTATTATAAGGAAGCCTTTTGGAGGAAAATGGGTAAGCATTCAATTCATTTTGCCTGTATGGACTCAACATATTCTTCAGCACTGCACACAGTTTGTGATGACTCATTAGTTCTTGCTCCAAAGTATAATAGAGCAAATTGTATAAGAAAGCAAATGACCTGCCAGTAAAGCTACAGAAAGTCTTCTAAGACCATACATCAATATTGAACAAACCATATACCGTAATCGTAGTTAACTGGAGAAAATTGATGCAACTAATTTCTTAATAAAACACAAATTGTCTTGATTTATTATTATCCAGGAAATAATAGATGATGTAAATCTTAAAATAAAATAATATTAAAACTAATCCTGCTTCACCATACCAGTTTCCAGCATCCCCATATGTTCTCTTGTTAATAGCATGATGTTATATAATATGTCACATAAAAGCTATGAGCATAAATATATAAAAGTAGAGAAAAAACTATAATAAAAATGTAATACTGTACATTCAAATCTAATTGTTCCTATATAAATCCATATGAGACTACATCTCAATATAAAAATAATAAAAACGATATTGTAGAGACAAAAAGTAAACTTCAATGGCTGCCACAAGCGTTACTAGGGCCATACAAGCATAGAGGCACAAGTCTCCCCATATTCGCCATTATGCCAAATAAAATAAAGCTTTAAAAACATACAATTATATTATATATACAGCTCTGGCAAAAATTAAGAGACCACTGCAAAATGTTCAGTTTGTCTGATTTTTCTCTTTATTGGTATATTTGAAGTAAAATATAAATTGGTCTTTTATTCTATAAACTTCTGACAACATGTCTCCGAATTTTCAAGCAACACATTTTGTATTTTTCTTCTGAAAAAGATAAATGGTCTAAATTAAAAAAAACAAACAAACAAACAGTGCTTTCAGACCTCAAATAATCCAAAGAAGACAAGTTAATAATCATTTAGGAACAACAATACTAATGTTTTAACTCAGGAAGAGTTCAGAAATCAATATTTTGTGGAATAACCATGATTTTTAATCACAGCTTTCATGCGTCTTGGCATGCTTTCCACCAGTCTTTCACACTGCTTTTGGTGCAAAAATTAAAGCAGTTCTTCTTTTGTTTGATGGCTTGTGACTATCCATCTTCCTCTTGATTACATTCCAGAGGTTTTCAATGGGGTTCAGGTCTGGAGATTGGGCTGCCCATGACAGGGTTTTGATGTGGTGGTGGTCTCTTAATTTTTGCCAGAGCTGTATATGTGTTAACAATTATACTTCTATACAAAGACTATATACGGTAATCCTTACATACCTGTTCCAAACAAATCCCACTTTACAAAGCCAATATTGCCAATAATACCACAGTACTAAGCTGAAAGAATACTGCCATACCATGATAACAACCACTATCATAACATAGTGAGTAAATATTGCTTCTACAGAACAAAACACACTGTACAAAAGCAATTTTACCAATAATATTACTATACACCGCTATATACTATATACCACTAGAGAGTCACTAAATTGCACTACCAAACTATTATGGAAAAAACTTACATTGACTATCCAGTGGTAAATACTACTTCTGCAGACTGTGTAAGTGAGTACAGTACAGTTATATAGTGACTTACAGCTGATGTTATTTCTTGTTGGAGTCATCCACTTTTCTTGATTTTTCCAACCCACCCACACTGCCATGATGACTTCACTGTCATGATCTCAATGGCAAGAGAACATAGCATAAGCATATATAGGAACTAGCTCTTGGAAGATGGGAACTGAGCTGACCATGAACTAAACCTAACGCACAACTAGCAGTGGCCGGGTAGCATGCCTACGTTGATTCTAGATGCCCAGCCCAGCCGGAGGACTAAATAAAGCTAGCAGAGGAAAATATTAGTCCTAGCTCACCTCTAGAGAAATACCCCGAAAGGAGACAGAGGCCCCCCACATGTATTGGCGGTGAGTTGAGATGAAATAACAAACGTAGTATGAAAATAGGTTTAGCAAATTTGAGGTCCACTTACTACATAGCAGAAGACAGAAAGGACACTTTCATGGTCAGCTGAAAACCCTATCAAAAACACCATCCAGAAATTACTTTAAAACTCTGGCATTAACTCATAACACCAGAGTGGCAATTCCCGTTCACAAGAGCTTTCCAGACACAGTAACGAAACTACAGCTGTGAACTGGAACAAAATGCAAAAACAAACATGGACAAGAGTCCAACTTATCTAGTAGTTGTCTAGGAGCAGGAACAAGCACAGAGAGGCTTCTGATAACATTGTTGACCGGCAAGCAACTAACAGAGCAGCAAGGTTATATAGCGACTCCCACATCTTGATGGGAACAGGTGAACAGAGAAGATGAAGACACCAGTTCAATTCCACCAGTAGCCACCGGGGGAGCCCAAAATCCAAATTCACAACAGTACCCCCCCCTCAAGGAGGGGGCACCGAACCCTCACCAGAACCACCAGGGCGATCAGGATGGGCCCTATGAAAGGCACGAACCAGATCGGAGGCATGAACATCAGATGCATTCACCCAAGAATTATCCTCCTGGCCGTATCCCTTCCACTTGACCAGATACTGGAGTCTCCGTCTGGAAACACGAGAGTCCAAGATTTTCTCCACAACGTACTCCAACTCACCCTCAACCAACACCGGAGCAGGAGGCTCAACGGAAGGCACAACCGGTACCTCATACCTGCGCAATAATGACCGATGAAAAACGTTATGAATAGAAAAGGATGCAGGGAGGTCCAAACGGAAGGAAACAGGGTTAAGAATCTCCAATATCTTATACGGGCCGATAAACCGAGGCTTAAACTTAGGAGAAGAGACCCTCATAGGGACAAAACGAGAAGACAACCACACCAAATCCCCAACAGAAAGCCGAGGACCAACACGACGGTGGCGGTTGGCAAAAAGCTGAGTCTTCTCCTGGGACAACCTCAAATTGTCCACCACCTGCCCCCAGATCTGATGCAATCTCTCCACCACAGCATCCACTCCAGGACAATCCGAAGATTCCACCTGACCAGAGGAAAATCGAGGATGAAACCCCGAATTACAGAAAAACGGGGACACCAAAGTGGCAGAGCTGGCCCGATTATTGAGAGCGAACTCCGCCAATGGCAAAAAAGCAACCCAATCATCCTGGTCAGCAGACACAAAACACCTCAGATATGTCTCCAGGGTCTGATTAATCCGCTCGGTCTGGCCATTCGTCTGAGGATGGAAAGCGGACGAAAAAGATAAATCTATGCCCATCCTAGCACAGAATGCCCGCCAAAATCTAGACACGAATTGGGTCCCTCTGTCAGAAACGATATTCTCAGGAATACCATGCAAACGAACAACATTTTGAAAAAACAGAGGAACCAACTCGGAAGAAGAAGGTAACTTGGGCAGAGGAACCAAATGGACCATCTTAGAAAAACGGTCACACACCACCCAGATGACAGACATCTTCTGAGAAACAGGCAGATCTGAAATAAAATCCATCGAGATGTGCGTCCAAGGCCTCTTAGGAATAGGCAAGGGCAACAATAATCCACTAGCCCGAGAACAACAAGGCTTGGCCCGAGCACAAACGTCACAAGACTGCACAAAGCCTCGCACATCTCGTGACAGGGAAGGCCACCAGAAGGACCTTGCCACCAAATCCCTGGTACCAAAAATGCCAGGATGACCTGCCAACGCAGAAGAATGAACCTCAGAGATGACTCTACTGGTCCAATCATCAGGAACAAACAGTTTATCAGGTGGGCAACGATCAGGTCTCTCCGCCTGAAACTCCTGCAAGGCCCGCCGCAGGTCTGGAGAAATGGCTGACAATACCACTCCATCCTTAAGGATACCTGTGGGCTCAGAGTTACCAGGCGAGTCAGGCTCAAAACTCCTAGAAAGGGCATCCGCCTTAACATTCTTAGAACCCGGTAGGTATGACACCACAAAATTAAACCGAGAGAAAAATAATGACCAGCGCGCCTGTCTAGGATTCAGGCGCCTGGCGGTCTCAAGATAAATCAAATTTTTGTGGTCAGTCAATACCACCACCTGATGTCTGGCCCCCTCAAGCCAATGGCGCCACTCCTCAAAAGCCCACTTCATGGCCAAAAGCTCCCGATTCCCAACATCATAATTCCGCTCAGCGGGCGAAAATTTACGGGAAAAGAAGGCACAAGGCCTCATCACGGAGCAGTCAGAACTTTTCTGCGACAACACTGCCCCAGCTCCGATCTCAGAAGCGTCGACCTCAACCTGAAAAGGTAGAGCAACATCAGGCTGACGCAACACAGGGGCAGAGGAAAAACGGCGCTTAAGCTCCCGAAAGGCCTCCACAGCATCAGGGGACCAATCAGCAACATCAGCACCCTTCTTAGTCAAATCGGTCAATGGCTTAGCAATATCCGAAAAACCAGCAATAAATCGACGATAAAAGTTAGCAAAGCCCAAAAATTTCTGAAGACTCTTAAGAGAAGAGGGCTGCGTCCAATCACAAATAGCTTGAACCTTGACAGGATCCATTTCAATGGAAGAGGGGGAAAAAATATATCCCAAAAAGGAAATCCTCTGTACCCCAAAAACACACTTAGAACCCTTCACACACAAAGAATTAGACCGCAAAACCTGAAAAACCCTCCTGACTTGCTGGACATGAGAGTCCCAGTCATCCGAAAAAATCAGAATATCATCCAGATACACAATCATAAATTTATCCAAATAATCGCGAAAAATATCATGCATAAAGGACTGGAAAACTGACGGAGCATTAGAAAGACCAAAAGGCATCACTAAATACTCAAAGTGGCCCTCGGGCGTATTAAATGCGGTTTTCCACTCATCCCCCTACCTGATTCGCACCAAATTATACGCCCCACGAAGGTCAATCTTAGAGAACCACTTGGCCCCCTTTATGCGAGCAAACAAATCAGTCAGCAACGGCAATGGGTATTGATATTTAACAGTGATTTTATTCAAAAGCCGATAATCAATACATGGTCTCAAAGAGCCGTCTTTTTTTGACACAAAGAAAAAACCGGCTCCTAAGGGAGATGACGATGGACGAATATGTCCCTTTTCCAAGGACTCCTTTATATATTCTCGCATAGCAGCATGTTCAGGCACAGACAGATTAAATAAACGACCCTTTGGGTATTTACTACCCGGGATTAAATCTATGGCACAATCGCACTCTCGGTGCGGAGGTAACGAACCAAGCTTGGATTCTTCAAAGACGTCACGATAGTCAGACAGGAACTCAGGAATTTCAGAGGGAATGGATGATGAAATGGAAACCACAGGTACATCCCCATGAGCCCCCTTACATCCCCAGCTCAACACAGACATAGCTCTCCAGTCGAGGACTGGGTTGTGAGATTGCAGCCAAGGCAATCCTAGCACCAAATCATCATGTAGATTATACAGCACCAGAAAGCGAATAATCTCCTGGTGATCCGGATTAATACGCATAGTTACTTGTGTCCAGTATTGTGGTTTATTATTAGCCAATGGGGTGGAGTCAATCCCCTTCAGAGGAATAGGAGTCTCCAAAGGCTCTAAATCATACCCACAGCGTTTGGCAAAGGACCAATCCATAAGACTCAAAGCGGCGCCAGAGTCGACATAGGCGTCCGTGGTAATAGATGACAAAGAGCAAATCAGGGTCACAGATAGAATAAATTTAGACGGTAAGGTGCAAATGGAAACAGATTTACCAAGCTTTTTAGTGCGCTTAGAGCATGCTGATATAACATGAGTAGAATCACCACAATAGAAACACAACCCATTTTTCCGTCTAAAATTCTGCCGCTCGCTTCGGGACAGAATTCTATCACACTGCATACTCTCTGGCGACTTCTCAGTGGACACCGCCAGATGGTGCACTGGTTTGCGCTCCCGCAAACGCCTATCGATCTGAATAGCCATTGTCATGGACTCATTCAGACCCGCAGGCACAGGGAACCCCACCATAACATCCTTAATGGCATCAGAGAGACCCTCTCTGAAAGTCGCCGCCAGGGCGCACTCATTCCACTGAGTAAGCACAGACCATTTACGGAATCTTTGGCCGTAAATTTCCGCTTCATCTTGCCCCTGAGATAGGGACATCAAAGTTTTTTCTGCCTGAAGCTCCAAATGAGGTTCGTCATAAAGCAACCCCAAGGCCAGAAAAAACGCATCCACATTGAGCAACGCAGGATCCCCTGGTGTCAATGAAAAAGCCCAGTCTTGAGGGTCGCCCCGGAGCAAGGAAATCACAATCCTGACCTGCTGTGCAGGGTCTCCGGCAGAGCGAGATTTCAGAGACAAAAATAATTTGCAATTATTTCGAAAATTCTGAAACCCGGATCTATTCCCCGAGAAAAATTCCGGCAAAGGAATTCTCGGCTCAGATACAGGTGCATGACAAACAAAATCTTGCAAATTTTGTACCTTCGTGGCGAGATTATTCAAACCTGCAGTTACACTCTGAAGATCCATTACAAACAGGTGGACACAGAGCCATTCAAGGGTTAAGAGGAGGTAAGAAGCAGCTAGACAGCAATTAAGGGCTAGGCAGCAAAACTCTGAGGGGAAAAAAAAAAAAATTTTCCCTTCAACACTTCTTTTTCTCCTGCTTCAGCCCAAACAATTAACACTTTGCGGGCCGGTCAAACTGTCATGATCTCAATGGCAAGAGAACATAGCATAAGCATATATAGGAACTAGCTCTTGGAAGATGGGAACTGAGCTGACCATGAACTAAACCTAACGCACAACTAGCAGTGGCCGGGTAGCATGCCTACGTTGATTCTAGATGCCCAGCCCAGCCGGAGGACTAAATAAAGCTAGCAGAGGAAAATATTAGTCCTAGCTCACCTCTAGAGAAATACCCCGAAAGGAGACAGAGGCCCCCCACATGTATTGGCGGTGAGTTGAGATGAAATAACAAACGTAGTATGAAAATAGGTTTAGCAAATTTGAGGTCCACTTACTACATAGCAGAAGACAGAAAGGACACTTTCATGGTCAGCTGAAAACCCTATCAAAAACACCATCCAGAAATTACTTTAAAACTCTGGCATTAACTCATAACACCAGAGTGGCAATTCCCGTTCACAAGAGCTTTCCAGACACAGTAACGAAACTACAGCTGTGAACTGGAACAAAATGCAAAAACAAACATGGACAAGAGTCCAACTTATCTAGTAGTTGTCTAGGAGCAGGAACAAGCACAGAGAGGCTTCTGATAACATTGTTGACCGGCAAGCAACTAACAGAGCAGCAAGGTTATATAGCGACTCCCACATCTTGATGGGAACAGGTGAACAGAGAAGATGAAGACACCAGTTCAATTCCACCAGTAGCCACCGGGGGAGCCCAAAATCCAAATTCACAACACTTCACTCTGCAAATTTTGTAGCCCAAAAACAATTTACTTCTCACATTTCCAGCATCATCCCCACATATCCCCAACCTACATAAACTACCCATTGCACTGTTACCCCCAGTTATGTGGCTCATGTAATAATGCCTCTTGACTGTCCCAATCAAGGAATAATGATCAAGGACCATTTGGATATTTATACCATCCTTACAGTGCTCTAAAACCTTACACTAACTCCACCCACAAAGTATGTCTTGACGCTGGCACTGATGTCATGACGTAATTTTATATTGCATGTGCCTCAGCATTCAGTAATGAATGCAGTGAGCGTGTGCCCACAGACCAAGAAGAAATTGAAAGCCCAGTGGCCCTCAAAACAAAGCTGCTTACCCAAGCCCTGCTGTCCCCAGGAATTCGCTGAGGGCCAGAGAAAAGATAATTGTGGGTCGTAAATGGCCCATGGGCTTGAGGTTCCCCACCCCTGCCTTAGGCTGGGTTCACATTGCGTTATGGTCGTCCGTCTAACAGACTACGTTACACCGCGGCATAAACGCGGTGTAACGTAGTCCGTTACGGCTGCCATTAACTGCAATGTCAGACTCATCGCTAGCGCACGCCCATAATGGGCGTGCGCTAGGGATGTTCCGTCATTGAGTGACGGACCCTGAGACGCGGGCTGCAGCGTTTCCGGGTCCGTCACTGCTAGCGCAGATAGAGCTAGCAGATGCTCTATCTGCGCTAGCGGGATGTAACGTCGGCACTTGCGTTAACAGCAGCCCGTTACTGTATGTGCTGAATGGGCTGCTGCTAACGCAGTGTGAACCCAGCCTTACAATAATAATGCTTGATTAGTGCCCCTCCAGCAATAATACTCCATTTACTCCATTAGTGCCCCATCCATTAATACGGTTTCTTTGGTGTTCCCTCCATTAACAATGTTCCATTCTCAGTGCACCCTACAGTAATAATGCTTCATTAATGCTGCCTCCATTATTAATGCCTTTTAGTTCTCCTTTCAATTACTTCAGTATTAATGCCCCCTCTACTAATACATTTCTATTAGTTTATTTGTGCCTATTGGAGAAAAAATGTCCCTTTAGTTTCCCTTCCATTAATAATGATCTATTAGTGGCCCCTCTGATAATAATTTTCCATTAGTGCCCCCTCCAGAAATAATTCTCTTAGTGCCCCATCCAGTAAAATTTTCCATAAATGCTCCCTCCAGAATTAATGCTCCATTAATATACCCCCCAGTAGTAATGTTAACCGTCTAGTAATACCCTAGTAATAATAATCCATTGGTGCCACCTGCAGAAATAATGTTCCATTAGTGGGCCTTACAGTAATGTTTCATTAGAGCCGTCTCCAGAATTAAGGGTCCATTATTCCCCCAACAGAAATAATATCCCCTTCACCAGTAATAACTTTTTAATTGGTGCCACCCTCAGAAATAATGCTCAATCAGTACCCCTCCATTAGGAATGCTCCATTATTTTGCCCTCCAGTACTAATCTTCTATTAGTTCCCCTGCAGTATTAATATTCCCTCCTCCAGAAATAATGTTCCATTAGTGCCCCCTCCAGAGTTAATGCCCCACTATTCTTCCTCCATAACTAATACCCCAATAGTGCTCCCTCCAGTAATAATACTCCATTAGTGAACCCTCCAGTAGCACTGCCCCATTTTTGGCAATATCAACACCCCTAATGGACTCACTCTTCCTCAGGAGTAAAGAATGTGGTTATTATGTGCAGGTTCAGATATTTACTGCCTAGGAATAGAAAGAATACCAAAGAAAATGAAAGTATAGATAGGTATTTATTACATTGTTTTTGTTTCAGCCAAGGGCAAGGTAAGTGGAGGCTGACAGAGCACATGGATGGTGAAACCCATGCTGTTAGGTTTCACCATGTGCTCTGTAGAGGATCTATAGTAATTGTAACAACTCTGCTGGCATCACTGCATGGCCTCCCATCCCCCACCTGCATTACACTCAAACTCACTTATTTCTCTGGGCCTTGTTGTGACTTCTCTCTGCTGCCAGCTCCATGCTGTGTGCCTCGTGTCTGCTGTTTGCTCTGTGCATGCTCTGTCTGTAAAGGGGGGCGGCACCGGCAACTCCTGTTTCTTATAGAGACTGTGTGCACCTTGTTAAGGTGTCCCTGGCCAATCGCCATGAGGCTTCCTGTATTTAAGACATCCCCACCCATTGGTGGGGGCCTGTGCAACTTATTCCCTCAGTCAGTTCTTAGCTGCTGAGGTGATAGGCCTTGTCTCTGTTTGCTCGTATGTCCGCCACCCAGGGGGCGTTGTACCCTGGTCTGTTTTCTGTGTAGCCACCCAGCGGGGCTTTGTATCCTGGCCTATGTCCGCCACCCTGGCTTGTGTCCATGTTTCTGTCCCTTGTCTCGTTCCTGACTCTGTCTTAGTCTAGTCTTGTTCCTGTGTCTGTTTATATCCCTGTCTTGCTTTGCACTCTGTGTCTTGTTTTGCTCTGCTTTCGGCTCCGCTCTCTGTGACCTTGCTTTGCTCCTTGCTCTGCACTCTGTGGCTTTGCTCTCAGCTCTGCTCTCTGTAGCTTTGCTGTGCACTTTGATCTGTACTCTGACTTTGCTCTGCACTCTGTGGCCCTGCTCTGTAGCTCCGCTCAGCTCTCGCTCTGCGGCTCTGCTTCTTGTGGTTCTACTTTGCTCCGCTCTTTGCGGTTCTACCTGGCTCTGCTCCTTGCGGTTCTACTTCTCCCGCTCTTGGCTCCGCCTCCTGCGCTTCTGCATTGGCTCCACCTTCAGCTCTTGGCCCCGCCTCCTGCGTTTCTGCGCTTGGCTCCGCCTTTTGCGTTTCTGTGTTTTGCTCCTGCGCTTGGCTCCGCCTCCTGCATTTCTGCACTTGGCTCCGCCTCCTGCTCTTGGCTCCACCTCCTGCGTTTTGTGTTTTTGGCTCTAGCTCCTGTGCTTTTGCTCTGCGTCCGCTCTTGCGGTCTTTCTTTACCTATTCTTAAGTCCTCCTGTCTGAACAGGTTCTTGCCTGTTTTACATACCTGCCTGCAGACCGGTCCCTACCGATTCTTCCAGTGTACCAATCTTGTCCACCTGTCCCACCAGAGAGCCAGCCGTACCTGCCTGCCCACCAGAGAGCCAGCCGTGCCTGCCTCCCTGCCATTGTCTCTGTTGTACCCGTCTGCCTGCCTGTGTCCCAGCCGTGCCCACCTGTCTGCCAGAGTGCCAGCCGTTCCCACTTGCCTGTCTATGTTCCGTTCCCCGGTGGGATCAGCAGCCACAGCCAGACACCACCCTGGAGTGTTACCTGGTAGCTTCCTATTGCACAAGTCTAACCTCACCATCAGAGGCTCCAGCGAACACCTAGGAAGCTACTTAGTTACGCCCCTTCCAGGGTAGTTTGGTCTGTGGTCCAGTGGGGCCACACCCCCGCACGCCCGCGCCAACCAGTATCGGCACATGTGTGACAGTAATGGCAGGTACATCATTCATAAAAAGGGCTAGCATACATTTCTGTGACATCCAAGGATACATATATGGAATTTTATTAATACAATAAACTGTGAATCCCTTTTTTTCTATATCTAATAAGGATGCTGTGGATGTATGATGATTCAAGATGAGGATACACCAATAGGATTCACGTTGGATGACACTAAGCCTGATGGTTCTGCACCTGCTATCGTAGGGTATGGATTAATGAGTAGTGAAATCATTTCAACATATGAAGTACAGGTTGAAGCTGCAAAATGCACAATATAAACTATCATTTCATTATTTTAACACAAGTCTAAATGTAACTTAAAATATCTACATACAGATATGATAACTTATTATTTTGTAGTAATCTTGAAATATAGTTTGTACTTATTAGAGGGGTCCTTTAACTAAATACCAGTGACGTTATGTCTCTTTCCAAGGACTCCTAACAATCATCTTAAGGCCTCATTTAAACTTTTGATTTTTCAATGTACAAGAACCCCCCCCCCCCGATAAATCTGATCAGACTCGGATCACAGTTTGATCTGAATGTGATACCAGTGTCATCAGATTTTCTCGTCTAGAGAAATTTAAAAAATAAATTCTCCACCTTTTTTTGTTCTGACAGTCTATGAAAATTGCACTGCATTTGTATGTCTTCCAAATATGGTCTGATTTTTTTCACGATCCCATTCACACACATTGGTGATTTTGATCCAACCCTTGGATCAAAATCGGACATGTCTCTGCAATTTTCCGAGGACTTCTCGATCCTCGAAAATTTCACAGATGTGTGCATGGCTCCATAGACTATCACAAGTACGAGTGCCATCATGAATAATGAATAGCACACAAATATAAAAATCAGACATGTGAATGATCTGCGCGGACACCCGGTAATAAGCTCAGTTTCCCTGTAGCAGGGTGTATTAAGCGTTTCCCACTGCGTCCAATTTTCATTTTTGTGGTATGGGGTTTTCCTTCCCTTTTTCCAAGAGTCATTACTTTTTTCTGTAGTCCTAGGCATATGAGGGATTGTTTTTTGCATCACGAGTTGTAGTTTCGAATTACACCATGAATGTTACCAATGGGCAGTAAATGTGTAAAAAAAAAAAAAAATACAAGTGTTGTGAAATAGTGTAAAAAAACATTTCCACCTTTTTTATTTGTGTTTCATTTTTAAAGCATTCGTAGAGCCAAAAAATGACCTCATTTTACAAGTCAGTATAATAGTGATACCAAACATGTATGTACGTGTTTTAATTCTAATAGCTATTTTAAAAAATTCTGAACTTTGCAAAAAAATTGGTTTCTGTCACTATATTCCAAGACCCACCAGTTTTTTATTTTTCTGTCACTGGAGGTTCATAAATACTTTTGTTTGTGCTTAGCTGTAGTTTTTTAATGCTATTTTGGTTAGTTTTTATTGTATTTTTGTGGGATGTGCATAGAACAAAAAGTGGCAATTTTGTTATTTAAATTTTTTTTTTGACATTTAGCTTGTGGATTAACCCCTCCACGACATGCCCCGTACTAGTACTGTGCATGTCGTGTCTCCCCCTTTGATGTGGGCTCCTGTGGTGAGCCCACATCAGTCGCGACATGTCAGCTGTTTTGTACAGCTATGTGAGCGCATCGCGATCCACCTGCCGCTATTAACCAGTTAAATGCCGCTGTCAAGCGCTGACAGCGGCATTTAACTACCGCTTCCGGCCGCACGGCCAGAAATGCGCGCATCGCCGACCCTGTCACATGATCGGGGGTCAGCGATGCATCGGCATAGTAACCAGATGTCTCCTTGAGACCTCTATGGTTACTGATGCTGGTGTGCTGTGAGCTCCACCCTGCAATTCAGCTACATAGCAGTGATCCGATGATCGCTCCCATGTAGCTGAGCCGATTGAGTGGTGCCAGCTTCTAGCCTCCCATGGAGGCTATTGAAGCATGGCAAAAGTTAAAAAAAAAAGGTTTTAAAAAATATGAAAAAAATAAAAATATAAAAGTTTAAATCACCCCCCTTTCGCCCCATCCAAAATAAAACAATAAAAAAAATCTAACATACACATATTTGGTATCGCCACGTTCAGAATCGCCCGATCTATCAATGAAAAAAAAGCATTAACCTGATCGCTAAACAGCGTAGCGAGAAAAAAATTCAAAAAGCCATAATTACATTTTTTTTTGGTCGCCGTGACATTGCATTAAAATGCAATAACGGGTGATCAAAAGAATGTATCTGCACAAAAGTGGTATCATTAAAAATGTCAGCTTGGCACACAAAAACAAGCCCTCACCTGACCCGAGATCCCAAAAAATGGAGACGCTACGGGTATCGAAAAATGGCGAAAAATTTTTTTTTAGCAAAGTTTTGAATTTTTTTTCACCACTTAGATGAAAAATAACCTAGACATGTTTGGTGTCTATGAACTTGTAATGACCTGGAGAATCACAATGGTAGGTCAGTTTTAGCATTTAGTGAACCTAGCAAAAAAGCCAAACAAAAAACAATTTCACCACACTTGGAATTTTTTTCCCGTTTTCTAGTACAAGACATGGTAAAATCAATGGTGTTGTTCAAAAGTACAACACATCCCTCTAAAAATAAGCCCTCATATGGGCATATTGACAGAAAATTAAAAAAGTTATGGCTCTGGGAAGGAGGGGAGCGAAAAACGAAAATGCAAAAAAGGAAAAAGGGCCGCGTCCTGAAGGGGTTAAACTCTTTTATATTTTTAGAGATTTGATTCCAAATTTTATGCTTTATTAATACTACTTTTTTTTCTGCTTTTAATTTATTTTTTAGTCCCCATAGGGAACTTGAATTTGTAATCTATTATAGTATTGCAATACATTGGACAAATCATAATCTGCAGACTGTTATAGAGCTTCACAAAACTATTGTCTTGGCAGCGACAGGGCCTGCAACCAATGATGCAGGCAGGATCATACGGCTTAAATGCTGATGTTAGTGACTGACTTTTAGGGTACATTTCCACTGCCGAGAGACAAATCGGTCCGTAATCTGGACCGAAAAAACGGATGTAACGTATGCGAGTGTCATGCGAGTGTCATGCGAGTGTCATGCGATTTTTAATCGCATCATCCGTATGACATCCGTATTGCTGTCCGATTTTTACGCACCGGTGTCCTTTGAAAAGCCGGCAAATCAGCGCCGTGTACAGTAAAATCACACTGACAGGTTAGAATAGAGTAGATATATGCACATAGAATGTGTATATATACATATATACATGTCAGTGAGACACCTATATATGTATATTTATATTTAATGCAGCGCTAGATAGCATAAAAGCCGCTAATTCAATTGCCAGCTTTTGCGCTCTCCTTCACAAACCCGACATATGAGACATGGTTTACATACAGTAAACCATCTCATATCCCCTTTTTTTTTGCATATTCCACACTACTAATGTTAGTAGTGTGTATGTGCAAAATTTGGCCGCTGTAGCTGCTCAAATAAAGGGTTAAATGGCGGAAAAAATTGGCGTGGGCTCCCGCGCAATTTTCTCCGCCAGAGTGGTAAAGCCAGTGACTGAGGGCAGATATTAATAGCCAGGAGAGGGTCCATGTTTATTGGCCCCCCCCCGTGGCTAAAAACATCTGCCCCCAGCCACCCCAGAAAAGGCACATCTGGAAGATGCGCCTATTCTGGCACTTGGCCACTCTCTTCCCACTCCCTGTAGCGGTGGGATATGGGGTAATGAAGGGTTAATGCCACCTTGCTATTGTAAGGTGACATTAAGCCAGATTAATAATGGAGAGGCGTCAATTATGACACCTATCCATTATTAATCCAATTGTTTGAAAGGGTTAAAAAACACACACATGATTTAAAAGTATTTTAATGAAATAAACAAACAGGTTGTTTTAGTATTTTATTGCTCTCTCAATCCATCAGCAACACCCTCGCTTGGCAAAACAATAAACACACAATATACATACCCTCTCTGATGAACTGTCACGTCCCACGAGGTAATCCATCTGAAGGGGTTAACTAATATTACAGGCACGAGCTGCGATAAACCACTTGCTCGTGCCTGTAATCCCCGGGTGCTGAAAGGAAAGCAGAGTGATCTATACTTACATTCAGTCGCGGTGATGCGCCCCTGCTGGATGTTCTCATGAACTGCAGCCTGGGAACTTTTTCCCACGCTCCAGGTCATATGAGGACATCCACCAGGGGGCGCATCACCGCGACTGAAGGAAATGTAGGTCATTGACCTACATTTCATTCATTCGCCGGGGATTACAGGCACGGAGCACAGCTGCATTTGCAGGGCTCCTGCTTGTAAATTATTTTAACCCCTTCAGATGGATTACTTCGTGGGACGTGACGGGTCAGCAGAAGGTATGTATATTGTGTGCTTATTGTTTTGCCAAGCGAGGGTCTGCAAATGGATTGAGAGAGCAATAAAATATTAAAACAACCGCTGTGTTTATTTCATTAAACTACTTTTAAATCATGTGTGTGTGTGTTTTAACCCTTTCAAACAATTGGATTAATAATGGATAGGTGTCATAATTGACGCCTCTCCATTATTAATCTGGCTTAATGTCACCTTACAATAGCAAGGTGGCATTAACCCTTCATTACCCCATATCCCACCGCTACACGGGAGTGGGAAGAGTGGCCAAGTGCCAGAATAGGCGCATCTTCCAGATGTGCCTTTTCTGGGGTGGCTGGGGGCAGATGTTTGTAGCCACGGGGGGGGCCAATAACCATGGACCCTCTCCTGGCTATTAACCCCTTCCTGACATCCGACGTACTATCCCGTCGAGGTGGGGTGGGCCCGTATGACCGCCGACGGGATAGTACGTCATACGCGATCAGCGGCGCTCACGGGGGGAGCGCCGCCGATCGCGGCCGGGTGTCAGCTGATTATCACAGCTGACATCCGGCACTATGTGCCAGGAGCGGTCACGGACCGCCCCCGGCACATTAACCCCCGGCACACCGCGATCAAACATGATCGCGATGTGCCGGCGATGCAGGGAAGCATCGCGCAGGGAGAGGGCTCCCTGCGGGCTTCCCTGAGCCCCCCGCAGCAACGCGATGTGATCGCGTTGCTGCGAGGGTCTTACCTCCCTCCCTGCAGCTCCCAGACCCGGATCCAAGATGGCCGCGGATCCGGGTCCTGCAGGGAGGGAGGTGGCTTCACAGACGCCTGCTCAGAGCAGGCACTGTGAAGCAGCCTGCACTTTCCTCAGATCGGTGATCTGTCAGAGTGCTATGCAAACTGGCAGATCACCGATCTGTATTGTCCCCCCCTGGGGCAAAGTAAAAAAGTTAAAAAAAAAATTTTCCAAATGTGTAAAAAAAAAAAAAAAAAAAATATTCCAAAATAATGAAAAAAAAAATAAAATATTATTCCCATAAATACATTTCTTTATCTAAATAAAATAAAAAAAACAATAAAAGTACACATATTTAGTATCGCCGCGTCCGTAACGACCCAACCTATAAAACTGCCCCACTAGTTAACCCCTTCAGTAAACACCGTAAGAAAAAAAAAAAAAAAACGAGGCAAAAAACAACGCTTTATTACCATACCGCCGAACAAAAAGTGGAATAACACGCGATCAAAAAGACGGATATAAATAACCATGGTACCGCTGAAAACGTCATCTTGTCCCGCAAAAAACGAGCCGCCATACAGCATCATCAGCAAAAAAATAAAAAAGTTATAGTCCTGAGAATAAAGCGATACCAAAATAATTATTTTTTCTATAAAATAGTTTTTATCGTATAAAAGCGCCAAAACATAAAAAAAATGATATAATTGAGGTATCGCTGTAATCGTACTGACCCGAAGAATAAAACTGCTTTATCAATTTTACCAAACGCGGAACGGTATAAACGCCTCTCCCAAAAGAAATTCATGAATAGCTGGTTTTTGGTCATTCTGCCTCACAAAAATCGGAATAAAAAGTGATCAAAAATGGTCACGTGTCCGAAAATGTTACCAATAAAAACGTCAACTCGTCCCACAAAAAACAAGACCTCACATGACTCTGTGGACCAAAATGTGGAAAAATTATAGGTCTCAAAATGTGGAGACGCAAAAACTTTTTTGCTATAAAAAGCGTCTTTTAGGCTGGTTTCACACTTGCGTTTTTATCTGCATGCGTTTTTTTAAAAAACGCATGTGTGAAAAAACGCATGTAAACGTGGTAAAACGCATGCGTTTTTAGACGCATGCGTTTTTATAGAAAAACACAAGAAAACAAACAAACAAAAAAAAACCTACCCCTAACCCTACCCCTAACCTGAAATACGTGGCACTAAAATATACGTTTATATACGTATATAAGTGCCACGATATTTCAGTGGCCACGTATATAAGTGCCACGTACTTAAGTGCCACGTACTTAAGTGCCACGTACTTAAGTGCCACGTACTTAAGTGCCACGTATTTACGTGCCACGTATTTACGTGCCACGTATTTACGTGCCACGTATTTACGTGCCACATATTTAAGTGCCACGTACTTAAGTGCCACGTACTTAAGTGCCACGTATTTACGTGCCACGATATTTCAGTGCCACGTATAACCACATAGTTATAGTATTTATAGTACGTGGCACTGAAATACGTGGCACTGAAATATCGTGGCACTGAAACACGTGGCACTGAAACACGTGGCACTGAAACACGTGGCACTTAAATACGTGGCACTTAAATATGTGGCACTTAAATACGTGGCACTTAAATACGTGGCACTTATGACTGTCAGAAAATGTTCATTAAACGGTTAGAGGTGAGGTTAGGGGTAGGGTTACCGTTGGGATTAGGGTTAGGGGTGTGTTTGGGTTAGGGTTTCAGGTAGAATTGGGGAGTTTCCACTGTTCAGGCACATCAGGGGCTCTCCAAACGCGACATGGCGTCCGATCTCAATTCCAGCCAATTCTGCGTTGAAAAAGTAAAACAGTGCTCCTTCCCTTCCGAGCTCTCCCGTGCGTCCAAAAAGGGGTTTACCCCAACATATGGGTTATCAGCGTACTCGGGACAAATTGAACAACAACTTCTGCGGTCCAAGTTCTCTTGTTATCCTTGGGAAAATAAAAATTTGGGGGGCTAAAAATCATTTTTGTGGGAAAAAAATATGTTTTATTTTCACGGCTCTGCGTTGTAAACTGTAGTGAAACACTTGGGGGTTCAAAGTTCTCACAACACATCTAGATAAGTTCCTTGGGAGGTCTAGTTTCCAATATGGGGTCACTTGTGGGGGGTTTGTACTGTTTGGGTACATCAGGGGCTCTGCAAATGCAACGTGACGCCTGCAGACCAATCCATTTAAGTCTGCATTCCAAATGGCGCTCCTTCCCTTCCGAGCTCTGTCATGTGCCCAAACAGTGGTTACCCCCCACATAGGGGGTATCAGCGTACTCAGGACAAATTGGACAACAACTTGTAGGGTCCAATTTATTCTGTTACCCTTGTAAAAATACAAAGCTGGGGGCTAAAAAATCATTTTTGTGAAAAAAAAAAAGAATTTTTATTTTCACGGCTTTGCGTTACAAACTGTAGTGAAACACTTGGGGGTTCAAAGTTCTCACAACACATCTAGATAAGTTCCTTGGGAGGTCTAGTTTCCAATATGGGGTCACTTGTGGGGGGTTTGTACTGTTTGGGTACATCAGGGGCTCTGCAAATGCAACGTGACGCCTGCAGACCAATCCATTTAAGTCTGCATTCCAAATGGCGCTCCTTCCCTTCCGAGCTCTGTCATGTGCCCAAACAGTGGTTACCCCCCACATAGGGGGTATCAGCGTACTCAGGACAAATTGGACAACAACTTGTAGGGTCCAATTTATTCTGTTACCCTTGTAAAAATACAAAGCTGGGGGCTAAAAAATCATTTTTGTGAAAAAAAAAAAGAATTTTTATTTTCACGGCTTTGCGTTACAAACTGTAGTGAAACACTTGGGGGTTCAAAGTTCTCACAACACATCTAGATAAGTTCCTTGGGAGGTCTAGTTTCCAATATGGGGTCACTTGTGGGGGGTTTGTACTGTTTGGGTACATCAGGGGCTCTGCAAATGCAACGTGACGCCTGCAGACCAATCCATTTAAGTCTGCATTCCAAATGGCGCTCCTTCCCTTCCGAGCTCTGTCATGCGCCCAAACAGTGGTTACCCTCCATATATGGGGTATCAGCGTACTCAGGACAAATTGGACAACAACTTTTGGGGTCCAGTTTATTCTGTTACTCTTGTAAAAATACAAAAGCTGGGGGCTAAAAAATCATTTTTGTGAAAAAAAAAAAGAATTTTTATTTTCACGGCTCTGCGTTATAATCTGTAGTGAAACACTTGGGGGTGCAAAGCTCTCAAAACACATCTAGATAAGTTCCTTAGGGGGTCTAATTTCCAAAATGGTGTCATTTGTGGGGGGTTTCAATGTTTAGGCACATCAGGGGCTCTCCAAACGCAACATGGCGTCCCATCTCAATTCCAGTCAATTTTGCATTGAAAAGTCAAATGGCGCTCCTTCCCTTCCAAGCTCTGCCATGCGCCCAAACAGTGGTTTACCCCAACATATGGGGTATCTGCGTACTCAGGACAAATTGCACAACATTTTTTGGGGACCAATTTCTTCTCTTACCCTTGGGAAAATAAAAAATTGGGGGCGAAAAGATCATTTTTGTGAAAAAATATGATTTTTTATTTTTACGGCTCTGCATTATAAACTTCTGTGAAGCACTTGGTGGGTCAAAGTGCTCACCACACATCTAGATAAGTTCCTTAGGGGGTCTACTTTCCAAAATGGTGTCACTTGTAGGAGGTTTCAATGTTTAGGCACATCAGGGGCTCTCCAAACGCAACATGGCGTCCCATCTCAATTCCAGTCAATTTTGCATTGAAAAGTCAAATGGCGCTCCTTCACTTCCGAGCTCTGCCATGCGCCCAAACAGTGGTTTACCCCAACATATGGGGTATCTGCGTACTCAGGACAAATTGCACAACATTTTTTGGGGACCAATTTCTTCTCTTACCCTTGGGAAAATAAAAAATTGGGGGCGAAAAGATCATTTTTGTGAAAAAATATGATTTTTTATTTTTACGGCTCTGCATTATAAACTTCTGTGAAGCACTTGGTGGGTCAAAGTGCTCACCACACATCTAGATAAGTTCCTTAGGGGGTCTACTTTCCAAAATGGTGTCACTTGTAGGGGGTTTCAATGTTTAGGCACATCAGGGGCTCTCCAAACGCAACATGGCGTCCCATCTCAATTCCAGTCAATTTTGCATTGAAAAGTCAAATGGCGCTCCTTCCCTTCCAAGCTCTGCCATGCGCCCAAACAGTGGTTTACCCCAACATATGGGGTATCTGCGTACTCAGGACAAATTGCACAACATTTTTTGGGGACCAATTTCTTCTCTTACCCTTGGGAAAATAAAAAATTGGGGGCGAAAAGATCATTTTTGTGAAAAAATATGATTTTTTATTTTTACGGCTCTGCATTATAAACTTCTGTGAAGCACTTGGTGGGTCAAAGTGCTCACCACACATCTAGATAAGTTCCTTAGGGGGTCTACTTTCCAAAATGGTGTCACTTGTAGGGGGTTTCAATGTTTAGGCACATCAGGGGCTCTCCAAACGCAACATGGCGTCCCATCTCAATTCCAGTAAATTTTGCATTGAAAAGTCAAATGGCGCTCCTTCCCTTCCAAGCTCTGCCATGCGCCCAAACAATGGTTTACACCCACATATGGGGTATCAGCGTACTCAGGACAAATTGTACAACAACTTTTGCAGTCTATTTTCTCCTGTTACCCTTGGTAAAATAAAACAAATTGGAGCTGAAATAAATTTTGTGTGAAAAAAAATTAAATGTTCATTTTTATTTAAACATTCCAAAAATTCCTGTGAAACACCTGAAGGGTTAATAAACTTCTTGAGTGTGGTTTTGAGCACCTTGAGGGGTGCAGTTTTTAGAATGGTGTCACACTTGGGTATTTTCTATCATACAGACCCCTCAAAATGACTTCAAATGAGATGTGGTCCCTAAAAAAAAATGGTGTTGTAAAAATGAGAAATTTCTGGTCAACTTTTAACCCTTATAACTCCCTAACAAAAAAAAATTTTGGTTCCAAAATTGTGCTGATGTAAAGTAGACATGTGGGAAATGTTACTTATTAAGTATTTTGCGTGACATATGTCTGTGATTTAAGGGCATAAAAATTCAAAGTTGGAAAATTGCAAAATTTTCAAAATTTTCGCCAAATTTCCGTTTTTTTCACAAATAAACGCAAGTTATATCGAAGAAATTTTACCACTATCATGAAGTACAATATGTCACAAGAAAACAATGTCAGAATCGCCAAGATCCGTTGAAGCGTTCCAGAGTTATAACCTCCTAAAGGGACAGTGGTCAGAATTGTAAAAATTGGCCCGGTCATTAACGTGCAAACCACCCTTGGGGGTGAAGGGGTTAATATCTGCCCTCAGTCACTGGCTTTACCACTCTGGCGGAGAAAATTGCGCGGGAGCCCACGCCAATTTTTTCCGCCATTTAACCCTTTATTTGAGCAGCTACAGCGGTCAAATTTTGCACATACACACTACTAACATTAGTAGTGTGGAATATGCAAAAAAAATTAGGGGATATGAGATGGTTTGCTGTATGTAAACCATGTCTCATATCATGTCGGGTTTGTGAAGGAGAGAGCAAAAGCCGGCAATTGAATTAGCGGCTTTTATGCTATCTAGCGCTGCATTAAATATAAATATACATATATAGGTGTCTCACTGACATATATATATACACATTCTATGTGTATATATCTAGTCTATTCTAACCTGTCAGTGTGATTTTACTGTACACGGCGCTGATTTGCCGGCTTTTCAAAGGACACCGGTGCGTAAAAATCGGACAGAACTCGCATGGTGCGAGTGCTGTGCGATTTTTTTTTTTTTTTTTTTTTTTTTTTTTTTCTCGCACCCATTGACTTGCATTGGCGAGTCTCGTCCGAGACTCGCAGCAAGCTGCGATTTTTTTTCTCAGTCCGATTTCGGCCGAGAAAAGAATCGCAAATGAAAAGACACCTATTGAATAACATTGGTCCGAGTGCAATCCGATTTTTTTTTTTTTTATCGGATTGCACTCGTCCGTTTTCCTCGCCAGTGGAAATGTACCCTTAGGGGCAGATACCGGTTTTGTAACACAGCTAGTATCTGTCCTATGAATAGCTCCTGTGCCTGCTTCTCACACTCTGACCCACTCAAACATGTATATACCCATCATTCAGCATTAAGGTATTCAATATAAAGGTCCTTGACTGTTTCTAATTTGACTCGCAACAAAAATATGGAAAGATAATCTAAACATTTTTTATACATTCAATTGCTCTATTTAATTGTCATTTTTCTCATAGATTCATTTTGTCAAGGAAAGCATCATTATTTGCAAATCTGAGCAAGGAGGAAAGGTATTTTTGGTTTGGGTATAATATAATGCAAATCATATTGATGAGTCGTAAAATTGTTTCAAAGGAATTGTCTCCTTTCAGAATTGGTAATTGTAAAAGACAAGAATTAACACTACCTGGCTCTAGCACTATCTCTTTCCTGCTATCCCAGTCTCTGTAGTTTGTCTTTAGCGCTGAGCTCAGTGGCTTTGCCTGTGTTGGAGCCCCTAAACTCTCTGATTGGCAGAAAATGCTATTGGCATGATGTTAATTCTGCATACTGACACCATTGATTGGGGCAGTGGCAAAGAGCCAGCAGTGGCCCGAACCAGGGAGGGTAAGAAATATTTGGTTTGTTTTTGTATAACTACTGCAACTGATAACAGAATGCTTTCTGAAAGGCAGAAGCAATTCTGGGTTTTACTGCAAGTGGGGCAAAAATTCAGTTTGGTGCATCTGCTATACATAGCTTAAGTGGTTTTAGTAATCATCATGTGACCACTCATATGCGATTTGCATACATACATTTATGTTCCGAATGGCTGCTCTTCCTAATTCTATTAATGTGAAGTAAAAAACTACGATCGCTGAATCATTGAGAGAAGCAGAAAGAGAAGCTAATTGTGTGACTGTATGAAAATCGTATATGAGTAGTCATGTGATGAATGTTGGAACCAGCAAGCAGAAAAGAATCTTGATGGAGAGTATATTACATGCTGCTAGGATTAGGCATGTAACAGTGCTTGATTTCATAATTAATTCATCTTACACGAATACAGTTGTAGTAACCCTTACCTTATCAGACAGCACAATACTTTATTCATGTCGCCATGTATCATGTTATCTGATAAGTTTTGGATTATATGTGTTCAGGATCAGTTTTAATCACAGAAATTCATTCCTAGAACCACTCACAGTACAGGAATACATTATCACAACCATCAGCAGTACATACTGTAAAAAACAATACTACAACCACCGACAGTGCAAAAATAAATCACCAAAACCACTATTAGCACAAAAATTCATCCCCAGAAAATCAGTAAATGAATACATCAAACTTAGTACAGCAATAAATTCTAATGTCCTTTCAAAAATACATTACATCACCAGAACCACCAAAGTTGCAGAAATGCAGAATTACAGCCACCATTAGTACTGGACTACAACACCAGAACCAACATCAGTACAGGAATACACCACCAGAACCACCATCAGTACATGACTAAAGCACAAAACTTGTACATTAATCAATTGTAATGTCAAGTCGGAAGTACACTACAAGAACTACCATAAGTACAAGAATACATCACCAGTACCACCAACAGTACACCAATACAGCAGCACAACTATAATTAGTACTAGAAGACATCACCAGAACCACCATTAGTTCATGAATACATTACCAGAACTACCATCTGTGCATAAATACAGAAATCATGCTTATGACAGTGATCAATTGTAATATCAAGTTAGCCTTATATACAATTGTATCGCATGAACCTAAAACACCGAGTATATCCATTACCATAAGTGAGAAGGTACTTGGAGTTGGTCTTACCAACCATCATCAGACTATAGATCATACAGGAATTAAAGTACTCATGAGACGCAGGCACAACACAACTATACATCCAGCTGTCTTATAGGTGACATCTTCTCTGACTGGAGTCATTCTCTTTCTTTTCTTCTCCGTCTTGTCCAAATGCCATGATGAATTTTCACATCCACAGCTCATCTCTGCAATCTTTTCTCTGGTCTTCTGTGGCACACTCTGACACATTGCCCTTAAAAATAAGTGTTATTAAAATGGCACAGAATACAAATATCTGTTCTTTGCTGTGCTCCTGAATAATTGTCCCTCACTTTGCACCCTGCACAAAATATAATACCCATAATATGCCTCTTATGCTACATTGTCCTCTTCTATAACGCCTCCACACTGTCCTCTCATTTCCATACTGGGCTCCCTCTTCACACTGTCACCTCACACTGTATAACCCATATACTGCCCATTTTTTAGATTGTACCCCCTCCTCATACTCCTACCCACTCTGTACACTCTCCCCTCTATACTGTACACTCACACTGCTCCCCATGCTGTCCCCTCTATACTGCCCCCCACACTACCCAATATCTATCCTGGGCCACCTCACACTTTTCTATTCTACACCTTAGCCTCCTCCCTCCACCCTTCCCAGAAGAAACCTTTAGTGCTTCCAATCTAAAGTAACAGATATAGTCATTGTTTTATAGGCCTAATTCAGATATGAATGCAATTACAAAAACAGTGTTTTCAGAAAGTCACAAGTAACTAAAATCCAAGATCTAACAAATGTTTTCTCATTAGGAAAAGAAAAATATGTGAATACTATGCCAAAGTAATGGGAACTGAAGAAGCTTTGCATGTAAGTTATTACTGCCAAATGTAATAAATGTACAGTAAATTGCAAAATAATCATGAAATCAATCATTAGTAAATCCAGCTCCAGTTAAAAATTATGTAAAGTTCAAGTTTATTCTATCAGCAATAAAATCAAATTAGTGAATAAAATAATTGTAAAAGAGAAACACATAACCTATGTGTCTCAAACCTGGCCACTGTGTGTTCTTACTTAGAGATGAGTGAATATCTTCGGTTCCCTCCTTATTCGACAAGCTACAGCCCTCACCGAAGAAGCTGCATCGAGAACCCGGCTAACTGGAGCGCTCCCGATGATCAGCTGTTCCGAGCCACAGCTGCATGTGTGGCGGCTGTGTGACAGGCACAGCACATGTATGGAGAGCCTGTGTGTTGTCTCTGTCTCACAGCCGCCACATAGGCAGCTGCGGCTGTCAGAGATTGACATTGGTATTTAACCGATTAACAGTCACTAGCGGAGCTCCGCTATACCTGTGGCTGTTAGAGGCAGATGACGTCTGATTGACTGCTGAATAATACAGGTATCTTCTGAGCACGCATCAAACATAATAAACAGAATGTGACAAGTAATTTCTTTAACCCAGATAATGGACAGAAACATGATTATTTCCGTCCTACTGAAAAGTAAATAAGACATGACATAAAACAAAGTAGGATATAAGTAGTAGAGCATAGGGACCTTTCGTCAAACTCAATTTGACAGGTGGACACGCCCCTATCAAAGTGTATCAAAGTGTGTAACCCTACCCCTCCCTGCCTGCTGACAGCAGCTGTGTGCCTGCTCCCCCTCCCTTTTTGATATAGTTTAATTTGTTAATACAGTGAATATTATCCCAGTAAATGTTTTATATTAGTTGTTTATATGCTATATTAAGAGTAGCCTTATTTGATAACCCACTGGGAGAATGAGGCTGTGTTTCTGTAGCATTATTCTGCTGTGAGCTTGAAGGATTCTAGTACTATAATTGCTAACAGCTGCTAAGAGTTTGTGATGGGGATACAAACATTCCACTAGCTAGCACCTGTTAAAATGTATCTGTACTGATCACTAACCAGACAGCCAGGCTTTCCGTGTTGGAGATACAAACATTCCACACAAGCAGTGTTAAATAGGCATCATACGAATGCCGTAGTGAGTATAAAATGTATTAAATTGATTACTGATACTCTTCCAACAAATTGATAACGATATCATAAGTGTATTATTTTATTTATAGCCCCAGTAATATTTATTCTCTTTTATTGACATTTTCATAAACCTATAGTCCCAATAATATTTATTTGACCAGCAGATAATTAATTCAAATCGCATAAAGACATTTTCATAAACCTACAGGTCCGATAATATTTGTTTGACCAGCAGATAATTAATTAAAAACGCATAAAGCGTGTTAAATAGACAGCGCACGGACACCGCAGTGAATCAAAATGTATTAAATTGATTACTGATACTCTTCCAACAAATTGATAACGATATCATAAGTGTATTATTTTATTTATAGCCCCAGTAATATTTATTCTTTTATTGACATTTTCATAAACCTATAGTCCAAATAATATTTATTTGACCAGCAGATAATTAATTAAAAACGCATAAAGCGTGTTAAATAGACAGCGCACGGACACCGCAGTGAATCAAAATGTATTAAATTGATTACTGATACTCTTCCAACAAATTGATAACGATATCATAAGTGTATTATTTTATTTATAGCCCCAGTAATATTTATTCTCTTTTATTGACATTTTCACAAACCTATAGTCCAATAATATTTATTTGACCAGCAGATAATTAATTCAAATCGCATAAAGACATTTTCATAAACCTATAGTCCCAATAATATTTGTTTGACCAGCAGATCATTAATTAAAAACGCATAAAGCGTGTTAAATAGACAGCGCACGGACACCGCAGTGAATCAAAATGTATTAAATTGATTACTGATACTCTTCCAACAAATTGATAACGATATCATACGTGTATTATTTTATTTATAGCCCCAGTAATATTTATTCTCTTTTGACATTTTCTTTTCTCTTTTATTGACAATTTGATACAGCTACAGTATTTATATAGGTAGGACCCTCTTTTATTGACAGTTTGATACTATAAACAGTACTGATCTTACAAAATAAATATCAATGCTGCATCGTACAAAATAAATAGCACGATGATTACACATCATTACACTTCTTATAATGCGCACATTATGTATGCGGGCCATGTTACAACACCCGCAAGTATGAAGCGTGGTGTTTTTATACGTTTATAAAAAGCAAAGACACGGTAATGTAAAAATGTAAAAGATTTTTATTGTAAAATAAACACATCTCAGAGACATTTCAATGATTCTTGCAGAGTATTGTTACAGTATTTTATTTTCCCGGTGTTACTTTTGTTCATGTATTACCGGATTCTTCTGCAGTTGTGATTCTCACCTTTCTATATAAACAGTGCAATAATTCACACCCACGGCCAGTTTTCCGTTAAAAATATGAATATTATTGAATATAATGTTTTACTTATGTTACAGTTTTATTTTTTATTGATTTATTTATTTTTTTCTGATGCTACTTTTGTTCGTGTATTATCGGCGGCTTCTTCAGTTGTGATTCTCACCTTTTCTATATAAATATGGGGCAAATGAATTGTCCAGTGCCAGCATAATTTTCAGCGTGGCCAGGGGTTGTGTTTAACTATCCTTTTAGAGTGTCTAGTAGTTTTATATTCTTTGTATGATATATTTCTACACAAAGCTTCAAAACTATTTTGTAATTTATAATGTATCACAGTAGTTTCATATGAAGTTACATCTTAGGCTCTGTTCAGACTAATGTATTATCTGTAGCTTAAAATAGAGCCAAATAGCTACTTTCAAATCCGGACACACACCGTTGATTTTAACGGGGTCTAAGGGGATTCTATCAAGCTTTTCCACATAACAGTTATGGAAAGAATAATGCTACAGAATTGGCAGCTCCAGTTATAAAACAAAAATGATGAAAATTATCCTTGATGATAATGTGAAAAAGTCTTATGCAGCAGGTTTATGTATCTCTACAATAAACACCATGTGTAGAAATTTGGTTCTAGAACTTGTTGGATTAGTGAATATAATAACGCTTGGCATATTTTATAACATACAGCTAATGATTCATGCCTTTAACTTGTATGTAACTGGTTAGTGTTACTATTACCCTCTAACATGGGGTCATGGTTCTGCATTTTCTGAAGAGTTGTGTTTCATCTCCATCTTTCTTTAATTCTACATTATTTTATCACATATTAATTTCACAGCTGTCTGTGCGGACTATTTGCACACAGCCTTCTTGAATTCAATGTTTGTAGATTTTTCTGTCATGGGAAAAAAAAAAAAAAGTGTACAAAGTTAAAACATAATTAAAATAAAGAATAATGACCTAGCTTGTTGTTTGGGTGATATTGTAAAATCATTTACTGTTTCTACTACTTGGCAATTGTTACACTCAGTTATTTTTATTTATTTATTTATTTATTTTTTTTTTATTTTTTTCCCCTTGGATTTGTTAGTCATTACAATTATTTCTGCTCCCAAGATAGGGTTTTAGAGTCACCAAGTAACATAAATGTGCAGACTCCTGACTATTACAATTACAAAACATTCAAAGTTTGTTTCTCCACTTTTTGCAGATAATAAATCTTAATTTCTTTATAATTTGACTTTTAGTTATAGTTTGTTTCAGCTCTTTGCCGTTGTATGTATACCGTAAATTTTGCTTCCTTTCAGTGAATAATATAAGACAAATTATTTTTATTCAAAGAAATCTAACTTATGTATACTTTTAAAGCTTTGTTACACTTCTATCCAGTCTACACCATGCTGTGCAGCATAAATACATGTGGTCTTGTAGTATGGTTTTGGTTTCTGTGAACTGTCGCAAACAAAACATATAAGGTAGCACGGCACAAGATGTGAGCGTACCAGCAGCTCACTGAGCATTACCGCCGCACTCATGGCCAATTCTCTTTGCAGCTTCTGAATGTACACAATTCTCACCCATGGAGAGTTTTCCTTTAAAAATATGAATATTGTTGAATATAATGTTTTACATATGTTACAGTATTTTATTTTCCATGCAAAAATCCATCTTTGTGTTGTGTGTGTTCTGTATGTTGTGTGTATATGTTTGTTGTGTGTGTTGTATGTGTTGTGTGTGTTCTGTATGTTGAGTGTGATGTGTGTGACGGCCTCCATGTTGTGTGTGTATGTTTGTTGTGTGTGTTGTATTTGTTGTGTGTGTTGTATGTGTTGTGTGTGTTCTGTATGTTGTGTGTGTATGTTTGTTGTGTGTTGTATGTGTTGTGTGTGTTCTGTATGTTGCGTGTGATGTGTGTGACGGCCTCCATCAGCACAAAGATGGATTTTTGCATGGAAAATAAAATACTGTAACATATGTAAAACATTATATTCAACAATATTCATATTTTTAAAGGAAAACTCTCCATGGGTGAGAATTGTGTACATTCAGAAGCTGCAAAGAGAATTGGCCATGAGTGCGGCGGTAATGCTCAGTGAGCTGCTGGTACGCTCACTAGTGTTGAGCATTCCGATACCGGGATTCCGATACTTGCCGCGTATCGGATACCGGAATCGGAAGTTCCAAGATTCAAAATGCAGAAATTCAGCCAATGAGAATGATTCCAAGTGTGGGCACATCCTGTTTAGCATGGAGGGCATGAAACTACTGGCAAGGCTGTGATTGGCTGCTGAAATGATGTCATGATGCAGTTTAAAAGTCGCTGGCGCCATTTTGCGATCACTCTGCTGTGAATTCAGTTAGTGACAGGACGCTGTTTGCTGACTGAGGGACAGTTTAGAGATAGCGATTTGCTTCTTTGTGCTTTCCAAAGGCTAATTTAGCAACCGCCGTGTTCACCTCCTATTCACCTTGCTTTTGCCTTGTAGCGCTGTTTTCACAGCGATCTGCAAGGTCTGTGTGTGTGTGTGTGTGAGTGCAGCCCACTCTCTAGTCTGAGTGCAGCCACATAGGCCATCCATAGCTGGTTGTATTCAGTTCAGGGAGGGTGGTTCATTGCCTCATACTGTTCTTTTTTTTTTTTTTTTTTTTCAAGTAGTGTAGTCTGCTGCTAATTTATTCAAAAAAATCCTATTAGTGTCTTTCCACCCGTCTCCAGCTAATTTGTGGAAAAACACTACATAGGATAACGTAGAGGAGGGTTTTTGGGCCTTGCAGCGCCGTTTACGGCTGTCTGCACGGTCTCCGTGTGACTGCAGCTCGCCCTGTAGTCTGTGAGCAGCCATAGCCTGGTTGTCTCCAGCTCAGGGTTCTTCACTGCGTCATACCGCCAAATCAATTTTCACTTTGTTTTAAGTAGTGCAGGCTGCTGCACATTTTTTCAAAAAATTCCTATTAGTGTCTTTCCACCCGTCTCCAGCTAATTTGTGGAAAAACACTACATAGGATAACGTAGAGGAGGGTTTTGGGGCCTTGTAGCGCCGTTTACGTCTGTCTGCACGGTCTCCGTGTGACTGCAGCTCTATCTGTTGTCAGTTCAGCCCCCAAAAAATAAATAAATAATAAAGTTCACCAAACACACCAGTGACACCACTTTACATTTGTGTAGGCCACATTAGCTCATATTAAAGTCTAGTCCACACTTTAGAAAATTAGTGTTTCTTATACCTGTTAGGAGGAGTTGTTCAGGAATAAGCACACAAAGCCGTTAGTACTTTTCTGCTTATCTTTATCAGTCAACCAAGATGAAGAAGGCAGTGAGTAAGGCACGTGGGTGCGGAGCAGGGAGGGGACGTGGGGATTCTGTGCCTGCTGCGGGCACCGGTGACTCATCAGCACCCACTTTCACCAGGCAACAGTCGTTCATGCGCAGCTTTGTGTCAGAGCGCCGTACACCGCTGCTGCGTGAAGAACAAATTGAAGCTGTTGTTGGATGGATGGCAGCTAATGCATCAACTTCAATTAGTGCCACATCCTCTCAGACACAGAGCACTGGAGAGCAGCCATCTGTCTCTTCACCACCTGCCAAATTGCCCAGGCAGACAGAGAGCCCAGGACAGGAGCCGTCTCTACTTCTGTTCTCTGAATCTCTTGGCTTGGAAACAGGGGGCCAGCCAAGCAGCATTGGAGAAATGGAAGAAGAGGCAGGGTGCAGTGATGCCCAACAGCTTTTTCTCTCTTCCTCTGAAGAGGCGGGTGGGCCAGTGGCTCCGGTCACCACATCGCAGGCCGCATCAGCTGATGATGACACTCAGGTGCCACTTACTGGTGCGTGCTCTGCTGCTGAGACTACCCAGGAGGAGCAGCTGGGGGCAGAGGGTAGTGTAGATGATGAGGTCCTTGACCCATCTTGGCGTGAGGGACAGGAAGGTGGTGGGAGCAGCTCTGAGGAAGAGATTCCCCGTACGGCCCAAAGAGGGAGAGGGAGGGGGAAGACTGCGGATCCTGCAGCCTCCGCTTTGGCACCCGTTAGGAGCATGTCTCTTCCAAAAGCCAAAAAGGGCGCTCCCAAGACTTGCAGTGCCTGGTCCTTTTTTGACACAGTTGCAGATGACATTTGCTATGTCAGATGCAAGGTGTGTCATCAAAAAGTCAAAAGAGGTCGAAATGTCAGCAACCTCAATACCTCCAACATGTGGAAACATGTGCGCAACAGGCACCCGGCGGAGTTAGAAAAACACACTGAAGAGCTAGGCCAACCAACAGCGGCAGCTACCACCTCTTCAGCTCGTGTTGCCTCTTCCTCTAGCTCACACGCAGCTGTTTCGGCTTCCTCCCAGGATCGCCGTGGAAGAACCTCTGGCCCTGTTGTCCAGAGACCCGCTGTAATTCCACCCGCAGCACCACTTTCCCAGTCATCCACACACTCCCAGCCCAGTCTACAGCCATCGGTAGTACAGGCATGGGAGAAAAGGCGGCCTTTCTCGTCAAACCACCCACGAGCACAGGCTCTGACTGCAGGCATTGCCAAACTTCTGTCACTGGAAATGCTGTCATTCAGGCTGGTGGAGACTGACAGCTTCCGTGACTTGATGTCATTGGCAGTCCCACAGTACAATGTGCCCAGCCGCTTTTACTTCAGCAGGCAAGCCGTCCCTGCCCTGCACAAGCATGTGGAGGGACACATAAAACACGCGCTACTGAACGCCGTCAGTAGCAAGGTCCACCTCACCACCGATGCGTGGACCAGTCAACATGGACAGGGGCGATACCTTTCCCTCACTGCCCATTGGGTTAATGTCGTTGAGCCGGGTACAGACCGTGCGAGTGGCGCAGGACGTGTCCTGCCCACTCCAAGGATTGCAGGAATCCATTCTGTACGCATTGACTCCTCCTCTTACACCAGTTCCTCAGAATCATCGCTGCAGGAGCCGTCACAGTCCACCTCCACATGGACCCGTGATGAACGTGTACCTGTTACGACCGACATGAGCACAGCCGTGGCCAAACGTCAACAGGCCGTCTTGAAATTAATTTTTTGGGGGAATCGTAGCCACACAGCGCAGGAGCTCTGGAATGCCATCAAGCAGGAGAGCGATGTGTGGTTTGTGCCAGCGAATCTCCAGCCAGGCATGGTAGTGTGTGATAATGGCCGAAATCTGGTGGCAGCTCTGGGCCTCGGCAACCTCACTCACATCCCATGTCTGGCACATGTGCTCAATTTGGTCGTGCAGAGCTTTTTGAGGGACTATCCGGATCTTGATGCACTGCTGCACAAGGTCCGCCTAGAGTGTGCTCACTTGCGGCGTTCCAGCACGGCAAAAGCGCGCATTGCGGCTCTGCAGCGCCGACACCGCCTGCCGGAACATCGCATCATATGTGACCTACCTACCAGGTGGAATTCCACGTTACATATGTTGGAGCGGTTGTGTGAGCAGCAGCAAGCTGTAATGGAGTACCAGCTGCTTCAGGCGCAATGAAGTCGCAGTCAGCGCCGTACAGACTTCACAACCACAGAGTGGGCCACTATGAATGACGTCTGCCAGGTTTTGCGTCCCTTTGATTATTCCACGCGGATGGCGAGTGCAGATGATGCACTAGTCAGCATGACTGTCCCCCTTATCTGCCTGCTTGAAAAATCACTGCAAGCGCTAAGGGATGATGTTGTGGAAGAGGTGGAGGATGAGGATTCACCATTTCCATCATCTTCTGGACAGTCAGCGCCACGTGGTTCCTCACAAACGCGTAGGCAGGGGACAGTTTGTGAGGAGGATGAGGAGGAGTCAATGGAGGAGGAAGACATCCGTCCAGAGGAGGGAGTTACCGAATTGTCCAGTACTCAGTGTGTACAGCGAGGGTGGGGTGATGACGAGCGGGCAGAGATCACGCCTCCAGCAAGGGACAGCATTTCTTGGGCAGTTGGCAGTCTGCAGCACATGGTGGATTACATGCTGCAGTGCCTGAGAAACGACCGCCGCATCGCCCACATTCTCAACATGTCTGATTATTGGGTGTTCACCCTCCTCGATCCTCGCTACCGGGACAACGTAGAAAGCCTCATCACACCGTTGAACCGGGAGCGAAAAATGCGGGAGTACCAAGACACACTGGTCAATTCCATCATCTTCTCCATTCCAACTGAGAGAAGTGATTTAATCCCACTGGGGGCCTGGGATCCATGGACATGCGCAGTGCATATCTGAACCTCCACCTCTCACTCATCTCCCTATGGCTTCTTCAGACTGTTCGGTGTCAGCTGGTCCCTAATAGCATGCCACGGCCGTGACACCGCACAGTCTTAAGAAGCCGTAGGGAGGGGAGTGAGAGGCGAGGATATGCACTGCGCATGGCCATGGATCCCAGGCCCCCAGTGGGATAAAATCAGAAGACACTGCGAGGCGGGCTCTCGGCCAGCGCGGCCGCACAGGCGCAGCCAGCCTGACACCAAATGATGTCAGAAGATGGGCAGCGCTAAGTGTGCCTGGCCAAGGGATAACATAACAGCGCAGGCTCCGGGACGGAATCAAACTACGCTGAGGAGCCGGGGCGCGGCGCCGGGGGGGTAGGAATGACGGCTGTGCTGCGGCATATTACGAAGGAAAGTCCCACCTCCGGGACGGTTTCACGGTTTCAGGGGACACATTTTATAAGTGTTTAGTTCTGTGTTTGCAAGGAGCATAATGAAAAGAGCCACCTTTTCCTTTTGCATCTTTTGTGCTGCACAAGCTGGCTCTTTCAGCTACAAACGCCTTGGGGGGGGGGGTTAAAGGTTCCCTTTCGACTTTCTCAGGCTTCGGCCTACATTGTGTTCCTCTGCTTTTCCACCTGTCCCTGGGCTCCAACACCGCCAGTTGCCGTCCAGAAGTGCTGTATGCACAGTCAACAGTCCCTCCTCTGTTATTGGGGTTCAGTAACGTCAGCTGTTCCCCAGCTGTGTGTGTGGCAATCCCTCCTACCTCCTCCTACCTCCTCCTCCTCCAACTGTCCCTGGGCTCCAACACCGCCAGTTGCCGTCCAGAAGTGCTGTACGCACAGTCAACAGTCCCTCTTCTGTTATTGGGGTTCAGTAACGTCAGCTGTTCCCCTGCTGTGTGTGTGGCAATCCCTCCTACCTCCTCCTACCTCCTCCTCCTCCACCTGTCCCTGGGCTCCAACACCGCCAGTTGCCGTCCAGAAGTGCTGTACGCACAGTCAACAGTCCCTCCTCTGTTATTGGGGTTCAGTAACGTCAGCTGTTCCCCAGCTGTGCGTGTGGCAATCCCTCCTACCTCCTCCTACCTCCTCCTCCTCCACCTGTCCCTGGGCTCCAACACCGCCAGTTGCCGTCCAGAAGTGCTGTATGCACAGTCAACAGTCCCTCCTCTGTTATTGGGGTTCAGTAACGTCAGCTGTTCCCCAGCTGTGTGTGTGGCAATCCCTCCTACCTCCTCCTACCTCCTCCTCCTCCACCTGTCCCTGGGCTCCAACACCGCCAGTTGCCGTCCAGAAGTGCTGTACGCACAGTCAACAGTCCCTCCTCTGTTATTGGGGTTCAGTAACGTCAGCTGTTCCCCTGCTGTGTGTGTGGCAATCCCTCCTACCTCCTCCTACCTCCTCCTCCTCCACCTGTCCCTGGGCTCCAACACCGCCAGTTGCCGTCCAGAAGTGCTGTACGCACAGTCAACAGTCCCTCCTCTGTTATTGGGGTTCAGTAACGTCAGCTGTTCCCCAGCTGTGCGTGTGGCAATCCCTCCTACCTCCTCCTACCTCCTCCTCCTCCACCTGTCCCTGGGCTCCAACACCGCCAGTTGCCGTCCAGAAGTGCTGTACGCACAGTCAACAGTCCCTCCTCTGTTATTGGGGTTCAGTAACGTCAGCTGTTCCCCAGCTGTGTGTGTGGCAATCCCTCCTACCTCCTCCTACCTCCTCCTCCTCCACCTGTCCCTGGGCTCCAACACCGCCAGTTGCCGTCCAGAAGTGCTGTACGCACAGTCAACAGTCCCTCCTCTGTTATTGGGGTTCAGTAACGTCAGCTGTTCCCCAGCTGTGTGTGTGGCAATCCCTCCTACCTCCTCCTACCTCCTCCTCCTCCACCTGTCCCTGGGCTCCAACACCGCCAGTTGCCGTCCAGAAGTGCTGTACGCACAGTCAACAGTCCCTCCTCTGTTATTGGGGTTCAGTAACGTCAGCTGTTCCCCTGCTGTGTGTGTGGCAATCCCTCCTACCTCCTCCTACCTCCTCCTCCTCCACCTGTCCCTGGGCTCCAACACCGCCAGTTGCCGTCCAGAAGTGCTGTACGCACAGTCAACAGTCCCTCCTCTGTTATTGGGGTTCAGTAACGTCAGCTGTTCCCCAGCTGTGCGTGTGGCAATCCCTCCTACCTCCTCCTACCTCCTCCTCCTCCACCTGTCCCTGGGCTCCAACACCGCCAGTTGCCGTCCAGAAGTGCTGTACGCACAGTCAACAGTCCCTCCTCTGTTATTGGGGTTCAGTAACGTCAGCTGTTCCCCTGCTGTGTGTGTGGCAATCCCTCCTACCTCCTCCTACCTCCTCCTCCTCCACCTGTCCCTGGGCTCCAACACCGCCAGTTGCCGTCCAGAAGTGCTGTACGCACAGTCAACAGTCCCTCCTCTGTTATTGGGGTTCAGTAACGTCAGCTGTTCCCCAGCTGTGTGTGTGGCAATCCCTCCTACCTCCTCCTACCTCCTCCTCCTCCACCTGTCCCTGGGCTCCAACACCGCCAGTTGCCGTCCAGAAGTGCTGTACGCACAGTCAACAGTCCCTCCTCTGTTATTGGGGTTCAGTAACGTCAGCTGTTCCCCTGCTGTGTGTGTGGCAATCCCTCCTACCTCCTCCTACCTCCTCCTCCTCCACCTGTCCCTGGGCTCCAACACCGCCAGTTGCCGTCCAGAAGTGCTGTACGCACAGTCAACAGTCCCTCCTCTGTTATTGGGGTTCAGTAACGTCAGCTGTTCCCCTGCTGTGTGTGTGGCAATCCCTCCTACCTCCTCCTACCTCCTCCTCCTCCACCTGTCCCTGGGCTCCAACACCGCCAGTTGCCGTCCAGAAGTGCTGTACGCACAGTCAACAGTCCCTCCTCTGTTATTGGGGTTCAGTAACGTCAGCTGTTCCCCTGCTGTGTGTGTGGCAATCCCTCCTACCTCCTCCTACCTCCTCCTCCACCTGTCCCTGGGCTCCAACACCGCCAGTTGCCGTCCAGAAGTGCTGTACGCACAGTCAACAGTCCCTCCTCTGTTATTGGGGTTCAGTAACGTCAGCTGTTCCCCTGCTGTGTGTGTGGCAATCCCTCCTACCTCCTCCTACCTCCTCCTCCTCCACCTGTCCCTGGGCTCCAACACCGCCAGTTGCCGTCCAGAAGTGCTGTACGCACAGTCAACAGTCCCTCCTCTGTTATTGGGGTTCAGTAACGTCAGCTGTTCCCCTGCTGTGTGTGTGGCAATCCCTCCTACCTCCTCCTACCTCCTCCTCCACCTGTCCCTGGGCTCCAACACCGCCAGTTGCCGTCCAGAAGTGCTGTACGCACAGTCAACAGTCCCTCCTCTGTTATTGGGGTTCAGTAACGTCAGCTGTTCCCCTGCTGTGTGTGTGGCAATCCCTCCTACCTCCTCCTACCTCCTCCTCCACCTGTCCCTGGGCTCCAACACCGCCAGTTGCCGTCCAGAAGTGCTGTACGCACAGTCAACAGTCCCTCCTCTGTTATTGGGGTTCAGTAACGTCAGCTGTTCCCCAGCTGTGTGTGTGGCAATCCCTCCTACCTCCTCCTACCTCCTCCTCCTCCACCTGTCCCTGGGCTCCAACACCGCTAGTTGCCGTCCAGAAGTGCTGTCCGCACAGAGCCAAACACCTCGCCAATGTGTTAGTGGGGTTCAGCACCGCCAGCTGTTCTCCTGCTGTGCAGCCGGCAACGTGTACTGCGACCGCCACGCAGGCACAACAAGTTAAATTTAAGGGAACCTGTCCCCCCCCCCAGGCGTTTGTTACTGAAGGAGCCACCTTGTGCAGCAGTAATGATGCCAAGGGAAAAAGTGCCTCTTTTCGTGGTGCTACTTGCACATGCTGATCCTAACACTTATTAAAAGTGTCCCCTCCTACCGTGATACCGTCCGGTTGGTGGAACTTTCCTTTGTGATGTGACGCAGCACAGCCGTCATTCTTACCCCCTTGGCGCCGTGCGCCGCCTCCTCAGCGTTGTTTGAATCAGTCCCGGAGCCTGCGCTCTTAGGTTAGCCCTTGGCCATGCACACATTTTGCGCTGCCCGTCTTCTGACATCATTTGGTGTCAGGCTGGCTGCGCCTGTGCGGCCGCGCTGGCCGAGAGCCCGCCTCGTACTGTCTTCTGATTTAATCCCACTGGGGGCCTGAGATCCATGGACATGCGCAGTGCATATCTGAACCTCCACCTCTCACTCATCTCCCTACGTCTTCTTCAAACTGTGCGGTGTCAGCTGGTCCCTAATAGCATGCCACGGCCGTGACACCGCACAGTTTGAAGAAGCCGTAGGGAGATGAGTGAGAGGTGGAGGTTCAGATATGCACTGCGCATGTCCATGGATCTCAGGCCCCCAGTGGGATTAAATCAGAAGACAGTACGAGGCGGGCTCTCGGCCAGCGCGGCCGCACAGGCGCAGCCAGCCTGACACCAAATGATGTCAGAAGACGGGCAGCGCAAAATGTGTGCATGGCCAAGGGCTAACCTAAGAGCGCAGGCTCCGGGACTGATTCAAACAACGCTGAGGAGGCGGCGCTTGGCGCCAAGGGGGTAAGAATGACGGCTGTGCTGCGTCACATCACAAAGGAAAGTTCCACCTACCGGACGGTATCACGGTAGGAGGGGACACTTTTTATAAGTGTTAGGTTCAGCATGTGCAAGGACCATAATTAAAAGAGCTAAGTTTACCTTTTCCAGCATTAGTGCTGTACACGATGGCTCTTTCAGCTACAAACGCCTGGGGGGGGGGGGTTAAAGTTTCCCTTTCAACTTGCTCCAGTGCAGGCTTCGGCCTACACTCTGCTCCCTCTCCTCCTCCTGCTGACCCTGGGCTCTAACACCGCCAGTTGGGGCCCAGATGTGCTAGCTGCACAGAGCCAAACACCAGCCAATGTGTCAGTGGGGTTCAGCACCGCCAGCTGTTCCCCTGCTGTGCAGCCGGCATCGTGTCCTGCAAAAGCCACGCAGACACAAGAACTGAAATTGAAGGGAACCTGTCCCCCCTCCCCCAGGCGTTTGTACGTTTTTAAGGCCACCTTGTACAGCGGTAATGCTGCATGTGTGCAAGGTGGCTCATAAACGTATTCTCCTCGCACATGTGGAACTGAAAACACGTCTGAAATGTGTCCTCTGTGTGACCATTTAACCGTCCCGGGGGTGTGACTTTCCTTTGTAATGACACGCTGCAACCCCCTTGGTAGCGCTGCCCGTCTTCTGGCATCATTGTTTGGCTGCCTGTGCCTCTGCGGCCGCCCTGACCCACACAACGCCCCTCGGTGTCTTATTTCTTGGGACTGCGAGGGTGTGATTGATGGGCATGAGCAGTGCATCACTTCGCCTGTCCCTCATCTCCTTCCGCCTTCTTCAGACTGTGCGGCTTCATGGCCGTGGCATGCGATAAGGGATCAGCTGACGCCGCACAGTCTGCAGCGGGTGTAAGGACCCGAGTGCGAGAGGCGAACATATGTGCTGCGCCAGGCCATGAATCACAGCCGCGCAGTGTTTTAACAATGTTAAGACACCGCGGGGCTGGGATTCATGGTCATCGCGAACCGCAGCGGCCGACATTAAATGAGGTCAGAAGATGGGCAGCGCTAACAGCGCTAGGCCAGGGGATAACACGACAGCGCAGACTCCTGTACAGCAAATAACAACGCTCAGGAGGCTGCACCCAGCACCAAGGTGGGATTCTTGACATCTGTGCTGCGTCTCATTACAAAGGGAACTCGCGCCTCCAACACAGTTTGACTGTATAAAGGGCTAAATGTTATACGTGTTTCATTCAGCGTGTGCAAGGAGCAAAATTAAAAGAGCAACCTTTGACTTGTGCAGCACTACTGCTGCATAAGCTGTGGCTCTTCTACTTTGTAACCCCTGAGGGGGGGTTAAAGGTTACCTTTGAAATTGGTTCAAGTAGGCTTCGGCCTACACTCTGCTCCCCCTGCAGAGCCCGGGCTCCAACACCGCCAGTTGGGGCCCGGTACTGCTAGCTGCACAGAGCCAAACACCAGCCAATGTGTCAGTGGGGTTCAGCACCGCCAGCTGTTCCCCTGCTGTGCAGCCGGCAACGTGTCCTGCAACTGCCACGCAGGCACAACAGACCCAAAGCTGCCGCCAGTGCAGGCTTCGGCCTACACTCTGCTCCCCCTGCAGAGCCCCGGCTCCAACACCGCCAGTTGGGGCCCGGTACTGCTAGCTGCACAGAGCCAAACACCAGCCAATGTGTCAGTGGGGTTCAGCACCGCCAGCTGTTCCCCTGCTGTGCAGCCGGCATCGTGTCCTGCAAAAGCCACGCAGACACTTGCTCTTGTACCTTCTGCTCCCCATCCTGGTTCCAGTACCGTCAGCTGGTTCCGGGCAGAGCCTTTGGCTTAGGTGCCTCCCTCTGGGTATCCGAGTTCCACCAACGTCAGGTGGTCCTGGGTAGTGCTTTCAGGCACGGGTACCTCCTGCTTAGTAACCAGGTTCCAGTAACGTCAGCTGGTCTTCGGTAGTTCCATTGGCTCTTGGACCTTCGGGTAGCCATCCAAGTTCCAGTTCCATCAGCTGGTTCTCGGCATTTTCTCAGCCTTCTTGTACCTTCTGCTACATTTCCAAGTTCAAGAGACTAAACACGATGACCCGGAAGACCACCCCTAAGATGACGACGACGACGACACCAGAGACGACAACCACCGTGATGACGACGACCCTGGAGACGACGACCCTGAAGACCACCCTGATGACGACGACCCCGGAGACGACGACCCTGGAGACGACGACGACCTGGAAGACCGAGAAGCAGAAGAACAAGAGGCTGCAGAACAAAGAGCAGAAGAACATTAAGCATAACACTAAATATCAGAGCAAAAAATATTATCTAAATTATAAGCAGAAGAAGACTAAGCAGTGTATGGGGGTGAGTCCGTTCCTCCTCGTGGTGCCCCTGGATAAAGCCTGATGCTGCAGGCCAAACTGAACGCGGACAAATGTAACTGTTTTGTGACAGGCAGAACGGAAGGTGTAATCTTCAAACTTTTATAGATAACAACTACGGGAATGCCTGTCACAAATAAGAATATGATGAAGAAGTAGAATATGATGAAGATAATAGTAAAATAAAAAGAATATGAACAATGTAACCAAAAAAATAATAGGTAGAAGATGAAGAAGAAGATGAATAAGGTGAAGAAGTTGATGTCAAAGAAGCTGATGATGAGGATAATGAAGAAGAAAGTGTGGGAGAAGTAAAAAAGAAGGTGAAGGGCGTGGAAGTAGTGAAACATCAATATCTGACAAAATTAAAAAAAAATTAACATAGTCAAAATCTTTCTACCGCCGAACGTCATAAAAAAAAAAAAAATCCTGCTATTCTATTACATTGGGCTAAACCTCTGTGCCTTTAATGTCTCCGCCACGTCCCCCAATACATCCTACATTATTCTTAGTTGTTTTCCTTCATGTAGAATGAACCTACAAGTTTATAAAGGGTTTATTTTAATTCCGATATTTTCGTCCCATTGACTTGCATTGGGATCGGGTATCGGTATCGGATTAGATCCGATATTTTGACGGTATCGGCCGATACTTTCCGATACCGGAAAGTATCGCTCAACACTAACGCTCACATCTTGTGCCGTGCTACCTTATATATTTTGTTTGCGACAGTTCACAGAAACCAAAACCATACTACAAGACCACATGTATTTATGCTGCACAGCATGGTGTAGACTGGATAGAAGTGTAACAAAGCTTTAAAAGTATACATAAGTTAGATTTCTTTGAATAAAAATAATTTGTCTTATATTATTCACTGAAAGGAAGCAAAATTTACGGTATACATACAACGGCAAAGAGCTGAAACAAACTATAACTAAAAGTCAAATTATAAAGAAATTAAGATTTATTATCTGCAAAAAGTGGAGAAACAAACTTTGAATGTTTTGTAATTGTAATAGTCAGGAGTCTGCACATTTATGTTACTTGGTGACTCTAAAACCCTATCTTGGGAGCAGAAATAATTGTAATGACTAACAAATCCAAGGGGAAAAAAAAAAAATTAAAAAAAATAAATAAATAAATAAAAATAACTGAGTGTAACAATTGCCAAGTAGTAGAAACAGTAAATGATTTTACAATATCACCCAAACAACAAGCTAGGTCATTATTCTTTATTTTAATTATGTTTTAACTTTGTACACTTTTTTTTTTTTTTTTCCCATGACAGAAAAATCTACAAACATTGAATTCAAGAAGGCTGTGTGCAAATAGTCCGCACAGACAGCTGTGAAATTAATATGTGATAAAATAATGTAGAATTAAAGAAAGATGGAGATGAAACACAACTCTTCAGAAAATGCAGAACCATGACCCCATGTTAGAGGGTAATAGTAACACTAACCAGTTACATACAAGTTAAAGGCATGAATCATTAGCTGTATGTTATAAAATATGCCAAGCGTTATTATATTCACTAATCCAACAAGTTCTAGAACCAAATTTCTACACATGGTGTTTATTGTAGAGATACATAAACCTGCTGCATAAGACTTTTTCACATTATCATCAAGGATAATTTTCATCATTTTTGTTTTATAACTGGAGCTGCCAATTCTGTAGCATTATTCTTTCCATAACTGTTATGTGGAAAAGCTTGATAGAATCCCCTTAGACCCCGTTAAAATCAACGGTGTGTGTCCGGATTTGAAAGTAGCTATTTGGCTCTATTTTAAGCTACAGATATTACATTAGTCTGAACAGAGCCTAAGATGTAACTTCATATGAAACTACTGTGATACATTATAAATTACAAAATAGTTTTGAAGCTTTGTGTAGAAATATATCATACAAAGAATATAAAACTACTAGACACTCTAAAAGGATAGTAGTTACACAACCCCTGGCCACGCTGAAAATTATGCTGGCACTGGACAATTCATTTGCCCCATATTTATATAGAAAAGGTGAGAATCACAACTGAAGAAGCCGCCGATAATACACGAACAAAAGTAGCATCAGAAAAAAATAAATAAATAAATAAAAAATAAAACTGTAACATAAGTAAAACATTATATTCAATAATATTCATATTTTTAACGGAAAACTGGCCGTGGGTGTGAATTATTGCACTGTTTATATAGAAAGGTGAGAATCACAACTGCAGAAGAATCCGGTAATACATGAACAAAAGTAACACCGGGAAAATAAAATACTGTAACAATACTCTGCAAGAATCATTGAAATGTCTCTGAGATGTGTTTATTTTACAATAAAAATCTTTTACATTTTTACATTACCGTGTCTGTCATGAATCCCAATGGCTAGGGATAGCACAGGACAAGCAAGGTACAAATATATAACGGACGAGCTCTAGGGTGATGGAACCTGGGCTGACCGCTGCCCTACGCCTGACAAACGCAACTAGAGATAGCCAGGGAGCGTGCCTACGTTGGTTCTAGACGCCACGCACCAGCCTAAGAGCTAACTAGTACTGCAGAGAAAATAAAGACCTCACTTGCCTCCAGAGGGATGAACCCCAAAAGGTATAGTTGCCCCCCACATGTATTGACGGTGAAATGAGAGGAAGGCACACACATAGAGATGATATATATAGGTTTAGCAAATTGAGGCCCGCTGTAAACTAGAAAGCAGAACGATACAAAAGGGGTCTGAGCGGTCAGCAAAAAACCCTAATCAAAAAAACCATCCTGAGATTACAAGAACCCATGTGCCAACTCATGGCACATGGGGAGAACCTCAGTCCACTAGAGCTACCAGCTAGCATAGAGACATAATAAGCAAGCTGGACAAAAAAACCAAACAACTGAAAATCAGCACTTAGCTTATCCTGAAAGATCAAGGAGCAGGTAGGCAGGAACAAAACAGAGCACATCTGAATACATTGATAGCCGGCAAGGGAATGACAGAAAGGCCAGGTAAAATAGGAAACACCCAGCCTCTGATGGACAGGTGAAAACCAAAGGCCGCAACCCACCAAAGTCACCCAGTACCAGCAGTAACCACCAGAGGGAGCCCACAAACAGAATCCACAACATTACCCCCCCCTTGAGGAGGGGTCACCGAACCCTCACGAGAACCCCCAGGGCGATCAGGGTGAGCTCTATGGAAGGCGCGGACCAAATCAGTCGCATGAACATCGGAGGCGACCACCCAGGAATTATCCTCCTGACCATAACCCTTCCACTTAACCAAATACTAGAGTTTGCGTCTGGAAACACGAGAATCCAAGATCTTCTCAACAACATACTCCAATTCTCCCTCCACCAGCACCGGAGCAGGAGGCTCAACCGAAGGAACAACGGGCACCTCATACCTCCGCAACAACGACCGATGGAACACATTATGAATAGCAAACGATGCTGGGAGATCCAAACGAAAAGATACAGGGTTAAGAATCTCCGAGATCCTATAAGGACCGATGAACCGAGGCTTGAACTTAGGAGAAGAGACCTTCATAGGGACAAAACGAGAAGACAACCACACCAAATCCCCAACAAGAAGTCGGGGACCCACGCGGCGACGGCGATTAGCAAACTGCTGAGTCTTCTCCTGAGATAACTTCAAATTGTCCACCACCTGATTCCAAATCTGATGTAGCCTGTCCACTCCAGGACAATCCAAAGACTCCACCTGACCAGAGGAGAAACGAGGATGAAACCCCAAATTACAAAAAAAAGGAGAGACCAACGTGGCAGAACTAGCCCGATTATTAAGAGCAAATTCGGCCAGTGGCAAAAAAGCAACCCAGTCATCTTGATCAGCAGAAACAAAACACCTCAAATAAGTTTCCAAGGTCTGATTAGTTCGCTCCGTCTGGCCATTCGTCTGAGGATGGAATGCAGACGAGAAAGACAACTCAATGCCCATCTTGGCACAAAACGTCCGCCAAAATCTAGACACAAACTGGGATCCCCTGTCAGAAACGATATTCTCCGGAATCCCATGCAAACGAACCACGTTCTGAAAAAATAAAGGGACCAACTCAGAGGAGGAAGGCAACTTAGGCAAGGGCACCAAATGAACCATCTTAGAAAAGCGGTCACACACAACCCAGATAACGGACATCTTCTGTGAAACCGGGAGATCAGAAATAAAATCCATGGAAATGTGCGTCCAAGGCCTCTTCGGGATGGGCAAGGATAACAACAACCCACTGGCCCGAGAACAGCAAGGCTTAGCTCGAGCACACACTTCACAAGACTGCACAAAGGTACGCACATCCCTAGACAAGGAAGGCCACCAAAAAGACCTGGCCACCAAGTCTCTAGTACCAAATATTCCAGGATGACCAGCCAACACAGAAGAATGGACCTCGGAGATGACTCTACTGGTCCAATCATCCGGAACAAACAGTCTTTCTGGTGGACAACGATCCGGTTTATCCACCTGAAACTCCTGCAATGCACGTCGCAAGTCTGGGGATACGGCGAACAATATTACCCCATCCCTAAGGATACCAGTAGGCCCAGAGTCTCCAGGAGAGTCAGGCACAAAACTCCTGGAAAGAGCATCTGCCTTCACATTCTTTGAACCTGGCAGGTATGAAACCATGAAATTGAAACGAGAAAAAAACAACGACCAACGAGCCTGTCTAGGATTCAAACGCCTGGCAGACTCAAGGTAAATGAGATTCTTGTGATCAGTCAAGACCACCACACGATGTTGAGCACCCTCAAGCCAATGACGCCACTCCTCAAATGCCCACTTCATGGCCAAAAGCTCCCGATTACCCACATCATAATTGCGCTCGGCGGGCGAGAATTTTCTAGAGAAGAATGCACATGGCTTCATCACCGAGCCATTAGAACTTCTCTGTGACAAAACCGCCCCCGCTCCAATCTCGGAAGCATCAACCTCAACCTGGAAAGGAAGTGAAACATCTGGTTGACACAACACAGGAGCAGAAGAAAACCGGCGCTTAAGTTCCTGAAAGGCCCCCACGGCCGCAGGAGACCAATCAGCAACATCAGCACCCTTTTTAGTCAAATCAGTCAAAGGTTTAACAATACTGGAAAAATTAGCAATGAACCGACGATAAAAATTAGCAAACCCCAAGAACTTCTGTAGGCTCTTAACAGATGTAGGTTGTGTCCAGTCACAAATTGCCTGAACCTTGACGGGATCCATCTCAATAGTAGAAGGAGAAAAAATGTACCCCAAAAAAGAAATCTTCTGGACTCCGAAGAGACACTTTGAGCCCTTCACAAACAGAGAATTGGCCCGCAGAACCTGAAACACCTTCCTGACCTGTAGAACATGAGACTCCCAGTCATCAGAAAACACCAAAATATCATCCAAATACACAATCATAAACTTATCCAGATATTCACGGAAAATATTGTGCATAAAGGACTGAAAGACTGACGGAGCATTGGAGAGTCCAAAAGGCATTACCAAATACTCAAAATTGCCCTCAGGCGTATTAAATGCGGTTTTCCACTCATCACCCTGTTTTATCCGCACCAGATTATACGCACCGCGAAGATCTATCTTAGTGAACCACCTAGCCCCCTTAATGCGAGCAAACAAATCAGTCAATAATGGCAATGGATACTGATATTTGACTGTAATCTTATTTAGAAGGCGATAATCTATACAAGGCCTCAGGGAACCATCTTTTTTTGCCACGAAAAAAAAACCTGCTCCCAGAGGGGACGAAGATGGACGAATATGTCCCTTTTCCAAGGACTACTTAATATAATTCCGCATAGCAGTATGCTCTGGCAGTGACAGATTAAATAAACGACCCTTAGGGAACTTACTGCCAGGAATCAATTCTTTAGCACAGTCACAATCTCTATGAGGAGGGAGCGAATTGAGCTTAGGCTCCTCAAAAACATCCCTATAGTCAGACAAAAACTCAGGGATCTCAGAAGGAGTAGATGAAGCGATTGAAATCGGAGGTGCATCATCATGAACCCCCTGACATCCCCAGCTTAACACAGACATTGTTTTCCAGTCCAGGACAGGATTATGAGTTTGTAACCATGGCAGACCCAGCACAAGTACATCATGTAAATTATACAGTACAAGGAAGTGAATCACCTCCTGATGAGCGGGAGTCATGCGCATGGTCACTTGTGTCCAATACTGCGGTTTATTCATAGCCAATGGTGTAGAGTCAATTCCCTGCAGAGGAATAGGAACTTCCAGAGGCTCCAGACTAAAACCGCAGCGTTTAGCAAATGACCAATCCATAAGACTCAGGGCAGCGCCCGAATCCACATAGGCATCAACGGAAATGGAAGACAGTGAAAAAATCAGAGTCACAGACAAAATGAACTTAGGCTGCAGAGTACCAATGGCAAAAGATTTATCAAGCTTTTTTGTGCGTTTAGAGCATGCTGATATAACATGAGCTGAATCACCACAATAAAAACACAATCCATTTTTCCGCCTATAATTTTGCCGTTCACTTCTGGACTGTATTCTATTACATTGCATAGTCTCAGGTGCCTGTTCAGAAGACACCGCCAACTGGTGCACGGGTTTGCGCTCCCGTAAACGCCGATCAATCTGAATGGCCATAGCCATAGACTCATTCAGACCTGTAGGCATAGGGAACCCCACCATAATATCCTTAATGGCCTCAGAAAGACCATTTCTGAAGTTTGCAGCCAGGGCGCACTCATTCCACTGAGTAAGCACCGACCATTTCCGAAATTTTTGACAATATATTTCCGCTTCATCATGCCCCTGAGAGAGGGCTAATAAAGCCTTTTCAGCCTGAATCTCCAGGTTGGGTTCCTCATAGAGCAATCCCAATGCCAGAAAAAACGCATCCACACTGAGCAATGCAGGATCCCCTGGTGCCAATGCAAATGCCCAATTCTGAGGGTCGCCCCGCAGGAAAGATATTACAATCCTGACCTGTTGAGCAGGGTCTCCAGAGGAGCGAGATTTTAAAGAAAGAAACAATTTACAATTGTTCCTGAAATTCAGGAAGGTAGATCTATCTCCAGAGAAGAACTCTGGAATAGGAATTCTAGGTTCAGACATGGGAGTGTGAACAACAAAATCCTGTATGTTTTGAACTTTTGCCGCGAGATTACTCAGGCTGGAAGCCAAACTCTGGACATCCATGTTAAACAGCTAAGATCAGAGCCATTCAAGGGTTAAGAGGAGGTAAGAAGCAGCTAGACAGCAATTAAGGGCTAGGCAGCAAAACTCTGAAGGGAAAAAAAAAAAAAAAAATTTCCCTTAAACACTTTTTCTCCTGCTTCAGCCCAAACAATTAACACTTTGTGGGCCGGCTATACTGTCATGAATCCCAATGGCTAGGGATAGCACAGGACAAGCAAGGTACAAATATATAACGGACGAGCTCTAGGGTGATGGAACCTGGGCTGACCGCTGCCCTACGCCTGACAAACGCAACTAGAGATAGCCAGGGAGCGTGCCTACGTTGGTTCTAGACGCCACGCACCAGCCTAAGAGCTAACTAGTACTGCAGAGAAAATAAAGACCTCACTTGCCTCCAGAGGGATGAACCCCAAAAGGTATAGTTGCCCCCCACATGTATTGACGGTGAAATGAGAGGAAGGCACACACATAGAGATGATATATATAGGTTTAGCAAATTGAGGCCCGCTGTAAACTAGAAAGCAGAACGATACAAAAGGGGTCTGAGCGGTCAGCAAAAAACCCTAATCAAAAAAACCATCCTGAGATTACAAGAACCCATGTGCCAACTCATGGCACATGGGGAGAACCTCAGTCCACTAGAGCTACCAGCTAGCATAGAGACATAATAAGCAAGCTGGACAAAAAAACCAAACAACTGAAAATCAGCACTTAGCTTATCCTGAAAGATCTAGGAGCAGGTAGGCAGGAACAAAACAGAGCACATCTGAATACATTGATAGCCGGCAAGGGAATGACGGAAAGGCCAGGTAAAATAGGAAACACCCAGCCTCTGATGGACAGGTGAAAACCAAAGGCCGCAACCCACCAAAGTCACCCAGTACCAGCAGTAACCACCAGAGGGAGCCCACAAACAGAATCCACAACACGTGTCTTTGCTTTTTATAAACGTATAAAAACACCACGCTTCATACTTGCGGGTGTTGTAACATGGCCCGCATACATAATGTGCGCATTATAAGAAGTGTAATGATGTGTAATCATCGTGCTATTTATTTTGTACGATGCAGCATTGATATTTATTTTGTAAGATCAGTACTGTTTATAGTATCAATAAAAGAGGGTCCTACCTATATAAATACTGTAGCTGTATCAAATTGTCAATAAAAGAGAAAAGAAAATGTCAAAAGAGAATACCGTATTTTCCGGCGTATAAGACGACTGGGCGTATAAGACGACCCCCCAACTTTACCAGTTAAAAAATAAAATCTTCTTAAAAGTCGGGGGTCTTCTTATACACCCTATGTCGTCTTATAGGGCCGGTGAATATGTGCCTTTTGGGGGGGGGGGAGTGATCCTGATGAGGACGAGGGGGCGTCTCACAGGAAAGTGAGTATCCCCCATTACCTTATCATAGCGCTGCAGCGTGGGGTCTCTGTGCTGGGAGCGGCGGCTGCTGTGCTGTGCTGTGCTGTGCTGTGCTGTGGCGGCTCCTCTTCTGCAGTGTGGGGCCTCTGGTGCTGTGGGGCGGTGGCGGCGGCGTATCTTCATACAGTCGGGGCTCCTCCGGCATCTCAAAGACTGGAAGCCCCGCCGGCAACTCCATGGGTACAATGCGGTCAGGTGGCCTCCGGGAAAATGGCCGCTGCTCAGATTCAGATCTCGTCCCGAGATCTCGGGAGACGAGATCTGAATCTGAGCAGTGGCCATTTTCCCGGAGGCAGCTCAATAGGTGCGATGCGGTGGCCCGGCCGCTGGGGGCTGCGCATGCTCAGATTCAGATCTCAACGAGATCTGAATCTAAGCAGCGGCCATTTTCCCGGAGGCCAGCGCATTGTACCGATGGAGTTGCCGGCGGGGCTTCCAGGCTGAGATGCCGGAGGAGCCCCGACTGCATGAAGATACGCCGCCGCCGCCACCGCCCCACAGGCCCCACACTGCAGAAGAGGAGCCGCCACAGCACAGCAGCCGCCGCCGCTCCCAGCACAGAGACCCCACGCTGCAGCGCTATGATAAGGTAATGGGGGATACTCACTTTTCTGTGAGACGCCCCCTCGTCGTCATCAGGATCACTCCCCCCCCCACCCACCATATACACCCGGCGTACAAGGCGATTCCCGGCGTACAAGACGACCCCCGACTTTTAAGAAGATTTTCAGGGGTTAAAAAGTCGTCTTGTACGCCGGAAAATACGGTAAATATTACTGGGGCTATAAATAAAATAATACACTTATGATATTGTTATCAATTTGTTGGAAGAGTATCAGTAATCAATTTAATACATTTTGATTCACTGCGGTGTCCGTGCGCTGTCTATTTAACACGCTTTATGCGTTTTTAATTAATGATCTGCTGGTCAAACAAATATTATTGGGACTATAGGTTTATGAAAATGTCTTTATGCGATTTTAATTAATTATCTGCTGGTCAAATAAATATTATTGGGACTATAGGTTTATGAAAATGTCAATAAGAGAATAAATATTACTGGGGCTATAAATAAAATAATACACTTATGATATCGTTATCAATTTGTTGGAAGAGTATCAGTAATGAATTTAATACATTTTATACTCACTGCGGTGTCCGTGCGCTGTCTATTTAACACGCTTTATGCGTTTTTAATTAATTATCTGCTGGTCAAACAAATATTATCGGACCTGTAGGTTTATGAAAATGTCTTTATGCGATTTTAATTAATTATCTGCTGGTCAAATAAATATTATTGGGACTATAGGTTTATGAAAATGTCAATAAAAGAGAATAAATATTACTGGGGCTATAAATAAAATAATACACTTATGATATCGTTATCAATTTGTTGGAAGAGTATCAGTAATCAATTTAATACATTTTATACTCACTATGGCATTCGTATGATGCCTATTTAACACTGCTTGTGTGGAATGTTTGTATCTCCAACACGGAAAGCCTGGCTGTCTGGTTAGTGATCAGTACAGATACATTTTAACAGGTGCTAGCTAGTGAAATGTTTGTATCCCCATCACAGAAACTCTTAGCAGCTGTTAGCAATTATAGTACTAGAATCCTTCAAGCTCAAAGCAGAATAATGCTACAGAAACACAGCCTCATTCTCCCAGTGGGTTATCAAATAAGGCTACTCTTAATATAGCATATAAACAACTAATATAAAACATTTACTGGGATAATATTCACTGTATTAACAAATTAAACTATATCAAAAAGGGAGGGGGAGCAGGCACACAGCTGCTGTCAGCAGGCAGGGAGGGGTAGGGTTACACACTTTGATACACTTTGATAGGGACGTGTCCACCTGTCAAATTGAGTTTGACGAAAGGTCCCTATGCTCTACTACTGATATACAATTTTACTTTAAGGAGTAGTGGTAACGATTTCATGTTTCTAGCGGAGTTTCTCTTAATGTTCACATCCACTGACATGTTGCTTTCTCGCAGTCTTTCAAGACTACAGGCTAAGGAGAGAGAAAATTCCCTGCAGTCTATTTTCAAAATAATCCTACACTTAAATAATATAAGATGTGATTATTACATTAAAGAGACGATTGTTATCAGTGTTTTTATTTTTCAGGTCACAAAGTAATAAGTGATTTCTCCAAACGTCCTCTTTTTTTCTAAATAAAGTGAAAGGGCAGAAAGTGTTAGGGTGCTTTCACATTGCGCTTTGTCACATTTGTTGGTCCTGTAGGGGCTTACTTCTGAACCCCATCCCCTGGAAAAATACAGGTGTATGCGCCGATGGGACCATAGACTATAATAGTGCTGGCAGAGTGAAAGTGCGCTCTGGCGTGCATCATTTTCGATCGTGTACGCCTAGTGGAGGTGGACATAGTAGACCGCATCTAGGTGTCCGTCTCCAGTAGGCGTATACACTAAAAAATGATGCACTTCAGAGCGCACATTCTCTCTGCTGGCACCATTATAGTCTATGGCCCCATCAGCGCATACATTCATATCCCGTTTTGTGGGGGGTTCGGACGTAAGCCCCGATGGGACAAAATGTAGTGTGAAAACACCCTTACTATGAGTGGATTCCATGTCACAAGATCCTGCTGTATGGGAATGTTGTGTTGGGCGCTTTTTATTTTTCCTCTTTGTTTAACTATTTGTAAACTATTCTGATTATTTTTTCATAGCCAGTGCACTATGAAGAAAAGGACTGGTGTAAAGAACAATACTCAGGAGGATGCTATGCAGCGTACTTTCCCCCTGGAATTATGACTCAATTTGGAAGGTATGTATGCATAGAAGTTGAAATACACCTGATAATATAACTGATTACTTATTCTGCTCTATCATCATTTAAAGGGAATATATCATCAGATTTTGGCTACCTAATTTGAGATAGAGACCCTAATTCCAGTGATGTGTCATTTACTGGGCTCCTTGCTATAGTTTTGATAAAATCACTGCTTTATCAGCAGATGATTATCACTAGAGGACTAGTAAACCTGTTGCCATGTAGTCATTATATGAGCTCTGTAAAACCCTGCCTCCAACACTGATTGGCAGCTTCCTGCCTATTCACAGTGTACTCAAAAAGCTGCCAATCAGTGGTGTGGGCAGGTTATACAGAACTCAACATGCAGAGAACTGGGAGAGCTGCAGCAGATAAAAACAGGGATTTTATAAAAAACTACAGAAAGCATCCCAGTAAGTGGAATCAAGGTCTATACCATTGCATCATGTTGCTCTCAGATGGGATAGCAAAATGCTGGTGATAGATTTTTTTAAAAATTCTATGATATATGTATTTTCTAGATTAGTGAACATTATGCTAACCGCATAATCTCTACTAATCTATTTAATGTGCTAGAGTTTAGCCATCTGTCTATTTAAATTGAGAGATTGATAATGTTAACATTTATTCCAGAGATCATCCTCTGCTAATAAACTTACATATAGACATACCTGTGCATTATGTATTACACGACACCTGTTGTCTCATATGTCCTTCATAACCACTGTAATTACAGTATTACATTAAAAGAAAACCATATATATATTTACTGTATGTACACACATGCACGCATGTACCGTATGTGTGTGTGTGTATGTGTATATATATATATATATATATATATATATATATATATATATATATATATATCAGTATGTCCCAGTTTATTGTTATATTGCAGGCTTTGGGCTTGAAGAGCTCAGTTTAACCCCTTTCCGACATTGGATGTAATAGTTCGCCAATGTCAGACTCCCTCCATTTGATGTGGGCTTTGGCAGTGAGCCCACATCTTTACTGACACATGTCAGCTGTTTTGAACAGCTGACATGTGCCTCTAACAGCCGCAGGTGTAATTGCGATCCACCTGCGGCTGTTAACTAGTGAAATGCCTCTGTCAATCTCTGACAACGGCATTTAACATGCACTTCCGGCAAGTGCGCTGGAAATCCCGCCCATCGGTGACCCCGTCACATGATTGCGGGTCACCGATGGGTTGGCATGACATCAGAGGTCTCCAGCAGACCTCTGTGGTTGCTTCTGCCGGATTGCTATGTGAACAATTCTGCTACATACAGGCAATCTGATCATCGCCTGTATGTAGCAGAGCCGATCGAATTACGGCGGCTTCTAGTCTCCCATGGAGACTATTGAAGCGTGCCAAAAGTGAAAAAATGTTTTAAAATATAAAAAAATTAAGAAATATAAAAGTTCAAATCATCCCCCTCTCGCCCTATTCAAAATAAAACAATAAAAAGAAATCAAACACACACATATTTGGTATCACCGTGTTCAGAATCGCCCAATCTATCAAAATAAAAAAATAATTAACCCGATTGTTAAACAGCGTAAGGAGAAAAAAAGTCTAAACGCCAGAATTACGTTTTTTTGGTGGCTGCAACATTGCAATAAAATGTCATTACAGGTGATCAAAAGATCGTATCTGCACCAAATTGGTATGATTAAAACCAGTAGTTTGGCATGCAAAAAATAAGCCCTTGCTCAACTCGAGATCACGAAAACTGGAGACGTAACAGGTATCGGAAAATGGCGCAATTTATTTTTTTTAAAAATTAGAAATTTTTTTTCACCACTTAAATAAAAAAGAACTTAGACATATTTGGTGTCTATGAACATGTAATTACCTGGAGAATCATAACGGTAGGTCAGTTTTAGCATTTAGGGAACATGCTAAAAAATAAACCCAAAAAACAACTATGGAATTGCACATTTTTTGCAATTTCACAGCACTTGAAATTTGTTTCTTGTTTTTGAGTACACAACATGGTAAAACCAATGGTGTCATTTAAAAGTGCAACTCATTTCACAAAAAAACAAGCAGGGGAGAAAAAAATGAAAATGCAAATCCAAAAGTACCTCTGGTCATTAAGGGATTAAATTTGATAGTACAGGTTCCTATCTACAAACAATGCCTTGTCATGATAGATGGCCACACAGCAACTGATAAATTAATGTGCAAAGAACCTTCATTCTACAAATCTTGTGTAAAAAGATGAGCAAATCTTTCATTTACCAAAGTTTTCTTGGCAACTCAGTTCGTGGAAAATAAATTTTCCACAGATCAAAAGGACTCTAAAGCCTTTAATAGTCATAAAAATTGTGTATGGCACATCTGCTTTTACTGTGCTGTCAGACACTGTATGTACAGTTTCTTCAGTATTTTATGGAATTCTCCCTATTTTATGGCTGAGCTGTCAGTTGTAATGTCCTCTCAATATCCAGATTAACTATAATAATAATGCACAATGGCAGTGACCAAGTTTTGGCAATTCAATCAAAGTAAACTGAAAACTGTTCACATTTGCTGTATTAAGCAAATTATGAAAAATTAGAAACAAATTTGATTTGTTCAAATCAATTTGCTCATCTCTAATAGTATATGTAGCAGTCATGCAGTTCAAAATTCACACATTTAATGCTGATATAAATCTTATAGCACTCAGTGTGCTGCTGTACTTGTTTGTTTGTATATTATTGCAATCGCAGCAGCTTGCACCAGTTCAAATGTGGCTCATTTTACATATATATAAGCAACTACTCATTGTAATAAAATTGTGGATATGAACTTTATGTATATGTCATATGTTCCCACAGTGTCATTCGAAAACCTGTTGGAAAGCTTTACTTTGCTGGTACAGAGACGGCTACAGAGTGGAGTGGATACATGGAAGGTGCTATAGAAGCTGGAGAAAGGGCAGCCAGAGAGGTGAAGTAAAATTGCATGTTTGCATGTAAATAGTGAAAGGGATATTGTGCAGCAGCTCCTGTTGTGCAGATTAAAGAGAACCTCAGAGGTTTGTCATTAATGTCAAAATCCCCAATAACTCATTTGACTATCTTTGTCAATGTATTATATTGCAATTTATAACTCGTCAAAAACATAATTTCTACTTTGAGCTATCTTGTTGAAATTGCTAAAAGGAAAAAATACCTTTCTTGTAATTTGGAAAGTACAGAATTGTTATTTGAAATTCCAAACTTCCAATAAAACATCAACAAAACAATAACTGGTACTAAACAAATATACCTCATTCCTTAAATGAGCACTTCAGCACAAAAATATTTCTTTTGCATATATAATGCATCATAAATTAAAAATCTTGTTCAAAAATGTTTTGAAATTTTGAATTTTAGGCTCCATATCTTATCATCAACTATTGCTTTAAGCATGAGACTACCATCATTTTATAGACAATCACCTTGGCTATCTCATACATAAATTTGACTTGCAACTATTTAACATGTGATCAGTTATGCAGATTCTTGTCATGTCACTGCATTGATACTGTTACTATAAATTACAACCTGTTCTCACATTCCCTAATAGATTAGTGTGTTATTAAATTTATTCCCAATCGAAAGGTCATTGGTTTGAGTCGAGGAGCAGCCAGAAAGAAAATATCCCAAGAAAAGAGAAACAACATAATCCAGGTCATCGATAGAGGTCCCTCAGCCAAGAAAATTGCCAAGCTGCTTCATGTGAGTGCCTTGATAGTTTAAAGAATATGAAAAGAAGTCCATTCATCCACTCAAAAATCAAGAGGTGGACATCCAGGAAAAATATCAGAGTCAACAAGTCATCTCATCACAAGGTCTATCAGTCCTGGCGCAACAATCACGGCAGTGGAAATGGCTCTTATGCTTCGTAATAGTGAGATCATGGACATCTATGCCAGCACCATGCGACGCACGTTACACAAGTCTGGAATGGGGACTTGAAAGAAGCCTTGACTTTAATATCATTATAAGAAGTATTGGTTTGAGTTTACAAAAAAGTACAAAGTGTGGACAGTAGAAGATTTAAAACGGGTGATTTGGAGAGATGAAACAAAAGTCAATAAACTAGGCTCTGAGGGGTGCAAATGGGTCTGGAAAAAACAAGAGGAAAAGGAACTAGCAGATCAAGTAATTGAAGGAACTGTCAAGTTTGGTGGAGGAAGCCTGATGATATGGGGTTGTTTCGCAGCCAAAGATATTGAATACTCGACCATGAATGATGGAGGTCTCAATGCTGAGCTATATGTGAGTATCCTACAAGAATAGTTACTTCAAACTTGAGTGTTACGGGTATAAAAAGGACAACATAGTATTTCAGCAGGACAACGACCTGAAGCATACATCAAAATTGGTAATGAAATGGTTCAATGACAATGAAGTAGAGGTGCTGGATTGACCCTCATAGTCAACAGACCTCATCCCAATTGAACACTTGTGGGTAGAGTTGAAGAACAAGCTATATATATCCAAGTGAGTCGGACAGTATGCACCAACTTTGGGAACGTGTAGAAGAGACCTGGGATCAGATTTCTGTAGGGCTGCCATCACGGAATTACTGCCCTTACTGTTGTATGGTGCACGGTGAGCGGAAGTAAAGAAGGGGGAGCCCCGATTCAGTCTGGTTCCCTCTCATGCTTCTACTCACTTGGCCCTAGGGTATAATAGAACATTTTGTGCCAGCTCACCACCACTGGTGGTGCACAGAGACTTTCTAGAGCTACACAAAACAGCTGTGCAACTTCAAGGGAGTCCCTCTGCCTCTTCTGTGATGCGCTAGTGACTGTGCATATGCAATGACGTCATTGTGTGCATGCCCCACTTGCCAGGAGGATACCTGAAGTGGAGCTGCAGGGTATCGTATGAGGGATGAGTAAGGCTACTTTCACACTAGCGTCATGCACTGCACGTCGTTATGCGTCGTTGGAGAAAAAACGTATCCTGCAAAAGTGCTTGCAGGATGCGTTTTTTTCTCCATTGACTTGCATTAGCGACGCAGTGCGACGGACCGTCGCCACCAAAAAACGTTGCTTGTAACGTTTTTTGGTGCGTCGTTCCCATCTTTTCTGACCACGCATGCGCGGCCGGAACTCCACCCCCTCCTCCCCGCACCTCACAATGGGGCAGTGGATGTGTTGAAAAACAGCATCCGCTGCCCCCGTTGTGCGGCGCTTGCACAGTATGCGTCGGTGCGCTGCAACGTCGCATTGCGACGTGCAGTGCACGACGCTAGTGTGAAAGTAGCCTAAGATGTTTTTCTTATTTAATTAAATTAATTAAATGGGTGTGGGGGGGGAGCAAATGTTTATGAACAGTGTGGGGGTGGGAGAGAGAGAGGGGACATGACATAATGAATTGGGGAGGAGGGGGGCATGTAGACATAATATATCAGGAGATCGGGAAGTACAGAGTGGGGGGCATTGGGGGTGCAGGAGTGTGACTGGTAATGAATTGGGAGAATCATTTGGACAAAACAAAAGCTGCTGGCTATGGTGATTGGTAAGGTCGTGGTGCAGAAGTGGAGATTTTCTAAGAGTTGGTGGTGGAACTGTGGAAGGTTCTATGGGTGGAGGCAGAGCTGGGGTGAAGCCTGGGCGGAGTTTCAAGGGGCCCCAATGCTTTTGCCAGTAGTGGGCCCTGAAATTCCTGGTGGCAGCCCTGGATTTCTGCATGCTTGAATCTGATTGAGAGCATTCCCAGAGGTATTTAGGCAGTGCTGAAAGCCAAAGGTGGTCTAGATTTACAAAATTGCAACAAAATAATACAAATTAAAATTTAGATGTTTATGAGCAAAACAGTAACAATGCTGTGATATGACAAGATGCTAAGTAGTTGCAAGTTAACTTAATATATGATGTAGTCAAGATAATTGTCTATAAAATGATGGTAGTCTCACATTCAAAGCTGTAGTGGAAGGTGAGAAGTGGATTGAGGAAATTCAAAGTTTAAAACACTGTTACCCTTTTTCTTGTCAGTGTACAAGAGAGCACTGATATTGTAGGTGAGACAGGTGTATACATTACACAGGAGATTCTTGTGAATACATTACATAGTACATACTGGGACTGCTGAATGCATCACATAGGATGCAATGAGACTCTGCTCTATACATCACATATGATAGTCAGCTTCTGCTGTATACATCACATAGGATATAATGATACTCTGCTGTATACATCACATTGGATACACTGAAACTCTTTATATACATCACATAGAATACACAGAGACACAGCTGTATACATTGTGTAGCATACACTGAGGCTCTGCTATGTACATCACAGGAAAATATTGAATCAAGATGGCAGGCAACCTTAACATAGCACATCAACTAAAATAGATATGCATAAAGCATAAGCACAAACCTCTAAATTAATGTTCTTTAATAATAGCCTAAGCTGCTCTTTATAGGCTTTTTTGGGGGGAGAAGGGGGTAGAGGAATGTGAGATGGGGTGGAATTTAGAGTGCTTCTTTTGTGATATGATCTTTTAAGGTATACAGTGGTTTGCGAAAGTATTCAACCCTTTGGCTTTTTACTTATTTTGTCACAAGTTGTGTTTAAATATTTTTTTAATCCGATTTGTGTGTGATGAATCAGCACTAAATAGTCTAAGTTGGTGAAAAATATAGGCAGAAATTAAATTTATGAGATCAAATAACTAAAAATTGGCATGTGCATATGTATTCACCTGTTTTGCTATGAAGCCCTTAAAAATTTCTGGTGCAAGCAATTAATAATTCACATGCTTAGTGAAAGGAAGCTCACCTGTGTGCAACCTAAGTGTCATATGATCTGTCAGTATATGCACAACTTTTCTGAGAGGCCACAGAGGCTTCAAGACCATTAAGCAAGATTTATCACTAACCAAACAACACCATGAAGACCAAGGAGATCTCTAAACAAGTCAGAGACAAAGTTGTTAAGAAGTACAAATAAAAAATATCCCAATCACTGATGATCCCCCAGAGCACCATCAAATCCAATATCATCAAATGAAAAAAACATGGTACCACAGCAAACCTGCCAAGAGAGGGCCTCTCACCAAAACTCTCAGCCCAGGCAAGGAGGACATTAATCAGAGAGGCAGCACAGAGACCAAAGGTAACCCGGAAGGAGCTGCAGAGTTCCAATGCAGAGACCTGAGTACCTGTCCATAAGACCACAATAAGCCGTCCACTCCATAGAGGTGGCCTTTATGGTAGAGTGGGAAAAAAAAGCCTTCGCTTATGCACAAAAATGGTAAGACTCATTTTGAGTTTGTCAAAAGACATGTGTGAGACTTCCAAAAATGTATGGAGGAAGGTGCTGGGGTCAGATGAGACCTAAATTTTACTTTTAGTCCACCAAGGAAAATGCACAGCTCATCACTCCAAGAACACCATCCCCACAGTGAAACATAGTGGTAGCAGTATCATGCTGTGGGGATGTTTTACAAGAGCAGGAAAAATGGTCCTAGTTGAGGGGAAGATAGATGGTGCGAAATACAGGGATATTCTTGAGCTAATCCTGTTTGTCTATATTCTAGCAAGAGAATGACCCAAAGCATACTGCTAAAGCAACACTGGAGTAGTTTAAAGGGAAACATGTAAATATTTTGGAGTGGCCTACTTAAAGCTTAGAGTTTGTAGTCAGACTTGAAGATTGCTGTTCATCACAGGAAATCATTTAACTTGAAGGAGCTGGAATAGTTTTGCCTTGAGGAATGCTCAAAAATTCCAGTAGCAAAATGTAGAAAGTTCATAGAGACTTAAGCCAAAGTGACTTGCAATGATTACTAAAGGTGGCTCTACAAAGTACTGACTTTAGGGGGATTGAATAGTTATTAGTGATCAGTGAATAGTGAAATATTTAGATTCCAGGAAATCGGCAAGAATAATTTCCAATATATGTGTATTCGTACTTAATAACGAATCCAATGCAAGTGAAAGGGAAAGCCGAATATTTTTCTTCTGGACCCAACGAACAGGTATGGGGGCATGAGAAAAAATCTGAAATGGATGGGAAAGAGCAAAAACCAAATGGAAACAGCGTGGAGGATGCCTGCATGCCTTTCTGGTTCACATATGGTATCGGGGAATAATGTTGTCAGACTATTTTGCTGGTTTTATGGATTTTTACAAAGACCTACCCAGCCAAACCAAAATAACATTTTAACGTGAAAAATGCTAAGAAACGTTACTTCCTTCATAATTACATGTATATAACACAACATTTTTTTTTAAAAAACTATACCTCACTTTTAGCATATGTTCACATGGAGCATTGTGGTTTCACTTTTTACTTTAACATTTGTGAGGTCTCTCACTCCTACATTTGGGAGGTCTTTTGCAAATTAGTTAGCAAGATAGTGAAATACATATTCCCCATCCCTTTACAATGCTATTTCAAACATGCCCATTTGAATTTTGCGACAATTAACCCCTTAAACCCCAAGGGTGGTTTGCATGTTAATGACTGGGCCAATTTTTACAATTCTGACCACTGTCCGTTTATGAGGCTAGAACTCTGGAACTCTTGCATGGATCCTGGTGATTCTGACATTGTTTTCTCATGACATATTGTACTTCATGTTAGTGGTAAAATTTCCTTGACCTTCCTTGTGCTTATTTGTTAAAAAAATGGAAATTTGTCAAAAATGTAGAAAATTTCACAATTTTCCAACTTTGAATTTTCATGCCCTTAAATCACAGAGATATATCACACATACGTCATATGTCATACATACAATACTTAATAAGTAACATTTCCCACATGTCTACTTTACAGCAGCACAATTTTGGAACCAAAATTTTTTTTCGTTAGGGAGTTACAAGGGTTTAAAGTTGACCAGCAATTTCTCATTTCTACAGTACAACACCATTTTTTTTAGGGACCACATCACATTTGAAGTCACTTTGAGGGGTCTATATGATAGAAAATACCCAAGTGTGACACCATTATAAAAACTGCACCCCTCAAGGTGCTCAAAACCACATTCAAGAAGTTAACCCTTCAGGTGTTTCACAGGAATTTTTGGAATGTTTAAAAAAAATGAATATTTAACTTTTTTTTCACAAAAAAATTATTTCAGATCCAATTTGAAATTTGACCCCAAAAGTTGTTGTACAATTTGTCCTGAGTATGCCGATACCCCATATGTGGGGGTAAGCCACTGTTTGGGCGCATAGAAGAGCTCGGAAGGGATGGAGCGCCATTTGACTTTTCAATTCAAAATTGGCTGGAATTGAGATAGGACACCATGTCTCATTTGGAGAACCCGTGATGTGCCTAAACAGTGGAAACCCCCCAAAAGTGACACCATTTTGGAAAGTAGACCCCCTAAGGAACTTATCTGGATGTGTGGTGAGCACTTTGAACCCCCAAGTGCTTCACAGAAGTTTATAATGTAGAGCCGTAAAAATAAAAAAATCTTATTTTTTTCACAAAAATGATTTCTTGCCCCCAATTTTTATTTTCCGAAGGGTAACAGGAGAAATTGGACCCCAAAAGTTGTATTGCAATTTGTCCTGAATACGCTGATACCCCATATGTGGGGGTAAACCACTGTTTGGGCGCATGGCAGAGCTCAGAATTGGAGGAGCGCCATTTGACTTTTCAATGCAAAATTGGCTGGAATTGAGATAGGACTCCATGTCTCGTTTGGAGAGCCCCTGATGTGCCTAAACAGTAGAAATCTCCCAAAAGTGACCCCATTTTGGAAAGTAGACCCCAGATGGAACATATCTAGATGTGTGGTGAGCACATTGAACCACCAAGTGCTTCACAGAAGTTTATTATGTAGAGCCGTAAAAATAAAAAATCGTATTTTTTTAACAAAAATATATTTTTGCCCTCAATTTTTTATTTTCCCAAGAGTAACAGGAGAAATTGGACCTCAAAAGTTGTTGTACAATTTGTCCTGAGTACGCTGATGCCCCATATGTGGGGGTAAACCACTGTTTGGGCGCATGGCAGAGCTCAGAAGGGAAGGAGTGCCATTTGACTTTTCAATGCAAAATTGGCTGGAATTGAGATAGGACGCCATGTCTCATTTGGAGAGCCCCTGATGTGCCTAAAAGTGGAAACCCCCCAAAAGTGACACCATTTTGGAAAGTAGACCCCCTAAGGAACTTTATCAATACACTCTTAAATCACTTATTTAATAGATCACATGAATTGATGAGGCAATAAATTCCTCTACTAGACATAAGATAACACCACAGCCCCAAAAATATAAATTGAAGAGGAAAGAGGATACATTGCAAAAAATTATAAAAATATAAATATTATTGCAGAATACTTAAAAACAATTAAAATTCCAAGCATGGGAACACAAACCAAGTGATATGTTAATGATGATGTGAATATACACTCCTGTATAAGATCAACATTGCAGACAAAAAACCTTTTTGAAGGTGGATATTTAAGTAAAAATGTGAAGGAATTACATAACACATCCTACCTAAAAAAATAAAATAAAATAATTAATCAATAAATAATTCAGCAGCTTTCAGATATAAGTGTATGTGCATAAATTTAATTTGAAGAATTTTATCTAAATTATTATATTACTGAACAGAAAATTTTTTTTATGCAAAATAAATGTCTGCTTGATGCATCAAGATCAAAATTCAACAATAGTTCCACAGCTCTTCAATATTAAATGCATATGCATATATAGAAGCTATAAATCCTATTGCCGAAATTGAAAGAGAGCATCCAAAACAAAAGCAAGTCTATTGAATGCAAGTGAATATACTTACAAATGCTGATGTGCCTATAAGATGAAGATAGAAGTTAGAAGTGGAAATGGCGTGCCCTCTGATCAGTGAGGACAGGTGTAGGCTGAACCTGGATGCTATCCAGTTGGCTCATAAATTCATAAGAAACAGCCGCACACAAAGTCTTGGAATTTTTCAAATGCACAAAAGGAGTAATTTATTGTATTCACCACAGAAGTATAGCGAAGTTGAGGTAACGTTTCGGCCCCGTAGTGGGCCTTTGTCAAACCTCACTTGTTGTAGAGATAATAGAAGAAGGTATGGTAGAAAAGGACCCCGCAAGACGGGACAGACAATTATGATGAGCAGGCTCCAAGAAGGGCACTTGGCGATGTGTGGAGTAATTGGAGGTCAGAGAAGGGGAAGCGATCCCAGTCAGGACTGCGGGTCCGGGTTGTTGTTGGAGTCCCTGTGGTGATGTGTCACCACAGGGACTCCAACTTTTTGGAGCCTGCTCATCATAATTGTCTGTCCCGTGTATGCGGGGTCCTTTTCTACCATACCTTCTTCTATTATCTCTACAACAAGTGAGGTTTGACAAAGGCCCACTACGGGGCCGAAACGTTACCTCAACTTCGCTATACTTCTGTGGTGAATAAAATAAATTACTCCTTTTGTGCATTTGTATAAGATGAAGATAACGCATCACCACCCCGGATGACGCCGTTTCGCTAAAGTGAAGTTTAGAACGTAGAGCCGTGAAAATAAAAAATCAAATTTTTTCCCCAAAAATTATTTTTCAGCAACAATTTTTTTATTTTCACAAGTATAAAAGGAGAAATTAGACCCTAAAAGTTGTTGTCCAATTTGTCCTGAGTACGCTGATACCCCATATGTCGGTGTAAACCACTGTTTGGGCGCATGGCAGAGCTCGGAAGAGAAGGAGCACCGTTACTTTTTCAATGCAGAATTGGATGGAATTGAGATTAGACATCATGTTGCATTTGCAGAGTCCCTGGTGTGCCTAAACAGTGGAAACCTCCCAATTCTAACTCCAACCCTAACCCCAACACACCCCTAAACTTAATCCCAACCCTAACTACACCCCTAACCCCAACATACTTCAAACCCTAATCCCAACCCTGACTACAACTCTAACCCCCGAAAAAACCCTAACCCTAATCTCAACCCCAACACACCCGTAATCCCAACACATCCCTTACTGTAATCCCAACCCTAACCATACCCCTAAGCCTGACACACCCCTAACCCAACCGTAAACGTAATCCAAACCCTAACCCCAACTCTAGCCCCAACCCTAACTTTAGCCCCAACCCTAACTTTAGCCCCAACCCTAACCCTAACTTTAGCCCCACCCCTAACTTTAGCCCCAACCCTAACTTTAACCCTAATGGAAAAATGGAAATAAATACATTTTTTTATTTTATTATTTTTCCCTAACTAAGGCGGTGATAAAGGGGGTTTGATTTACTATTTATAGTGGGTTTTTATAGCGGGTTTTTATGTTTGGCAGCTGTCACACACTAAAAGATGCTTTTTATTGCAAAAAATATTTTTTGCGTTACCACATTCTGAGGGCTATAATTTTTCCATATTTTGGTTCACAGAGTCATGTGAGGTCCTGTTTTTTGTGGGACAAGTTGACCTTTTTATTGGTACCATTTTCGAGCACATGACATTTTTTGATCGTGAATTTCTTTTGGGGGGCCTTTTAACCGTTCCGCATTTGGGAAAATTGATTAAGCAGTTTTATTCTTCGGGTTAGTACGATTACAGCGATACCTCATTTATATTTTAAGTTTTGGCGCTTTTATACAATAAAAACTATTTTATAGAAAAAATAATTATTTTTGCAGCGCTTTATTCTGAGGGCTATAACTTTTTTTATTTTTTTGCTGATGACACTGTATGGCAGCTCATCTTTTGCGAAACAAGATGACGTTTTTTGGCAGTACTTTGTTTATTTATATCTGTCTTTTTGATCGCGTGTTATTCCACTTTTTGTTCGGCAATATGATAAAGCATTGTTTTTTGCCTCGTTTTTTATTTTTATTTTTTACAGTGTTCACTGGAGGGGTTAACTAGTGGGTAGTGTTGAGCATTCTGATACTGCAAATATCGGGTATCGGCCAATATTTGCTGTATTGGAATTCCGATACTGAGTTCCGATATTTTTGCGATATCGGATACCGGAATCGGAAGTTCCCATAGTGCAATTATGCACTATAATGGAGTGTGGGCAGTGCGTGGGCAGACTCTGTGTGTGTGTGTGTGTGTGTGTGTGTGTGTGGGGTCTGTGCGTGCCTGCCGGGGCTCTGTGCGGCGTGCCAGGACTCTGTGCAGCGTGCCGGGCGCCTGTGCGGCGTGCCAGGGCTCTGTGCGGCATGCCGGGGCTCTGTGCGGGGCTCTGTGCAGCGTGCCGGGGCTCTGTGCAGCGTGCCGGGGCTCTGTGCAGCGTGCCGGGGCTCTGTGCGGCATGCTTGGGCTCTGTGCGGCATGCCGGGGCTCTGTGCAGGCTGCCGGGGGTCTATGAGTGTGTGCAGGCATCGTCCGATGGGACTACAAGTCCCATTGGACGATGCCTGCAACAGTGACAGTGATTGACACATTAGCCAATGATGGGACAGTAGTAGTCCCATCATCCAGCTAATGTGTTGAATGCAAAAAAAATACTAAATACATACAAAATACGTACTACATACATACATACTAACTACATACTATATACTATATACATACTGCATACATACATACTACATACATACATAGATACATATTACATACTACATACATATTACATACTATATACATACTACATACTACATACATACATACTACATACATACTACATACATACTGCCTACTACATACATACTACATACATACTACACACATAAATACTACATACATACTACACACATACATACATACATACTACATACATACTACATGCATACTACATACATGCTAAACTGCCACTAAACTTCTATCTCTCACTTCCTCCTTCGGCCTCACTCAATGGTCTTCTGCAGCCACTCACAAAGATGGTCACACACTGGACCTCATCTTCACCCGCCTCTGCTCCCTATCTAACCTCTCTAACTCACCTCTTCCTCTCTCTGACCACAACCTTCTCATATTCTCTTCCCTCTCCACTCCCTGTCTATAATCCCCACCCCACAAACTTTCACACCCTTGCAGAAATCTTAAACATCTTGACCTACATTCATTCTCTGAATCCCTCCTCCCTTTCACAGACATAAGTTCCTTACACAATGCGGATGACGCTGCCGCTCTATATAACACCACAATAGCTGTAGCTTTGGAATCTGCTGCCCCACTTACACATACCAAAGCTCACAACCCTAAACAGTTATTCAACACCTTCAATTCTCTCCTCCGTCCCCCAGCACCTCCTCCCTCCCCACTTATCTCAGCTGAAGACTTTGCCTCATTTTTCAAGCAGAAGATTGAGAACATCAGAGTCAGTTTTGGTCAACATCCCCCAGAGCCCTTCCTCCCGACTTCCCAGCCCTCCACCTTCAAAACCAACTTCTCCACCATTACAGAAGATCAACTCTCAAAATCGCATCTCACCACCTGTGCACTTGACCGGCTCCCATCCCACTTCATCCCAAACCTCACCACAGTCTTCATCCCAACCCTAACCCATTTCTTCAACCTATCACTAACAACTGGTGTTTTCCCCTCAAGCTTTAAACATGCCTCCATCACACCTATCCTCAAAAAGCCCTCTCTTGACCCATCCTCTGTATCTAGCTATTGCCCTATATCACTTCTCCCTTATGCCTCCAAACTACTGGAACAACACGTCTACCTTGAACTGTCCTCCCATCTCTCTTCTTGCTCCCTCTTTAACTGCTTACAATCTGGCTTCTCGTCACACCATTCCACTGAAACTGCCCTAACTAAAGTCACCAATGACTTCTTAACCGCCAAGAGCAAGCGACACTACTCTGTCCTCCTCCTCCTCGACCTGTCGGCTGCCTTTGACACAGTGGACCATTCCTTATTATTACAGACCCTCTCATCCCTTGGCATCACAGACTTGGCCCTATCCTGGATCTCATCATACCTAACAGACCGGACATTCAGCGTCTCCCACTCACACACCACCTCCTCACCTCGCCCCCTATCTGTCAGAGTCCCACAAGGTTCAGTCCTTGGGCCCCTGCTCGTCTCCATTTACATCTTTGGCCTGGGAGAGCTCATAGAATCTCATGGCTTTCAGTATCACCTCTATGCTGACGACACACAGATCTACAACTCTGGACCCAGATATCACCTCCCTACTAACCAGAATCCCTCAATGTCTGTCCACTATTTCATCCTTCTTCTCTGCTAGATTTCTGAAACTTAACATGGACAAAACAGAATTCATCATCTTTCCCCCATCTCACGCGACCCCCCCCAATGAACCTATCAATTACAGTGCATGGCTGCCCACTCTCCCCAGTCCCACAAGCTCACTGCCTCGGGGTAATCCTTGATGCCGATCTCTCCTTCATACCACATATCCAAGCCCTTTCCACTTCCTGCCGACTTCAACTCAAAAATATTTCATGAATTCATACATTCCTCAACCAAGAATCTGCAAAAACCCTAGTCCATGCCCTCATCATCTCTCACCTTGACTACTGCAACCTCTTGCTCTGTGGCCTCCCTTCTAACACTCTCGCACCCCTCCAATCTATTCTAAACTCTGCTGCCCGACTAATCCACCTGTCCCCCCCGCTATTCCCCGGCCTCTCCCCTCTGTCAATCCCTTCACTGGCTCCCCATTGCCCAGAGACTCCACTACAAAACCCTAACCATGACGTACAAAGCCATCCACAACCTGTTTCCTCCATACATCTGTGACCTCGTCTCCCGGTACTTACCTACACGCAACCTCCAATCCTCACATGATCTCCTTCTCTACTCCCCTCTTATCTCCTCTTCCCACAATCGTATACAAGATTTCTCTCGCGTATCACCCCTACTCTGGAACCCTCTCCCAAAACACGTCAGACTCTCGCCTACCATCGGAACCTTCAAAAAGAGCCTGAAGACCCACCTCTTCCGACAAGCCTACAACCTGCAGTAACCACCGATCAACCAAACCGCTGCATGACCAGCTCTATCCTCACCTACCGTATTCTCACCCATCCCTTGTAGATTGTGAGCCTTCGCGGGCAGGGTCCTCTCTCCTCCTGTACCAGTTATGACTTGTATTGTTTAAGATTATTGTACTTGTTTTTATTATGTATACCCCTCCTCCCATGTAAAGCACCATGGAATAAATGGCGCTATAACAATAAATAATAATACTACATACATACTACATACATACTACATACATACTACATACATACTACATACATACTACATACATACTACATACATACTACATACATACATACTACATACATACCGTTCATACATACCGTTCATACATACCGTTCATACATACCGTTCATACATACCGTTCATACATACCATTCATACATACCATTCATACATACCATTCATACATACCATTCATACATACCATTCATACATTACATACATATAGACATACAGTACATTAAACATAGATTTCATACTCACCATCACTTGTCACTTTGTTCCCCGAAGCCAGTGTCATCTGTAAAAAAGATTAAAATAACAAACAACCAATATACTCCCTGCCTGCAGAATCCACGAGTGTCACACGACGATCTCCCGTGGAGAACGGCAGCATCAGCTGATGCGACCGCTCTCTAGGGGTGTAATAATTATAGGGGATAACTCAGGAGACTCTTTGCGTGGAGCAAGACAACTACAGGACACAGTTTTATAAGTGGTAAATTCTATATTATCACACGGTGATTCAAACAGGTGAAGAGAGAAACTCAAGTCCACAACACTTGGTGTAAATATTAAGCGCAGCTTAGCAGTCTATAGGAAACTTCAGAGGAAAATGCAATCAAGCAGAAAGTCTATGAAGCACAGTTATTCTTGAGGATACTTGACATGAATAAATCCTTGTCTTAGTCCAAACACAGATAGATAAGCTTATAAGGCAGTTCAAATCATATCTTAGCTCAACCAGGGAGGCCTGATTAATAGTCTCAGGTTTTTGCAGAGCAGAAACAGCTTACATGTCCAGAAAATGCAGATGGAAGTAAACACGAGCAGCAGAAGAAGGAGGATTACTGGAAACTGGTGTATGCAGCAGAAACTCAGAGCAGAGTAGCAGGATCACCACACAGGTTCACAGGAGCAGGTATATAGCCAGGGAGTAATCAGAGGTCAGGAGCTGGATGCAAGGCAGAATACTCTAGCACAGACTGAAGGCTGGGGTGGAGTTTTATAGCAGGAAGACACAGTGCACATGAGACCAAAGACGCCATCTTGGAAAAGGGCAGTAATGCACAAAAGGTAAAAAATGTTCAGAGTCCTGACAAGGGGCTTCAGGAATACAATGACGGGAGGAAGGTATCCTTCCGCCCTGTATTCCTCCACCGCTGTAAAACAAACAGTCCCTAGTCTCACTTTTGGCATTGCTGTGTGAGAAATTTTCCCAGGCAGAAATTGCCATAAAGTGAGATTTTGTCCTAAGGTAACCTCTCAGTGATGCACTGCAGGAGCCATTGTCTCCTGTCAGTGTGTCACTGAGGGTCCTATAGAGCAGTGACATCACCCGATGTCACTGTTCTATAGGGGAGATCGTCATGGGACACTAGTTACTAATTGGACTATGGCGGACAGGTAGTATATGGTTTATTATTTTACATTTTTTGCAGGCGCTGAAGTATGGTAAGTATGGTTAAATGAAGAATATTAAAATACTTTTTTCTAATGTGTGTGTTTTATTAACCCTTTATTACTATTACATCTTAGATGCGCCATTACCGGGGCGGCTGCGCACTGGTATTTGTAGCCGGGGGGCCAATATCCATGGCCCCTCTCTAGGCTATGAATATCAGCCCGCAGCTGTCTGTGTAGCCTTTCTGGCTATAAAATATAGGGGGACCCAACGTCATTTTTTGGGGGGGTCTATAGGACCCTCAGTAACAAACTGACAGGAGACAATGGCTCCTGCAGTGCATCACTGAGAGGTTACCTTAGGACAAAGTCTCACTTTATGGCAATTGCTGCCTGGGAAAATTTCTCACACAGCAATGCCAAAAGTGAGACTAGGGACTATTTTTTTTTCAGCGGCGGAGGAATACAGTGCGAAAGGATACCTTCCTCCCATCATTGTATTCCTGAAGCCCCTAGAGAGCGGTCACATCAGCTGATGCTGCCGTTTTCCACGGGAGATTCTCGTGGGACACTCGTGGATTTCTGCGGATCAGGGAGTATATTGGTTGTTTGTTATTTTAATCTTTTTTACAGATGACACTGGTTTCGGGGAACAAAGTGACAAGTAATTGGTGAGTATGAAATGTATGTTTAATGTACTGTATGTCTGTATGTGTGTATTGTATGTAATGTATGAATGTATTGTATGTAGTATGTATGTAGCATGCATGTAGTATGTATGTTTTGTTTTGTTTTTGTTTGTTTTTTACATTCAACACATTAGCCAGATGATGAGACTACTACTGTCCCATCATTGGCTAATGTGTAAATCAAGTCTCACAGAAAAACAATAATCAAGGAGTAATCAATTTACTAATCTTACAGAACAATACCCCAAAAATACTAAAAAATATCTTTATTGACAATTGTTAAAAATAAGTGCATACAAAACCATCACCAAGATAAACACTTGAAAATAGAAAACCACCTAGGGGGGGTGCCTGTCCCTAGTGGCCTATTACTTATCAGTACCCTACCTACCAGCGGAGGTTGGCACCCTGATCCTGCACAATGGCGCCCCCGCTCACCGTCGGCTGTCCCTTCTAACTTGATGGACCCTATCAGGGAAGGGAAAGAAGGATGTAATGTGTGCTATAGTAGGGAGAGTGGAAATGTATAAATGGATACTGTCCCTTAGTCTTACCCTACCTGGCAGCGGGGGTTGGCACCCTAAATCAGCATAATGGTGCCCCCACTCCTCGACGGCTGTCCCAATATTGGTAACCCTAGCGAAAAGAGTCAAAAAACCCTTGATGTTGTAGGGTACTGCACAATGTGAGAGCGTAGTGAACAAAAAAAAAACAAAAACAAAACAACACAACACCACAAAGGGGGTTTCTAAAGGATACAATGATCTAAACAACAATTTATCCAATTGTATGCTGTATTATACAATCTCTAGGTTGTCCCAAATGTAACAGTCTTTAGGCTGTCTTAGGTGCAGCAATTCAGCCTCAAAAATACATCATATATTGCACAGATAAACATATGCTAGAAGACCAAGCCCCAAAGTGATGTCTAGGTTCACGCGCTTTTACAAAAATCACAATGGGATCATGAAGCAAACATACTTGTTTCTCTGGCTTCAGAATACTATGACCCACATTTTGTCAAAGGAGGAAAATCTCTCAATTTGACAAAAACTCACATTGTAATAAATAGACATGAAAAACAGTCTCATAGTTCATCGATCTCATAGCTCTGGCTCGACGCGTTTCTCCTCCCAAAAGAGGTTCATCAGGAGCATATTTAACAGTAATTTTAGAGACCACTACTTAGCTTTCTGTTGTCCATCAAGATGCAGGACATGCACAGCGGGTATGTACGCCTCAGATCCAGTGCCTGAAATCAAGTGTCAAGGCTGCCCTATAAAGACTCAACTAACTAGCAAATGTAACGCACCTGAGTCCCCCTGTGCGCGTATACATGTGCGATAAACTCCACGCTGACAATGAGCTATGCCCATTGTGTCAATTCCTTATTCGGCATCCAGGTTCCCTACCGGAAGCTTGTATCTACGTAATCTGGCGCAGCCCACTTGAATTTTGGGCTTTACTAGCCATCATCACTATGTCCACTGCCATGTCATTATGCGGCCCTTGTAATTTGTCAGGCCTCTCAACATGCACCACTTAAGAGGGTCATGAGGAGGTGGAGTACAGTGATGCCCAAACGTTTGAGCCCCCACGACCAGAAGAAAGCCACAATGGAGAAGGTCAATTCTTGTCTGATGAAGTGGATAATAATTATGACGCAGAGTTGCTATGAAGTCAGCCTAAAATCACAACTCAGAAGGAGGATCAAATTGAGGAATTGGAAGATGACATGATTGATGATGAAGCCACTGATCCAACCTGGCATGGCAAGCACAAGAAGTGCAGACAGGGATGGATCCATAGCACAAAATGAGGCAAGATAAGGTAATGGTTTGACCAGAGGGAGAACTTGGTCAACTGTTCTACAGAACCCCCCGCACTTGGCTAGATAATAGGCCAAGGGTGCGTTGTTCCCCTGTATGGCAGTTTTTTCATGAAATTCCTTCAGACAAAACAACTGTAATTTGCATCGTCTGACAAACCAAGCTAAGAACAGGCAAGAAAACTACCAACCTGAGCACCATCAGCATGTAAATGCACATGGCAGCCAAGCACCCCAGTAGGTGGGTGAAATGCCTGGGTACAAAATCTTTGTCTGATGGTGAAACCACTGCTCTTTACCCTATGTTATGGCCTTCCAAATCTGCTGTCCATGAAGCAGGCGCTGATGCCTCCTGCCCACAACTTGCAGTTGCACAGACACAGCAGTCAGCAACCACATCCAATTCATTGTCCCAGCACAGTGTTCACTTGTCCTTGCACCATACGTTTAACAGAAAGCAGAAATATCCATCCACTCATAGGCAAAAACTGTAAATCCTCACATTGGCTGATTGGTAGCCCTGGAAATGTGGCTGATTCGACTTGTGGGAACTGAGTCTTTCCGCGACCTCTTGGCGGCGGCAGCACCACAATACTCGATTCCCATCGTACACTATTTTTCACAGTGTGCCGTCAATGCATTACATAAGCAAGCATGTGTTACATAATAACAGCCATACGGTGGCAAAGCAATCACAGGGAAGGTCTACTTTACCACAGACACGTGGACAAGTTTTTGTGGACAGGAATGCTACATTTCCCTTTTGGCACACTGGCTGAACCTGATGGAGTTTGGGACAGAGTCAGAGGCTGGGATATCACACATCTTACCCACAGTCCCAACTTCCATCAGGATTTCAGTCTCCTCGTATTACAGTTCCTGTTGCTACTCCTCCTCCTCACCAAAATTTGCCTCCCCATCACTCCTGAGCTGGGAGGGCTGCAGTACTGCCTTGACGAAGTGGCAGCACGCTCTGCTGAAGCTCATCTGTTTAGGTAATAAAGCTTATAATGCAGCCGAGCTGTTGAAGGTGATAAATGAACAGACCAATCAGCGGCTCTCCCCGCTGAACCTCCAACCAGGTCTGGTTGTGTGTGATAATCGGTGTAATTTAGTGGCGGCTTTAAAGCTTGGCAAGCTGGTAAACATGTTCCATGCATGGCCCATGTGCTAAACTTGGTTGTATAGCATTTTTTAAAAACATACCCTGACATGCCAGACAAACTTGCCAAGGTATGGCGTGTTAGCACACATTTGCGAAAGTCATCTCAGGCATTTGCCAGACTAGCTTTGCTGCAGCAGTGCATTAATTTGCCTTGTAACCGACTGATTTGTGACCTGCCCACACGGGTCATAATATGACCTTTATTAATAATAATAATAATAATAATAATAATACATCATAATAATTTTATTTTTATAGCTCCAACATACTGCGCAGCACTTTACCTTTTAGCGGGGATTTGTACAGACAATAAAAGACATTACAGAATATCAATAATCACATAAACAACAGATACCAAAAGGTATGAGGGCCCTGCTCGCAAGCTTACAATGTATAAGGAAATAGGGGAGACACAAAAAGTGGATGGTAACAATTGCTTTCATTGTTCTGACCAGTAATAATATAAGAAATCGGGTATTCATGTAATGCTGCATGAACAGGTTACAAACCAGTATATGTAAAAGCACAGACACAGAGGGCTATTAAATGCATAAAGCGTGTGAGAACAAGATACAGTTGTAGCCAAAAGTATTGACACCCCTGCAATTCTGTCAGGTAATACTCAGTTTCTTCCTGAAAATGATTGCAAACATAAATTCTTTGGTATTATTATCTTCATTTAATTTGTCTTAAATGAAAAAAACACAAAAAGAATTGTCCAAAAGCCAAATTGGATATAATTCCACACCAAACATAAAAAAGGGGGTGGAAAAAAGTATTGGCACTGTTCGAAAAATCATGTGATGCTTCTCTAATTTGTGTAATTAACAGCATCTGTAACTTACCTGTGGCACCTAACAGGTGTTGGCAATAACTAAATCACACTTGCAGCCAGTTGACATGGATTAAAGTTGACTCAACCTCTGTCCTGTGTTCTTGTGTGTACCACATTGAGCATGGAGAAAAGAAAGAAGACCAAAGAACTGTCTGAGGACTTGAGAAACCAAATTGTGAGGAAGCATGAGCAATCTCAAGGCTACAAGTCCATCTCCAAAGACCTGAATGTTCCTGTGTCTACCGTGCGCAGTGTCATCAAGAAGTTTAAAGCCCATGGCACTGTGGCTAACCTCCCTAGATGTGGACGGAAAAGAAAAATTGACAAGAGATTTCAACGCAAGATTGTGCAGATGTTGGATAAAGAACCTCGACTAACATCCAAACAAGTTCAAGCTGCCCTGCAGACCGAGGGTACAACAGTGTCAACCCGTACTATCCGTCGGCATCTGAATGAAAAGGGACTGTATGGTAGGAGACCCAGGAAGACCCCACTTCTTACCCCGAGACATAAAAAATCCAGGCTGGAGTTTGCCAAAACTTACCTGAAAAAGCCTAAAACGTTTTGGAAGAATGTTCTCTGGTCAGATGAGACAAAAGTAGAGCTTTTTGGGCAAAGGCATCAACATAGAGTTTACAGGAGAAAAAAAGAGTCATTCAAAGAAAAGAGCACGGTCCCTACAGTCAAACATGGCGGAGGTTCCCTGATGTTTTTGGGTTGCTTTCCTGCCTCTGGCACTGGACTGCTTGACCGTGTGCATGGCATTATGAAGTCTGAAGACTACCAACAAATTTTGCAGCATAATGTAGGGCCCAGTGTGAGAAAGCTGGGTCTCCCTCAGAGGTCATGGGTCTTCCAGCACGACAATGACCCAAAACACACTTCAAAAAGCACTAGAAAATGGTGTGAGAGAAAGCATTGGAGACTTCTAAGGTGGCCAGCAATGAGTCCATACCTGAATCCATAGAACACCTGTGGAGAGATCTAAAAAAGGCAGTTTGGAGAAGGCACTCTTCAAATATCAGGGACCTGGAGCAGTTTGCCATAGAAGAATGGTCTAAAATTCCAGCAGAGCATTGTAAGAAACTCATTGATGGTTACCGGAAGCGGTTGGTCGCAGTTATTTTGGCTAAAGGTTGTGCAACCAAGTATTAGGCTGAGGGTGCCAATACTTTTGTCTGGCCCATTTTTGGAATTTTGTGTGAAATGATCAATGTATTGCTTTTTGCTTCATTCTCTTTTGTGTTTTTTCATTTAAGACAAATTAAATGAAGATAATAATACCGAAGAATTTGTGCTTGCATTCATTGTCAGGAAGAAACTGAGTATTATCTGACAGAATTGCAGGGGTGTCAATACTTTTGGCCACAACTGTACAAGGATGCTGGTTATGAAGAAATTTTTTTATTGGTAACACAGGGATAGTTAAATAAATGTGCTGAGGCGGTAGGCATTTCATATATTGGCAAGACTTATAGAGCAACAGAGAGGTGTCTGAATTCCAGCTTCTCAATGCCTGACGGAGTAACACTCAGCCCGCACACATAGCAACTGCCAACTGGGTGTGGATCGATGACATTTATGAGGTTCTTCAAAACTTTGAGTACTGCACCAAGATGGTGAGCGCTATTGTCAGCATAACCATCCCGCTACTCTGTTTATTAAAATGTTCGCTACAGAATCGCAAAGAGGAAGCTTTGAATGCCAAGCAGGTGGCTATGGAGCAAGATTTTACAGTGGCTGATTCCACACAGCCCAGCCTCACACAATATTCTCAAGCCACAATGGGTGATAACGAGGAACAGGAGAAGGAGGATGAGGAGGAATAGAAAATTTTAGTCGGGGCTACAGAGGGGAATCTCAAACCCAGTTTCTTCCTTGTCCAGCATGGATGGCCTGAAGTGGAGGAAGAGGAGGAGGAGGCTAAGCCTCGTGAGGAGGAGAGAATGATTAGTGTTCTTCCTTCGGAGGACACCTGAAGTTTGACTCTGTATAGTCTGCCACACATGGCAGAGTTGTCCAGATGTCTTTCCCATGACCCTTGCATGAAAGACATTTTGTTCACCATGAAATACTGGCTGTGCACCTTTCTTGACCATGGCACAAGGAGAAAATTGCTTCTCTCATGTCGGAGGCAGACGGGACATTTTCAGTGCATGCATGCCAGAGGGCCATTGTGGAAGACTTGCTGAAAAGATTACTCTATTGACAGAGGTACTGGCTCTTTTCACCCACAAGGATTACAGGGGAGGGCCATGCACATCAGGTGCAACTCAGCGGGGGGAAATGTCCACAAACTGGGCAATTTTCATGAGACTGTCACATCAGCAAGGGCTATCTGTCGGTGTAACTATGACAAAGAGGCAGAAGTTGACCAAGATGGTGAAGGACTACTTAAGTTACCATACCAGCGTAATTCCTTATTCTTCAGTGCCCTTTAACTATTGGTTGTCCAAGCTCCACATTTGGCCCGACCTCTCCTTCTACACCTCGGAGGTGCTGCCATGCCCTGCTGCAAGTGTGTTGTCTAAGCGGGTTTTTAGTTCTGCTGGTGCAATCATAATGGATAGGTGCACACACCTGTCAATGGAAAATGCAGACAGGCTGACTCTTCTACAATTGAACAAGGTCTGGATTTACTGCGTCTTTGTAAGCCTTATGGATGACAGCAACATGATGTAAAAGCAGCCCAAAAATTTTTGGGGGGAAGCTGTCTTAACATTCACCCCTTACCATCCAAACCCATTTTGTTCATGAAATCCTCTCCTCTTCCTCCTTCTGCTGCTTTTGCAACAAGTACTTAGTGGTCATGTATGTATACCCTATGTGGCTAATGTATTGTACTTTGCGAAAACTTGGCACATTGTGCAATGGTGAAACTTGTTCTCCCTATCGATTGCCTGGCTGACACGACACACTCCAACACATAGGAGTAATGAAGATTATTGCCCCTGCTAAATTGTCACATAAGATTATCTGGACCCGGATTGTTCCAATCGCACAACTGCTAAATAAAGATAAGCTATTTTTTAAACCAATAGAAAATTATGATTTTTTTCAATTGCCTTGCTGACACACTCCAAATGCAGAGCAATGAAGATTATTGCCAATGCTAAATTGTCATGTAAGATTATCTCTACCCAGATTGCGCCAGTCGCACAACTACTAGATAAAGAAATGCTATTTTTTAAACAAATACTTTTTGGGGTGGATTTTTTTAATCACCTTTATGAGGCATACCAACAGCAGACTCATGGAATTAATGGGAAAAAGTGACATTTCCGTAGCTCAAGAGGTTTTGCGCCAGTTGCACAACTGCTAGACAAATATTAAGTATTTGAGCAATAGATAAGGAATATTATGCAGCAATTAGATTAAAGAATGGATGTTACTATATATTGGCACTGACGAGTATTATTTTGTGCTAAAAAAAACCAAAATGCTAGACAGGAATATTATGTAGCTCCCAAAAAATTGGTTTTGTATATGCTGTTACTACCGAATATTTATTTCGCTCTACAAATAGATGATTTGTATATTATGGTAGTGGATGAAACCCTCCCTATTTCCCCTAATCCCACAGTCTGTAATATTAACTATTATGCAACACAGTGTAAAATAGCAGAGAGCTGCAGCTTGTACTTGCAATGATCAGAACACACACCCAGATGTCTGCCTTTCACCCACCCTCCCTCCTAATAAATCTCTCACACAACTGAAATCCCCGCCTAATAAACAAGTAATATAATTTGTTCACGATCTTCAGCTCTTAAAAGAGCTTTTTGGAATGAATAAACGCTCACTATAACCTCCTATCTCTCTCCCTACACTACTTTCACTGTCCCTATGCTCAAACCTACGCTGTTTCCGGCTGCAATGTGCGCAAGATGGTGCCGGCAGCCTTTAGATAGTTCCTATGATGCTGGAAGGCCAGCCAATTATAGTAATGCCACACCAAAGATGGCACTGGCATTAATGTGATTGGCAAGCCAGCCCAGCATGTTCATTGGCTGCAAATAAAGCACCAAACATGCTGGACGGGTCACTCGAATATATCGAGGCGAATACCTAACTAATCGCCGAGCAACGAATAGCCCGAATACCATACTATTCGTGCAAGTAACGAATAGTGCTGAATGTATTCGCTCATCACTAATAGTTATGCATACTGAAGTTTTCAGTTATTTTGTCTTATTAGTTGTTTTCTTCACAATAAAAAAAACTAAATGTTCACAGTTGTAGACATGCTCTTTACATGAACTGATGGAAACCTAAAAAAACAGTGAAATTCCAGCTTTGGAGGTAGCAAAACACAAAAAATTCCAAAGGGGGGGGGGGGGTGAATAATTTTGCAAGCCATTGGGTCTGACAAATATTTTATTGATTGCAAGGACATAAAATGTTCCATTTCACGACACAGCAAATATTAATGTTAATCAGTTGTTGATATATACAGTCTCCCAATTTAATATGTTTCCCTTGAGTGCGTTCTGTTTTTCAGAAAGGGTGGTGTTATCTCAATACAAATTTTGCTCTTGCTTTGCTTATTAGGCTCATTAGGCTACAATGCCTAATTTTATATTATTTATGCCTGTGACTGATTTCTACTAACTCCTGAACTTAATTATAACTATATCAGGTAAAACACTCGATTTATTTTAAAACAGTTTGAAATGAAGAATCTAGTTAATCAACATAAGATAATTGATACAGAATTTTAGTCTCATATAATGTGTCCTTGCAGATTATGTGCAGGATGGGACTAATCGGAGAGAACCAGATATGGGTCCCAGAGCCAGAATCTGTGGTATGTATAACAATAGAAAAAGAAGAATGTACTCTATATTGCATGACAAAATGATAGATAAATAGATAAATTCATTGTTTATCTATTTATAATCATTCTACAGGGTTTACTACCTTCCTATGGCTTTTAAAATAAGTACACAACAGTTACTTACATACAGTATTTTCATTGGATCTAACATTAATCTTCCCTGTGGATATATATTCTCATTCTAGAGATCCCAGTTGAACAGTAAAACATATAAAACATGATTTTACATGTCTTTTATGCTTAAGGGAGTATTTCATCAATGGAGAAAAAAAAAGAAAAGAAGCACTGAATTTATGTTTTTTTGTAATATTGATTTTTGTTATAAATCATTTCCCTTATATGTGATTCAGTATGATTATTCTCTTCGATATATAGTACTATGAAAAACTTTTAGGCAAGAATAATACGAGAAAAAATGCTTTAAAAAATAGAAGTGCTAATAGTTTATTTTTATTAATTAATCAAAAAACGAATAAAGAAATAAGAAATCTAACGAACATCAACATTTAGGCATATGACAGGGAGGTTGTTTCAGACATCTTGGAGAACTAACTACAGATCTTCCATCTCTTCATATAATCCCAGGCAGACTCAATGATGTTAACCCCTTAACGACCAGAGCTATTTTTGGAATTGCATTTTCATTTTTTGCTCCCCTTCTTCCCAGAGCCATAACCTTTTTAGGTTTTGGTCAAAATGGCCATGTGTGGGCTTGCTTTTTGCGGGACGAGTTGTACTTTTGAACAACGTCATTGTTTTTACCATGTCATGTACTCAAAAACGGGAAAAAAATTCCAAGTGCTGTGAAATTGCAAAAAATCCCAGATCTCACTCTGCACATGTGCCGCCTCTGGTGGCCATTTTCCTGGAGGCCACCGCATTACAGCAATGGAAGTGCGGGGGCTCCGGGCTTTCACAAAATGTTGGCGGAGCCCACGCACCACCGAACATCACCGAAACTGCTGCGCACCACCTTGGGATGGATGTGCGGTGGCTCCGGAGTTTTTACAAAATGTCAGCGGAGCCCCAACACCACCGAGCATCTCTGAAATTGCTGCGCACCAGCTTGAGACTCCTGGTAACTACATCCAGACTATAAGACACATCCCCATTTTCCTCCAATATTTTGAGGGAAAAAAGGGCGTCTTATAGTCCGAAAAATACAGTAGATTGTATTGTGGTAATAATATTGTCACAACGCCTGGGTATTGCTGCTTCAGGGGAAACTGCACCCAGCAGCAATGAAGCTGGACTAGACACTGAGTAACTAACCTGATCACCAACGGGACCTTACACATGTCACAGAGTGATCAGGTAAAACAACAGGACCTTAGACATGTGACAGAGTGGGAGGAGATCAGGGGGCAGAGCCAGACGCCTGGAGGGGACACAGAATCAAAACTTCGGGATAAGGCATCCACCTTTACATTTTTAGACCCTGGTCGGAACGTAATGGTAAAATGAAACCGGGAAAAAAAAAGTGCCCACCGAGCCTGTCTGGGGGTCAATCTCTTAGCGGATTCGATATAGGAGAAATTTTTATGATCAGTGATGACCGTAACAGGATGAACAGCCCACTCCAAAAAATGCCTTCATTCTTCGAAGGCCATTTTAATTGCCAACAATTTCCTGTTGCCGACATCATAATTTCTCTCAGCCGAAGAGAATTTTTTAGAGAAAAAGGCACAGGGTTTAATGTTAGTAAGGGTGGATGGGCCCTGAGACAACACTGCCCCCACCTTCGAAGCTTCGACCTCCACGATAAAAGGTCTCGACGGATCGGGTTCTATCAACATGGGGGCTGAAGTAGAACATTTCTTCAGTGTCTGGAAGGAATTTTTTGCAGCCACGGCTCAATTTTTTACCTCTGCCCCTTTGAGAGTAAGGTCCGTTAAGGGTTTCACTGCCCAAAAATCGCTACAACCACTTCAGGTCATGAGGTTGCACTCAATCAGAAATGGCCTGAACCTTCCCCAGATCCATGCAGAACCCCTCCCCAGATACAATTAATCCCAGAAAAGACAGTTCTTGCATAAAGAATGGACACTTCTTCAGCTTTGCATATAAATGGTTCTCCCTGAGTCTCACCAGAACTGTATGAAGATGGTGTAAGTGAGACTGACTGTACTCTGAGTATATCAAGATGTCATGCAGGCAAATGACAACATAGTGCCCAATAAGGTCAGAAAAAACAGCATTAATGAAACTCAGGGGCGTTAGTGAGACCGAAGGGCATAAACAAATTTTCAAACAAGCCCTCGGTAGTCAGAAACGCTGTTTTCTATTCATCTCCCTCTCGAATCCTTATCAGGTAATAAGCCCCTCATAAGTCAAGCTTAGAAAACCTTTTGGCCCCAGTGAGTTGATTACATGAATCAGGAATCAGAGGAAGAGGATATGTGTATTTTACAGTAATCTTATTCAGTTCCCGAAAGTTGAGGCACGGTCGCAAGTCACCATCTTTTTTCTTCACAAAGAAAACCCCGCTGCAACGGGTGAAACAAAAGGCCGAATATGCCCCTTGTGGAGACTGTCAGTGATGTACTCTTTCATGTCTTGGCACTCGGGCCCAGACAAATTGTATAAACAAGCCTTGGGTAATTTGGCTCCTGGGATTAAATTAATAGCACAATCACCGGGTCGATGTGATGGAAGCGCCTCGGCCTCACTTTCGGAAAACACGTCTTTGAAGTCTTTCAGGTACTCCGGAATACCCTCTAGACCAACAGACGACACAGATACAGACTTTATCGGGTTAACAAAAGGTCCCAGGTTACAACACGGACCATTATCCTTACATCTCCATTGAGTGATCTTCCCCGCCACCCAATCAATGGCAGGATTGTGGCGTTGCAGCCAAGGCATTCCCAGTACCAGTCCTGCAGGCAGATTATTCAATACAAAACAACTTAATTGCTCCACGTGAGTGGAACCCACTTTTAAAGAAAAAACATCAGCTTTGAAACAAATTCCATCATGGGTAAGAGAGGACGAATCAACAGCCACAATTTTAACAGGGATTTTCAGCCTAACTGTCCCTATCTTATTACAAGTCACAACTTGGGCATCAATTAAATTTATGGAAGAACCGCAGTCAACAAAAGCAGTGGTCACCACAGGACCGTCAGCAAGTTCCAATTCCACCTGGAGCACTATTTTTTGTAAGCGAGAAAAATGTACTTGGGAGTCTGGACAACCTCCTGGATTGTTGCCCAGACTCAGTTGTTTCTCAGACGGTTTCACAGAAGAAGGGCAGGATGGACAGTTCCTTTTCCAATGTCCAGAGGCTCCACAGTAAAAACACAGTTGTGCCAAAGCATCCTTCAGACGTTCAGACAGACCCATGCGGAACAACCCCCTCAGGGCTGCGTCATTCTAAGAAACTTTGGCTGCCCAACACCTAAACTCGGAGCAGAACCATTCAACTGAGTGTTTCCCCTGTGTCACACTCATCATCATATCCTCTGCCAGATGCACTCTATAAGGCTCATCATATATGTGCCCCAGAGACTCAAAAAACAGGTTCACAGACATACTTTCAGGAGCAGAGGAAGAGAGAGAGAAGGCCCATGCCTGCGGGGACCCCCTTAATAAGGACATAACTACCCCCACCCTCTGCCTTTCATTTCCAGAGGCCTGGGGACGCAACTAAAAAAACAACTTACATCCCTCCTTAAAAACCCTGAACAATTTTTTATCCCCAGAAAAAGTGTCGGGTAATTTTACCGGTGGTTCGGGGTCTGTTAAGGATACATCACAGGGACCCCCTGACGGGACCGAAATGGAGCAGACATCTGTAAAGCACCTGCCACATCTCTCTGCACCTGTTGGAGAGAGTGGACCAGGGCTTGCTGTTCCACAGACAACTTCTGCAAAAGCTGGAAAAGCTCATTTACCTGTCCTGTGAGATCCTGTACTGGGTCCATGGCATACCAACACCCTACCACCAGGGAGAAAGACTGTGCAGTCAGCTATAATGTCATGACGCCCAGGTATTGCTGCTACAGGGGAAACGGTACCCAGCAGCAACGAAGCTGGACTAGATGCTGAGTAACTAACCTGATCACCAACGGGACCTTACACATGTGACAGAGTGATCAGGTAAAACAACAGGACATTAGACATATGACAGAGTGGGAGGAAATCAGGGGGGTGGAGCCAGACAACGGGAACAGCGAAGGGACAAGCATAAAAGAATGGTCAAACAAACAGAGGTCGTAACCTGGAGATAATGAGATACCAGCAGGGAGAGTCAGGGAATAGTCAGAAGCCATGCCAGGGGTCAGTAATCCAGGAAAATTAATTGAGTAAAGCATGGAAAGCAAGAACATTATGCAAGTAGACTGAAGTAAACCTATAGCTGACAAGGATACCAGGTCAGGAGCGAGTATAAATAGCCCTCCCATCTTGAAAGAGAGGCTAACAACATTAACCCTGAGAGAAGAGGACATTAACCATGTCCTAACCATGACAAATATCATTTGTTATTGAGAATTTTATATATTAAGAAGAATTGGATGGTAGTAGTAGAGAAGCTTATTATTAACTCTTTCCTGACGAGGCCAGTTTCCCTTTTTGCGCTTACATTTTTTCCTCCCTTTCTTTCCAGTACCATAATTGTTTTATTTTACTGCCCAAATAGACATATGAGGACTTGTTTTTTGCAAAATGAGTTGTACCACACACAGTGCGCTGGAGAACGGGAAAAAAATTCCAAATGATCCTCCAATATTATTCTCCTCATTAGTACAATTATGAAGATACCAAACATGTCCAGTTTTTATTATTGTATTTTAGTGAATACAAAAATCAGAAGTTTTTAAAAAAAAGTTTTTTGCACTGTGTTGCCATTTTCTGAGAACCATAATTTTTTCATTTTTTTGGTCGATAGACCTGTGGTAGGGCTTACTTTTTGTGGGGCTCGTCAACGTTTTTATTGACACCATTTTGGGAGAGATATGACGTTTTGAACACTTGTTACAGCATTTTTTTGTGATATTGCAAAGACCAATGCAATGTTGATGTTTTCAAATTTCTTTCTTTTTACTGTGTTTACAAGTCATGTTGATTAATTTTTTATTTTGATAGATCAGTCTTTTTTTGGATGATACCACATAGGTGTATTTTATTGTTATCTTTATTTTTAATTTGGGAAAGGAAGGGTGATTTGAACTTTTATTTTTTTTTATTTTTTCATATTCTTAAGACCTTCTTTTTTACTTGTGAATGTATTTATTAGTCTACCATAGTATTACTGCATATAGTAAAAATGAAGGTCTCCTTTGAAGCTACTTCATTATTAGGACCAATGTTATCTAATTATTTATACATTGATAATCATATCCTAAAAGACGTATATAATCGTATCCTAAAAGACGTATATAATCATTTAAAACTAATTTAATGAGCAACTTTCTAATTGTATTTCCTCACTATAGGATGTTCCAGCTCTGCCAATTTCAACAACCTTTTTGGAGCGAAACTTGCCTTCTGCTCAAGGTTTCCTTAGATTCATTGGCTGCACCACCTTCTTAGCAACAGCTGCAGCTGGAATTCTAGCCATCAAGAAGGGATATCTAAGCTTTAAATTAAATTTTATATCTTAACTTGATATAAAAATGTTTATTTACCATGACATCATACTCTAAACTAAAGCTGGCAGGCAGCTACTCCTCTATTTAGCATTGGAGATTTTAGCACAGAGTATTGTAGTGGCCACAGTACAATACTGTATTGTAATAAACACATTCAATCACTACAATAATTTTATTTGTTATTATTTCTGTGAAAAACTTTGACCAAAATCTTACATTTGTTTTTCAATATTCAACTCATAATCATCAGAAAATAGCTAATGAAATACCGAGGCTAAGACAGATATAGATAAAATAAGTATAATTTTATTAACAATAATAATGCGTAAAAACATATATAAAAAAGACAAGGGAATTTTCAAAGATACAAAATAACCAATGGTCACATCTATATAAGGGTCCAAAGTATCATAGGACTATGCAGCTACAAAGAATATATATACTAGTGCATCATAAATTATCCACTATGGTAAAGATATATTTAAAATGTATATTATTTCAAGTATAGGTGGGCCAAGCTAAGCACAATTGCTAACCAAAAAAGATTTAATTCTTATGGACTTCAATGTATAATCTCCATGTATATGGAAAAAGTTTTAAAGTGTCTAATGCTGTGCAAACTATTCACTTTATTTCCATATATACCTGGACATTCCATATATTTCTACCTGATAAGGTGCTTTGTGCTACATAGCAATGCCCTTACAATATATCAGGCAACAACAAGTTGTAACCCAGACACCATATAAAGTGCTCCGTGCTGTATCCACAATGCCTAATGAGGACATATGAAGCAGCTCAATCACAACAGGAGAAACAGAGATATAAAGGTGCCGCAAAAGTGACCGTGCTCCAACCTATAAATACTGCTACTTACACTTTTAGGAGACCATTAGTGACCCCGACAGCGCCGTTTCGCCATATTGGCTTCCTCAAATGGGGGCGTGTTCGTGTGTTAGGTAGATCGTGTTTTTAAGCCCACACAGGGCATATGTTCGCAGCTGATTCAGGTATCTGCATTACCGGTATTCAATTGCGCATGCGTCGTTTCTCGGGCTTCCTCTCTTGAAAAAGTGACTTCCCTTGCCGCACGCCTGGAACGCAGGCGTGGAACGCACTGTATCCAGAAGAGGGCGGGGTAGGAAGTCACGGAGTCGCCCCAAACTGCGCATGCGCTAACCGTATGCTGAGTGAACCGAAAAAAATGCAAGAGTGGGAAAAACAAAAGAATAAAACCACCACTATGGAGATATTGCGCCAGCTAAAGCATTAGGATAATCCAGTGCTAGAAGGTGAATTTAGTATAGTACAAAAACCTAAAGTGAGTTAAATAAACATTTTAACTAAGTGAAAAAATATACAAAATATATATATATGAATCTCTAATTTAGATTAAATACAAATAAATAGTAATAATAATTACTATAGAATTAATAACAATAAACAATTTATCTGTGAATAAAAGCACATATAAGTGTACAATGGAGAATGGATAGATAAATGTGAACTAACAAACATATTGCTATCAAATATTGTGTAAACATATGCAAAGTGACTTCATCATCTCTAAATTGCGTATCTTCCCCGATCCGGGACACCTCTATGGACAAAAAATTTCGGATTATCCAAATATAAAATTAGTAGGCCATCCAAAGTGTATCATTCTGAACTGGATAAGTATTCCAGATATACATTTTCTCACTATTAAAAAAAGAACAAACAAAATGGGTTAAAATCCAAGACACACAGACACAATTATTTAAAACCATATAAAAGGACAAGAATATAGGAAGAAATCTTTTTAATATTTTATTCTGTAAGATTTCTACCCTGCAATATTTTTTACAAAAATGCCGTAAACCCTAAATTCTCATTTAAGCCGTCTGGGGCAACTAGCTGCTGATAGAATGGAGAATTTCATAACAACTTTGGAGAAGGATATAGATAAGTGGGAGAAGGATATTAGTGAATTAAAACTTAAAAATTTTTTGAGGGATACAGCTGACTTCGAAGCAGATAAAATATTCAGATGGCAACTTCCAAAGAAAAAATCTGCAATGGATGGATTTAAGGATTTCAATACGGGACGTGAACAGAGGTCTTATGCTGAAAGTAGTACCTCATGTAGTGAAGCTGAAAGCAGTGGGGATGGTCGCATGCAAACCAGGGCAGGCAATCGTGAAAACAAAAAGTACCCTGATATCTTCAATCATAAAAGGACGAATAGGAAATTCACGGATAAACCAAAGGTAATCAATTTATCAAATCATGTCTTAAGTGATTCTCAACTGAAATTACTAGAAAAAGGTCTTCATTTTTCCCCCTCCTCACATCTAGATACTTTCCAGGTAGTGAAGGATCTTCACCTTTTTGCAAGAAAAGTCATTCTGCAAAAATTACATTATAAAAATGATGGTGTTTCGGATGGTTTCACTGAGGCTGAGAAAGAAACCTTGAGGGACCTAGAAGACCTCCTGGAGGAGAATAAAACATTAGAAGAGGGTAAGTTCCCAGTACATTTGATTAATAAATCACGTAAATTTCCAAGTTTGAGCACAAGCTCGGCCGTGGAAATTTTCACAAAACTGGTGACTGAGGAGGTGGAAAATTTGCCCCGGGTTCCCGAGTGGGTCTCAAATTTGAATGGTGAGGATAGAAAAGCACTTGCAGAACTACAGTCTTTGAAAGATGTAGTAATCAAAAAGGCGGACAAAGGGGGGAACACGGTAATTTGGCCATGTATATTATATGAAAGACAGGTGGCAAAAATCCTAAATCATGATAAATGCTATAGGAGACTACCTTATAACCCCTTGTCGGAATTTCAGCAAAAATTGATTGACATACTTGAGACAGCTTATGAGGATGGTATTATCCCTAAAAAAGTGGTAGATGAAATAAAAAAATTACAACCTAGATTAGCAACTTTTTACATCCTACCTAAGCTGCACAAGGATCCAATAGATCCTCCTGGGAGGCCTATAGTGTCAGCTATGGGAGGCCTTTGTGAAAATATCTGTGCAATTATTGATTATTATCTACAGCCTTTTGTACTCTCTTTACCCTCCTATATTAAGGACACGACTAGTATGTTGAGGAGACTAGATTCATTACAACTGGAAGAGGGGGCCATTTTTGTTACTGCAGATGTAGAAGCTTTATATTCGTCCATAAGACATGAGGATGGTATATTGGCAGCTTCTCACTTTCTTTATGAGAGCAATCTGGACCCTCCTCTAATTGAATTTATACTACTACTTCTCAAGTTTGTACTAGAGCACAATGTGTTTACCTTTAATAATGAGATCTTTGTACAGGAACAAGGTACAGCAATGGGGGCCTCTTGTGCCCCCTCGTATGCGAACCTTTTCATGGGATTTTGGGAAAGGAAGATCTTTCAGGAAGAGGTTGTCGTCGGTAGTGATTCCATCCATGGGTGGAGTCGCTACATAGACGACATAATCTTCATATGGGAGGGCTCAGTTGAAAATTTATTTCTTCTCATGGAAAGGCTTAATCGGAACGAGTTCAACATAAAACTCACCTTTAACTATGGGAGGAAAGTTGAATTCCTAGATCTCAAAATTGAGGCCTTGGTAGATGGAAATGTAGTTACGGACGTTTTTAGAAAAGAAACGGCAACCAATAGTCTGCTACATGCAGCTTCAGCACATCATAGGTCTACAATAAAAGGTATTCCGACTGGCCAATTCATGAGACTTAAAAGGATATGTACTACGGAAGATGATTTTATGCGGCAGGCATCAGATCTGGCCCAGAGGCTACTTGACCGGGGGTATAGTAAGAGGATTATAAAAAGAGGGTTCAAAAAGGCAAGTAGATATACTAGAGAAGAGCTTCTATACAAACAGAACATGAATAAAAAAGAGACAACTGAGACCTCTAAGTATGTAAGATTTATTACTGCAAATAACAAACAATGGCCTGAATTAGTGACGATATTTGAGAAACACTGGGCTATTTTACAATCTAACCTTATTTTGAGGAAAATCTTACCAAAACGACCACTTCTAACTCCCAGACGATCAAGGAACTTGGGTGATTTTTTGGTACACAGTCACTACCTGAATCAATCCAGAGAAAAGGTGGAACCAAAACTCCAGGGATTTTTCCCTTGTAATGATTGTAAGGCATGTAGCAATCATTTTAAAAGTACAAGCTTCTATAATCATGATAATACAAGAGTACTTAGGATCTGGAAAAAACTTACCTGCTCCTCAAAGGGGGTCATGTACCACGTGTCCTGCCCCTGTAAGAAGGTCTACATAGGCCTCACTACCCGTGAACTCAGAATTAGAACTAGAGAACACGTAAGGGACATAGAAAAAGCGTCGGTAGTAGAGGATATTGCCTCCTTAAAAACTCTCCCAAGGCATTTTAAGTCCTTCCATCAATGTGACCCATCTGGCCTGAGGATTCAAGCCATTGACCAAATCTGTCTGGGACCAAGAGGAGGTAATCTAAGCAAAATCCTGGCACAGAAAGAAAGCAAATGGATTTACCTCCTGGGTACCATGGCCCCAGACGGCTTAAATGAGAATTTAGGGTTTACAGCATTTTTGTAAAAAATATTGCAGGGTAGAAATCTTACAGAATAAAATATTAAAAAGATTTCTTCCTATATTCTTGTCCTTTTATATGGTTTTAAATAATTGTGTCTGTGTGTCTTGGATTTTAACCCATTTTGTTTGTTCTTTTTTTAATAGTGAGAAAATGTATATCTGGAATACTTATCCAGTTCAGAATGATACACTTTGGATGGCCTACTAATTTTATATTTGGATAATCCGAAATTTTTTGTCCATAGAGGTGTCCCGGATTGGGGAAGATACGCAATTTAGAGATGATGAAGTCACTTTGCATATGTTTACACAATATTTGATAGCAATATGTTTGTTAGTTCACATTTATCTATCCATTCTCCATTGTACACTTATATGTGCTTTTATTCACAGATAAATTGTTTATTGTTATTAATTCTATAGTAATTATTATTACTATTTATTTGTATTTAATCTAAATTAGAGATTCATATATATATATATTTTGTATATTTTTTCACTTAGTTAAAATGTTTATTTAACTCACTTTAGGTTTTTGTACTATACTAAATTCACCTTCTAGCACTGGATTATCCTAATGCTTTAGCTGGCGCAATATCTCCATAGTGGTGGTTTTATTCTTTTGTTTTTCCCACTCTTGCATTTTTTTCGGTTCACTCAGCATACGGTTAGCGCATGCGCAGTTTGGGGCGACTCCGTGACTTCCTACCCCGCCCTCTTCTGGATGCAGTGCATTCCACGCCTGCGTTCCAGGCGTGCGGCAAGGGAAGTCACTTTTTCAAGAGAGGAAGCCCGAGAAACGACGCATGCGCAATTGAATACCGGTAATGCAGATACCTGAATCAGCTGCGAACATATGCCCTGTGTGGGCTTAAAAACACGATCTAGCTAACACACGAACACGCCATTTGAGGAAGCCAATATGGCGAAACGGCGCTGTCGGGGTCACTAATGGTCTCCTAAAAGTGTAAGTAGCAGTATTTATAGGTTGGAGCACGGTCACTTTTGCGGCACCTTTATATCTCTGTTTCTCCTGTTGTGATTGAGCTGCTTCATATGTCCTCATTAGGCATTGTGGATACAGCACGGAGCACTTTATATGGTGTCTGGGTTACAACTTGTTGTTGCCTGATATATTGTAAGGGCATTGCTATGTAGCACAAAGCACCTTATCAGGTAGAAATATATGGAATGTCCAGGTATATATGGAAATAAAGTGAATAGTTTGCACAGCATTAGACACTTTAACCCCTTCACCCCCAAGGGTGGTTTGCACGTTATGGACCGGGCCAATTTTTACAATTCTGACCACTGTCCCTTTATGAGGTTATAACTCTGGAACGCTTCAACGGATCCTGGTGATTCTGACATTGTTTTCTCGTGACATATTGTACTTCATGATAGTGGTAAAATTTCTTTGATATTACCTGCGTTTATTTGTGAAAAAAATGGAAATTTGGTGAAAATTTTGAAAATTTTGCAATTTTCCAAATTTGAATTTTTATGCAATTAAATCACAGTGATATGTCACACAAAATACTTAATAAGTAACATTTCCCACATGTCTACTTTACATCAGCATCATTTTGGAACCAAAATTTTTTTTGTTAGGGAGTTATAAGGGTTAAAAGTTGACCAGCAATTTCTCATTTTTACAACACCATTTTTTTTTAGGGACCACATCTCATTTGAAGTCATTTTGAGGGGTCTATATGATAGAAAATACCCAAGTGTGACACCATTCTAAAAACTGCACCCCTCAAGGTGCTCAAAACCACATTCAAAAAGTTTATTAACCCTTCAGGTGTTTCACAGGAATTTTTGGAATGTTTAAATAAAAATGAACATTTAACTTTTTTTCACACAAAATTTAATTCAGCTTCAATTTGTTTTATTTTACCAAGGGTAACAGGAGACACAAAAATGATCTTTTCGCCCCCAATTTTTTATTTTCCCAAGGGTAAGAGAAAAAATTGGACCCCAAAAGTTGTTGTACAATTTGTCCTGAGTACGCTGATACCCCATATGTGGGGGTAAACCACTGTTTGGGCGCATGGGAGAGCTCGGAAGGGAAGGAGCGCCGTTTGACTTTTCACTGCAAAATTGACAGGAATTGAGATGGGACGCCATGTTGCGTTTGGAGAGCCACTGATGTGCCTAAACATTGAAACCCCCCACAAGTGACACCATTTTGGAAAGTAGACCCCCTAAGGAACTTATCTAGATGTGTGGTGAGCACTTTGACCCACCAAGTGCTTCACAGAAGTTTATAATGCAGGACCGTAAAAATAAAAAATCATATTTTTTCACAAAAATGATCTTTTCGCCCCCAATTTTTTATTTTCCCAAGGGTAAGAGAAGAAATTGGACCACAAAAGTTGTTGTGAAATTTGTCCTGAGTACGCTGATACCCCATATGTGGGGGTAAACCACTGTTTGGGCGCATGGGAGAGCTCGGAAGGGAAGGAGCGCCGTTTGACTTTTCACTGCAAAATTGACAGGAATTGAGATGGGACGCCATGTTGCGTTTGGAGAGCCACTGATGTGCCTAAACATTGAAACCCCCCCACAACTGACACCATTTTGGAAAGTAGACCCCCTAAGGAACTTATCTAGAGGTGTGGTGAGCACTTTGACCCACCAAGTGCTTCACAGAAGTTTATGATGCAGAGCCGTAAAAATAAAACACAAATTTTTTCCCACAAAAATTATATTTTAGCCCCCAGTTTTGTATTTTCCCGAGGGTAACAGGAGAAATTGGACCCAAAAAGTTGTTGTCCAATTTGTCCTGAGTAAGCTGATACCCCATATGTGGGGGGGAACCACCGTTTAAGCGCATGGGAGGGCTTGGAAGGGATGGAGCGCCATTTGGAATGCAGACTTAGATGGAATGGTCTGCAGGCATCACATTGCGTTTGCAGAGCCCATAATGTACCTAAACAGTAAAAAAAAAACACAAGTGACACCATTTTGGAAAGTAGACCCCCTAAGGAACTCATCTAGATGTGTTGTGAGAGATTTGAACCCCTAAGTGTTTCACTACAGTTTATAACGCAGAGCCGTGCAAATAAAAAATATTTTTTTTTCCACAAAAAATATTTTTTAGCCCCCAGTTTTGTATTTTTCCAAGGGTAACAGGAGAAATTAGACCCTATATATTGTTGTCCAATTTATCCTGAGTACGCTGATACCTGATATCTGGGGGGGAACCACCGTTTGAGCGCATGGCAGAGCTCGGAAGGGAAGGAGCATCATTTGCAATGCAGACTTAGATGGATTGGTCTGCAGGCGTCACATTGCGTTTGCAGAGCCCCTAATGTTCCTAAACAGTAGAAACCCCCCACAAGTGACCCAATATTGGAAACTAGACCCCCCAAGGAACTTATCTAGTTGTGTTGTGAGAACTTTGAACCCCCAAGTGTTTCACTACAGTTTATAACGCAGAGCCGTGAAAATAAAAAAATAAAAAATTTCCCCCAAAAATTATTTTTTAGCCCCCAGTTTTGTATTTTCCCAATGGTAACAGGAGAAATTGGACCCCAACAGTTGTTGTCCAATTTGTCTTGAGTACGCTGATACCCCTATGTGGGGGGGAACCACCGTTTGGGCACATGGGAGGGCTCGGAAGGGAAGGAGCGCCATTTGGAATGCAGACTTAGATGGAATGGTCTGCAGGCGTCACATTGCGTTTGCAGAGCCCCTAATGTACCTAAACAGTAGAAACCCCCCACAAGTGACACCATTTTGGAAAGTAGACCCCCTAAGGAACTCATCTAGATGTGTTGTGAGAGCTTTGAACCCCCTAGTGTTTCACTACAGTTTATAACGCAGAGCCATGCAAATAAAAAAATTTTTTTTTTTCCACAGAAATTATTTTTTAGCCCCAGTTTTGTATTTTCCCAAGGGTAACAGGAGAAATTGGACCCCAAAAGTTGTTCTCCAATGTGTTCCGAGTACGCTGATACCCCATATGTTGGGGTAAACCCCTGTTTGGGCGCACGGGAGAGCTTGGAAGGGAAGGAGCACTGTTTTACTTTTTCAACGCAGAATTGGCTGGAATTGAAATGGGACGCCATGTCACGTTTGGAGAGCCCCTGATGTGCCTAAACAGTGGAAACCCCCCAATTATAACTGAAACCCTAATCCACACACACCCCTAACCCTAATCCCAACGGTAACCCTAACCACACCTCTAACCCAGACACACCCCTAACCCTAATCCCAACCCTATTCCCAACCGTAAATGTAATCCAAACCATAACCCTAACTTTAGCCCCAACCCTAACCCTAACTTTAGCCCCAACCCTAAATGTAGTTCTAGCCCTAACCCTAGCCCTAACCCTAACCCTAGCCCTAACCCTAGCTCTAACCCTAACCCTAGCCCTAACCCTAACCCTAGCCCTAACCCTAATGGGAAAATGGAAATAAATACATTTTTTAAATTTTTTTAATTTTTCCCTAAGGCTACGTTCACATTAGCGTTCTGCGCCGCAGCGTCGCCGCATGCGTCATGCGCCCCTATATTTAACAGGGGGGCGCATGGGCATGCGTTGCACTTGCGTTTTGCGACGCATGCGTCACTGCGGCGCACGCATCATGGCGCAGAGGATGCAGCAAGTTGCATAAGCGGGTGATGAAGGGGGGTTTGATTTACTTTTATAGCGGGTTATTTAGCGGATTTTTATGATTGGCAGCCGTCACACACTGAAAGACGCTTTTTATTGCAAAAAATATTTTTTGCGTTACCACATTTTGAGAGCTATAATTTTTCCATATTTGAGTCCACAGAGTCATGTGAGGTCTTGTTTTTTGCGGGACGAGTTGACATTTTTATTGGTAACATGTTCGGGCACGGGAGATTTTTTGATCGCTTTTTATTCCGATTTTTGTGAGGCAGAATGACCAAAAACCAGCTATTCATTAATTTCTTTTGGGGGAGGCGTTTATACCGTTCCGCGTTTGGTGAAATTGATAAAGCAGTTTTATTCTTCGGGTCAGTACGATTACAGCGATATCTCATTTACATCATTTTTTTATGTTTTGGCGCTTTTATACGATAGAAGCTATTTTATAGAAAAAATAATTATTTTGGCATCGCTTTATTCTGAGGACTATAACTTTTTTATTTTTTCACTGATGATGGTGTATGGCACCTCGTTTTTTGCGGGACAAGATGACGTTTTCAGCGGTACCATGGTTATTTTTATCTGTCTTTTGATCGCGTGTTATTCCACTTTTTGATTGGCGGTATGAGAATAAAGCGTTTTTTGCCTCGTTTTTTTTGTTTTTTTTTTTACGGTGTTCACTGAAGGGGTTAACTAGTTATGTAGTTTTATAGGTGGGGTCGTTACGGACGCGGCGATACTAAATATGTGTACTTTTATTGTTTGATTTTTTTTATTTAGATAGAGAAATGTATTTATGGGAATAATTTTTTTTATTTATTTATTTATTTATTTAGGAATTTTTTTTTTATTTTTTTTTTTACACATGTGGACATTTTTTTTTTACTTTTTTACTTTGTCCCAGGGGGGGACATCACAGATCATTGATCTGGCAGTGTGCACAGCACTCTGCCAGATCTGCGATATGCTGTGCAGGGCTGCAGGCTTACCAAGTGTCTGCACTGAGCAGACACTCGGTAAGCCACCTCCTTCCCTGCAGGACCCGGATGCCGCGGCCATCTTGGATCCGGGACCTGCAGCGAGGAAGGAGGTAGGAGACCCTCGGAGCAACGCGATCACATCGCGTTGCTCCGGGGGTCTCAGGGAAGCACGCAGGGAGCCCCCTCCCTGCGCAATGCTTCCCTATACCGCTAGTACACCGCGATCATGTTTGATCGCGGTGTGCCAGGGGTTAATGTGCCGGGGGCAGTCCGTGACCGCTCCTGGCACATAGTGCCGGATGTCAGCTGCGATAGTCAGCTGACACCCGGCCGCGATCGGCCGCGCTCCCCTCGTGAGCGCGGCCGATCGTGCTGGACGTACTATTCCGTCCTTGGGAAGTAGGGCCCACCCCACATGGACGGAATAGTACGTCCAATGACAGAAAGGGGTTAAAACTTAATAAAGTGAATAGTTTGCACAGCATTAGACACTTTAAAACTTTTTCCATATACGTGGAGATTATACATTGAAGTCCATAAGAATTAAATCTTTTTTGGTTAGCAATTGTGCTTAGCTTGGCCCACCTATACTTGAAATAATATACATTTGAAATATATCTTTACCATAGTGGATAATTTATGATGCACTAGTATATACACTCACCGGCCACTTTATTAGGTACACCATGCTAGTAACGGGTTGGACCCCCTTTTGCCTTCAGAACTGCCTCAATTCTTCGTGGCATAGATTCAACAAGGTGATGGAAGCATTCCTCAGAGATTTTGGTCCATATTGACATGATGGCATCACACAGTTGCCGCAGATTTGTCGGCTGCACATCCCAAAGATGCTCCATACAAGGCAGGATGGATCCATGCTTTCATGTTGTTTACGCCAAATTCTGACCCTACCATCCGAATGTCGCAGCAGAAATCGAGACTCATCAGACCAAGCAACGTTTTCCAATCTTCTACTGTCCAATTTCGATGAGCTTGTACAAATTGTAGCCTCAGTTTCCTGTTCTTAGCTGAAAGGAGTGGTACCCGGTGTGGTCTTCTGCTGCTGTAGCCCATCTGTCTCAAAGTTCGATGCACTGTGCGTTCAGAGATGCTCTTAGGCCTACCTTGGTTGTAACGGGTGGCGATTTGAGTCACTGTTGCCTTTCTATCAGCTCGAACCAGTCTGCCCATTCTCCTCTGACCTCTGGCATCAACAAGGCATTTCCGCCCACAGAACTGCCGCTCACTGGATTTTTTTTCTTTTTCGGACCATTCTCTGTAAACCCTAGAGATGGTTGTGCGTGAAAATCCCAGTAGATCAGCAGTTTCTGAAATACTCAGACCAGCCCTTCTGGCACCAACAACCATGCCACGTTCAAAGGCACTCAAATCACCTTTCTTCCCCATACTAATGCTCGGTTTGAACTGCAGGAGATTGTCTTGACCATGTCTACATGCCTAAATGCACTGAGTTGCCGCCATGTGATTGGCTGATTAGAAATTAAGTGTTAACAAGAAGTTGGACAGGTGTACCTAATAAAGTGGCCGGTGAGTGTATATTCTTTGTAGCTGCATAGTCCTATGATACTTTGGACCCTTACATAGATGTGACCATTGGTTATTTCGTATCTTTGAAAATTCCCTTGTCTTTTTTATATATGTTTTTACGCATTATTATTGTTAATAAAATTATACTTATTTTATCTATATCTGTCTTAGCCTCGGTATTTCATTAGCTATTTTCTGATGATTATGAGTTGAATATAGTGATTGGAGGTGACTAAATCATGATTGGACCTTCCCAATTCTTTTGGTAATGTATAAAATTTGTTTTTCAATGCAGTCAAAACCATAGTTTTTCTACTATATTATGTGAATAAGGTTATAACCCCTTCACGCCGCAGCCCATATTAGTTTTTTCATTTCCGTTTTTTTTCCTTTCCTTCTTCTCAGAGCCATAACTTTTTTATTTTTATTTCCAAATCGACATCAGGGCTTGTTTTTTGTGGGACGAGTTGTACTTTTGAATGATACCATTCATTTTACCACAAAGTGTACTTGAAAATGGGAAAAAAATCCTAAGTGAGGTGAAATTGTGAAAAAACACAATTCAGACATGACTTATGATGAGGGGCAGTACCCCAAAACACAGTGTCCGCAAATTGAGATCTGGTTTGGCTCATATCCTAGGTCATATGTTAAGGCTCCTTAAAGGTCGACATTGACTGTTAGGATTGCTACTTCCAATAGATGGCACTAGAGTTCTAGTCCTCTTCCTCTCTGAAGAGACAATTTGCATATTTCCCAGAGGAGCATTGCGGCTTTAAGTCTCCTCACCTCAACATGCTTAATATGTCACTCTCCACAAGGAGAAACAATCCTTCTTGGACCCCGTCAGACGCCTCTCAATCATCCAAACCAGATCTCCACTTTGCACTGACGAGGGGCAATACTCCGAAACACAGTGTGTGCAAATTGAGATCTGGATTGGCTCTTATCCTAAGTCATGTGACAAGGCTCGTTAAAGGGTTGAGCAAGGAGAAACTATACTTTTGTGGGAATTTCTGTGTATCATTTTTGGAGTTTTTTTCTTTCCCTGTCTTATTATTTTGTATTCATTTTTATGTGTTAACTTTATAAAAGTATTTGTAATCTTAACTGCTGGAATCTACAGTAGATATGTATTATTCCTTGGTGTGTTCGTGATATATTTATCTAGTGTCTAGCATTACAATTTTCTTTGGACTATTGTGATTGAGTATAATAGATGTGGACTAGCCAAGGATTGTCACTTTTTGTTTGTTCAGTGTATGGATAGGAGCACACAGCTCACTCCACTTAGAGATTGAAGAAAAGGGCCTAATTTGACTGTGGTGTACTAGTGTCAGTGCTCAAACAGATTAAAAATGGGAGTGCTAGTCTCTGTATGTGAATATTAATCCAAAGATGTAAGTGATACTGCATATAGGGAAGTTCGGTAGCTGTATAGTCACTCAGCATGACTGAATTGATTGATCTGAGATTTATTGCAGCAACAGCACTATAATGACAGTTTTATTTTTATTCTTCACAAATGCAAACATGGATAACAGCAGGGCCGCCATCATTGCATTATTGTCCTTACTATTGTATGGGTCCCAGCGATGAAAAGTAAAGGGGCGGAATCAGTTTTGGCACAGGGAGCCTTCGTTGAAGCTCCACGTAACATCCATGCAGCGCCAAAGGAGTCCTTCTACCTTTTCTGTGATGCGCTGGTGACGGCATATATGCATGCCACTCTCCAGGAGGATATTTGAAGTGGAGCTACTCCTGAAGGGGATCACGAGAGGTAAGTATGCAAACTTTTTTATTAAAATGAATTAAATGGGTTTGGGGAAGCATGTGATGATGAATTCTGGATGTGGGATGGGGGACAGTGAATTGAGGAGGGTGAGAGCAATTAATGATTAATTGGGGGATGGGGACAGCAAATGATGACTTTGGGAGGGTAGGGAGAGCAAATAATGATGAATTGAGGGTGGGATATAGCAAGTGATAATGAATTGATTTTGAGGGTGGAGAGAGCAAATAATGATGAATTGGGGTGGGGACAGGAAATTATCAATTGAGGGTGGAGAACAGCAAATGATCAATTGAGGTGGGGAGACCAAACAATGGTTAATTTAGGGTGAGGGACAGCAAATGATGACCTGAGAGGTCATGACATAATGAATTGAGGTGGAGCGAGGCATGTAATTATTGATCAGGGAATCGGGAGGTACAGAGTGGGGGTATTGAGGATGTAGGAGTGTTACTGGTAATAAATTGGGGGAAAAGTACAGGTTCTAATTAATTTATATATTTATTGGGTGGGGAAAGTGGTTATTTATATTTGGAGGGGGCACAGAGATGGATTACAATTTATAATTGGAATGGTGTGTTGCATAAAAATAAATTATATATTAATGGTGGGTGCACGTCTCTATTTAGCTGTGTAGTGTATAAGTTGGGGAAAAAGTGGGGAATGTGCTCTGAAAGCAGTGCTCTAGATAACTGCAGAGATGAGTCCTGGCTGGAAGAAGTGATGGTGGTGTGCGCTGGATGAAGAAAAGCGAAATCAGTGTGTTACCTGTAAACTGACACTATACACTGTATACTATATACAGAGCTCCTGTATATAATGTCACCGATGTTCAATGTATTACCTGTACACTATACACTATATACAGAGCTCCTGTGTATAATGCCACTGGTGATCAATGTATTACTTGTACACTGACACTACATACAGAGCTCCTGAGTATAAGAACCCTGTTTACCTGTAGACTATACACTATACACTATATGCAGGGCTCCTGTGTATAATGTCACTGGTGATCACTGTATTACCTGTACACTATATGCAGAGCTCCTGTGTATAATGTCACTTTTGATATTATTATTGTGTCTTGTTTATTAATGATCAGTATTATAGTATTCAGTCACTTTGTGGTGGTGGTATGTGGTCTGGTCATGGTGTTGGGGGTATTTATTCCTTGAATGTAGCATTATTCAGTTACTATCTGGCGGGAATATGTGTCCTGGTCTTGGTGTGGCGGCGTTTGTTTCTTGTATGTGGTATTATTCCATCACTATGTAGGGTTAATATGTGGTCCGGTCATGGTGTGGCGGTATTTGTTCCTTGCGTGTGGTTTTATTCGGTCACTATGCGGTGGTAACATTTGGTCCGGTCATGGTCTCATTGTATTTGTCCCTTGTATGTGGTATTATTGGTCATTTTGAAAAAGTGTATGCGATACATTCCCTTAAAAAAAAAAAAAAAGATACCTAAAAAGAGTACTGGATATTTTAAGAAATATTTAATAGGTTAGAGCAGAGAGCGGCCCTGCCAAAAGAATCTACCTTGTTGTGGTGGTGACTTAAAATTTTTTGGGCCAAAACAAAAGCTGCTAGCTATGTATGTGATGTGGTGTTTGATGGAAACTGTTAATGTGTGATTAATGAGGACATTGTGCAGAAATTGAGTTTTTCCAAGAGTGGGCGGTGGGTCTGTGGAAGGTTTGAGGGGTGGAGGCGGAGCTAGGGTGGAACCTGGGCAGAGTCTCAAGAGGGCCTGAAAATTATACCAGTATGGGGCCCTGAAATTTCTGGTGGCAGCCCTGGATGGAAGTAATAAGCGTGTAAGGATTCCGGACTTTCCTGGTGTCTGTTTGCCCTGATCCAAGATGGAGTCTTGGATCTCGCCCTGTCATGGAACTTCCTGTCTGTCCTGATTATTTAAGTCCGGGTCTTGTGTTCACCTGTGCCTGAATATTTTGTGCTGCTGGCTCCTGAGCATCTGCCTGTTTGCTGGTTAACTCCTTGCTTCTGCTGCTCACTACTCGGTGGTCTGCCTCACCTCATTCAGCTACCTCTCGCCTCTGGAACTGCTGCGAAGTGCAGCACACCAGTGGAAGGATTTCCTTTGTGTACAAAACTTTTTCCAGTGTTGTGCCTCTTTGCACAACCACACCAGGTGAGCAAGATTCAAGCTGTGTTTTCTCTCCAAGAAAGTTCTACTCATCTACTACGCTTAGATGGCGCTCTCCCTCTTTCTCCCCTCATCCTCTCTTTTCTAGGACGTCATCCACATGACGCATCATCTGTGAACTATTGGACTCCTACTAACAAGAACTGTGCACACGTATGAGCAAGTGTTGCTGGACTTCATCATTTAAATACTGTGTGCATTTGCACTGTAACCTTATTGGACTTCCTTGTTCAAGTGTCTTGTTTGCTTCCACATAATTTCCGTGCTGGACTGGTTCACATTAGTGGTCGCGCCCCGCTACTCAGTTTGCTGTGATTTTCTATATAGAGCTGAGGACCTCGTTACAATTGCAGAAATATCTGTTAGTTCTGTTTACATTTCTGTTTTTGAGTAAATACATCTTTTGCTGCAACTTTGTTCTCAGACTGGCTTTATCCCATGCTATCAGATTCCGTAGTACCCATATAATTATTACAAAGCTTCTCAGCACTGTGTTGTGCGTTCTGCCTTGTAAAACGGGCAAAAATGAAACACAATTTTCTACCACGCAAAGTGTGCACATTGTAAAAAAATATATTTTATTGTACACTTTTCTGTTGTTAGACCTTGTGCACACTTGAGTATTTGGTGAGGTTTTTGCCTAAGTATTTTTAACCCCTTCACCCCCAAGGGTGGTTTGCATGTTAATGACCAGGCCAATTTTTACAATTCTGACCACTGTCCTTTTATGAGATTATAACTCTGGAACGCTTCAACGGATCTTAGCGATTCTGACATTGTTTTCTCGTGAGTCATGACATATTGTACTTCATGATAGTGGTAAATTTCTTCGATATAATTTGCGTTTATTTGTTAAAAAAACGGATATTTGGCGAAATTTTTGAAAATTTCGCAATTTTCCAACTTTGAATTTTTATGCCCTTAAATCACAGACATATGTCACGCAAAATACTTAATAAGTAACATTTCCCACATGCCTACTTTACATCAGCACAATTTTGGAACCAAATTTTTTTTTTGTTATTGAGTTATAAGGGTTAAAAGTTGACCAGCAATTTCTCATTTTTACAACACCATTTTTTTTCAGGGACCACATCTCATTTGAAGTCATTTTGAGGGGTCTATATGACAGAAAATACCCAAGTGTGACACCATTCTAAAAACTGAACCCCTCAAGGTGCTCAAAACCACATTCAAGAAATTTATTAACCCTTCAGGTGTTTCACAGGAATTTTTGGAATGTTTGAAAAAAAGTTAAATGTTCATTTTTATTTACACAAAATTTATTTCAGCTCCAATTTGTTTTATTTTACCAAGGGTAACAGGAGAAAATGGACCCCAAAAGTTGTTGTACAATTTGTCCTGAGTACGCTAATACCCCATATGTGGGGGTAAACCACTGTTTGGGCGCATGGCAGAGCTCGGAAGGAAAGGAGCGCCATTTGACTTTTCAATGCAAAATTGACTGGAATTGACATGGGACGCCATGTTGCGTTTGGAGAGCCCCTGATGTGCCGAAACATTGAAACCCCCCACAAGTGACACCATTTTGTAAAGTAGACCCCTTAAGGAACTTATCTAGATGTGTGTTGAGCACTTTGACCCAACAAGTGCTTCACAGAAGTTTATAATGCAGAGGCGTAAAAATAAAAAATCATATTTTTTCACAAAAATGATCTTTTCGCCCCCATTTTTTTATTTTCCCAAGGGTAAGAGAAGAAATTCGACCACAAAAGTTGTTGTGCAATTTATCCTGAGTACAACGATACCCTATATGTGGGTGTAAACCATTGTTTGGGCGCAGGGCAGAGCTCGGAAGGGAAGGAGCGCCATTTGACTTTTCAATGCAAAATTGACTGGAATTGACATGGGACGCCATGTTGCGTTTGGAGAGCCCCTGATGTGCCGAAACATTGAAACCCCCCACAAGTGACACCATTTTGGAAAGTAGACCCCTTAAGGAACTTATCTAGATGTGTGTTGAGCACTTTGACCCAACAAGTGCTTCACAGAAGTTTATAATGCAGAGCCGTAAAAATAAAAAATCATATTTGTTCACAAAAATGATCTTTTCGCCCCCATTTTTTTATTTTCCCAAGGGTAAGAAAAGAAATTAGACCACAAAAGTTGTTGTGCAATTTGTCCTGAGTACGACGATACCCCATATGTGGGGGTAAACCACTGTTTGGGCGCATAGCAGAGCTCGGAAGGGAAGGAGCGCTATTATACTTTTCAATGCAAAATTGACTGGAATTAAGATGGGACGCCATGTTGCGTTTGGAGAGCCCCTGATGTGCCTAAACATTAAAACCCCCCACAAGTGACACCATTTTGGAAAGTAGACCCCCTAAGGAACTTATCTAGATGTGTTTTGAGAGCTTTGAACCCCCAAGTGTTTCACTACAGTTTATAAAGCAGAGCCGTGAAAATAAAAATTCCTCTTTTTTTTCACAGAAATGATTTTTTAGCCCCCAGCTTTGTATTTTTACAAGGGTAACATAATAAATTGGACCCAAAAAGTTGTTGTCCAATTTGTTATGAGTACGCTGATACCCCATATGTGGGAAGGAAGCACTGTTTGGGCGCATGACAGAGCTCGGAAGGGAAGGAGCGCCATTTGGAATGCAGACTTAAATGGATTGGTCTGCAGGCGTCACGTTGCATTTGCAGAGCCCCTGATGTACCCAAACAGTAGAAACCCCCCACAAGTGACCCCAAATTGGAAACTAGACCTCCCAAGGAACTTATCTAGATGTGTTGTGAGAACTTTGAACCTCCAAGTGTTTCACTACAGTTTATAACGCAGAGCCGTGAAAATAAAAATTCCTCTTTTTTTTCACAGAAATGATTTTTTAGGCTCCAGCTTTGTATTTTTACAAGGGTAACATAATAAATTGGACCCTAAAAGTTGTTGTACAATTTGTCCTGAGTACGCTGATACCCCATATGTGGGGGGGAAGCACTGTTTGGGCGCATGACAGAGCTCGGAAGGGAAGGAGCGCCATTTGGAATGCAGACTTAAATGGATTGGTCTGCAGGCGTCACGTTGCATTTGCAGAGCCCCTGATGTACCCAAACAGTAGAAACCCCCCACAAGTGACCCCAAATTGGAAACTAGACCTCCCAAGGAACTTATCTAGATGTGTTGTGAGAACTTTGAACCTCCAAGTGTTTCACTACAGTTTATAACGCAGAGCCGTGAAAATAAAAATTCCTCTTTTTTTTCACAGAAATGATTTTTTAGGCTCCAGCTTTGTATTTTTACAAGGGTAACATAATAAATTGGACCCTAAAAGTTGTTGTACAATTTGTCCTGAGTACGCTGATACCCCATATGTGGGGGGGAAGCACTGTTTGGGCGCATGACAGAGCTCGGAAGGGAAGGAGCGCCATTTGGAATGCAGACTTAAATGGATTGGTCTGCAGGCGTCACGTTGCATTTGCAGAGCCCCTGATGTACCCAAACAGTAGAAACCCCCCACAAGTGACCCCAAATTGGAAACTAGACCTCCCAAGGAACTTATCTAGATGTGTTGTGAGAACTTTGAACCCCCAAGTGTTTCACTACAGTTTATAACGCAGAGCCGTGAAAATAAAAATGATTTTTTTCACAAAAATGATTTTTTAGCCCCCAGTTTTGTATTTTCACAAGAGTAACAGGATAAATTGGACCCCAAAAGTTGTTGTACAATTTGTTCTGTGTACGCTGATACCCCATATGTGGGGGTAAACCACTGTTTGGGCGCATGGCAGAGCTCGGAAGGGAAGGAGCGCCGTTTGGAATTCAGACTTAGATGGATTGGTCTGCAGGCGTCACGTTGCATTTGCAGAGCCCCTGATGTACCTAAACAGTAGACACCCCCCACAAGTGACCCCATATTGGAAATTAGACCCCCCAAGGAACTTATCTAGATGTGTTGTGAGAACTTTGAACCCCCAAGTGTTTCACTACAGTTTACAACGCAGAGCCGTGAAAATAAAAAATATTTTTTTCCCCAAAAAACTTATTTTTTAGCCCCCAGTTTTGTATTTTCCCAAGGGTAACAGGAGAAATTGGACCGCAAAAGATGTTGTACAATTTGTCCTGAGTATGCCGATACCCCATATGTTGGGGTAAACCCCTGTTTGGGTACACGGGAGAGCTCTGAAGGGAAGGAGCACTGTTTTACTTTTTCAACGCAGAATTGTCTGGAATTGAGATCGGATGCCATGTCCCGTTTGGAGAGCCCCTGATGCGCCTAAACAGTGGAAACCCCCCAATTATAACTGAAACCCTAATCCAAACACACCCCTTACCCTAATCCAAACGGTAACCCTAACCACACCCCTAACCCTGACACACCCCTAACCCTAATCCCAACCCTATTCCCAACCGTAAATGTAATCCAAACCCTAACCCTAACTTTAGCCCCAACCGTAACTGTAGCCTTAACCATAGCCCTAACCCTAACCCTAGCAATAACCCTAGCCCTAACCCTAGCAATAACCCTAGCAATAACCCTAGCCCTAGCCCTAACCCTAGCAATAACCCTAGCCCTAACCCTAGCCCTAACCCTAGCCCTAACCCTAACCCTAGCCCTAACCCTAATGGGAAAATGGAAATAAATACATTTTTTTATTTTTTTTATTTTTCCCTAACTAAGGGGGTGATGAAGGGGGGTTTGATTTACTTTTATAGCGGGTTATTTAGCGGATTTTTATGATTGGCAGCCGTCACACACTGAAAGACGCTTTTTATTGCAAAAAATATTTTTTGCGTTACCACATTTTGAAAGCTATAATTTTTCCATATTTGAGTCCACAGAGTCATGTGAGGTCTTGTTTTTTGCGGGACAAGTTGACATTTTTATTGGTAACATTTTCGGGCACATGACATTTTTTGATCGCTTTTTATTCCGATTTTTGTGAGGCAGAATGACCAAAAACCAGCTATTCATTAATTTCTTTTGGGGGAGGCGTTTATACCGTTCCGCGTTTGGTGAAATTGATAAAGCAGTTTTATTCTTCGGGTCAGTACGATTACAGCGATACCTCATTTATATCATTTTTTTATGTTTTGGCGCTTTTATACGATAAAAGCTATTTTATAGAAAAAATAATTATTTTAGTATCGCTTTATTCTCAGGACTATAACTTTTTTATTTTTTTGCTGATGATGCTGTATGGTGGCTCATTTTTTGTGGGACAAGATGACGTTTTCAGCGGTACCATGGTTATTTATATCTGTCTTTTTGATCGCGTGTTATTCCACTTTTTGTTCGGCGGTATGGTAATAAAGCGTTGTTTTTTGCCTCGTTTTTTTTTTTTTTCTCACGGTGTTTACTGAAGGGGTTAATTAGTGGGACAGTTTTATAGGTTGGGTCGTTACGGACGCGGAGATACTAAATATGTGTACTTTTATTGTTTGTTTTTTTATTTAGATAAAGAAATGTATTTATGGGAATAATATATATATTTTTTTCTTTATTTAGGAATTTATTTTTTATTTATTTTTTTACACATGTGGGAATTTTTTTTTTTTACTTTTTTACTTTGTCCCAGGGGGGACATTACAGATCGGTGATCTGACAGTGTGCACAGCACTCTGTCAGATCGGCGATCTGCTGTGCAGGGCTGCAGGCTTACCAGCGCCTGCTCTGAGCAGGCACTCGGTAAGCCACCTCCCTCCCTGCAGGACCCGGATGCCGCGGCCATCTTGGATCCAGGACCTGCGGCGAGGAGGGAGGTAGGAGACCCTCAGAGCAACACGATCACATCGCGTTGCTGCGGGGGTCTCAGGGAAGCCCGCAGGGAAACCCCTCCCTGCGCGATGCTTCCCTATACCGCCGGTACACCGCGATCATGTTTGATCGCGGTGTGCCGGGGGTTACTGTGCCGGGGGCGGTCCGTGACCATTCCTGGAACATAGTGCCGGATGTCAGCTGCGATATGCAGCTGACACCCGGCCGCGATCGGCCGCGCTCCCCCCGTGAGCGCAGCCGATCGCGTATGACGTACTATCCCGTTGGTGGTCATACGGGCCCACCCCACCTCGACGGGATAGTACGTCTAATGTCAGAAAGGGGTTAAGCCAAAACCAGGAGTAGAATAATCGGAGCAAAATTATAAAAGAAACATGTGCACCACACGTGCTTTTTTTAATTGTCCAATTTATTAACCAAAGCGCACGACCATGCACATGAAAAATCTATGGGTAGCTACTTCACAAGTAGTGTTTCAGTATTATTTAACTTACGTTGCATTTTTGTTGAAATCAGGAATAGTTAAAATTAAAAGAGTAAATATGAAAAAGATTAAGGCTTTGCCGCTGTAAAACTAGTTGCATTTAAGAATCAATGGTGCCAGAACAATACTGCTGGCGGCTGCAAATTATTTTCTATGCATGTATCTAGAATGAAACCTATTTGCAAACCTACAAAATTTAGACAAGCCTGTGAAATACTGGGAGAATACAGTCTGGTCAGATAAGACCAAAATTGAAGTCTTTGGTTGCCCTAATACACACCATGTTATGAGTAGTGTTGAGCATTCCGATACTGCAAGTATCGGGTATCGGCCGATACTTGCTGTATCGGAATTCCGATACCGAGATCCGATATTTTTGTGATATCGGGTATCGGTATCGAAACAACATTAATGTAAAAATGTGTAAAAGAGAGAATTAAAATAAAAAATATTGCTATACTCACCTCTCCGACGCAGCCTGCACCTTACCGAGGGAAGCGGCAGCGTTCTTTGTTTAAAATTCGCGCTTTTCTTTCCTTTACGTGAGTCCCGGCTTGTGATTGGTTGCGTGCCGCCCATGTGACCGGGACGCAACCAATCACAGCAAGCCGTGACGTAATTTCAGGTCCTTCAGGATTTTAAAATTACGTTCCGGCGTTGTGATTGGTTGCGTCGCAGTCACATGGGAGACGCAACCAATCACAGCAAGCCGTGACGTAATTTCAGGTCCTTAAGGATTTTAAAATTACGTCCCGGCTTTGTGATTGGTCCGCGTCCCGGCAACATGGCCGCCATTAACCAATCACAAGCCGTGACGTCACGGGAGGCTGGACACGCGCGCTTTTTAAAATGGGCGCGTGTCCAGCCTCCCGTGACGTCCCGGCTTGTGATTGGTTGCGCCGCGGTCAACCAATCACAAGCCGGGAGGCTGGACACGCGCCCATTTTAAAATTTTAAAATGCGCGCTTGTCCAGCCTCCCGGCTTGTGATTGGTTGACCGCGGCGCAACCAATCACAAGCCGGGACGTCACGGGAGGCTGGACACGCGCCCATTTTAAAAAGCGCGCGTGTCCATCCTCCCGTGACGTCACGGCTTGTGATTGGTTAATGGCGGCCATGTTGCCGGGACGCGGACCAATCACAGCAAGCCGTGACGTAATTTCGTCATGGCTTGCTGTGATTGGTCCGCGTCCCGGCAACATGGCGCCGTGACCAATCATAAGCCGGGACATCACTGGAGGCTGGACACGCGCGCTTTTTAAAATGGGCGCGTGTCCAGCCTCCCGTGACGTCCCGGCTTGTGATTGGTTAATGGCGGCCATGTTGCCGGGACGCGGACCAATCACAGCAAGCCGTGACGTAATTTCATCACGGCTTGCTGTGATTGGTCCGCGTCCCGGCAACATGGCCGCCCTGACCAATCACAAGCCGGGACTTCACGTAACCAAGTAAAAGCGCGAATTTTAAACAAACAACGCTGCCGGTTCCCTCGCTGAGGTCCAGGCTGCGTCGGAGAGGTGAGTATAGCGATATTTTTTATTTTAATTCTTTCTTTTACACATTTATATGGATCCCAGGGCCTGAAGGAGAGTTTCCTCTCCTTCAGACCCTGGGAACCATCAGGAATACCGTCCGATACTTGTCCCATTGACTTGTATTGGTATCGGGTATCGGTATCGGATTGGATCCGATACTTTGCCGGTATCGGCCGATACTTTCCGATACCGATACTTTCAAGTATCGGACGGTATCGCTCAACACTAGTTATGAGGCCAAAAGGCACTTTGTATCACCCTAAAAACACCATACTAACAGTGAAGTTTAGAGGTGGGAACATTTTGGTGTGGGGCTGTTTTTCAGCACATGGCACTGATGAACTTCATGATGAAGGAAAAATGAATGGACAAATGTATAGAGACATTTTTCATAAAACTTTGCTGCTATCTACAAGGATGATGAAAATGGAAGGAGGGTGGAAACTGCTAGAATGGCTCAACCAATCACCTGACCTGAGTCCAATAGAAAATTTATGGAAGGATGTAAAGCTCCGCGTTCATAGAAAGAGCCCACTGGACCTTCAGAATTTGAAGAGTGTTTGTGTGGGAGAATGGGCCAAAATCACATCTGAGTAATGGGTGCGACTAGTTTCTCCATACAGAAGGTGTCTTGAAGTTATCATCACCAATAGAGGATTTTGTACAAAGTATTAAATAAATTTCAGTAAGTGTGTTCAATACTTTTTTTTCTGTGTCATTTCTCATTATTACACATAACTTAGTTTATGTCCATCTATGGTTTGATTTATGTCTTTGCTTCTTTGGATTGGATTGGTTGTTTCCAACACTTTGTGATAATTTCATGTCAATAGCACCTATAAAAATATATTGGTGACGCTTTCATTACTTATTTCACCTGCTGTATATATTTAAGAGCACATATACTGTATATATGTGTGTGAGATATATATATATATATATATATATATATATATATATATATATATATATATATATATATATATATATATATATATATATATATATATATATAGTATATACGTATATATATTAATCACGGTAAAACATATTACTCACCACATGGAGTACAATATTAATATATAATATATATAATTCCCATTTATGATATATTTGATTTATTAAAATAGTCACTAAGGTTAAACCGAACATAAAATGACACACATGTGAAATGGTAGTTTTATTTTAATCAATAAGATTTCACAAGTTGGTTTAGAACACTGCCACAGAGGCACTTATAGAAAGCATAATCCATTTAAGGCACAAGCCTCTGTATTTCAAAAGAAAAAAATGGGTGTCTGGATGCATTAGCACTAATAGACATACCACATATACTTCAGCAATGTGTTCAGCAATGACCCACCTTTAGTACTTTGTTATGATTTTCCCAATGGCAGGGAAATCAAAATAACAACGGACTAGCTCTCGGGTGATGGGAACTAAAGTGACCGTGACCTGAACCTGACACGACACTGGAAGTAGCCGGGGAGTGTTTCCTACGATGCCCTAGACACCACGCGCCAGCCGGAGATCTAACTACTCCTATCAGAGGAATATACAGGCCTGCCTTACCTCCAGAGATGAACCCCAAAAGGAGATAGCAGCCCCCCACAGATATTGACGGTGAGTCAAGAGGAAAAGACATACGTAGGATGAACAGCAGATTTAGCACAGTGAGGTCCGCTTACTAAATAGCAGAAGTACAGGAAAGAGTCACTTCACGGTCAACTTCAAAACACTACTCAAAAACACCATCCTGAAATTACTTTAAAACTCCAGTGACAACTCATGCCACTGGAGTGGCAATTTCAGTCCACGAGAGCTTCCAGCTACAGAGAGTCACATTGCAAATAGCTGGACAAAAATAGCATTAACTAGAAACAAAATTCAACTTAGCTGAACAGGATCTTGAGGCAGGAGAATGCAACAGAATGCTACTGATACATTGTTGGCCGGCATCGGACCAGCAGCCAAGCAGCCTTAAATAGGAAACTCCCCTAATGGGTGTCAACAGGTGATCAAGGATAGAAGAAGGCAAATAAGTGGCACTACCATAGAACACCACCGGGGGAGCCCACAAACAGAATTCACAACAGTACCCCCCCCTTAAGGAGGGGGCACCGAACCCTCACCAGAACCACCAGGGCGATCTGGATGAGCACTATGAAATGCACGAACCAAATCAGGAGCATGAACATCAGATGCTGTCACCCAAGAATTATCCTCCTGACCATAGCCTTTCCACTTAACCAGATACTGATGTTTCCGTCTGGAAACACGGGAGTCCAAGATCTTTTCCACCACATACTCCAACTCACCCTCAACCAGCACAGGAGCAGGAGGATCAGCAGACGGAACAACCGGCACCTCATACCTCCGCAACAATGACCGATGAAAAACATTATGAATAGTAAAAGATGCTGGGAGGTCCAAACGAAAGGACACAGGATTGAGAACCTCCAGAATCCTATAAGGGCCGATAAACCGAGGCTTAAACTTAGGAGACGAAACCTTCATAGGAACAAATCGAGAAGACAACCAAACCAGGTCCCCAACACAAAGACGAGGACCGACACGCCGATGACGATTAGTGAACTGTTGAGTCTTCTCCTGGGACAACTTCAGATTGTCCACAACCTGTCCTCAAATCTGATGCATTCTATCAACCACAGCATCTACTCCAGGACAATCCGAAGACTCCAATTGACCGGACGAAAAGCGAGGGTGAAACCCTGAATTACAAAAAAATGGAGAAACCAAAGTGGCAGAACTGGCCCGATTGTTAAGGGCAAACTCTGCCAATGGCAAAAAATCAAGCCAATCGTCCTGATCAGCGGACACAAAACACCTCAAGTAAGTCTCCAAGGTCTGATTAGTACGCTCAGTCTGGCCATTAGTCTGAGGATGGAATGCAGACGAAAAAGACAAGTCGATGCCCATCCTGGCACAGAACGCCCGCCAAAATCTAGACACAAACTGAGTACCCCTGTCAGACACTATATTCTCAGGAATACCATGCAAACGCACAACATTCTGAAAAAATAGAGGGACCAGCTCAGAGGAGGAGGGCAATTTGGGCAAAGGTACCAAGTGAACCATCTTGGAAAAACGGTCACACACCACCCAGATGACGGACATCCTACGAGAAACAGGAAGGTCAGAAATAAAGTCCATAGAGATGTGCGTCCAAGGCCTCTTAGGAATAGGCAAGGGCAACAACAACCCGCTGGCCCAGGAACAGCAGGGCTTAGCCCGAGCACAAACATCACAAGACTGCACAAAAATACGTACATCTCGAGACAAGGAAGGCCACCAGAAGGACCTAGACACCAGATCCCTGGTGCCAAAAATTCCAGGATGACCTGCCAACGCGGAAGAGTGAACCTCCGAAATAACTCTACTGGTCCAGTCATCAGGGACAAACAGTCTACCAGGCGGACAGCGATCAGGCCTATCCACCTGAAACTCCTGCAAAGAGCGCCGCAGGTCTGGGGAGACAGCTGACAATATCACCCCATCCTTCAGGATGCCAGTAGGTTCGGAATCACCAGGCGAGTCAGGCTCAAAACTCCTAGAGAGGGCATCCGCCCTCACATTCTTAGACCCAGGCAGATATGAAACCACAAAGTTAAATCGAGAGAAAAACAACGACCAGCGCACCTGTCTAGGATTCAGACGCCTGGCTGACTCAAGATAAATTAGATTTTTGTGGTCAGTCAAGACCACCACCTGGTGTCTAGCACCCTCAAGCCAATGACGCCACTCCTCAAATGCCCACTTCATGGCCAAGAGCTCCCGATTTCCAACATCATAATTTCGCTCAGCGGGCGAAAACTTTCGAGAGAAAAACGCACATGGTCTCATCACTGAGCAGTCAGGACCTTTCTGCGACAAAACTGCACCTGCTCCGATCTCGGAAGCATCTACTTCAACCTGGAACGGGAGCGAAACATCAGGCTGGCGCAACACAGGAGCAGAAGAAAAGCGGCGCTTAAGCTCCCGAAAGGCCTCCACAGCCGCAGAGGACCAATTAGCAACATCAGCACCCTTCTTGGTCAAATCAGTCAAAGGTTTAGCAATGGCAGAAAAACCCGCTATGAATCGGCGATAGAAATTAGCAAATCCCAAGAATTTCTGAAGACTCTTTAGAGAAGTAGGTTGTATCCAATCACAAATAGCCTGAACCTTAACAGGGTCCATCTCCATAGATGAAGGGGAAAAAATATATCCCAAAAAGGAAATTCTCTGAACCCCAAAAATACACTTTGAGCCCTTCACAAATAGAGAATTAGCTCGTAAAACCTGAAAAACTCTCCTGACCTGTTGAACATGAGATTCCCAGTCCTCCGAAAAAATCAAAATATCATCCAAATACACAATCATAAATTTATCCAGATATTCACGGAAAATATCGTGCATAAAGGACTGAAAAACGGAAGGGGCATTCGCGAGACCGAAAGGCATTACCAAATACTCAAAATGGCCTTCAGGCGTATTAAATGCGGTCTTCCACTCATCCCCCTGCTTAATCCGCACCAAATTATACGCACCACGTAGATCGATCTTAGTGAACCACTTCGCCCCCTTTATGCGAGCAAAAAGATCAGTCAGTAAAGGTAACGGGTACTGGTATTTAACTGTAATCTTATTCAGAAGTCGATAGTCGATACAAGGTCTCAATGAACCATCCTTTTTACCCACAAAGAAAAACCCCGCCCCCAGTGGAGACAAAAAAGGGCCAATATGACCCTTTTCCAAAGATTCTCTGATATACTCCCGCATAGCAGTATGTTCAGGTACAGACAAATTAAACAAGCGACCCTTAGGAAATTTACTACCGGGAATCAACTCAATAGCGCAGTCACACTCTCTGTGAGGGGGGAGAGAATCAGTTTTAGGCTCCTGAAAGACATCATAAAAATCTGACAGAAATGCTGGGATCTCAGAGGGAGTAGATGAAGAAATGGGAACCAAAGGTGCATCCCCATGAATCCCCCGACATCCCCAGCTCAGCACAGACATTGATCTCCAGTCCAAGACTGGATTATGAATTTGTAACCATGGTAATCCAAGTACTAATACGTCATGTAGATTATATAACACAAGGAAACGAATAATCTCCTGATGGTCTGGGGAAAGATGCATAGTCACTTGTGTCCAATATTGTGGTTTATTGCTAGCCAAAGGTGTAGAATCAATACCCTTTAAGGGAATAGAAACCTCCAGAGGCTCTAAATCAAACCCACAACGCTTGGCAAAGGACCAATCCATGAGACTCAGAGCGGCGCCAGAATCCACATAAGCATCCACAGTAACAGATGATAAAGTACAAATCAATGTCACGGACAAAAGAAATTTAGACTGCAAGGTACCCATAGAAAAAGATTTATCAACCTTTTTATCAACCTTCTTTATGCGTTTAGAGCATGCTGATATAACATGAGCTGGATCTCCACAATAGAAGCACAACCCATTTTTGCGCCTGTAATTCTGTCGTTCGCCTCTAGACAATACACTATCGCATTGCATATGCTCTGGTGCCTTTTCAGAGGTCACCGCCAAATGATGCACAGGTTTTTGCTCAGAAGATACCGCCATATGGTGCACAGGTTTTTGCTCAGAAGATACCGCCATATGGTGCACAGATTTGCGCTCCCGTAAACGCCGATCAATCTGGATAGCCAATTTCATGGCATCATTCAGACCTGCAGGCACAGGGAACCCCACCATGACATCCTTCACGGAATCAGAGAGACCTTCTCTGAAATTAGCTGCTAGAGCGCACTCATTCCATTTAGTAAGCACCGACCATTTACGAAATTTTTGGCAGTATATCTCAGCTTCATCTTGCCCTTGGGAAAGAGCTATCAAGGCTTTCTCAGCCAAAATCTCTAAATTATGCTCTTCATAAAGCAACCCCAAAGCCAGAAAAAACGCATCTACATTTAATAACGCAGGATCCCCTGGCGACAATGCAAATGCCCAACTTTGTGGGTCACCCCGCAATAGAGAAATAACAATTTTAACCTGTTGCGCAGGATCACCAGCAGAGTGAGATTTCAGAGACAAAAACAATTTACAATTCTCTCTGAAATTCAAAAAACGGGATCTGTCTCCGGTAAAAAATTCAGGCATAGGGATCTTAGGTTCAGACATTGGAGCACGTATAACAAAATCTTGTAAGTTCTGGACCTTTGTAGCCAGGTTATTCAGACCTGCAACCAAACTCTGTGGATCCATGATTCAAACAGGTGTAACCAAAGCCATTCAGAGATTAAGAGGAGAGGAAAAAAAAGGCTGAAGACTGCAGTTTAAGCAAGGAGTACAAATAAGCACTAAGGTGCACTTTCCAAACACAGAAGGAAAAAAAAAACCTTTTCATATCCTTTCCTGCTTTAGTGCATAGTTTTAACACATGTGGCCGGCCAAACTGTTATGATTTTCCCAATGGCAGGGAAATCAAAATAACAACGGACTAGCTCTCGGGTGATGGGAACTAAAGTGACCGTGACCTGAACCTGACACGACACTGGAAGTAGCCGGGGAGTGTTTCCTACGATGCCCTAGACACCACGCGCCAGCCGGAGATCTAACTACTCTTATCAGAGGAATATACAGGCCTGCCTTACCTCCAGAGATGAACCCCAAAAGGAGATAGCAGCCCCCCACAGATATTGACGGTGAGTCAAGAGGAAAAGACATACGTAGGATGAACAGCAGATTTAGCACAGTGAGGTCCGCTTACTAAATAGCAGAAGTACAGGAAAGAGTCACTTCACGGTCAACTTCAAAACACTACTCAAAAACACCATCCTGAAATTACTTTAAAACTCCAGTGACAACTCATGCCACTGGAGTGGCAATTTCAGTCCACGAGAGCTTCCAGCTACAGAGAGTCACATTGCAAATAGCTGGACAAAAATAGCATTAACTAGAAACAAAATTCAACTTAGCTGAACAGGATCTTGAGGCAGGAGAATGCAACAGAATGCTACTGATACATTGTTGGCCGGCATCAGACCAGCAGCCAAGCAGCCTTAAATAGGAAACTCCCCTAATGGGTGTCAACAGGTGATCAAGGATAGAAGAAGGCAAATAAGTGGCACTACCATAGAACACCACCGGGGGAGCCCACAAACAGAATTCACAACAGTACTTAGAATACATTCTGCAATATTGTTATTGCAATTTATCATGAAGTGAAATGTATGTAACAATGATTGCTCGGGCTAAAATATTTTTTATCTATGAGAAACACAGTAGACCGCACTACCGCCTATTATCCCAGCTGAGCCTGCCCCCCTGCAACAGGAATGCGACCGCCGGATCCCGGGTGCTTCGGCCAAAGACACATGCCAATGAATCCAATGAAGAAACAGAAAAGCAGCACTCACCGATCCTTCCGAGACAGGTATCTTTATTTGTGCATGATAAAACTCTTCACGGCCGGGAGTACAGATATGAAGTGTGCGGCAAGCCTGACGACGGCCGTTTCGCGCCCCCCGTGAAGAGTTTTATCATGCACAAATAAAGATACCTGTCTTGGAAGGATCGGTGAGTGCTGCTTTTCTGTTTCTTCATTGGATTCATTAAAATATTTTTTACAAATTCAATCTTTATTTATAATATGATCCTAACTGAAAAATATATGACTATATTTACTAATAGTAAACTGTGCTAGGACTCAAACTCTAGAACATGATTTAGGCAGGGCTCCATTTGTGGACTACTTAATGATCCTACTATTCTCAGTTAACAGTCTCAAGATTCATTACTGGTTAGGATAGCCCCTTTAATCTGGTGTCACACAACTGTAATGCACATTTTAGCTTTAGTATTATGGTAATAACAGGTCCCTCTTCTTATGATTCAACATTTCAGCATCTACTAAAACAAATCTAGAACACAAGAGGATGATAGGCAGCATTGGATCTCATAAATTTAGGCAAAACACATTTACAGATGTATCATACTTTAACTTGACACTTACAGGACCACAAACACCGCCCATTAGCAAAGTCATCTTAAAAGTTTCCAACATTTGTAATTATGTGCTTTTAAAACATTTATCTCTGGTTCTTTTTGTTATGTGGTATCCTTAACTTTATGGTTCATTCTAGCTACACACTGCTTGATTATTTTTTTTTTTAAAAAAAGGTTGCTCAATAAAGTGGATCCAAAAGAGACTCTTTTTCACTAAAACTCACTAAACTACAATAATTATTAAATAGTTTAAATATATTAACCATATCCACCATGTTTTAGAATTTGGCATAAAAAAATCAACAAAAGCCAAAAAGCAAAAATAGAAAAGTCACTTAAAATAATGCAAATGATGAATCAGGCCCTTAGACTTAACAGTCTAACCTTTCACAAGCTCTAATATCCAGCACGAGCTACTGTGAGTATTTTAAGACTGTCTAGTCTAAGTCTTAAAAATAAGTACATTTTAAAAAATCTACTCAACTGATTCTGATTCCATCAATTTTTTGTTTCACTTACTTCTGCACACAAATGGCCTGCTGTGTTCCCACAAATGTGTAGTGCAGCATATGTTAATACATAAAAAGCACTCTTACTAGTCTGCTTATAATGGAAAGGACTTCTAGGTCTTGTTCACCAACATGTATAGCACAGCCTTCTTGTGGGCACATGGGTGGGTAAGGAAATTGAGTACAAACATAAAAAAGGCAGATTGTGATTTACTTTTTAATCTATTTACTGATTACTGTTGCTTAGGGGGAATTTTGTATGTGAGAGAGTCTCTTTTATTGTATATGTAGCATGAACAGGTTTAACACTTATGGTAGGTACTTTTCTACCAATACCAGAATAACTATATTACCACTAATATAATCATAAACTTACTGTTTTCAAGAAACAGATCTAGAAATCGGATGTGTTCTTGAGGAAAGTAACGCATCCCAGATTTTTCTCTTCCTCCATATTTTCAACTACATATGAAGTCACAAATATAGCTGAAGGGTGAGCCCTAGATCTGGATCAGAGATGTCATCACAGGTTGGAGATATGAGTCATCTTAGAAATTTACCACATCATTCATCAAATAATTTTTCCAGAGGTAAAACTATTTTGTGTGTTCTGCAAAAAACTTGGGATTTGGGGCATTTTTATGCCAGGCACAGATAGCTCTACTCACTTTTTGACAAGTTATCAATAGTGTTGAGCGATACCGTCCGATACTTGAAAGTATCGGTATCGGAAAGTATCGGCCGATACCGGGAAAGTATCGTCCGATACCGGCAAAGTATCGGATCTAATCCGATACCGATACCCGATACCAATACAAGTCAATGGGACTCAAGTATCGGACGGTATCCCTGATGGTTCCCAGGGTCTGAAGGAGAGGAAACTCTCCTTCAGGCCCTGGGATCCATATCAATGTGTAAAATAAAGAATTAAAATAAAAAATATTGCTATACTCACCTCTCCGACGCAGCCTGGACCTCACCGAGGGAACCGACAGCGTTCTTTGCTTAAAATGCGCGCTTTTACTTCCTTCAGTGACGTCACGGCTTGTGATTGGTCGCGTGCCGCCCATGTGGCCGCGACGCGACCAATCACAGCAAGCCGTGACGTAATTTTCAGGTCCTCAATGCCTAATTCTAGGCATTCATGATTTTAAGATTACGTTCCGGCTTGTGATTGGTCGCGTTGCGGTCACATGGGCGACGCGACCAATCACAAGCCGTGACGTCACGGGAGGCAGGAGACGCGGGCATTTTTAAAATTACGTCACGGCTTGTGATTGGTTGCGTGCCGCCCATGTGGCCGCGACGCGACCAATCACAGCAAGCCGTGACGTAATTTCAGGTCCTGAATGCAGAAATAGGCATCAGGACCTGAAATTACATCACGGCTTGCTGTGATTGGTCGCGTCGCGGTCACATGGGTGGCACGCAACCAATCACAAGCCGTGACGTAATTTTAAAAATGCGCGCGTCTCCTGCCTCCCGTGACGTCACGGCTTGTGATTGGTCGCGTCGCCCATGTGACCGCGACGCGACCAATCACAAGCCGGAACGTAATTTTAAAATCATGAATGCCTAGAATTAGGCATTGAGGACCTGAAAATTACATCACGGCTTGCTGTGATTGGTCGCGTCGCGGCCACATGGGCGGCACGCGACCAATCACAAGCCGTGACGTCACGGAAGGAAGTAAAAGCGCGCATTTTAAGCAAACAACGCTGCCGGTTCCCTTGGTGAGGTCCAGGCTGCGTCGGAGAGGTGAGTATAGCAATATTTTTTATTTTAATTCTTTATTTTACACATTAATGTTGTTTCGATACCGATACCCGATACCACAAAAGTATCGGATCTCGGTATCGGAATTCCGATACCCGCAAGTATCGGCCGATACCCGATACTTGCGGTATCGGAATGCTCAACACTAGTTATCAATGCTTATCTCGGAGGGACATAGTCAAGCATAGCTGACAAATTCTTAATAATTTGTTGCCATAAATTACAACAGAAATGTAATCTAGCTCCTGACTGGTGTACATTTTTTGTGGTAACTAATGGAAGCTAAAAGATCCACTAAATTCATTAAGAGTTGCCATCCTCCTAAAGAATTTGGCCTATCTTACCCCCAACACAACCTTTATCAAGACTGACATGCAAAATGTCACTCTGAATGATTTGGGGCCATAAACTTTTTTAAAAAGTCACCAAGTTATTTTTTGTGGCATAGATACACATATAGTGGATCCTCATTTTGGTGCTCCTTATATCCCTGTATGTTAAAGCAGTAAAGTTAAGGAGTTCTCCAAGAACATAATTAAATGGTCCCATCGCATACTTACAATGGTAGCCCATCTTAGTCTGATATCAGGATGGACTGTAGTTTAAAGAAACTTAGCTCCCAAATCCTGTATCTCAACTGAAAGAAGTGCTGTATCATAAGTACACATACCTCGGTGAGCCAAGGAGAAAAGTTAAATTAAGTTCTGTGGATATAATCCGTGCTGCTGAAAAAATGCATGTCCAGACGTGTTAAAAAATGGAAAATAGTGGATTAATCTACACGTTTCAAAGTCCAAATGACTTCTTCATCAGGAAATTACCAAATGATGTGGTAATGGAAAATAAATGGAAAATACCACATGATGTATGTGGTAATTTTCTGATGAAGAAGTCATTTGGACTTTGAAATGCTTAGGCTACATTCACACTAGCGTCATTTTGCCTACGTCGCAATGCGTCGTTTAGGAGAAAAAACGCATACTGCAAAGTTGTCCGCAGGATGCGTTTTTTCCCCATAGACTTACATTAGTGGCGCATTGTGACGTATGGCCGCACGTCGGATCCGTCGCACGCGCGTCGTGTTTTGGCGGACCGTCGGCACAAAAAAACGTTCCATGTAACTTTTTTTGTGCGTCAAGTCTGACATTTCGACCGCGCATGCTCGGCTGAAACTCCGCCCCCTCCTCCCCGGAACTCACAATGGGCAGCGTGTTCTGTCCTTCTAACAGGACAGGGGTTCGTTTCAAGCATTAAAAGGTTAACTATTATCATAGTTTTAGGTTTTGCTGTGTTATAGCTCCACCCAGTGGTGGATAAATTTATTACCTGTGTTTTTCTTAGTAATCATTAGAGTGTTGCATTCTGGGTTGCACCAAAGCATCATGGGATAGGGGAATTCCCCATTTTTCTCTCTGTGTATTTTCCTGTACACTCGTGTTAATCTGCTGTGTTGGAACTACTTCACTTACTTGCCACCCTGGTTAGTTTATCCGGTAAGATTGCTATCCCTGTTCCTGCAATATAGTGTTCTATAGAATGTGATTACTGTATAGTAACTAGTACCCGGGAAATCTATTATCTGTCAGTTACTGTATGTAGTTGCATGTAGAAGTTGCATCATCCTGTATGCTTTCCCTGCTAGTTATAAGTATCGGTTGTGCTGTTACTTGCCCAATACTTACCCAAATCATTTGTATTCTTATAGTTTTACCGCATTTCAATACCTGTTACCAATAAACAAGTTAGACTACAGAGAACAGTCTGCTTATTTTGGAAGACAGAAGTGGTTTATGCTGTATGTTGGATCACACACTGTATCAACGTGTATGAAGACAGAACAGTAAAACGGAAGCTAGACGCCGGCGATGACAGTAAAGGAGGCTAGACGCCAGCGATAGCAAATAACTCTTACGGAGCCGCTTGTACCATACCGCACTGCCTGCAGATACCGCAGCGGCCGCCATACAGTCACAAGTACCGAGAGTGCAGCCCACTAAGCACGACACGTCTCAGTCCACGCTGAAGTCATTCCTACCCGCTCTGAGACGTCCTACAGCCTGCAAACGGACACAAAATGTCTGCAAGTCGAGCATCTTCACTCAGGACGAGGTCCCAAACAAGCCGCTCTAGCAAGTCTTCCTCGAAAAGGTATGTCACCCTCGCCCGAGCAGAAGCTGAGGCGGCAAAAGTAAGATCCTCCTTCGCTGCACAAGAGATGCAGTTAAAGCTAAGACAAGCAGACCAAGAAGTAGAAAGCGCCCGCCTGCAAGCAGAGCAAGAAGCAGAAAGAGCCCGCCAAGAAGCAGAAAGAGCCCGCCTGCAAGCAGAGCAAGAAGCAGAAAGAGCTCGCCTGCAAGCGACCTTAGAAAGGCTTTCCGCTGAAAAAGAAGCAGCAGCCGCAATAGCCAAAGCTGAGTTTTTAGAAGCCGTGGAGTTTCCTGAATCCGAGCGAGGCAGCGACATACGCGGACCAAACCTTGATCATCAGGACCCTGCTCAACGCGTCTCAGAATATGTCCGCCAACATCCCAAAATAGAAGACGACTCTGATCCGTTACACCAACCAGCCTATTCAGATTACCAGAGATCCTTCCTCCAAACACCGTACTGGAAGCAGGAAAGTATACTGCGAAACGACATTGATCACCACTACCGTCTTACGGAACAGAAGGTACGGCCTCCGCCCAGACTGACAGGGACACCCTTTGCCACTGAACGGGTTTACACAGACTTTCCTAAGCCAGAAGCTCCTACCAGGTATGAGGATGCACCACAAACACCGCATAACAACAGCACACCAGCTCACGTCAGCACTGACTCAGCCACTATGAACTTTGCAAGGTTCTTTACCCACCAGGAGCTGGTGACCAAGGGACTTGTAAAGTTCACTGATCGAGCTGAAAGCTACAGAGCATGGCGAGCCTCTTTTCAGAATGCCATCAGAGACTTGCATCTTTCCAGTAGTGAAGAGTTAGATCTACTGGTTAAGTGGCTTGGGAGCGAGTCAGCTGAACACGCCAAAAGAATCAGGAGCATTAACATAAAGTACCCACACACAGGACTTCGTATGGTGTGGGAGAGACTCGAAGAATGTTATGGGTCAATAGAAGCTATAGAAAATGCTTTGTATAAAAGAATTGATGATTTCCCCAAGATAGCAAATAAGGGTTATCAAAAGCTCAGGGAACTGAGCGACTTGTTAATGGAGGTACATGCTGCTCAGGCAGAAGGTGATCTACCAGGGTTGGCATTCCTGGACACTGCCAGAGGTGTCAACCCGATTGTCCAAAAGCTCCCTTACAACTTACAAGAAAAGTGGGTCAGTCACGGGTCCCGTTACAAACAGGCTAATAAGGTACCATTTCCTCCTTTCAGGGTGTTTGTAGACTTTGTTGCTCAGCAGGCTAAAGTTAGAAATGACCCTAGTTTCGATTTCACTATGTCATGTACCACTGCCTCTGGTGTAAAACCCAGTAAAACACCAGTGGCAGTCCACAAAACTAATGTTGCCTCCACAGGTTTTCCTTACAGGGCAAGTAAGTCTTCTCCAGAAGAGGACAAACCGCAGGATCTCAGCAAACACTGCCCCCTACACAAGAAACCTCATCCTCTGCTAAAATGTAGAGCCTTCAGGGAGAAGTCTCTAGAAGATCGTAAGAGTTTCCTAAAGGAAAACAAGATATGCTTCAGATGCTGCGCGACAACCTCACACTTTGCCAACTGTGAAACCAGTGTGAAATGCACAGAATGTAGTAGTGTGGAGCACAACACGGCCTTACATCCTGGACCACCCTCAGGGGTATCGTCGCGAGTAGAAGAGCCTGCCGAAAAACAGATGGACACTGACATGGACACCCCAGTGGTCACCTCTCAGTGCACAGAGATCTGCAAGGAACTCGTAGCAGGAAGATCCTGCTCAAAGATCTGTCTTGTCAGAGTATTCCCAGCGAGCCAACGGGATAAGGCAATCAAGGTATATGCAATCTTGGACGATCAGAGCAACAGGTCTCTAGCTAAGTCCTTTCTCTTCGATACCTTCAACATTGCTGGTCCCGGCTCTCCGTACTCCTTGAAGACATGTGCAGGTACTGTCGAGACGGCGGGGAGGAGAGCAACTGGATTCAAAGTAGAGTCTATAGACGGTCAAACCTGCTTATCCTTGCCATCAATACTGGAGTGCAACCAGATTCCCGACAACAGGTCTGAGATACCTACACCAGAGGTAGCAGCTTATCACACCCACTTGAGATGTATAGCTCACCTGATACCAGAGCTTGACCAAGGAGCTCCTATCGTCTTACTTCTCGGAAGAGACATACTACGGGTCCACAAGGCTAGAGGACAGATCAACGGCCCACAAAACACCCCATACGCTCAGAGACTTGACCTAGGATGGGTCATTGTGGGAGATGTCTGTTTGGGTGGAGCACACAGGCCGACATCAGTCAACAGCATGCTCACCAATACCCTCGAGAATGGACGCCCGTCTCTCTTCCAGCCATGCGAGAGCAGTTTCCTGATTAAAGAATTGCCACACCACACCCCTCCACCTTGTCCGTTAGCTGATCCTTCCTGTGAAGACCATGCATGCGATGGTGAGCAAGATCATATAGGGTGCACAGTTTTCCACAGGACAAGAGAAGACAACCAGGTAGCAACGTCCATAGAGGACAGACTGTTCTTGGACATCATGGAGCGAGAGATAGTCAGAGACGAATCAAAGAGTTGGGTCGCACCTTTACCATTCAAACCACAGAGGCAACGCTTACCCAACAACAGAGAACTTGTCTACAGTCGATTTGTCTCCCTTACGCGCAAACTGCAGAAGGCACCAGAAACAAAACAACACTTCTTTACCTTCATGGAGAGAATATTCCAGAGTGGCCACGCAGAAATTGCACCTGTACTTCAAGATTCCGAGGAACGTTGGTACTTACCTATTTTCGGCGTGTATCATCCGAAGAAACCAGGTCAGATAAGAGTGGTATTTGACTCAAGTGCAAGATACGAAGGTGTTTCTTTAAACGACGTCTTCCTGTCTTGTCCAGACCTCAACAACAGACTTCTGGGAGTACTTCTTCGTTTCTACAAAGATGCAGTAGCATTTATGGCCGACATACAACAGATGTTTCACTGCTTCCTTGTTAAAGAAGAACACAGAAACTACTTGAGGTTCTTCTGGTACCGTGATAATGACCCCTACAAGGACATCGTGGAATATCGTATGAAGGTACACATCTTCGGGAACAGCCCTTCCCCTGCTGTCGCTATCTATGGCCTTAGACATTCAGCCAGAGAGGGTGAAGCGAAGTATGGATCGGATGTAAGATCTTTTGTGCAAAAGGATTTCTACGTAGATGACTGCCTGAAATCCACACCCACAGAGGAGTCGGCAGTCAGTCTCCTGAAAAGGGCGCAAGAAATGCTCGCTTCATCCAATTTGAGGTTGCACAAAATTGCTTCCAACAGCCAGAAACTAATGGCAGCCTTTCCCTCTCAAGATTACTCAACCGATTTAAAAGACTTGGATTTAAGCACGGACTCCCTTCCCATGCAGCGGAGCCTGGGTTTACTCTGGGATTTGAAAAAGGATGCATTCACCTTCCAGATCAGCGAAGAAGAGAAACCCTTCACGCGTAGAGGCGTCCTGTCCATTGTGAACAGCTTGTACGATCCTCTGGGATTTGTAACCCCTGTGACTATCCAAGGTAAAATGATGTTGAGAGACTTCACCCGAGAGACGTCCGATTGGGATGATCCGCTTCCCAGCGAAAAAAGAGACTTGTGGGTAAGATGGAAGAACTCTTTAGAAGCCTTGTCAAGTCTCTACGTGGCACGACCATATGCTTCTGTGCCATCAACAGAAATCAAGATGCAAAGGCTTTGTATCTTCTGCGATGCCTCAACCAAAGCAATTGCAGCAGTGGCGTATTTGAAAACAACTGACATCAATGAACAATGCCACGTAAGGCTTGTTATGAGCCGGACAAAACTGGCCCCACTCCATGAACACACAGTACCCAGACTGGAACTCTGTGCGGCCGTGCTAGCAGTAGAGTTAGCTGAGCTTATCTCGACAGAAATGGACCTGGAAATCAAAGAAGTCGAGTTCTACACTGACAGCAAGGTAGTGCTGGGGTACATTTGCAATGAAACTCATCGCTTCTATGTCTATGTCAGGAATCGGGTGCTAAGGATCAGGAGACCCACTGAACCTAAACAGTAGCACTATGTGTCCACAAACCACAATCCTGCGGACCACGCAACCAGATCCGTTGAAGCAAGTCACCTTAAGGACACGACCTGGTTTACTGGCCCTACATTCTTATACCGTTTGACGCCATACATGGACGAGTCAATCATCTTTGAACTGGTAGATCCAGAGGCAGATGAGGAAATCTGCCCTCAGGTATCCGTTCTACGTACGGTGACTAAAGACAATCACCTCAAATCCCACCATTTCAATAGGTTCTCAACTTGGAACTCGCTTGTTCGTGCCCTCGTCCGTTTAATTCCTCAGACCAGTTGCGGAACTTGTCTTATCGTTTTCGCCAAAAGAGCTGTGTGTGGCATCGGTTGATGCCAAGCGGGGAGTGTTCTGTCCTTCTAACAGGACAGGGGTTCATTTCAAGCATTAAAAGGTTAACTATTATCATAGTTTTAGGTTTTGCTGTGTTATCGCACCACCCAGTGGTGGATAAATTTATTACCTGTGTTTTTCTTAGTAATCATTAGAGTGTTGCATTCTGGGTTGCACCAAAGCATCATGGGATAGGGGAATTTCCCATTTTTCTCTCTGTGTATTTTCCTGTACACTCGTGTTAATTTGCTGTGTTGGAACTACTTCACTTACTTGCCACCCTGGTTAGTTTATCCGGTAAGATTGCTATCCCTGTTCCTGCAATATAGTGTTCTATAGAATGTGATTACTGTATAGCAACTAGTACCCGGGAAATCTATTATCTGTCAGTTACTGTATGTAGTTGCATGTAGAAGTTGCATCATCCTGTATGCTTTCCCTGCTAGTTATAAGTATCAGTTGTGCTGTTACTTGCCCAATACTTACCCAAATCATTTGTATTCTTATAGTTTTACCGCATTTCAATACCTGTTACCAATAAACAAGTTAGACTACAGAGAACAGTCTGCTTATTTTGGAAGACAGAAGTGGTTTATGCTGTATGTTGGATCACACACCGTATCAACGTGTATGAAGACAGAACACAGCGGATGCATTGTAAAACTGCATCCGCTGCCCACGTTGTGCTACTTTAACACACTGTCCATCGGTACGTCGGACAGTGTTGCTACCTTTCCCTTAATACAATTCAGTATAATATGATGAAAGTTCCGAAAATGTTGTCAGTTTGACTAACAGCAAGTATTAAAGAAGTTATGAGGTCCCTGTATTTTCCAGCTAAGCGCTCCTCCACCTTTTATGACTCTGGCTACAGAAAGCTTTACAATAGCCCATCAATCATATGTATCATTTGGGCTAATAGTGCAGGAATTAGTACATTATCTGTATAGTGTATGGGCCCCAATTTCTTCTCTAACCACTGTCAATTTGACATAGCATTTTAGGAACATACGTAATGTTACCTGGTGCCAGTCCATAGAGTAAAAATCACCTATTATGAAATTTGGAGGTGGGAGTAGAGATAAATACTGACAGCTTACTTTATCCTCACCAAAACTCTCTCTAGCCAACACATTATTTTAACATGGTAATACTTTATCAAACATTGATAGATTTACTAACTTACACAATGGACACAATGTATAATGATTAACCAATACCCAAAACATGAATAGATTCACCAGTACACGACACAAGTTCTAAATCTTTATTACATTGTATTCTTTAATTTGAAAGCACAGTAGTAGTCAATAATTTGACATTGTAATTATAAGTAAATTAATACTAATTTTGACCATCAGTATGTCTGACTTTCAACAAATTGTATTAGTCACAATTACATATGTCTAAATATATGTATAGATATCCACTACTGAAATGATATTTCTAATTATAGATACGAACATTGATCATTTTCTTTTCACTCATCTTATCTTTTTTTAAATGCTACATGCAAATTATAAAGGACAAGTGGATTACAAAAGAACTATGCAGTAACAAATTTTGTTTTAACACTTATTTATCAAGAGTAGATTTAGAAATCAAACATGGTGACATCATCAATGAAAAGAAGGTTTATGAGCTACCAAGGTCATAAAATGGGCAAGTATCCTGGCATTTAATGAGGTTGTCCACTATTAAATTTTATATTTAAATTGTGTGGTGTATAAATTGAAAAAACTCAAGATACTCACTTACCGGGCCCCCACTAACAAAAAGGGAGACTGGTGTACAGAATGTTAAAGTTAGAATTGATCATTCCAAGCTAATTGGTTGCAAAAGTTATGTGATATCATAAAAGAGGGCTAGAAGACTGTCAAAGTTCACAGATAACAGTGTGGAAGAGTAGCAGGGATTTAAAAGGTTAGTATTTGTTTTTTTTTCTTTCTTATACCACACAATTTTAATATTGTAAAGTCAAATAAAAGTGTTCACAAATTCAAAAATGTAATATACAACTTCAGTTTTACAATAGACATTGTCTTAAAATCATTGAGAGTATGGCCAATAAAATTTTATCAACATACCCAGTACCCAGACGATGGAAGGAAGAAGTTATTAATTCCTACACCAATGTGTCATTAATTAAAAATACATTTCAGTTGTTTTCACTTTCATAACACAGCAAAAAACTTGAACTCTACATAGTTCTACCAAATTTTCATCATCATAGAACCCTGTGGTGATTTCAAGTCGGGTTCTGAGTGTTATCATGATGCCTTTAGTGACTTCATTTTGAATTAAAGAAGCAGTCTGTGACCACCATTGCCAAAAGTCTTTCTGCAAAGCCAGGACCTATTTTAGATAATATGATGCCCTGGGCAAAATTAAAAGTGGGGCCCCCAAGTACTAACATATTGCACCATAATATGGAAACAGTTTGCATTTAAGGAAGTAGTTTTCAGTCCATTAAATGATCACCAACTGGTTATATTCAAGTTGTTTGGCGCTTTTCTATCGGGCTCTTACGCAGGCTAATGAAAAACTATAGGGACAGAATGATTATTAATACATGGTTTTATATACGGTACAGTTTCATGTCATCAGAGCCACATCTCTTATTTACACAGAAATGTGCGGCTGAGAACAATGATTTTTGTTCCTGCATATACGATCCAATCACCCGATGAATTAACCTTTTACTTGTATGTTAGGTGATTGTTTACATTTAAGAATGCTCATCTGTGCTGCCAGTGTTTTTATATATGGATAGTGATGGGCGAACCCCCCGATGATATGGTTTGCCTGAGTTTTTTTTGTAAAGTTCGAGTTCGGGGCCGGAGATGAAGCGAACTTGCGTCCGAACCCCGAACTTGGACTTTACAGATATGGGATGGGGCGGGGAGGGGGCTGTAAAAGAAAGAATAAAATTATTAACAAACATTATAAATATTATACTTACCTGTCCAGCGATGCGTCCTCCTGTAATGAGAAGGTAATGAGTCCCGGAAGCAGATGTGTGTCATGATCTCAATGGCAAGAGAACATAGCATAAGCATATATAGGAACTAGCTCTTGGAAGATGGGAACTGAGCTGACCATGAACTAAACCTAACGCACAACTAGCAGTGGCCGGGTAGCATGCCTACGTTGATTCTAGATGCCCAGCACCAGCCGGAGGACTAAATAAAGCTAGCAGAGGAAAATATTAGTCCTAGCTCACCTCTAGAGAAATACCCCGAAAGGAGACAGAGGCCCCCCACATGTATTGGCGGTGAGTTGAGATGAAATAACAAACGTAGTATGAAAATAGGTTTAGCAAATTTGAGGTCCACTTACTACATAGCAGAAGACAGAAAGGACACTTTCATGGTCAGCTGAAAACCCTATCAAAAACACCATCCAGAAATTACTTTAAAACTCTGGTATTAACTCATAACACCAGAGTGGCAATTCCTGTTCACAAGAGCTTTCCAGACACAGTAACGAAACTACAGCTGTGAACTGGAACAAAAATGCAAAAACAAACATGGACAAGAGTCCAACTTATCTAGTAGTTGTCTAGGAGCAGGAACAAGCACAGAGAGGCTTCTGATAACATTGTTGACCGGCAAGCAACTAACAGAGCAGCAAGGTTATATAGCGACTCCCACATCTTGATGGGAACAGGTGAACAGAGAAGATGAAGACACCAGTTCAATTCCACCAGTAGCCACCGGGGGAGCCCAGAATCCAAATTCACAACAGTACCCCCCCCCCTCAAGGAGGGGGCACCGAACCCTCACCAGAACCACCAGGGCGATCAGGATGGGCCCTATGAAAGGCACGAACCAGATCGGAGGCATGAACATCAGATGCATTCACCCAAGAATTATCCTCCTGGCCGTATCCCTTCCACTTGACCAGATACTGGAGTCTCCGTCTGGAAACACGAGAGTCTAAGATTTTCTCCACAACGTACTCCAACTCACCCTCAACCAACACCGGAGCAGGAGGCTCAACGGAAGGCACAACCGGTACCTCATACCTGCGCAATAATGACCGATGAAAAACGTTATGAATAGAAAAGGATGCAGGGAGGTCCAAACGGAAGGACACAGGGTTAAGAATCTCCAATATCTTGTACGGGCCGATGAACCGAGGCTTAAACTTAGGAGAAGAAACCCTCATAGGGACAAAACGAGAAGACAACCACACCAAGTCCCCAACACAAAGCCGAGGACCAACACGACGGTGGCGGTTGGCAAAAAGCTGAGTCTTCTCCTGGGACAACCTCAAATTGTCCACCACCTGCCCCCAGATCCGATGCAATCTCTCCACCACAGCATCCACTCCAGGACAATCCGAAGATTCCACCTGACCAGAGAAAAATCGAGGATGAAACCCCGAATTACAGAAAAACGGGGACACCAAAGTGGCAGAGCTGGCCCGATTATTGAGAGCGAACTCCGCCAATGGCAAAAAAGCAACCCAATCATCCTGGTCAGCAGACACAAAACACCTCAGATATGTCTCCAGGGTCTGATTAATCCGCTCGGTCTGGCCATTCGTCTGAGGATGGAAAGCGGACGAAAAAGATAAATCTATGCCCATCCTAGCACAGAATGCCCGCCAAAATCTAGACACGAATTGGGTCCCTCTGTCAGAAACGATATTCTCAGGAATACCATGCAAACGAACAACATTTTGAAAAAACAGAGGAACCAACTCGGAAGAAGAAGGTAACTTGGGCAGAGGAACCAAATGGACCATCTTAGAAAAACGGTCACACACCACCCAGATGACAGACATCTTCTGAGAAACAGGCAGATCTGAAATAAAATCCATCGAGATGTGCGTCCAAGGCCTCTTAGGAATAGGCAAGGGCAACAATAATCCACTAGCCCGAGAACAACAAGGCTTGGCCCGAGCACAAACGTCACAAGACTGCACAAAGCCTCGCACATCTCGTGACAGGGAAGGCCACCAGAAGGACCTTGCCACCAAATCCCTGGTACCAAAAATGCCAGGATGACCTGCCAATGCAGAAGAATGAACCTCAGAGATGACTCTACTGGTCCAATCATCAGGAACAAACAGTTTATCAGGTGGGCAACGATCAGGTCTCTCCGCCTGAAACTCCTGCAAGGCCCGCCGCAGGTCTGGAGAAACGGCTGACAATACCACTCCATCCTTAAGGATACCTGTGGGCTCAGAGTTACCAGGCGAGTCAGGCTCAAAACTCCTAGAAAGGGCATCCGCCTTAACATTCTTAGAACCCGGTAGGTATGACACCACAAAATTAAACCGAGAGAAAAATAATGACCAGCGCGCCTGTCTAGGATTCAGGCGCCTGGCGGTCTCAAGATAAATCAAATTTTTGTGGTCAGTCAATACCACCACCTGATGTCTGGCCCCCTCAAGCCAATGGCGCCACTCCTCAAAAGCCCACTTCATGGCCAAAAGCTCCCGATTCCCAACATCATAATTCCGCTCAGCGGGCGAAAATTTACGGGAAAAGAAGGCACAAGGCCTCATCACGGAGCAGTCAGAACTTTTCTGCGACAACACTGCCCCAGCTCCGATCTCAGAAGCGTCGACCTCAACCTGAAAAGGTAGAGCAACATCAGGCTGACGCAACACAGGGGCAGAGGAAAAACGGCGCTTAAGCTCCCGAAAGGCCTCCACAGCATCAGGGGACCAATCAGCAACATCAGCACCCTTCTTAGTCAAATCGGTCAATGGCTTAGCAATATCCGAAAAACCAGCAATAAATCGACGATAAAAGTTAGCAAAGCCCAAAAATTTCTGAAGACTCTTAAGAGAAGAGGGCCGCGTCCAATCACAAATAGCTTGAACCTTGACAGGATCCATTTCAATGGAAGAGGGGGAAAAAATATATCCCAAAAAGGAAATCCTCTGTACCCCAAAAACACACTTAGAACCCTTCACACACAAAGAATTAGACCGCAAAACCTGAAAAACCCTCCTGACTTGCTGGACATGAGAGTCCCAGTCATCCGAAAAAATCAGAATATCATCCAGATACACAATCATAAATTTATCCAAATAATCGCGAAAAATATCATGCATAAAGGACTGGAAAACTGACGGAGCATTAGAAAGACCAAAAGGCATCACTAAATACTCAAAGTGGCCCTCGGGCGTATTAAATGCGGTTTTCCACTCATCCCCCTGCCTGATCCGCACCAAATTATACGCCCCACGAAGGTCAATCTTAGAGAACCACTTGGCCCCCTTTATGCGAGCAAACAAATCAGTCAGCAACGGCAATGGATATTGATATTTAACAGTGATTTTATTCAAAAGCCGATAATCAATACATGGTCTCAAAGAGCCGTCTTTTTTTGACACAAAGAAAAAACCGGCTCCTAAGGGAGATGACGATGGACGAATATGTCCCTTTTCCAAGGACTCCTTTATATATTCTCGCATAGCAGCATGTTCAGGCACAGACAGATTAAATAAACGACCCTTTGGGTATTTACTACCCGGGATTAAATCTATGGCACAATCGCACTCTCGGTGCGGAGGTAACGAACCAAGCTTTTTAGTGCGCTTAGAGCATGCTGATATAACATGAGTAGAATCACCACAATAGAAACACAACCCATTTTTCCGTCTAAAATTCTGCCGCTCGCTTCGGGACAGAATTCTATCACACTGCATACTCTCTGGCGACTTCTCAGTGGACACCGCCAGATGGTGCACTGGTTTGCGCTCCCGCAAACGCCTATCGATCTGAATAGCCATTGTCATGGACTCATTCAGACCCGCAGGCACAGGGAACCCCACCATAACATCCTTAATGGCATCAGAGAGACCCTCTCTGAAAGTCGCCGCCAGGGCGCACTCATTCCACTGAGTAAGCACAGACCATTTACGGAATCTTTGGCAGTAAATTTCCGCTTCATCTTGCCCCTGAGATAGGGACATCAAAGTTTTTTCTGCCTGAAGCTCCAAATGAGGTTCGTCATAAAGCAACCCCAAGGCCAGAAAAAACGCATCCACATTGAGCAACGCAGGATCCCCTGGTGTCAATGAAAAAGCCCAGTCTTGAGGGTCGCCCCGGAGCAAGGAAATCACAATCCTGACCTGCTGTGCAGGGTCTCCGGCAGAGCGAGATTTCAGGGACAAAAATAATTTGCAATTATTTCGAAAATTCTGAAACCCGGATCTATTCCCCGAGAAAAATTCCGGCAAAGGAATTCTCGGCTCAGATACAGGTGCATGACAAACAAAATCTTGCAAATTTTGTACCTTCGTGGCGAGATTATTCAAACCTGCAGTTACACTCTGAAGATCCATTACAAACAGGTGGACACAGAGCCATTCAAGGGTTAAGAGGAGGTAAGAAGCAGCTAGACAGCAATTAAGGGCTAGGCAGCAAAACTCTGAGGGGAAAAAAAAAAAAATTTCCCTTCAACACTTCTTTTTCTCCTGCTTCAGCCCAAACAATTAACCCTTTGAGGGCCGGTCAAACTGTCATGATCTCAATGGCAAGAGAACATAGCATAAGCATATATAGGAACTAGCTCTTGGAAGATGGGAACTGAGCTGACCATGAACTAAACCTAACGCACAACTAGCAGTGGCCGGGTAGCATGCCTACGTTGATTCTAGATGCCCAGCACCAGCCGGAGGACTAAATAAAGCTAGCAGAGGAAAATATTAGTCCTAGCTCACCTCTAGAGAAATACCCCGAAAGGAGACAGAGGCCCCCCACATGTATTGGCGGTGAGTTGAGATGAAATAACAAACGTAGTATGAAAATAGGTTTAGCAAATTTGAGGTCCACTTACTACATAGCAGAAGACAGAAAGGACACTTTCATGGTCAGCTGAAAACCCTATCAAAAACACCATCCAGAAATTACTTTAAAACTCTGGTATTAACTCATAACACCAGAGTGGCAATTCCTGTTCACAAGAGCTTTCCAGACACAGTAACGAAACTACAGCTGTGAACTGGAACAAAAATGCAAAAACAAACATGGACAAGAGTCCAACTTATCTAGTAGTTGTCTAGGAGCAGGAACAAGCACAGAGAGGCTTCTGATAACATTGTTGACCGGCAAGCAACTAACAGAGCAGCAAGGTTATATAGCGACTCCCACATCTTGATGGGAACAGGTGAACAGAGAAGATGAAGACACCAGTTCAATTCCACCAGTAGCCACCGGGGGAGCCCAGAATCCAAATTCACAACAGATGTGGCCGGGAGACAGCGGGACGGGAGGAAGCGTCGCTGGACAGGTAAGTACAATATTTATAATGTTTATTATTATATTATTCTTTCTTGTACAGGACCTGGATCTGATCTGGAGCCCATGGAAACCTGTGTTCAGGAACTTTACAGTTCGGGTTCGCCCATCCCTATATATGGATGCCTAACATACACTCCACGCTGCATGTTACACACACTGTATGCTAAACACACACACTCCATGCTACACACACACACATTGCATGTTCCTTATATAGACAGGTAATACAGGACATAATACATTGTTAGCATAGTTTTCAGCTTGAAAAGGGATGACGCCTTAGACTGACAAGCCGACAAAGCTTGCAGCTGTATAGGTTGTCGCTAGGAGCCCCTTTGGGAGCCCTGAGCTACTGCCCCAAATGGCGGCCCTGACAGTATCTCATGGGAAATTTAATCTTGGAGCTTAACCTCTGTGTTCTCAGTTTTAAGCCAATTACCACTATTTAAGTAAATAACATCAAATGCTAATATATTCTGTGCTACATTTGGATAGTGTGTATGTAACACACAATGTACACAATAATACGTCTAGTGACCAAATTTAAGTAATTTAATAATATAACTGTTCTTTAAGGGTTTTTTTTAGAGAGTAATTCCTAAAGAGTATCTTAAACTTATTATACTGGTAAAGGAAGCACATGTAAAATGGATAAATGAAACTTATATCTACAAAATATAGTTCATTATACATGTAGTATTGTGGATACATGTAAAAAGATATCTTATTATAAATGTTCTGAGGTAATTGTATACTTTTTGACTAGCTCTTCCAGGCTAAGTATAGTCAAATGAAAGCAGCAATACAGACCTGGGATTGTCGCAACCATGGGGCATCATCAATGTTTCCTTGTAAAAAAAAAAAGTAGTAGCAACCATGTGTAAATTCCTAAATGGACTAGGCCTCACTAAAGAGTAACCCTCACTAGCAGATACTAAAACTTAACTTCTAATGCATTATTCTAAAAGATGTAAACTAATTCGGCATTGAGCCATCCCCTGAGGATACTATGTATTTGGTGAAGTATGATGCGGGGGCACGTGTCTGGTGTTTAGTTTTAAACCTATTGCATCTACCTCTAACTACCAATTGTTACTCCATCAATCCTAATATTATCTCCATTATTTTAGAGCAAATCCAACTATTTTATTCATACCCAAAATTAGTTTGTATTTTTTAACATAATGAACTAAAAGTTATGTTTTATAACCTGCTAGTACGGGTTACTATCTAATGGGGCCTTGACCTTTAAGGAATTTATACTATAACATATCTCTCAGGTGATATTATCTCTATGGGCTATTTTCATTACTCAATTAATAGGAAACATCGACTTAAAATAAATCAAATTTGGTTGACTTTTAAAAAATAGTTGAAACATAGCTTGTGACATTTAGATTTCATTAAACATTGACTTGGGCAATGACTCTTAGCCTTACGTTGAATAGTGTCAATCAATTGTGTCTTATACAAACCTCACAAAAAAGAAAATACATGTAGAATTGGTATTCAGCAGTTTTGTCAAAATTTGTTGCTTTACAAAATTTTTAGGAAATATCAAAAAGAATATGTTCTAAACAAAAATCAACACTAAAAAAGTGAGCTACAAAATAATCCAACACTAAGTTAATGACATTTTCAATCATTGACTTGAAAATTATTTTTAAACTATATCGGGATTATTAAAACACAAATTAACTGTTCATTTATGAAATGAGATACAATATGATATTTCACAGACTAGAATTGTAGACTAGAACTAAATCTTTGGAATAAAGCAACTTTTAATTCCGAATAGGAAGTCCTTTTTTGTAAAAGATTAAACCTAAAACGACTGTTGTTATAACTGTTGAAAATCCAAAAAGAGTCAGTAAACTGCCAACAGAAGGTAAGTTTCTTTCCAAAAATGTAGTTGTAACTGGAATTGCTGGAATATCCTACAAAAAAGTGAGAAGAAAAAAGAACAAGTTAAACACAAATCAATTCTCAACATTCCAAAATATTTATTAAAGTGTAACTCCATTTCTGTAAAGGGAGTGGTTAAATTAGTCATGCTTAAAGGCATTGTCCCATGAACAAAGTACATTTTAATCACTAAATCTTGGAATAAAAATAGGTTCCACAACTGGATGTGGTAAAAGAAATGTTCCTGTGCTGAGAACGTGCAGGAACATGGTCAGCGCATACTCCAGCTCCTGACCAGAGATGGGCAGACACCTGGATGTTTGGGTCCGGCGGGTTCGGCTGAAGAGTTGCAAAAAGTTTGGGTCCGGGCACGAACATCCAGTGTTTGCCACACTATCATGTGCATGATACAGTGGCAAACACTGCTTCTGATAGGTGGTCAAATCATCCCCACCGGTCAGACAGCCATGGTTCCCCCACTGTCAAAAGACAGAATGAGCATGCGGCTGGGATCGGAGGTATACCTCCGGTCACTGATGTCAGCTGAAGGGGTTACTGCTCCCATCAGATGACGCCTGCTGCCGCTATAAACAGCGAGAGCAGGTGCCGCTGCTGGGAGTTTTCGTCAGCCGGCGCCTGTGCTGTAAATAAATAATAGAAAAATTTGGCATGGCTTCCCTCGTATTTTTGATAACCCGCCAGGCAAAACTCACAGCTGAGAGCTGTAACCCTCAGCTGTCAGCTTCAGTAAGGCTGGATATCAAGAATAGAGGGGTCTCTGAACTGTATTTTTTAATTAAATAAATAATTTTAAAAAACATTGTGGGTTCCCCCCCATTTTTGACAACCAGACAAGCTAAAGCAGACAGCTGGGGGCTGGTATACTCAGGCAGGTAAGCAGCTATGGATATTGGCCCTCCAGCCTAAAAATAGCAGCCCACTGCTGCCCAGAAAAGACACAGCTGTTAGATGCGCCAATTCTGGCGCTTTGCCCGACTCTTCCCATTTGCCCTGTAATGGTGGCAAGTGGGTTTCATATTTGTGGGGTTGATGTCACCTTTGTATTGTCAGGTGACGTTAAATCCATGGATTAGTAATGGAGAAGCGGATATAAGATACCTATCCATTAATAATTCAATAGTTGTATTGGAAATAAAGACAGCCAGAATAAAGTCTTTTATCGGAAATAAAACAAAACACCTGGGACTTGGGATGTGGGTCAATAAAGGGAATTTACTAGGCTTGTGAATGTATTATAATTGTCAATTTTTAGTTATATCACCTATATATAGTTTGTATCAATAAATCTGTTTTGTTTTACCAAAGCCAAAAGTGATTAGGGAACAGGGGTGTTAAAGGGAATCGGTCGGTAGGATCAATCCTCCTAAGCCGTCTATATGGGCACGCAGGTCATAGGAAGCTCAATAAAATGATACCTTGATATCTGCGATCTGATGTATTATTTAAGAGAAATCCATAGACTGCTGAGGAGAGTGATACCTGTATGCCTCATATCAGATGTGTTGTTGATAAATGTTCTTTTATCCCTTTATGTAAATGACCTTTTCCAGGCTTTGAGGAGGATGCTGTCTGGAAGAGAACTCTGCTTCCAGAGCTTGTTTTACATGAAGTAGGGGTTAGCAGTGAGATCTGTGATGGTTGCTCTCTGCTCTCCTGCAGAGCTGTGTGTGATTATACCAGACACATCTGCAAGTTCCTCTCAGCTTCAGCTTCCATCTCACAGGCAGACAGTGTTGTAATATTGCTGCAATACAGTAGAGCTGAGAGAGAAGCAAAAAATGTGTTTGCACGAAGACAAATTTAATTTCTCCGGTTCTGTGATAGTTACTTGTCTCACACTGGGAAATCCACCTTTTATTTAAAATAAGCTATGGAGGAAGAGTTATCTTCCAGGCAGCATCCTTCCCATAACCTGGAAGAGGTAATTTACATAACGTGATATAAGAAAATGTATTGACAACACATCTGGTATGAGGCATACAGGTATCACTCTCCTCAGCAGTCTATAACCTGCATGCCCATATTAATAGTTTAGATAGGTCAAATGTGACAGATTCCCTTCAATATAAAGGAAAATGAGGGAAGACTAGGGAAACAAGGTTGTACAGTGCACAACAATATCATCAGATTTGAGATCTATTTCATTTTGTTCTTTTGAAGTCTGCTAGTCACATTTGTGCTAATTTTGGAGTTTTGGATTTGAAAGAAAAATATAACAACTCAAACAAAAGGTTTTTCTTCATAAAGTTAATTAAGTGTAAGCTTAAATTTGGACAAACAATGCAGGGGATAAATAATCTGCATATAACAAACACTGCTGGAGAAATGCATCCTCTCTCTCAACAAGACGTTTCAAACAAGTGCGATACTTATGCACTATGTATTTATAATGCGGCCGCGAGTCACAGCAAGTTTAATGATCTGAGCTAACAGTGTCATAGGCATCCCTGACGCTAGAAGTTTAGATCACTAGACCTGAAGGGAAAGTGATTAATGTTCATAATAAAGCAATATTTTACACATGCATGACCATAATCTGACATATAGTAACCCAGGAATTCACTAACAAAGAATGTGGAATGACCGATATATGGGCTTTTAATTCTTAAGACCATTTTCAACATCATTTGCTATTCTGCAAGTGAAGGTAGCATCTGGTATGCCTTTTCCTGCTGTATTTATGTGTGCAATTCAATTTACTATCATTAGGCCATCAATATTAGATTAATGGGAAAGGGGAGACAATCAGCTTTTGCCATGAGTCATTTTGATGTGACAAGTTGAATGGTCTCTCTATTGAATACCAGTCAAAGCACCATATATTTACGACAGGTTGTGCCTGGTATTGAAATGCACTACAGATTTGTCCTATTCAAGTGAAATGAGAAATGATGCCAGATGCAACTGTTACTAAAAGTACAGTGCTGCGATGTATTGAGCCTTTTAAACACTACAAGCGGTGTGACTCCTGCCAAAGCAATGCAGCCCCTAAAGCTGATCACCGGTGGTGCTGAAAGGGGAAATTCTGACAATTAGATATTACAGGGATTTTTTAATATTATCCTTTAATACTGTTCCACAAAGCCTATTTCTTGCACATAAAATAGTATACCAAGACCGACTCTAGCTGGATCCCTAGGTACACAGTTTTGTATTGAACCAAGATAAGGGACCTAATATTCTGAAACATAATTCAGCTCTTACCAATGACTGTGGTTCTGTCATCAAAATATCATTCTCAGAAATTTTTCCCAGCTCAAATAAAATCTAAAACAGAATTAATAAGAAAAGTTATAGGATTTACAGCCAGACTGTGTAATAAAAATGTAATAACAATTATGCAAGAATAACGTCATTATTTTAGAAATGTATCAACATTTTATGAGTTAACAAATTAATTAGACAATACACATGCAGATAAATCACATTTACAGTATGTCAACTTTAAAAGGTTTATACGAAAAATAGCTATTGATAACTGAATTAATTATATCCAAACACTACTTCTTATTAGTAGGTTCATCTAATTCAGATACCATCCCTGATCACAGGGTTATTAAAAAAATGCATACAGCAATGCAATGATCAAATTCAATTTACCAGGTTCGACAAATTTTTGCCCAAAATTTGATTAGAACCAAATAGATTTTCTGTGAATTGCAATACTACAAAGCTTCTAATTGCCCTAAAAAGACATGTGCCACACTCTGACATCTCCTGTGTCCAACCCATTCAAGCTCTCTACCAGAAACAAAGCCTTAATAAAGTCAAATATACCTCACCAAAGAAACAGGTGATTCTTCTAGCTGCACTTTCAACAGGGGGGATGTATTAGTGCAGCGTGTATAAATATAAAATTTGACTAGTAAAACAGATGTGGAAAAAAAAGTGTTTGCAACATGCCCAATTTGTTAGGGAATTTCTTTAGTGGTTTTTAAAAAAACAATTACCCCACACCTCTTCACAGAATTGCACAAGAAATGCAAAAATTCAGTAAAGTTGCTTGTGATATGTAAGTAAATCCACTTTGACTGACATAGGTTTCATTTTTTATTTGGTAAAAACTATTGTGCTTGCTTGCTGCTGCTTTCTATTACGTTAAAATTAACAAAACATATGTTGTCATTATTATTTGAATGCAGCAAGTTAGATGCCAGGTACACCACTCTCTGTAATTGTTGCTGCTGGTACCTCACCTATCTCTCTCTCTCCCTACTAATTGCATTTTTGTATTATTCACATACTACTATAATTATCTTCATTGCTGCAGGTATACAACACCTTACTAACTGGAGAATTTGTCCAATTTTCTAGAGCTTTCTATTCCCAACTTTATTGCTCAGCTTTGAGCATTGACATCCTCTCACTATCTTATATCACTCTAAAATTGCTGCTGCATTCCCTACCTAGGCGTGTAAACTGGCTGGATAGTACCTCCTGATTGGCTGCACTACAACATGTGATGTGACAGCTGCAAGGCATTATGGGGACACCAGCACGATCATGCCTGAGGTCATTTCAGCCTTCACTGGCTGTTTCAATCTTCCACAATGTGTGAAAAGGCGGAAAACATTGTGGGTTTTTTTGTGATCCACACAAATCAAATCACAATTAGTTGAATTCACCAGGATCTACAAATATCATGAAATTTGACTGAAATTCAATTAGCACTGAAGTGATTTGCTCATCTCTTGTCAGCATAGAACCATAACAATAACCATTAAAGGGAAACTGTCAGCAGGATTTTGCTATGTAATCTGAGGACAGCATAAGGTAGAAGTTAAAACACAGAATCCAACAATGTGTCATATATCAAGCTGTGTGATGTTGTTTACCAAGACTTAAGATTTAATCACCTGGTGATTATTATTGCAGTGACTAGCTGGCACACACTTTCAGGTCTGACTCTGCCACCTTCTGTGATAAGCAGCCCACTGTCTTTAAACATGTACACTGAAAGGCTGGTATGTGTGGGGTTAAATTTCTTAGCTATGCTGCATTTCTAAATCTAAAAACTCAAAAAAAAACCTCAAAAGTAAAAAATGCTGCACACAGTAAACTAACTAATACATCACTGGATTCAGGGTCACTTTGCCTACATCAAGCAAAAACCTGCTGACAGATTCCCTTTAATATCTTTAGGATTATAGAACAATTTGAACTAAACCTTATCATAAAGCATCTATACCTATTCTCAATAATGCTTTTAGGTTTTAATAAACCCACATTTCCCTAAAAAATTAGGCTAAGTGTAACAAAAGGCAAATACATAAATATATACAGTACGGAGCAAAAGTTTGGACACATTTTCTCATTTAAAGATTTTTCCGTATTTTCATGACTATGAAAATTGTACATTCACACTGAAAGCATCAAAACTATGAATTAACACATGTGGAATTATATACTTAACAAAAAAGTGTAAAACATAAAAAAATATGTCTTATATTCTTAAAAAATTGGGAAAACTTTGAAACTGTCCCCAAGCGCAGTTGCAAAAACCATCAAGCGCTACAAAGAAACTGGCTCACATGAGGACCGCCCCAGGAAAGGAAGACCAAGAGTCACCTCTGCTTCTGAGGATCAGTCGCACCCCATCACTCTCTTTCATGGTCAAATAGCCCTTACACAGCTTGGAGGAGTGTTTGGGGTCATTGTCCTGTTGAAAAATAAGTGATGGTCCAACTAAATGCAAACCAGAGGGAATAGCATGCCGCTGCAAGATGCTGTGGTAGCCATGCTGGTTCAGTATGCCTTCAATTTTGAATAAATCCCCAACAGTGTCACCAGCAAAGCACCCCCACACTATCACACCTCCTCCTCCATGCTTCACGGCGGGAACCAGGCATGTAGAGTCCATCCGTTCACCTTTTCTACGTCGCACTAAGACACGGTGGTTGGAACCAAACATCTCACATTTGGACTCATCAGACCAAAGCACAGATTTGAACTGGTCTAATGTCCATTCCTTGTGTTCTTTAGCCCAAACAAGTCTCTTCTGCTTGTTGCCTGTCCTTAGCAGCGGTTTCCTAGCAGCTATTTTACCATGAAGGCCTGCTGCACAAAGTCTCCACTTAACAGTTGTTGTAGAGATGTGTCTGCTGCTAGAACTCTGTGTGGCATTGACCTGGTCTCTAATCTGAGCTGCTAACCTGCAATTTCTGAGGCTGGTGACTCGGATAAATTTATCCTCAGAAGCAGAGGTGACTCTTGGTCTTCCTTTCCTGGGGTGATCCTCATGTGAGCCAGTTTCTTTGTAGCGCTTGATGGTTTTTGCCATTGCACTTTTGGACAAAGTTTGCCCAATTTTTCGGACTGACTGACCTTCATTTCTTAAAGTAATGATGGTCACTCGTTTTTCTTTACTTAGCTGCTTTTTTCTTGCCATAATACAAATTCTAACAGTCTATTCAGTAAAACTAGCAGCTGTGTATCCACCAGTCTTCTGCACAACACAACTGATGGTCCCAACCCCATTTATAAGGCAAGAAATCCCACTTATTAAACCTGAAAGGGCACAACTGTGAAGTGAAAACCATTTCCGGTGACTACCTCTTGAAGCTCATCAAGAGAATGCCAAGAGTGTGCAAAGCAGTCATCAAAGCAAAAGGTGGCTACTTTGAAGAACCTTGAATATAATACATATTTTCAGTTGTTTCACACTTTTTTGTTAAGTATATATTTCCACATGTGTTAATTCATAGTTTTGATGCCTTCAGTGTGAATTTACAATTTTCATAGTCATGAAAATACAGAAAAATCTTTAAATGAGAAGGTGTGTCCAAACTTTTGATCTGTACTGTAAATGTGATTATTTCTTATCAGTAAAATCTAAAAACTATAAAACTGTGCAAAAGGGACATACCGTATTTTTCAGAATATAAGACAAACTTGTTTCCCCCCAAAAATTGGGAGGAAAATGGGGGTATGTCTTATAATCTGAATGTAGCTTACCTTGCTGTGGTGGAGAGGGGTCACAGGAGGGTTGCTGCTGCAGGAGGCCAGCGGCGACAGTAGTGGGATGATGCTGAGGACCCCACGGTGTGTATCGGCTGTGCAAGGCTACGGGCCCTGGGCTTTTAGCAGAGTCTCCTTTACATTGCTTTTCCTGCAGTAGGCTTTGGGAAAATGGCTACCGGAGGCAGTGCCTGAGCAGATTAAGATCTCGGGAAAAGGGACCTGCAGCATTGCCCTCAATCCTGTAGCCACCGTTACCAGCCTCCCACAGGAGTGACTCTGCCTCCCGTGACCCCGCTCCTCCACAGTCACCCCCCATAAAAGTATCATAAAATTGGACTATAAGATGCACCACCATTTTATTTACCAATTTTTCCTCTTTTGCTCCCTAAAATTGAGGGTGCATTTTATGGTCCTGTGCGTCTTATAGTCTGCAAAATACTGTACATCACAAGTGCTATATTGTGGTGCTTACACTAGTTGAGTTTTTTTGTAACCTCAATCTCAGTATCGGAGCTGCGCTAGTCTGGAAAGGTTAAAAAAAGTTCTCAGTATGCAGAGTGTACTCTTCACTGCACTTATAATGATCATTTAACACTTATCAATAATCAATGACCCCAAAGAAAATATAAAATTAGACCTCTCTAGCAGCTCTTTCTCCAGCTTGGATTGCTCCTTCGAGATATCCACTCCACTCTGTGGCTGTCTCTGTGCCTGCAAAAAAGAGCCGACCAAAAGGTTGTCGTAGAACCCTTAAAAAAAGAGGAGAAAGTTATTCAATTTCTGGGATATACCTATGTATATTATAATGGTATTTCTATCAGCAGCCTTATATTTCACTAATGATATTGTCACAGGTTTACTGCGACAGAGAGGAGCCAGACTGCAGCGCCTGATTTCACCTACTCCTGCGCTGATTAGAAGCATTTCACATTCTTATTAATCAATGTAAATTGTTTTGGCAGTGCAGGGGTTAATCTGCCCTGTTGAGAGCTCCTGGAGTGTTTAGGTTCTCAGCTGTGCACTGTTAGCCACTCACATTTCCTATATAATCTGGGCCCTGGCTAGCACTTAATGTCAGAGTAGCTTATGCTGCATGGCTGGAAGTTGTTAGTGTTTATTATAGGAGAAGGCATTTGTTGGGTTTATCTGTGACTGTTACTAGGTTTTGAGAGTGTGATAATTCCCTTTCTTCTCCTACTTTGGTTTAACCCCATCCTCCATTCCCCAGTGTTATATGTGTGAGTATATTTGTATGTTTTTCGTATTTTTCGTTACCCGTTAGTATTACCTTGCTAGTCTGATTGGTGTACTACGGTATACTACTACTCCCCTCTTCCCTGGGTGGGGGAAGGGTACAGACTGACGGATGGTTCAGGAGCTAAGAATGTTCATAGGGCTTATGTGACATAACAACCGCACGTGAGCCTCGGGAATGCAAGTCCTGACACCGTTGGAACAGCACCAGCATGGTAGGTGAGTATAAGTGTTTTTACTTTCATGAGGTAAACATTCAGATTGAGAAGGGGGTTGTCCTAGTAGTGGACAACCCCTTTAAGTGTAAAAGATGCACATTTTTTCTCTTCTTTTTATGAAAGATGATAAGATAAAAGGATGTAAATGCCATTATAAAAATGCCATTGTTTGGTAAGAGTTAACTCTAAAACTTACCTTCCATACTGAGTCAGGATTCCTGGTGGAAAATAAGCCGTATAACATCCCCCAGAATACTGTTCCTCACACCAGTTCTTTTCCTCATAATGCACCGGCTGTTAATAGACTTACAGTTATGTACTTAAAATAGATTTCTACTCTTTTTTTAAAGGGTCGAAACCCGTTTTGTTGACACACAATAGTAAGACATCGGTATTAAAAAATTCTCTATTGTATTCATTGTTTTAGCAAGTTAATAAACATTGGTATCAAGTGCAAAGATAGACTCAAAGATCACAGTGCTTGGAATACTGCTGATCAGACTTTGTTAGTATATTGTACCAATTTCAGTGTATTAGTTAGTTCTCATTCCGAGATTTTTCCCCTAAGATTAAAAATGGTGCTGCCACTTAAGTGGATTGTCCAGGACTTATTTATTTGCAACCAATCCTTAGGACAGGTCATTAATATCACATCTTTGGAGGTCTAACACCAATCACACCAATTAGCTGTTTGCAGCCACCAGTGTATGCACTGTACAGAGCGGAACAGCATGGCTCTGTAGACTGTTTAGGGGCTGATATACAGTGGGTACAGAAAGTATTCAGACCCCTTAAAATTTTTCACTCTTTGGTTCATTGCAGCCATTTGGTAAATTCAAAAAAGTTCATTTTTTTCTCATTAATGTGCACTCTGCACCCCATCTTGACTGAAAAAAAACCTGAAATGTAGTAATTTTTGCAAATGTATTAATAATTAAAACTGAAATATCACATGGTCATAAGTATTCAGACCCTTTGCTAAGTATTGAGCAGAAGCACCCTTTTGAGCTAGTACAGCCATGAGTCTTCTGGGGAATGATGCAACAAGTTTTTCACACTTGAATTTGGGGATCCTCTGCCATTCTTCCTTGCAGATCCTCTCCAGTTCCGTCAGGTTGGATGGTGAACGTTGGTGGACAACAATTTTCAGGTCTCTCCAGAGATGCTTAATTGGGTTTAGGTCAGGGCTCTGACTGGGCCAGTCAAGAATGATCACAGAGTTGTTCTGAAGTCACTCCTTTGTTATTTTAGCTTAGGGTCATTGTCTTGTTGGAAGGTGAACCTTCGGCGAAGTCAGAGATCCAGAGCAGTCTGGAAGAGGTTTTCATCCAAGATATCTCTGCACTTGACTGCATTCATGTTTCCTTCAATGACAACCAGTCGTCTAGTCCCTGCAGCTGAAAAACATACCCATAGCATGATGCTGCCACCACCGTGTTTCACTGTTGGGATTGTATTGGGCAGGTGATGAACAGTGCCAGGTTTTCTCCTCACATAACGCTTAGAATTATCACCAAAAAAGTCTATCTTCGTCTCATCAGACCAGAGAATCTTATTTCTCATAGTCTGTAAGTCCTTCATGTGTGTTTTAGCAAACTCTATGCGTGCTTTCATATGTCTTGCACTGAGGAGAGGCTTCTGTTGGGCCACTCTGCCATAAAGGCTGGTGGAGGGCTGCAGTGATAGCTGACTTTGTGGAACTTTCTTCCATCTCCCTACTGCATCTGTGGAGCTCAGCCACAGTGATCTTGGGGCTCTTCTTTACCTCTCTCATCAAGGATCTTCTCGCACAATTGCTCAGTTTGGCTGGTCGGCCAGGTCTAGGAAGACTTCTGGTGGTCCCAAACTTCTTCCATTTAAGGATTAAGGAGGCCACTGTGCTCTTAGGAACCTTGAGTACTGCAGAAATTCTGTTGTAACCTTGGACAGATGTGTGCCTTGCCACAATTCTGTCTCCTAGCTTCTTGACCAGTTCCTTTGACCTCATGACTCTTTTGGTCTGACATGCACTGTGAGCTGTGAGGTCTTATATAGACAGGTGTGTGCCTTTCCAAATCATGTCCTATAGGTTTAATTAAACACATCTGGACTCCAATGAAGGAGTAGAACCATCTCAAGGAGGATCACAGGGAAATAGACCACATGTGAACTAAATATGAGTGTCTGAGCAAAGGGTATGAATACTTATGTCTCTGGAGAGACTGGAAAAAGGCCGTCCACCAACATTCACCACCCAAGCTGACGGAACTGGAGAGGATTTTCAAGGAAGAATGGCAGAGGATCTCCAAATCCAGGTGTGAAAAACTTGTTGCATCATTCATCAGAAGACTCATGGCTGTACTAACTCAAAAGGGTGTTTCTACTCAAAACTGGGAAAATTGTCTGAATACTTATGACCATGCAATATTTCAGTTTTTCTTTTTAATAAATTTTCAAAAATTACTACATTTCTGTTTTTTTCAGTCAAGATTGGGGGCAGAGTGTACATTAATGAGAAAAAAAATGAACTTTTTTTAATTTACCAAATGGCTGCAATGAAACAAAGAGTGAAAAATTTAAAGGGTTCTGAATACTTTCCGTACCCACTGTATGCTGCAATAGCTCGATGATGTAATTCAGTTCTAGCAGCCATTCAAAGGGGCATCGCAAATCTTTGGCCCATCCATTTAAGGAGAGGCAACTTTTTATATGCAATAAGTTTTTCTTAAAATTCATAAAATCATTGCGAGTTGCACTGTGATCATACATGCAATATTCTTATGTATTTTATGGAAGTAATTTGTGGGCATCTACTGATTTTATCCTTTATGGATCACAACACTATTTACCCATTTTTCTTTGTTTTTTTTATCTCTATTGGCACCTTTATTAGCATAAAGTTCTTACTGTAATATATTAACCCTTGTTAAGCACCAGTATAAAAAGCTTGTAATGAAATAAATGACCTTACATGTAAGGCTTCCTCAGACTCCAATACTCTTGCATACAGCTCGCATATCTTTCTTTTTCTAAACAAAAAAGGTAGGACACTTTTATTAAATGCAAGTTTGTTTATAACAAGTGGACACATGTTTCTAGTGATAAAGTATATGTTACCTTTTGAACTCCGATAAATGTACGAGGGTGAGTCAAAAATGCCACACTATGGTTATATTAAAATGTCTGTTTACTGCACTGTCTTATCAGAGCTTTCCGTATGAGACTGATGTATCTGCAATCACTGGCGTTTCAGGTTTTAATATGTTATATCAGTTCATTTGTGACTGTAATGTGAGAAACAATGGCTCCTCACTTGTAATTTGCAAGAAAGATGAGCAGCTTACTGTAATTAAATATTTTGTGGTATGAGGGTATGTCTGGTGCCTTTATTTATCGAACACTTTGAGGACAGTATGAAAAAAGACTTTTGACATGAAAAAATGTACATTAATATGGTGGTTCAGTGGTTAGCACTAGTCCTGCAGAACTGGGGTCCTGGGTTCAAATCCCACCAAGGACAACATCTGCAAGGAGTTTGTATGTTCTCCTCATGTTTGTGTGGGCTCCCTCAGGATTCTCCGGTTTCCTCCTACACTGCAAAGACATACTGATTGGGAAATTAGACAGTGAGCCTCAAAGGGGACAGTGCCGGTAATGTCTGTAAAGCGCTGTGGAATTAATGGCGCTATGAAGAAGAGCCAGATGCCCTTCCTTGACTGAAGACAACATTAAGAGTGCATGTGAACTGATCCTGTTGGATAAATCAGTGACAGTAGACTATTTCCTCTGAAAGAAGCTCTCCTAGGATGGAGATTCAATTTTAATTAAAAAGTGAATACAGTGGGGCACTCGTGGCTCACAGCTCAGTCTAAAATACTTTTAAAGAGGAAATATCAAAGTTTGATGACAGATTAATAAAGTGTAGGGAAATCAGGGACATTATGTAAAAAATGATGTACAAATCTGTTCTGAAAGTTGATTATAATAGATTTTACAATCAGAGTGTACATAATTTTTGACTCTCCCGCTTATAAACTTTATACAACATAAACATAATATAATGCCTATATTATTATCTGGCAAAAGTAAAACATAGTTCTTGCCAAAACGGCTGTTGATTATACTGACAAAATATTTATTTTTATTTATTTAGTTAAATACAATAATGACTTTACATTGTCATAAAAAGTAAAAATACAATAAAGCTTATTCACATGACTGCATTACAAATTCATTATTCATTCCATTAATCTGTTATTCTGTATCAATGCAGGCCTCTGATATTACACAGAAGCACACAAAGACTTTTATTCAAAAAAGTGTGTCAAGTTCTGTCACATGTGTACATAAAAGCTGGAATACCAAAAAATGCAATATGATCTTATCTACTTTACAAAGGAAAAAGTAAAATAAGGGTTTGATCACCTTTATTAACTTGTAAGCAAAGATGACTGCTGCTGATCCACCAAACAGATAGTAAGCAAACAAGTTTGCTTAAGTTTTGCCACATATTATGGTACAGAACTTTGGGCTGCGAGGTCAGTTGGCATACAAGGACTTATATGGGTAAGATCCCTCTATATGGCTCTGTGATATTTATTTGATGATGGGTGTCTAAGTGCACTTTCAGCAATAGTGGCAATTTTTATTCCTATGTGGAGTGTTTACAATTGAAGTGTTCTTATTATTGGCCATCTTGCAGTGGGATTACCATAATATACAATGTTATGGCATAGTGTCCATAGGAGGTTAACTTCCCGGTCCATATAATTTGTGTTTGCCTATGACCTTGTATTGTTCGTGTCCTTCATTCTCGGAATTCCTTTGTCCATGTAATTTTCTCTTAACTATTTATTATGATGTTTTGATATAATTTAATTAAAGATTTTTGTAATGATTTTAAACAGGTTATCTGTACTCCTTTTTCTCGTTGTCTGCACACATATAATGTTATGCAGGTATTTGTTTATAGGGTAAAATAAAGTACCTCAAAACATCAAATGGTGGAACAATCAGTTCCTTTAGTTCCATAATCCAACAAACCCATAAGGGCTACACTGACAAGAGAAAGGGTAACAATGTTTTGAACTTTTAACTTTTGGGCTCCATATCTCAACAGTCACTACTTCTTCATATGTGAGACTACCATCATTTTATAGACAATCATCTTAGCTATCTCATACATAAATTTGACTTACAAATTTTTAGCATATGATTAGTTATGCAGAATCTTGTCATGTCACCGCATTGTTACTGTTTTGCTCCTGTCTCTTGGAAAAGAAAACTACAACATGTGAGCGCCATGCCAGTTGGAAGTCCGTCCATTCAAAAGCCAAGAGGTGGACGTCAAGGCAAAATTTGGAAGTCAACAAGTTGGCTCATCACAAGGTCTGTCAGTTCTGGTAGATCACATGCTTCATAATAGTGAGGTCACAGATATTCATGCAAGCACCGTGTGATGCACGATACACAAGTCTGGAATGGAGGCTCAAAAAAAGGTGAAGAAGCCTTGAGTTCAATATTATCATAAGAAGCGTTGTCTCGAGTTTGCAAAAGAGTATGAAAAGTGGACAGTAGAATATTAGAAGCTGGTGATTTGGTGTGATGAGATGAAAGTCAATAGATTAGGCTCTGATAGGTGCAAATGGGTCTGAAAGAAACAAGGGAAATGGGGACTAACAAATCGAGAAATTTAAAGAACTGTCAAGTTTGGTGGATGAAGCCTGATGAGATGGGATTGTTTCAAAGCCAAAGCTGTTGGATATTTGACCAGGATCGATGGGGGTCTCAATGCTGAGCTATATGTGAGTATTCTACAAGACAAGTTACTTTAAACATTTGAGTACTATAGCAGCAGGACAATGACCCAAAGCATACATCAAGATTGGCGAAGAAATGGTTCAGTGATAGTGAAGTAGAGGTGCAGGATTCCCAGTTCCCAGACCTCAACCCAATCAAACACTTGTAGGTAGACTTGAAGAAAAAACTGTTTACATACCCAAGTAAGTCGACCACTATGCACAAACTTTGGGAATGTGTCAGAGAGACCTAAGATCAGATTTTGGTAGATACATGCTTGAATCTGACAGAGAGCATGACCAGAAGAATTCTGGAAGTGTTGAAAACCAAGGGTGGATTTACAAAATACTGACAAAATAATAAAAATAAAAATTTAGATTTTAAGGGGCAAAACAGTAACAATGCAGTGACAAGACAAGAACCTGCATAACAAATCATAAGCTAAATAGTTACAAGTCAAATTTATGTATGAGATAGCCAAGATGATTGTCTATAAAATCATCTTAGGCTCACATTTGAAGTAGAAGTAGATGGTGAGATAAGGAGGCTGAAAGTCAAACGTTCAAAACATTTTTACCTTTTTGGTCATCAGTGTCTGTGTTCCACTGTATAAGGTAAAAGATATTATCTTTATAAACATAAAATGCATGAAACACATGAAAAAATAAACAAGAGAATATATTAGGGTAATTAATTTATTCGCATATACAGTAATATGGAGCTATACTAATAAAATTTGAACTGTAAACAATCAAATCAGAAGAAAATACACTTCTCTTACCGTTCATCTTTGGTAAGATTAACCAGCCTCCTTGACTTGCGGGCAAGTATGAATCTACAATGAAATGAAAAGTGCTGATAAATATCTTCAGCATTTGTTTACTCATTCGATTTTATTTTTGTTTATTTTGGCTTTTTAACAAACTACCTAAGTAATACACTGCTGAACATCGCTTATATGCCAACACCTTTTGGTAACTCTTACCAAAAGGTGTTGGCATATGAGCGATGTTCAGCAGTTATCCAAATGAGAGGGAATAAAAGTATACTGTATTTGCTGGACGTCCCAATGAAAACGTGCTAACTATTCTTGAGAACAGGGCTCCTGTGTGCATCATTTGAAAAAGGCATGGCCACACATGCGCACTACCCTCTATGCAGCGTCTTTGAGTCTAACAAAGATGTTTTGTACTCATTAGTTTCAATCAGTACCTTAGACAGTGAATGAAGTAGAAGTAATAGCTGATAACCATTTTTTTTGGACTGGGTTAACACCTTTAAGCTGTCTAACTGCCTACCTGGGTCTTAAAGCCCCCATACATATTATATAACAGTTAGCCGAACGTAATCATTTTGTTGAGGTCGGCCAACCATTTAATGAATATGCTTGCCTCCCGACTCCTCCACCACATTATCACAATTATATGGTAGGAGATAAGGATCTGGTGGTTAGAATTAATTTACCCAATTCATTTGTTCTGGGAAAATTAGTCATTTCCAATGGTCCTGGCAGTGACTACCCCTTTTCCCCCATAGAGAACACTGAAATGCTCCGGTGTACTGAGCTGAACATACCGAGCTGAGAATTCTAGATGTATTTGGGAGTTGAGAGAGATTGTTGTCAGTAAAACAATTGCTCATTTGACATTATATAATGTGCATGATCAACTTTGAAAGATAATTATCAGGTATTAATAATAAATATGCTCGACTACGAGACAAATTTTGAGCAGTTTACAGGCCCAAGTAAATTCAATTTATGATTCGACAACAGTGTGTGATCTACTGTGTTATTGATGTGTGCAGGGGGCAAAATTTCCAGCGCGCAAATGCCGTGTGAAGTATAAAGTGTCCCTAGTATATGTGATAACATATATAAGATCTATAAACAATGTATATATACAAAGTGATAACTATTATTGCATTGCTGGAAATTATGCCTCACAGTGCCTAAAGATAGCACTCTGTGGGCAGTCAGGCGTAATGGACAGACCCTTAGAGGGAGGTTATTACAGTACATTTATACAACAGTTAAATTCAAATGATACTTTACAACCTTGTTCTAGACTCCTCTTCAGTTCCAACTAGACCCTGCTTCAACCAGCACCTGGACATTAGCAGAAGCCCAGAAGCAAGAACGGTAAGTTCATGAGTCCGGTCTGTGTATTGTAGCATATTACTTGAATGAAACTGGTTGTATTTCATGGACACAATTAAAAGTGAAATTGTTGCTTCTATTTTAAAACCCATTTTTAATGTGCGTTTTAGCTGTTTTCTTGGGTGCTACCTTCATCCACAAGATGGTTAGAATTCTCATTGGCTTGCATAAGAATTTCTACCACCTGTCCCCAAAAAGCAGCTCACTTCATTGCCCCATTCTCAAGATAGATGTACGTAGGTCTTATTGATAAGATCCACATCTCTTATTCATTTATGGCTCATATGCCATAAATATATTATACAAAATGGGAATACCCCTCTAAAGGCCCCGTCTCACATAGCGAGATCGCTAGCGAGATCGCTGCTGAGTCACAAGTTTTGTGACGCAACAGCGACCTCAGTAGCGATCTCGCTATGTGTGACACGTACCAGCGATCAGGCCCCTGCTGCGAGATCGCTGGTCGTGTCGGAATGGCCTGGACCTTTTTTTGGTCGTTGAGGTCCCGCTGACATCGCTGAATCGGTGTGCGTGACACCGATCCAGCGATGTCTTCACTGGTAACCAGGGTAAACATCGGGTTACTAAGCGCAGGGCCGCGCTTAGTAACCCGATGTTTACCCTGGTTACCAGCGTAAATGTAAAAAAAAAACAAACACTACATACTCACCATCTGTTGCCCGTCAGGTCCCTCGGCGTCTGCTTCCTGCTCTGACTGCCGCCGTAAAGTGAGAGCACAGCAGTGACGTCACCACTGTGCTCTGCTCTCACTGTACGGCGGCTCAGTCAGAGCAGGAAGCAGACAGCAAGGGACCTGATGGGCAACAGATGGTGAGTATGTAGTGTTTGTTTTTTTTGGTAACCAGGGTAAACATCGGGTTACTAAGCGCGGCCCTGCGCTTAGTAACCCGATGTTTACCCTGGTTACCCGGGTGCTGCAGGGGGGCTTCGGCATCGTTGAAGACAGTTTCAACGATGCCGAAGTCGTTCCCCTGATCGTTGGTCGCTGGAGAGAGCTGTCTGTGTGACAGCTCCCCAGCGACCACACAGCGACACAACAGCGACGCTGCAGCGATCAGCATCGTTGTCTGTATCGCTGCAGCGTCGCTGTGTGTGACGGGGCCTTAACATTGTATCTGGGTGCCATGCCCCCAGGCAAAAACCTAATCTTCAATATAGTAGAAAAAAAATGGGGGCAGCACACCAGCTTGTAAAGTTGGAAAAAAAGGTGCTTTTTAATAGCCCATAATAGTTACGTTTCGGCTCCAATTGTGAGCCTTTCTCAAGCTTGGAACCGAAATGATGACATTATGGGCTATTAAATAGTACTTTTGTCACCTTTACAAGCTGGGTTGCTGCCTCCATTTTTTTCTACTACTTCAGGCATTAGTGATTTATCTCCATATCATTGATGTATTTGACAGCATTGTCAATTAAATAGAATACATACAAGGATAGCATTGGGCCACAGAATCATCTATGTTATGTAATCCATATTTGTTCTTAGTGATACACTATCATTCATGCATTACCGCTTATAAGTACATAACTATCTGCACCTTACATTTTATCCACTTCACTTATATGCGGTATCTCAACTTTTGTTAAAATGCCTCCCTCTAAACTACAGCTCTGACAAAAATTAAAGAGACCATTGGAAAATTTTCAGTTTGTCTGATTTTTCCCTTTATAGAAATATTTTTGAGTAAAATGTAAAATGTTCTTTTATTCTGTAAACTACTGACAACAGGTCTCTGAAATTCCAAGCAATAAATTTTGTATTTATTTTCTGAAAATGAGAAATGGTCAAAATAACGAAAAAATGCATTGCTTGCAGACTTCAAATAATGCAAAAAACAAAAACAAAAACAAGTTCATAATCATTTAGAAATAACAATACTAATGTTTTAACTTAGGAAGAGTTCCAAAATAAATATTTTGTCTTGGCATGCTTTCCACCAGTCTTTCACACTGCTTTTGGGTGACCTTATGCCACACATGGTACAAAAATGTAAGCAGTTCTTCTTTGTTTGATGACTTGTGACTATCCATCTTCTTCTTGATTACATTCCAGAGGTTTTCAATAGGGTTCAGGTCTGGAGATTGGGCTGGTCATGACAGGGATTCGATGTGGTGGTCCTTCATGCACACCTTGATTGACCTAGCTGTGTGGCATGGCGCATTGTCCTGCTGGAAAAACCAGTCCACAGAGTTGGGGAACATTGCCTGAGCAGAAGGAATCAACTGTTTTTTTTCCAGGATAACCTTGTATGCGGCTTGATTCATACGTCCTTCGCAAAGATTAACCTGCCCAATTTCAGCCTTGCTGAAGCATCCCCAGATCATCACCAATCATCCACCAAATTTCACAATGGGTGCAAGAAACTGTGGCTTGTACGCCTCTCCAGGCCTCCGTCTCATCATTTGATGACCAGGTGTTGGGCAAAGCTGAAAATTAGACTCATCAGAGAAGATTACCTTGGTCCAATCCTTATGGTCTTTGGCAAACTTCAGCCTGGCTCTCCTTTGCTTCTCATTGATGAAAGGCTTTTTTCTAGCTTTACATGACTTGAGTCCTGTCTCTAGGAGCCTGTTACGAACTGTTCTTGCAGTGCACTTCACCCCAGCGGCCATTTGCCATTCCTTTTGTAGGTCACTTGATGTCATCCTGTGGTTACCGAGTGACATTCGAATAAGATGACGGTCATCCCGGTCAGTGCAGAGTCATTTTCGCCCTTTGCCGGTCTGTAGCTTTGTTGTCCCCAATGTCTGCTGCTTGACCTTGTTGTCACTGGCTCCCATTCCCTCAGCATATCCAGTTCAAATTACTAATACTGATCTACAAAGTCATCCACATTCGGATCCTTCAGACGGAACCTGAAAACCCACCTCTTCAAGAAAGCTTACAGTCTGCAATGACCCCGCTGCCTCCTCACCACTAATGGTGCAAACGCCTCTTCAACACCGGAAGTGCAACAACTCCCAACCTACTGTCTCCTTCCCCACCATCCTGTAGAATGTAAGCCCGCAAGGGCAGGGTCCTCTCCAATCTGTATCAGTCTGTTATTGTTAGCCTATTTACTGTAATTTGTATGTAAACCCTTCTCATGTACAGCACCATGGAATCAATGGTGCTATATAAATAAATAATAATAATAATAGTAATAATAATAATAGTGTCAGGATCCCTGCGATAGACTTATAGCTGGAATCAAGGTACTAAAAACTGACTCACCAGGGAGTTAAGGGGTCCAGGTAGCTGAAGCGGGCAAGGGGTCTGAGCAGCAGAGCCGAGCAGTAAGAAAGTTGGCTAGATGCTGCAACAGGACCTGTGGCACGTGACCAGTCACATGATATGGAGGCGGAGTCTCCGCAGGTCTGCAGCGTCAAACAGGAGAGCGTGGCGGTGATGATACAGGACACCGCAATGGGGGTAAGCGCATTGGGGTGGGTGAGAACAAAGGGAGGTCAAACCAAAGCCGAGGTCAAAGTTACCAGACATGACAGACAGTACAAAAGGGAAGCCAAAAGAGAAACCAGGAGACAAACCAAAAGTCAGAACCAAGAGAGCAAGCAAAGTACACAATCAGCAGGCAGAATCAGCAACAGGAAGACAGACTGGGACAAAACCAAACAATCTCACAAAATACAGGCACAAAGGCACAGGCACAGCGGGGTCGACCACCTCAGCCAAGGGCACGAGTATAACTGACAAGGTCGGAACCCACAGAGAGGCTATAAAATGCCACACTGATGCCGAAAGGAGGCTCCCAAAGATTAACCCCAAAGATACCACAACCATGAAATAGACAGAACCACAACAAATGGACTGCCGTCTTAAAAATTTTAAGGATGGAGGCAACATGATGCTCACTGTGTCCCTCTGCTAGTAAAGCCAGAATTGAGCCCTTCTTTTCCTCCCTCAAGACTTTTCTTTTCAACTCCTTTGGCATGTTTAAAAGTTTTTTTTTCTTTCCTATTACTTTTAGGATATTACTAGCACTTGTTTTGCCATTCAGCTTGTCCTATTGCCAGAGGATTGTGAACACCACAGCAGTGTTTTTATACTTTCCTTCGTTGAATAAGATTTGGTTCAGGTGATCACCTAATCAGAAGCACATTAAATAGAATGAGGTGTACTCTGCTTGGAATTCAACTGACACTGGAATGGAATGGCTGTCAGAAGCTGATTTTTATGAAAATGTGCAGTGGTCTCTTAATTTTTGCCAGAGCTGTATGTCTCCCTCCAAACATATGATGCTTTCCAAATTTTATATTTGGTTAGGTGTGCACCCTCTATTTTTGTGCATCCACTACTCACCACCTTGATCCCTAATAAACGATCCATTCTATAGATTCGAGTGATTTGTGGACTATTAGGTTGGGTTTTCTTATTTCTATAGTTTTTGTATTTTACTGACTTGTTCAGTTGGCATTATTGTCTTTCTATATGCATATTTCATTAATCAGTATTCCGTATACTTTTTGACATAGAGAGATACATATTTCCTTTGTCCCCTATTTGTTATGATATTGCTGCATATATACCTCTCTGCAGGATAGCATAGAGGGTGGCAGGACTTTTTGTCCCTCTTTTTTCTAGCACATAATCTCCTCACACAAGCAGTTCCCCTGAAGACTTGGAAGAAACGCGTTGGGGACGACAGAGGGAGAGTGCAGGGCATGATTATACAGGGGTAGCTGTGGACTGCCCTTGTAAGGGCGGGAGCTTTGGGGATAGACTATTGTAGCCCCGTAGGGATTGACATAGGGACTGTCATCCCATCAATAACCGGCTATTCGTCTGACTGGGGAATACTCGGTGCTCCGTTTGCCTGCCTTTGGAATTGGTGAGACCGTTCCTTTTTTTTCTAATAGTTACAGTGATTAATTCCCATAAAGGTCTATTACTGTTTACTATGATCATATGCGTCTGTATATATAGGGTTAGTGGCTGATTAACAATATTTTTTGTACAGCCATTCTATATACTCTATTTTCAGCTTGTTCCCACATATATTGTTGGGAGCTTTTAATCCTGTTTAGGGCTTGTCACTTTCTCAGAGAGTCCATTTTATATGGCAGTGACTTGACCCCGTTTTACATGTTCACTTGGGTGATGATTTGTTTTTTATGACTTTAGAGTATTAAAAGTTATGTTTTATCTTCCACTTTTTTGCTTTGATATGTTTAATTAACAGTTGGATTATCTGTAGGATTTGCATTCCACACACAGATATTGCTTTATTATTATTGCTGCATATAGCACAAGCAATCAGACAATCGTAGGTTCAAATCCCCTAAAGGACTAACAAGTACAATTCAAAAGAAAAAAAAATGATAAAAATAAAAAATATAAAAGTGAATTCCCCTTTTACCGCCTTAAAAATAAAGATAAGCAAAAATAAAAAAATACACATATACGGTATCGCCACGTTTCCTTTGTTTTCTGTATAAAAATAAGTAACCCAATCCGTAAACATTGTCAAAAAATACAAAAATTACAAAATTAGGTTTCTTTGGTCAGTGCAATACCATGAAAAATGCTGTAACAAGAGTTCAAAATGTCATATCTATCCCAAAATACTATCAATAAAAACATTGTCTGGCTTCGCAAAAAATAAGCCCTCACGCAGCCCCATTGACCAAATAAAATGAAAATGTTATAAAGTAGGCATGAGCAGACCCGTGGAAATTCAGGTTTTGGTACCCAACCAAACTTCAGTACAACCCATACTTGAACCTGATCCCGAACCCCATATATGGAGCAGGAAAATCTTTCTCTTTCTCTCATTGTCCTTCTCATTTTCTCCCTCTCTTTCCCCCTCTTTCTTCCTTTCTCCCTCTTTCTCTCACTCTCGCCATAAAAACAATTTCTAAAAATCAATGTCAAAATTCTGTTTATTTCACATTTCACTACACTTGGAATTTTTTTAACGTTTTCCAGTACATTTATGTGGTAAAATTGGCCGCATTGGGAAGGGGTTAAACTACCAGTAAAACCTCATGAATATATATATATATATATATATATATATATATATATATATATATATATATACACACTCACTGGCCACTTTATTAGGTACACCTGTCCAACTTCTTGTTAACACTTAATTTCTAATCAGCCAATCACATGGCGGCAACTCAGTGCATTTAGGCATGTAGACATGGTCAAGACAATCTCCTGCAGTTCAAACCGAGCATCAGTATGGGGAAGAAAGGTGATTTGAGTGCCTTTGAACGTGGCATGGTTGTTGGTGCCAGAAGGGCTGGTCTGAGTATTTCAGAAACTGCTGATCTACTGGGATTTTCACGCACAACCATCTCTAGGGTTTACAGAGAATGGTCCGAAAAAGAAAAAAAATCCAGTGAGCGGCAGTTCTGTGGGCGGAAATGCCTTGTTGATGCCAGAGGTCAGAGGAGAATGGGCAGACTGGTTCGAGCTGATAGAAAGGCAACAGTGACTCAAATCGCCACCCGTTACAACCAAGGTAGGCCTAAGAGCATCTCTGAACGCACAGTGCGTCGAACTTTGAGGCAGATGGGCTACAGCAGCAGAAGACCACACCGGGTACCACTCCTTTCAGCTAAGAACAGGAAACTGAGGCTACAATTTGTACAAGCTCATCGAAATTGGACAGTAGAAGATTGGAAAAACGTTGCTTGGTCTGATGAGTGTCGATTTCTGCTGCGACATTCGGATGGTAGGGTCAGAATTTGGCGTAAACAACATGAAAGCATGGATCCATCCTGCCTTGTATGGAGCATCTTTGGGATGTGCAGCCGACAAATCTGCGGCAACTGTGTGATGCCATCATGTCAATATGGACCAAAATCTCTGAGGAATGCTTCCAGCACCTTGTTGAATCTATGCCACGAAGAATTGAGGCAGTTCTGAAGGCAAAAGGGGGTCCAACCCGTTACTAGCATGGTGTACCTAATAAAGTGGCCGGTGAGTGTATATATTTGTATTATCATATTATAAGATTAAATCAGAGACAGAGATATCAACTCTGAGGAATTAAATTTACTTTTTTTTAATGCAGAAGACATATTACCCCATTATAGCTGGCACTGTGCCGTCAGGTTTTGTATCATCCAAGGTTAGACCAATTGGTGCCTCTTCATCTTCAATAATCATGCTCCCACAATAATCTAGTGAATTAAAAAACAGAATAATTACTAACTTATAATAATTGGAGCTGGTGTGAAATAATTTGAAGGCTCCAATCCATTGGCCATGTCAGTAATCTTTGGCCAGTTATCTATGGCTCTTCTTTTGATTAGCCAACCTGGTGCGATCTCCCATGCATGACATGCTGATCTTAGTAGGAAGGTTCTCAGGGTTCACATCCAGCAGTCACTACTGTTGTGGCTATAAGATGGGGCCCTACAAATAGATCATCCCAGCTCTAGTAATTACATTTAAACAATTAAATGTCTATAACTGAGAAAATGGATTAAGCAGTGTTTTCTGAGTGGTAAATTGATCTTTTAAGTCTCTTTAGATGAAATCTTTGACTTCAGTCCAAGTAGTTTTATGCCTTATTCTTCGAAATGAAAGAATTTAAATCTAACCATTTTCCATGGCTTTTTCAATAATAATGTGTCAACTTAGAATGAAAGTAATCATGGGGCGTTAATTGTAACATTTTTATGTATGTACTGTATACATATTTAGACCAATAAAAGCAGTCCCTAATGTCTAAGAGTTCATACCTTTTTTTCTCCAGAAGGCCTCCTTGTAATAAACCATGCACTTTATAACTGAGCCCATAGGAACACGGTTAATTAGCTGATTCCTTAGCGGAGGCAAACCAGGATTAAAATGAATTTTAAGACAAAGAGCGGGTGGAATGGCACTGATGACATATTTGGCCTGTAACAATATAAAAGTGGTTTAAACACAAAAAATATTGTTTGAATGCTTTCTACAGTGGAGGAAATAAGTATTTGATACACTGCTAATTTTCCAAGTTTACCCACCTACGAAGAATGGAGAGTTTGCAATTTTTATCGTAGGTACACTTCACCTGTGAGAGACAAAATCTAAAAATAAAAAATAGAAAATCACATTGTATAATTTTTAAATTATTAAATTGCATTTTGCTGCATGAAATAAGTATTTGATCACCTATGAGCCAGCAAGAAATCTGTCTCTCACAGACCTGGTAGTTTTTCTTTAAGAAGCCCTCCTACTCTGCATTCATTGCCTGTATTAATTGCACCTGTTTGCCCTCATTACCTGTATAAAAGACACCTGTCCACACACTCAATCAATCACACTCCAACTTCTCCATCATGGCCAAAGAGCTGGGTATGTGTAAGGACACCAGGGCCAAATTTGTAGACCTGCACAAGGCTGGGAAGGGCTACAGGACAATAGACAAGCAGCTTGGTGAGAAGGTAACAAATGTTGGCAGAATTATTAGAAAATTGAAGAAACACAAGATGACTAGTAATGAGCGAGTATACTCGTTGCTTGGGTTTTCCCGAGCATGCTCGGGTGGTCTCCGAGTACTTGGTAGTGCTCGGAGATTTAGTTTTTGTTGAAGCAGCTGCATGGTTTACGGCTGCTGGACAGCCTGAATATATGTGGGGGTTGCCAGGTTGCTAGGGAATCCCTACATGTATTCAAGCTGTCTAGCATCCATAAATCATGGAGTTGCGGTGATGAAAACAAAATCTCCGAGCACTCACAAATACTCGGAAACGACCAGAGCATGCTCGGGAAAACCCGAACAACGAGAATACTCGCTCATCACTAAAGATGACTGTGAATCTTCCTCAGTCTGGGGCTATATGTGTGATCTCGACTCGTGGGGTACGGATGATTTTGAGAAAGGTCATGAATCAGCCCAGAACTAAATGGGAGGACCTGGTCAATGACCTGAAGAGAGCTGGGACCACAAGCTCAAACTTTAGCAATAGTAACACACTGCATCGTAATGGATTAAAATCCTGCAGAGAACTACAGGAAACATCTGACCTCTGTAATTGTAAACAACGGTTTTTGGACTAAATATTAGGTTCTGTTTTTCTATTGTATCAAATGCTTATTTCATGCAATAAAATGCAAATTAATTATGTAAAAATCATACAATGTGATTTTCTGATTTTTATGTTTAGATTAGTTGTAGATTGTATGCTTGTACAGGCAGGGCCATCATTAGCTTTTCTTTATTATTGTATTATCTTTAACGTTGTTTCTTATGACTTGTATATGAACTGTTGAATTGTAAAGAGCTGTGGAATATGTTGGCGCTATATAAATGAAGATTATTATTATATAAAGATTATTATTATTCTGTCTCTCACAGTTGAAGTGTACCTACGATAAATATGACAGCCCTCTCCATTCTTTGTAGGTGGGGAAATTACTAAAATCAGCAGTGTATCAAGTACTTATTTTCCCTACTGTAAATTAAAACTGTTTACCTGTTAGGCCTCTTTCATATTACACTTACAAGGATTCTATTGTAGGATAATTTGTTTTTTTTGTTAATTTTGTTCAGGTTTTCAGATAATTTGTAAAGGATCTGTCACCAGGTTAAAAGTGATTAGTTTTTGCTTTTACTTTATTTCAGCTGCTCTCCTGATTAATTCAGTTTTTTTTAAACCTGCCTCGGTTCCAAAAATATGGAACTTTAGTTAGTGCTAATTTGTAGAGACTTTACCAAGGAGACGTGTAGCACACAGATGACACATGGATTGAAAAAATGTACGCATGGGCGTTGAAAAAATAAGCACACGAATGGTCAATACAGAACTTTTCCACATGGAAGTGTTTTTATGCAAAGGGAGCCTAAAATGTATTGTAAAATGGGAAAAAAATGCAAAAAAAGTGCAGCGAAATTGAGAAAAGAAAGAAATTCTGCCACTGTTTTGGGGATTTTGTTTTTATGGAACTCACTATGCGATAAAAGTTTCCTAACAACATGATGCAATTACATAACAGGTTTTTTTTTAAACTGAGTATGTCAGGTCTGATGATGCTATTAACCAGCCGATATAGGGTTAAGTTGCAGGTCAATGGCATTATGAAAGTGTCTGGCAACAGGGAGAGCTTATTGACAGCCGGTTCTGCAGTGCATCAGTGCAGAGCAATGACTATACCCCGGGCACAACTATATGACTGAAAAATAACGTTCTTTTTCTCCTGGGTGCCACACTTTCAGTAGTAAGGGCTGAGCTCTTTCATAACATTATTAACATACAGATTAACTATATACCTTCAGGTTAATAGTGTTATCGGACCTAACAGGTTTCTAGAAATGAGCAAACCCGTAAAAGTTTGGGATTCGTACTGGAAGTCTGTTACAATGTTTGTAGTTCCGGGAAGAGAGACAGAGAGAGAGAATATTTTCCATCTCAAGTTTGGGTCCCTATTGTTTTCAATGATGTTCTGGTTATGATTCAATTTCGGGTACAATTCTGTAAGGAGAGAGGAGGTGATTTTTTTGCGCTCACCACGCCATGTCGTCCAATATTGGAGGCTGAAATCTGTGTGTTGGGTGCCGCTCCTGCTGGTCCTATGACTAAGGGTGCTTGGACACCAGAAATGCATCAGATTTTTATATACATTTTTTGGATTCAATGTTTTTAATGACTTTTTAATAAAGTATAAACTAATTTTTATACATTGTGGACAGATGTACCGCTCATTTGCCTATCCTTGAATCTTTGGCTACAACACTGTTACCCGCACCGAACTTTCCATGGGTCCGCTCATCCTTAGAGGTCTCCTTTAAGATGTGATAAAATTGAAAAATTTGTAATAAAAAAAAACACATTGATTTGTGTGGCAAAACAAAACCTGAAACAAATTGACATTTCTTTCGACTGAGCTGCGTGAATGCTTGTTTTTTGAGTGGCAGTAAGGTTATTTTATTGGTATAATTTTGTTAAAAAATTATGTTTTGAATGCCTATTATTGTGTTGTTTAGTAATGGAGCGACAACTGAAAAAATGGGGTTTCTATTTCTTTCTTTATAATACGGGTTAGACAATATTATATGTTGATGCGACAATATCAAATATGTTTATAAATATTACATCTTTTTAATTTTTTTTAATCAAATTGTTACATTATTATTTTTAAACTATTTTTTTTTCAGTTTTTTTTCAGTATAATTGATAAGAGAAGGGGACAGTAGAGAGATATAAGATATCTGCAGGTTAATAACATTTTTTCAGGTGACAGGTTCCCTTACATGTAGAAAGCAACTGAACAATTAAATGAACAATGACAATAAATCTGTGCAAAGATGCACATGAACTTTAAGTTTTTATGCATGTACAATTGCAACTTGATGTTTACAAAGGTCTTTGGGCGTGTACACTGTAACTTGCTAACAAAGGAATCTGACTCAAATTTTAACAAATAAAGAAAATCGAGATATTTTGAAAACAAAATTAAATTCCTACCTCATATATTTCATGATTGACAGTTTCTACTGTAATATTCTCAGCAGATTGATCAACACGAACAACAGGCCTCTGTAGTTTTACCCGACCTTGTAAGCGTTCTGTCATTTTTTCACTAATTTGTCCAGCTCCACCGATAAATTTTCTTTCCTTAAACAAAATGGGATTTATAATGACTCAATAATATAATGGTTAAGAATATAATGAAAGACTAATAGTACTTTGTATTGTATATGTTTTATGGTGTCCTTTTTTTTCTCCTGAAAATGTATTAATAAACTGTCAGTGCCCTGTTAATTGTTAAAGTCCCGATACCAAATTATTCATATACTCTGAGGAGTAATAGAAATGGCATAGACAATACAAAACTCTTAAAACGTGCTTCAAAATTATTATTTCATTGGCTAATCAAGTTAATTCATGAATACTGACAAGGCCTCTTTAAAGGGAACCTGAGAGCTGATTTCAGCTGCCTGAACATACTTTGAAAAGGAGGTCATTGACAATGCATCTTGGATGACTAGTCCGAGGCAGAGCCCTGGGGGCATCTCTCTGCCCCACTCCCTGTGCCTGACAGGTCTCTCTTTGTACAGCACACATAGGGACAGACCTGTCAATCATGGGGATCAGGGCAGGCAGAAGTATCTGAGGACCTGCCTCAAGCTAGTCGTTTGAAATGCAAAGTCTCCAGCCTGCATTTCAAAGTAGGCTTTATCTGAAATACTGCAGCTTTTCAGAGTAAAAGCATACAAGTATACATTTGTCATGGGGTTACCACGACTGAGAAGAGCCAGAACACGACAGCGTCTGATTGCTCCTACACCTGCTCTGAATAGAAGCACTTCAACTTCTTTTTAAATGGTGTAAATTTCATTTGGCAGTGCAGGGGCGTATTTGCTCTGTTGACAGCTCTGAGAGCTAGGGCTCTCAGCTGAGCACGGTTAGCCACTCCTATCCCCTATATAATCTGGGTCCTGACTGACACTCATCGTCAGATCTAGCTTATGCTGCTTGTGTGAGAGGATAGTAGTTGGTGGTTATTTGAGTGAGCATTTGGTGGGTTTATCTGTGACTGTTGCTTGAGTGTGATAGTTCTCTTTCTTCTCCTACTATAGTTTCATCTTATCCTCCACTCCCTAATGCATTCCTCTGTTATATGTGAGTGTATATTTGTATGCCTTGTATTTTCCGTTTCCCCTGTTCGTGTTACCTTGTTTGTCAGGTTGGTGTACTACAGTGCACTGCTACTCCCCTCTTCACTAGGTGGTAGAAAAGTACAGACGGAGGTCGGATTCAGGAGACAAGGCAAAGTAAGTAACCCAGGGAACAGGGTGAATTAGAGACAGGGAGGAGCCCCTGTTCCTGGGTCACCCAATACCAGAGTCATGACAGAGTCAGGTTCATGCAACATAATTTAGCTGACAAATTTCCTTTAAAGAAACACTCCCATGAAGAATTGTGTTAATAAATGTGTCTATATTTGCATGTAGTGTATAGTTTTAATATACTCACCAACAGTCGCCTTCCTCAGTGTCCAGTGTCTGCTCCTGTTCAGAGTGACGTAACCGCTCTTCAGACTTTCTGGGTCACATTGCACCCTGGGTGACCCAGAAACAGATTTTACAATGTAAGCCTAAGGAGCATCAGAACATAAAGAGATTTCTGGCTCACGGATAGAGCATAGTTAGCCGGATAGTCTGAAGTGCAGTGACGTCACTAGAGAAGGCAGTGGTAGGTGAGGATATTAACACATACACACATACACACATACACACTATGCTATATACTCATATATACAGATTAAAAAAAAAACATCTCCATTGGAGTACTTCTTTAAGCTCTCAGGATGAAACATAATGAAATGAAATTATAGTTGAAGAATTTAAAACTGTCATCTAAATTATAATTATAATTTAATATAGTATTAGCTTTACCTGACCACCATTAGATGTCGAAAAAATTCTTGTGGTTCCTCCACATTGCTTTACATACCACAAAAACCAAAGTGCTGAAACTTCATGAGGTTCTGATGTTACATTTACATTCACAAAAAGTGTTGCAAACTTCTTGGCTGTGCTGCAAGATCATAAGAAATTAATATACTATGCTTTAAAACATATACATCATTTAAGTATGTATGTCTTGATTCTGAAGAATAGAGGTGGTATTGTATAGTCTAGCCATGTTATTGTTTTGTGTTCTTTACTATACTGACTTTAGTATAAGCATTTGCATTCATATCTTGAGTTCCCCATTTACACAATAGATTTAATTATTGGCTGACAACTATCTCCCACAACTTCACAAAGAAAAACTTGGCTTAGCCTCTGTCTTATCTCTCCGGATAACCAAAAAAATTGGCCACCAGAAATTCAACAGACCGGATTCTTCTCTCCCCCAAAATCATTTTGGATAAAAGTCAGGAAGCCTCAATATAGATTAGATTGCCCGACATTGGTGGGTTCGGACAATTTTAGTCTAATTTGCATGGGGAATTTTATACGTCAAATTTCATGTCTCTCGCTTACATGCGAGCTCCGAGCTCTGGTGCTGAACCCGCATCTTTCTCGACACAGGACAGCTGATTTGATCAGCTGTCATGTACCTCTAACATTCGCCTGTGGAATCGAGATTCATCTCCTGCTGTAACTTGTCAATCCCTGACAGCGGCATGTAACGTAAGAGCACCGAAAGCATGTCATAAGACCTGCCCATCAGCGCCCCTGTCACATGATCACGGGGTGCAGATGATGTGGCATCACAGCCAGGGGTCTTCAGAAGACCGGTGTGCTTGTCAATGTAGGTCTTCCAAAAATATTTTTGCCCTATTGAAAATAAAACAATAATAAAAAATAAATACATCTTTGGTATCACTGCATTCAGAAATGTCTGCTTTATGAAAATATAAAGTAAATTAATCTGATCAGTAAACGGCGTAATGAGAAAAAATATCAAAATGTCAGAATTAGTTTTTTTGGTCGCCAAAACATTGCATTAAAATTAAATAACATATGATCAAAATTTTATATCTACACCAGAATGGTATCAATAAAAACATCAGCTTGGTGCGTAAAAACTAAGAGTTCACCCAGTCTCAGATCTGGAAAAATGGAGATGCTACGGGTCTCATAAAAAGGCACTATCTTTTTTTTTTTTTTTTACAAAGCTTGGAGTCAATTTTCTCCACTTACATAAAAAAAGAACTATACATGCTTGCTATATGCAAACTTGGAATTACCTGGAGAATCATAATGGCAGGTCAGTTTTAGCATTTGGTGAACATGGTAAAAAAGATTGTGGAATTGCACTTTTGTTGCTATTCACTGCACTTGCAATTTTTGCCCTGTTTTTCTAGTACACAATATGGTGTTGTTAAATGGTGTTCAAAAGTACAACTCGTCCCACAAAAAACAAGCCCTCACACAGCCATATTGATGGAAAAATAAAAAGTTATGGTTCTGAGAAGAAGGAAAACAAGAAATGTAACCGCAAAAAACGGAAAATTGAAAAGTCGTGAATGGGTTAACACTAGTAATGAGTGAATGTTCAGATAAGGGGATATCCAAGCATGATTGTGTGCTAACAGAGTGTCTTCGGCATGCTTGAAAAATATGTTCGAGTTTTCATGGCTACAAGTCTCGTGGTTGTACGCCAGCCACAACACATGCAGGGATTGCTTGTTTGTTAGGTAATCCCTGCATGTGTTGCGTTTGTTGAACATCCTCGAAACATGAAGGTGTGGGGACTCGAACATATAAGGCTGCCGTCACACTAGCAGTATTTGGTCAGTATTTTACCTCAGTATTTGTAAGCCAAAACCAGGAGTGGAACAATTAGAGGAAAAGTATAAAAGAAACATATGCACGACTTCTGTATTTATCGCCCACTCCTGGTTTTGGCTTACAAATACTGATGTAAAATACTGACCAAATACTGCAAGTGTGATGGCAGCCTTATTCTAGCACGCCAAAGTCACTCGGTTAGCACACAATCATGTTAGGATAACTCTTATCTGAGCATGTTCGCTAATCACTAGTTTTACACAAGTTTGAAATGAACTGACACAAAAAATTTGTAAGTCTATGTTCACATTTTGCGCATCTGTTACAAATTTATCTAGACTTTACAGTAAAAATTATCACAAAATACTGTGCTATTCTTCTTGGCCAAACTATGGTCCCCATTAAAAGTCAATGAGGTCCTTCGAGTGCCAGTGGTGTCCACCTAACAACCAATCTACAATGACTGGAAGTCACAATGTAGACAAGAACAAGCCAAATTTGTATATGCACTGCATCACTTAACTTGAAACCGCTTGTAATATAGTCAGACTCTTCATTTATACTTTTATCTGTCACAATTGAAATCTCTTCATCAGCATTCCATGCTAATTTCGTGGTTGTGGGGTCTACATGTCTAGGGCTAAGAAATGTCTTGAATGTTTTTTGAGTGATTGCAGATTTGTGAATATGACTTACTTAAAATACAGGTTGCAACTCAATACCAGTACAAAATAGCTATTTTTCAAAGTTGTTTGCAGAATTATATGCAGAGTAACTATATACATGCACTTTAAAATGGTGGTTAAAGTACACATATTATACCATACAAAAGGGAATCGACTATCAAAAACAAAAAAAATCTTCATTTACATACAGTATGATGTGTTTTGATGTGTTGATATTATATATAACATATTCCTTATAATTATAGTGTAAAGATTTTCACCTCTGTATTATTTATTATGTACATTATTTCCACATATTGATATACAGTATACTAGTCATCTATTACAATCAAAGTGATAAACATCTAAAATAGTAAGTGAAAATGGGATGTCATGAGCTAAAATCTATTTGAACAATTTTGGTATTAATAGCAAGCCATCAAGCCATATCGGGTGTTCCTATCATCAATCTGGGGTTGCCCTTTTATTTAATTAAAGAGTGCGCAGCCGAAAATTGGTGATTTTCCTAAATAAAATTTATTTTTAAAAAGTACTCATAAATAACCCTAATGACTTCAAAAGGGTCCAACTTTCTTGCAAAAGTTGGGCCTGAATTTCTGGGTTATGGGATCCTAGCACTCGGCATGGGATTTCGCCACTCTCCACAAATCCTCTCACAGAGTAAGAGCAAGATCTCACTATTTGCAGTAACTCAGTACTGCCCCACACTTTGCAATACTGTTGCCAAACTGTAACCGCTCTAATGATGTTACCATTAACAGCTTAGTAAATTTCTCCACAGGCCTGGTTAGTACAAAGAGCCAGAAATTGCTCTCCCACTATGAGAGCGACTGCACAGTGTTGTGGGATCCCACTCTGTATATTAGAATCCCAAAACCCTGCAGTTTGGACATTTGCTAGAAAGTCAGGCTTTTTCGGGGGCATTGGAGTTACTTATGAGCACCTTTGGCAAAAACTTTTTTAATCAAATCACCACTTTGGGGCTGCCCACTCTTTTATTTGATGGCAAATGCCTACTTTCGAGTTGTAGGGTTTTTTACACTTACTTGGTCCAGCATAACTTGTCAATCAGTTCTTTCATTGTTATTTTATCCCATTTTTCAGCATGTGGCGCATTCCAAGGAGAGTCACTGGGAATCTGAAATAAACAGTTTTAAACTAGTAAAAATATGATTTTTTTCCCCCTACTCATTATATACTGTCAATAATTATATGGTTATTTTGCCAATGCCCAAAAGAAAATTGATATTTGAGCAAAAATAAAGTATTAGGTTTGAGGTATCCTAAATATGTAGCCGTGTACCCAGAGAACAGCAAAAAGTAAATCATTATGGCACCCCAAAATGTTTTCTATTATGGAATTATCACTCCGTAGTCTATCAGCACTTTTCTACAAAACTACAACACTTTATATATTTTGGGATTTGTTTTTAAATTATGATATAATTATTCAAATTTTATTCAACGTTACCTCCTTTCCCATTTCATCCATAGTTCGCCAGAGATTGTTGTAATCCAAGTAGACAATTGGATTCCACATTGGAGGAAAAGGACCTTTGAAGGCATATGCTTTACCCTAGAAGACAGTGAATTAAGAAAAAAATATATATTCGTGTGAAGAATGCTATAATGAAAATTTCTTCATGCACAATATGAGATTCACACATTTTTGTTGGATACATTTTTTTGGACTTATCAGAATTAAATATGAATGTATTCAGTCATGCGACCTTTATCGGATAATCTGATCGCCAGTAAAAAACAGGAGGAAGAAAATGGTTCTTACGAATCAGGGATATCACTTATAATGTAATATTATCGCCAGGAAGCATATAAAGAATTCATAGAAGAAAATATGTACTTGTTGTAGAAAAATTCACTAGAGAGTACATTGGTTTTAATTTTACTATTTAAATGCTTTAAAGGGGGTATCCGGGACTTTGTAAACGACAAAAAATGTTGCTACCTACCTGCCTGTTGTGCTCAACACCATTCTTAGCCTGCACGTACCGATCACAGACCGCTCCTGCCTGGGATCCAGCTGCCTCTGCTGACATCGCGTTGACAAAGTGGTGGCCTCTTTGCCTCCCTATTATATTGACAGGGTGGGACTTCAGACATCATTCTTATTAACAGTTGTCTCTCCCAGTTAGGCAGAAGGGATATGGCTTTGAATCTGAAAGACATTGGCAGTCCCACCCTGTCAATAGAGCGGAGCGGAAAACAAGCTCCTGCTGTGTTGATGTGACATCAGCAGTGGCAGCTGAATCACTGGAAGGAGCGGTCTGTGACCACTCTGTGCCTATGAAGAACGTCCCGAGGCACAACAGGCTAAGTAATATCATACAAAAAAGATACATTGTACAAGTAAGACACATCCAATAATCGAAATAAAATCTCTACAACAGTAATAAAGTTTATCTTTAAATTATATAGAAAAAAGCACTAATAAAACAACTAAAATACACACTAAAATACTACCACTCACATCTGATCCCAGTATGGTTAGGTACCCCCACCATGGAGCACCACACTGCACTGCTATAGTAAACACTATAAGACTGTGTGCCCACAATGAGTTTTTGATGCGGCTTATTTTCACGTCTAAGGCCTCATGAACATGTTGAGTATTTTATGTGTTTTTTTAAATCAGTATTTGTAAGCTAAAACTAGGAGTGGAACTTACAGAGGTAAAGTATAATAGAAACACATCACCACTTCTTCATTTTTTTACCCACTCCTGGTTTTTAGTTTGCAAATACTGAGGTAAAAAACTCACCAAATACTTAGATTGTGCATGTGACCGTACAATTCTGGCAAAGTGGATAGGATTTATAAAAATCTCATGCCCACTGTGCTACTTTTTTAGTCACCGCAAACTGACCTGCGGTACGTGTTTCAAATCTGCAACATGTTAATTTCTCTTGCGGGCACACTGAGTTTTCTGTGCAAATTTATGCCATAGACTTGCAATAGATGCAAAGAATTTGCAGGTAAAAATGCACATGCGTTTTTAGTGTGTTGCCATGGCAGAAACAAATCAAGAACACATGTGTCTGCACGTGCCTATATTAATAAAGTTTTGTTAACACTAAATACCAGGAAGTTTTAAAAACAAAGCAGCTTTACTTAAAACATGACACACCAAAACTCTAGCATCAAAAACTAGATAAAATCACTAACAAAACGCATTGAAAGATGCAATTAAAAAAATATAAGTAATCGTAAGTAGCCTAATTTACCTAACAGGTGCAGAAATGGTACAGCAAATCTGCAACATTAAAAACTCATCAAAAGTTCGTTGTGGGAACGTTGCCTAATGTATTCAAGTGCTAGTTATTTTCACCAGTCATTTGAGTTCGCCTTATCAAAAGGACAGTCAAACTGAACAGTCTGTAATCACGTGTGATTACTCTGCATGAATCAACCACTAGCAATAGAACACTGATACCAGGCCCCTTTCAGCACAACAATAATATCTCAAAACCATAAAAGTAATGGTGTATCTACAGTCAAGCAGTGTTCCCCAAGTCCGGTCCCCAAGAGCCATCAACAGGTCATGTTTCCAGTATTTCCTTAGTATTGCACAGGTGATAATTGCATCACCTCCACAGGCAATAATTCCATCACCTGTGCAATACTAAGGAAATCCTGAAAACATGACCTGTTGGTGTCTCTTGAGGACCAGAGTTGGGGAACACTGCTCTAAAGTGTTGTAGCAGATGCTGGATGCCGGATTAATTCAGCAGAAATCAAATTGCTCATCTCTTGCATCTCAATCTATCTTCCACTTTATCTTCTTTATTATGGCTAATAGTGATGCGCGAACATGCTCGCCACTACTCGGTACTCGCCTGAGTATCACTATGCTCAGTGTACTTGGTGAGCACCGAGTATTTCCGGGATTATTCGGCGGGAGCTGGGGTCTCCTCCTTTTAATTTTGGCGCTTTTTGAGAGCGCCAATCAGCATGCAGGGATTGTCTGCCATGCACTGTAATACCGCAGCCATATTTGATGTGGTATTACAGTGACTGGCTGGCCGCACAGCGTCATCAGGTCTATAAGAGACCTGGCGCCACCCTGCTCGCCGCATTCTTCTCCGGACTCAGCTAGTGTAGGGAGAGCTGCTGCTGAGATGGGGTCACATTCTTACATTTATTAGTTAGTGTGGGTCTACTAGTGTTCAATCCACAAATCCAGATAAACCAACTGTCCTTTTTAGGGCTATTTTGGGGGTACATAGATTGCAGCACTAGGTAGGCAGGGGAGTCTATGTGCACATATCCACATCAGTGCAAGGCCTGCAGGCACTGTATGTGAGTACATAGATCTCATTGCATACTTCAAAAAGCTCCATTCCTGTCTGCTGCTGTGTATTTTATATATATACGTAGCTGCAGGTATCAGTGGCAATTTTTTTTTTTGCAGCTCATACCTGCTAATTTTATTAGAAAGCAATCCATAGCCCCCTTTTTTCTACATTTATTTGCTTGGTCACGCTTCAGACTACAGCTAGGTCATTGCAATACAAGAGCGTGTAAATCTAAAAACTTTAAAAAAAAAATTATGTCCAAGGTATCAGATGTGAGTACACAGAAAAATCTGGCCTTTTTTTGGTACTGTATTATTTTTAGGAGTGTCTTACAACCTTTTTGGACATCATTTTGCTGTCCCAAAAATATTTAGCTACAGTCCTTATATTTATCACTGTGATTTGTAAGCCACACGCATCGCATATCATTGCGCTAAATATTTTACAATTGTAGTACTCCAATTTTTTTTTAGTGCCATAGCCTACTTATTGACACAATTTTGGTGGGCCCCAAAAAATCAAGGCCACATTTTGATAAGTCTGTTATCTCCGTCTGACGCCTGGTCTATCTGTGGTCTCCAAATTCTTGCTTTTCATGCATACATTGCATTTTTTTGGTCTGCAAGCCTTGGTCTACTCAGTATTTAGTGGTTAAAAAAAAAAAAAGGCCACATAGTTAAACAGTCTGTTACCTCCGTCAGACGCCCAGTGTATCTGTGGAGTAAAAATACTCACTTGGCAGGCATTCATTGTATTTTTTTTGTCTGCTAGCCTTGGTCTACTCAGTAGTTAGTGGTTTAAAAAAATTTTTTTTAAACAAAGGCCACATATTTAAACTGTCTGTTATCTCCGTCATACGCCTGTTCAATCTGTGGTGTCAAAATCCTCGCTTTGCAATCATACATTGCATTCTTTTGTCTGCTAGCCTTGGTCTACTCAGTATTTAGTGGTTTAATTTTTTTTTTTTTTTTAAAAGGCCACATATTTAAACAGTCTGTTATCTCTGTCAGATGCCTGGTGTATCTGTGGTGTAAAAAATACTCACTTTGCAGGCATACATTGTATTTTTTTGTCTGCTGGCCTTGGTATACTCAGTATTTAGTAGTTTAAATACTTTTTTTTAAAAAAGGACACATATTTAAACAGTCTGTTATATCCATCAGACGCCTGGTGTATCTGTGATCTCCAAATTCTTGGTTTTCAGGCATACATTCCAATTTTTTGTCTGCTACCCTTGTTCTATACAGCATTTTGTGGTTAAAAAAAGCCACATGTTGAAACAGTCTGTTATCTCCGTTAGAAGCCCGGTGTATCTATGGTGTCCAAATCCTTGCTTTGCAGGCATACATTACAGGTTTTGGTCTGCTACACTTGGTCTATACAGTATTTTTGGTTAAAAAAAATTTAAAAAAATACAGGCCACATATTGAAACAGTCTGTTATCTCCGTCAGATGCCTGGTCTATCTGTGGTCTCCAAATCCTTGCTTTTCAGGCATACATTCCACTTTTTGGTCTGCTATCCTTGGTCTATACAGTATTTGTTGGTTAAAAAAAATTAGCAAAATCCAGGCCACACATTGAAACAATCTGTTATTTCAGTCAGATGCCCGGTCTATTTGTGGTCTCTAAATAATTGCTTTTAAGACATATTGATCACATATCTGTTTTCTCCAAATTAATCCATTTGTACTGAACTTTTCAAATAATTCAGTAGTCCATTTAAAATGGACAAGGCAAGGGGCAAGGCAAGGGGAAGTGGATGTGATGCTGATGGTGCATGCAGAGGATGAGGCCGTGGCCAAGGTGAAAGTGGGCCCCACCAAAGACACATGTCTTCTCACTCGACCTTCCTGTCCCAGTTTCTAGGGGACCGCAGCACACCACTATTTAAGCCAGAGCAGTGTGAAATGGTTGTTGGTTGGATAACGGATAATGCTTCCAATCACTTAGCCACCACCACGTCTTCCACACGGTCAAGTCTGAGTAGCCATAAGTGTGGACCGCATATTACTCACCCTGATCCTCCTTCGTCCCACCATGCCGAGTTCCCTGAGACAACTGTTCCCACACTTGGACACTCCGAAGAGCTGTTCAGTTTTCACTTTAAAGATTCCAGACTCTCGGCCGGTCAACTTGAAGTGGGGCCAGATGAGATCACATGTAGTGATGCCCAAAGATTTGAACAGCCACGGTCACACGAAGGCGATGGTGGGAAAGTGTCACAAGAGGTGGACGATGATGAGACACAATTGCCAGAAAGTCAGGAGGAGGAGCAGGGTGTAGATATGGAAGACGAGGTGGTGGATGACATAGTAACTGACCCAACCTGGCAGGAGGACACACAGAGCGAGGACAGCAGCACACATGGGGAAGGAAGCATAGCACCCCAGCAGGCAGGAAGAAGCAGTGTGGTGGCCGCAGACAGAAGGCGTGCATCCATTCCCCATAACACCAACAAGATGGAAGTTGCCATTCCAACTGTTAGATCTTCCAGGGTATGGCTATTTTTTAAAGACTCTGCCGATAACCCCAAACAGGCTATTTGCAGCATCTGCCATGCCCACATCAGCAGGGGTAGCAAAACTTCCAGCCTGACCACCAACATCATGATCAGGCACATGGCAGCAAAGCACCCGACTTTGTGGGCTGAACCCCAGGCTCCAAGAACACTGTGTGCAGGTGACACCACTGCTTCTTCCACTGTTTTGCGTAGAAGCCAATCCCCAGTCCACAGTGCATTTGAAGATGCCTAGAGCCCTGCACCTGTTGTTGCCCGCAGTCAAGCAGCACCATCATCAAGCTTGTCCACGTCCTTGTCCCAGTGCAGCCTTCAGTTGTCTATACCCCAGTCATTGGAACGCAAGCAGAAATACCCAGCCAATGCCCCACAGGCCACAGTACTAAATTCTGACATTTCTTATCTGCTTGCGCTCAAAATGTTGACTTTTAGGCTCATTGAGATAGAAGCTTTCCGCCACCTGATGGTGGCGGCTGTCCCATGGTACTCGGTCACAGTCGCCACTATTTCTCCCGGTGTGCCATACCGGCATTACACCAGCATGTGTCCTACAACTTTACCCGTGCCCTCAACAATGCTGTTGCTGGGAAAGTCCACCTAGCCACGGACACGTGGACAAGTGCTTGTGAGCAGCAATAGTACATCTCACTGACAGCACACTGGGTTTACATAGTGGAAGCTGGGACCCAGTCGGACCTTAGGATGGAACACAACCTCCCCATGCTGAGGATTGCGGGCCCTACGTCAATCAGGGTTGCCCCCACAGTCTACAGCTCCTGCACCTCCTCCTCTTCAGCCTCCATCTTTGAAATGAGCACATGAGTCAGAAGCAGTGTGCACTTCAGCACTGCCTCAGCCAAGTGGCAACAGGCTGTGCTGAAGCTAATCTGCTTAGGTGACAAACCGCACAATCCTGAAGAGTTGTGGATAGCGCTGAAAGAGCAGTCAGATTTTTGAATGACACCGCTGAACCTACAGCCAGGTATGGTCATGTGTGACAATGGCCAGAACCTGGTGGCAGCTCTGAGGCAAGGTGAGCTCACACACATACCTTGCCTGGTCCATGTGCTTAACCTTGTCATTCAATGTTTTCTCAAAAGCTACCCGGAGCTGCTGGATTTGCTAGTGAAAGTACGCCACTTGTCTGCCCATTTTAGAGAGTCAGCTACAGCTTCAGCCGCCCTTGCCATGCTTCCGCAGCGTTTGCATCTTCCGGCTCACCGAATGGTGTGTGATGTCTCCATGCACTGGAACTCTACACTGCATATGTTGGAAAGGATTTGTAAACAGAAGAGGGCAGTTGTTGACTACAAGCACCAACAAGGCTGTTGTTATTCAGTTCAGACTCCACACATAAGAAATCAGGAGTGGACATGGATGTCAGACATATGTACCATCCTCCAAAAGTTTGAGGACTGCACCAAGATGGTGAGCGGGGATAACGGCATAATTAGCATCACCATCCCACTTATCCGCATTCTGAAAACCTCTCTCTAACAATTAAAGAGGATGCAATGCAGGCAGAGCATGAGGACATGGAGCAAGGAACCATACAGTGTGATTACACTCAGCCCATCCTCATGTCGTCCCAACGTGGATTGGTAGACAATGAGGAAGAGGAGGAGGAGGAAGAACAGGAGCTACTTTCATACGCTATAGACGGTACTACAAGCACAGCTGTCATACCATCTGTTCAGCGTGGATGGCCTGAGGACAGGGAGGAGGAGGAGGACAGCATGGTCAGTCATCCTGTTGGTGAGGACATGGAAGTCTTGCCTGTTTGCAGTCTGGCACATATGGCTGACTTTATGTTGCGCTGCATTTCCCGTGACCCTTGCATTATTAAAATTTTTCCGGTGACACTCATTACTGGTTGGTGACATTTCTAGACCCATGCTACAAGAAGAACTTTCAATCTCTTCATCCAAAGGTAGACAGGTGTACTAAAATGTTGCAGTACCAGAGGGCCCTTGTAGCGGAATTACTAAAAAAATTCCCATCTGAGAATGCTGGCAGCAGACGTCAGAGTTTGTTATACAATCAAGGAGTCCAAGCGAGAGAGACAGAAGTACAATCCAGCTCAGGCAGGGGAACAATGGCAAAGTTTTGGGACAGTTTTCTCAGACCCTCCCATTGTGCCGGCACAGAGGCAAGGGGTGCTGTCAGACGATGTGCAATGTTTGGGGAGATGCTGAGGGAGTAGCTTGCTGATCGTACAAACGTTCACCGTGATTCCTCTGTACCTTTTAATTATTGGGTATCCAAGCTGGACACATTGCATGACCTGGCTCTCTACGCCTTGGAGGACCTGGCCTGCCCTGCTGCTAGCGTTCTGTCAGAGCGGGTTTTTAATGCTGCTGGTGGAATTATAACAGATAAGCACATCCACCTGTCAACTGAAAGTGCTGACAGACTGACTCTTATAGAAATAAACAAGGGCCGGAATGGGCAAGACTTCTGTACACCACCGAATGAAAACAGCAAAACATAACCTCAAATACATTGTCTTTTTTTGTGGAAGTGTATTCTCATGCTCCTCTTCACAACCATACATGGGTATACGCTTCCTGATTTGGTCTGTTTGGTGTTATCCTCCTCCTTATCCTCATCATCCACAACCATACGAACACCAGGGTGAACGTATTCCGTGATGCAAAAGCCACAAATTTTTTGTTCAATGGTGTTTTTATGATGCCTCTCTGCTATGCCCAGTCAATTTTTGGCAAGGGTCTCTATGATGCCCATAAAATATTTTGAAAAAATTTACCCCCATGGGGAAATGTTTGTCAGCCCATGCACTTAGTGTATGGGCATAACAAGTCTAGGAAACCCGCTTCTTTACATTGGGCATAGTTTTTAATGAGGCCTTCCTCAGCGTATCATTATTCTCCACCACTGGATCACCAGGGTTAACCTGTTCTGTGCTGCTACATCCAGTCCTATTTTTGCAAGGATGTCTATGATGCTCATATAATATTTTTAAAAATGTACCCCCATGGGGAAATGTTTGTCAGCCCATGCACTTAGTGTATTGGTATTACAAGTCTAAGAGACCCGCTCCTTTACATTGGGCCTAGTTTTTAATGAGGCCTTCCTCAACGTTTCATCATTCTCCACCACTAGATCATCAGGGTTAACGTGTTCCTCTCTGCTATACCCAGTCAATTTTTGGCAAGAGTGTCTATGATGCCCATAAAATATTTTTTAAAATTGTACCCCTCATGGGGAAATGTTTGTCAACCCATGCACTTAGTGAATGGGCATTACAAGTCTAGGAGACCCGCTCCTTTACATTGGGCCTAGTTTTTAATGAGGCCTTCCTCAACGTATCATCATTCTCCACCACTAGATCACCAAGGTTAATCTGTTCTGTGCTGCTACATCCAGTCCTATTTTTGGCTAGGGTGTCTGTGATGCTCATAAAATATTTTTTAAAAATGTACCCCCATGGGGAAATGTTTGTCAGCCCATGCACTTAGTGTATTGGTATTACAAGTCTAAGAGACCCGCTCCTTTACATTGGGCCTAGTTTTTAATGAGGCCTTCCTCAACGTCTCATCATTCTCCGCCACTAGATCACCAGGGTTAACGTGTTCTATGCTGCTACAGCCAGTCAATTTTTGGGCAAGGGTGTCTATGATCCCCATAAAATGTTTTTTTAAAATGTACCCCCTTGGGGAAATTTTGTCAGCCCATGCACTTAGTGTATGGGCATTACAAGTCTAGGAGACCCGCTCCTTTGTAATGGGACAGTTTTTTCTATGAGGCCCTCCTCCATGCTTCTTCCAAGGGGGGAGTGTGTTGCGTTCAAATTTGGGTCAAGGAGGCTCTTGTATGCAATGCATAAGGAAACAGTATGGCAGGACCAACTGAATAACGTGAGGTGGGCTTTCCTGTGGCCATCCAGTACCTGGGTTCAAAGGCTTTTTGGGGTACATATAACTTGGTAGCAGGGCAGGCCTTGCATTTAATACATAAGAAAACAGTATGGGATTACAAAATGAATAATGTGAAGCGGGTTTTCCTGTGGCCATCCAGTACCTGGGTTCAAAGGCTTATTGGGGTGCATATGACTTGGGGCAGGACAGGCCTTGCTATTAATACATAAGAAAACAGTATGGCAGGACCAACTGAATAATGTGAAGTAGGTTTTCCTGTGGCCATTCAGTACCTGGGTTCAAAGGCCTATTGGGGTGCATAAGACTTGGTAGCAGGGCAAGCCTTGCAGTCAATACATAAGAAAAAGTATGGGGTTACAAAATGAATAATGTGAAGTGGATTTTCGTGTAGCCATCCAGTACCTGACTTCAAAGGATTCTTGGGGTGCATATAGTAGGCCTTGCATTCAATGCAACATTTTTTCAGGAAGCCCTCCTGTACCTCTCGTGAAAGTGGTATTGGGGTGAGTCATAATTCTTGGCAGCCAAGTCACTCACTGCATAGGCAGTAACAGCATAGGAGACCCACTGTTTAATAATGGCCCTTTAAGAATATTAATGCTGCCTGATGCCCCTCTAAAAATAGGCTTTGTGACTTTAAGAGTCCATCCTTCATAAATCAAACAAGATGTTTCTCCTTATGTGTCACACAACACATGGCCAGCTAGTGTTGTTAAATGTTATAATGATATTTCCCAGTGAATGCATTTGTATTGGTTGAAAACAATGTTAAAGTTGAAAAACGCATAAAAACACTGCGTGTGAACATATCCCAAGTGGTGGAGGAACGTTTTGGTCTGGGGTTAATTATTTTGCCATATATACAACTCATTACCCTGGAAAGGATGTTCCTTAACATATTTCCCAGCAAAATCCATTTTGGTTTCGTTTTTGTATGTTTCTGTGTGCACCTGTAAAAATGGCGTGAAACTCTGACAACATTGCTTACAGCTGTAACCTAGGAGTCAGAAATGCTTCCAGAGGCGATCCCCATTATGTTCCTGTGTAATTTGAGCAGTGTTTCCATCATTTTCAGACGTTTTTAGACCTTAAAAGGACCCCCAGGGGGATCGCGGTAAAAATACTCAGGTTTCCCATAGACTTGCATTGGACTCGCTGCTCATGTCGAGTAATTGAGTATTCCAATTTGCTAGACCCAAGCAACGAGCACCCGAGTATTTTAGTGCTCGCCCATCACTAGTGGCTAATAATTCATTTATATCATGTAGAAAGAAAACCAGAAACAAAAGAAAGGATGGGATGTTCCATTTAGCCATGTGGTCTTGGATTATGTTTTTCACTTATCAAGCAAGTTTTAAAAAGTGATCTTTTATTAAAAGGAGTGTCCAGTCATCTAAAAAAGACCCTTCCTTAAAAAAGGTCATTAGGAGTATAGGAGTGCAGTACCTGGCAGTGGCTGCTACACATTGAATGGAGCTGTGCTCTTCAATGTTTACATCCTACCAGAGGTAATGACAGCTGGGGTGCCAGATATTGGATCTCTACCGACCCAACATGGATGACCCATCTCAAAGGCAGGTAATTAAAATTGCCCAGACAGCCCCTTTAATTATTTAGAAGTATGGTAAAAGACAATGTTTCTTTGCTTACTGATACTGGCATTTTTTTCAACCTGTAATTAAATTTACCATCGGGTTCTAGATTCAAATCTACACTCACCGGCCACTTTATTAGGTACACCTGTCCAACTTCTTGTTAACACTTAATTTCTAATCAGCCAATCACATGGCGGCAACTCAGTGCATTTAGGCATGTAGACATGGTCAAGACAATCTCCTGCAGTTCAAACCGAGCATCAGTATGGGGAAGAAAGGTGATTTGAGTGCCTTTGAACGTGGCATGGTTGTTGGTGCCAGAAGGGCTGGTCTGAGTATTTCAGAAACTGCTGATCTACTGGGATTTTCACGCACAACCATCTCTAGGGTTTACAGAGAATGGTCCGAAAAAGAAAAAAAATCCAGTGAGCGGCAGTTCTGTGGGCGGAAATGCCTTGTTGATGCCAGAGGTCAGAGGAGAATGGGCAGACTGGTTCGAGCTGATAGAAAGGCAACAGTGACTCAAATCGCCACCCATTACAACCAAGGTAGGCCTAAGAGCATCTCTGAATGCACAGTGCGTCGAACTTTGAGGCAGATGGGCTACAGCAGCAGAAGACCACACCGGGTACCACTCCTTTCAGCTAAGAACAGGAAACTGAGGCTACAATTTGTACAAGCTCATCGAAATTGGACAGTAGAAGATTGGAAAAACGTTGCTTGGTCTGATGAGTCTCGATTTCTGCTGCGACATTCGGACGGTAGGGTCAGAATTTGGCGTAAACAACATGAAAGCATGGATCCATCCTGCCTTGTATGGAGCATCTTTGGGATGTGCAGCCGACAAATCTGCGGCAACTGTGTGATGCCATCATGTCAATATGGACCAAAATCTCTGAGGAATGCTTCCAGCACCTTGTTGAATCTATGCCACGAAGAATTGAGGCAGTTCTGAAGGCAAAAGGGGGTCCAACCCGTTACTAGCATGGTGTACCTAATAAAGTGGCCGGTGAGTGTACATCCAATATGGGTACACTTAAATAACAAGCCACAGCTGTAGAGAAAATGGCCAAAGACTGTAACTTTATCTTCAGATTTATTAGTATATAATCCTCAACATAGAAATTACAACACCAAAATGGAAAAATCATGCAATTATGGGAATCCCAGAATGGGTAGACATGAGGGTTGAGCGAAACGGATCGGACAAATTAAAAAATCACCGACTTTCTGCAAAGTCGGGTTTCATGAAACCCGACCCATTCCTATTGTGGGATCGGCCATGAGGTCGCCGTTCTGCGCGCAAAAGTCGCGTTTCATATGACGCTATCAGCGCCATTTTTCAGCCAATGAACGAGGATGCAGAGTGTGGGCAGCGTGATGACATAGGTCTTGGTCCCCACCATCTTAGAGAAGGGCATGACAGTGATTGGCTTGCTTTCTGCGGTGTCACAGGGGCTATAAAGGGGCGTGCATGCCGACCGCCATCTTACTTTTGCCGATCTTAGCATAGGGAGAGGTTGCTGCAGCTTCGTCAGAAGAAGGGATATAGTTAGGGAGGGAAGATCAACCCCCAAACTGCTTGTGCTGTAGCGATTTCCACTGTCCAACACCACCTTTTTTTTGCAGGGACAGTGGAGGCTATATTTTTGTGCATCAGCTCTGTAGCTTATTAGGCTGCCTTATAAGGCTCCCTGATAGCTGCATTGCTGTTTGCACGCTGCTGTGCAAACCAACTGCTTTTTTAAAAGCAAAAATCCTGTTGCTCCTTTCTGCACAGTTATCTTGTTTATTTGTCCACACTTTTGTGTGCAGCAGTCCTTTTTATTACTGCCATACTTGTCCTGAGATCATTGTAGGGAGATTGAAATTGTACTACAGTCCTTGCATTTTTTCATATATCTTCCAGCCACTTTCTGCCACTTACATTGTGTTGTTTTATACACTGGGCCTGAGTTTTGGTTCAGTCTCCCCCAAAAAAGTGAGATTCAAATTTTAACAAAGTGGATATACTTCAGTCCTGTTAGTTTGTCGTATATCAGCCAGCCACTTTCTGCCACTTACATTGTGTTGTTTTAGGCACAGGGCCTGAGTTTTGGTTCAGTCTCCCCCAAAAAAGTTAGATTCAAATTCTCACAAAGTGGATATACTTGAGCCCTGTTAGTTTGTCGTATGTCAGCCAGCCACTTTCTGCCACTTAGATTGCGTTGTTATATATACTGGACCTGAGTTTTGGTTCAGTCTCCCAACAAAAAAAGTGAGATTCAAATTCTCACAAAGTGGATATACTTCAGTCATTTTAGTTTGTTGTATATCAGCCAGCCACTTTCTGCCACTTACATTGTGTTGTTTTATGCACAGGGCCTGAGTTTTGGTTCAGTCTCCCCCCAAAAAAGTGAGATTCAAATTTTAACAAAGTGGATATACTTCAGTCCTGTTAGTTTGTCGTATGCCAGCCAGCCACTTTCTGCCACTTAGATTGCGTTCTTATATACACTGGGCCTGAGTTTTGGTTCAGTCTCCCAACAAAAAAAGTGAGATTCAAATTCTCACAAAGTGGATATACTTCAGTCCTGTTTGTCGTATATCAGCCAGCCACTTTCTGCCACTTACATTGTGTTGTTTTATGCACAGGGCCTGAGTTTTGGTTCAGTCTCCTCAAAAAAAGTTAGATTCAAATTCTCACAAAGTGGATATACTTGAGTCCTGTTAGTTTGTCGTATGTCAGCCAGCCACTTTCTGCCACTTAGATTGCGTTGTTATATACACTGGACCTGAGTTTTGGTTCAGTCTCCCAACAAAAAAAGTGAGATTCAAATTCTCACAAAGTGGATATACTTCAGTCATTTTAGTTTGTTGTATATCAGCCAGCCACTTTCTGCCACTTACATTGTGTTGTTTTATGCACAGGGCCTGAGTTTTGGTTCAGTCTCCCCCAAAAAAAGTGAGATTCAAATTCTCACAAAGTGGATATACTTCAGTCCTGTTAGTTTGTCGTATGTCAGCCAGCCACTTTCTGCCACTTAGATTGCGTTGTTATATACACTGGGCCTGAGTTTTGGTTCAGTCTCCCAACAAAAAAAGTGAGATTCAAATTCTCACAAAGTGGATATACTTCAGTCCTGTTAGTTTGTCGTACATCAGCCAGCCACTTTCTGCCACTTACATTGTCTTGTTTTATGCACAGGGCCTGAGTTTTGGTTCAGTCTCCCCCAAAAAAGGGGAGATTTCAATTCTCAACAAGTTTATATACACCTTCTACCTTGTTTTAAAGTACCATATAACGGTTGTTATTTTGGTTAGATTTTCAAAAAAATGAGGAAGTCTGGTGGAAGAGCCCGTGGGCGGTGGTTGCCAGCTGGTACTGATGGTGGTGGTGGTGGTGGTGCATCTGGTGGTAGTGGCAAAAGCACAATAGCACCTAAGGCTGGAGGTGTTGAGCCAGCATCATCGTCTGGCTACACAAGGCCTCGAAGGCTCCCTTATCTGGGAGTAGGAAAACAGCTTTTAAAGCCGAAGCAGCAGGAAAAAGTTTTGGCTTTCCTTGCTGACTCAGCCTCTAGCTCTTTCGCCTCCTCTTCAGAAAGTTCCAAATATAAAAGCAGGGAGTCGTCAGTGGATGCTCCCGGTCAGGAACAAGACGTTTCCTTGTGTCCTTCACCCAAACCAAAAGTGAAGGATGCGTCAGGCAACACTACAGGTTACTCCATGGAGCTCTTTACACATACCATGCCTGGGTTTGAAAGGGAAATTGTTAACTGCCCATTACAAGATGAATCGGACATGGAGTGCACTGATGCACAGCCACAGCTAGATTATTATGCTGTTCCATTGACTCAGATCACTACATTGCCCTCGCAGTGTACTGAGCCAGAATCTGACCCTAATGAGGCTCTCCACTCCATCCGCAGTTGCCAGTGTTGCACACGAGGTGTACCATTATTGAACAGCTAGTGGTAAGCATCAACAGGCTGAGTTACAAATGAAGTGTTTGGGCGACAACTGGCCGAGTACTTGCAGCAACAAACTCAGTTATGGCTGGGCAGTGTACATCCTGAGGCAGGCAAGGTAGTCAGTGATAACAGAAGGAATTTTATGGCTGCCATAGCCCTTTCAGAACTGAAACACATACCTTGCCTGGCTCACACATTGAACCTGGTGGTGCAGTGCTTCCTCAAAAACTATCCGGAGTTACCAGCCCTGCTCCTGAAGGTGCGAAGACTTTGCTCGCACATCCGCCGGTCGCTCGTACACTCCAGCCGTATGCTGAACCATCAGCGATCGCTGAATTTTCCCCAGCACCGCCTAATAATCGACGTTGCAACAAGGTGGAACTCCACACTGCACATGGTTCAGAGGCTGTGTGAACAGAGGCGTGCTGTAATTAATTTGTGGGAGGATACACATATACGGGCAGGCACTTGGATGGCAGACATGGAGTTGTCTGGTGTGCAGTGGTTGAAGCTACAAGACCTCTGTCAAGTCCTTCAGTGTTTTGAGGAATGCACACGGCTGGTAAGTGCAGACGACGCCATCATAAGCAAGAGCATCCCACTAATGCGTCTGCTGATGCAAAGTTTGACGCACATTAAGGAGCAGGCGTCTGCAGCCGAGGAGGAGGGAAGTCTTGATGACAGTCAGCCATTGTCTGCTCAGGGAACTCTCCTGGACGAGGTGGCGGATGAAGAGGAGGAGGAGGAGGATGATGGGGATGAATATTTATGGGAGGAGGATGCTTCTCAGGGGGCAATAGAAACTGGTGGCGTTGCAAGGTCAGGTACAGGGTTTTTGCGGGACACACGTGATGTTTATTTGCAAGAAAGTGCTCCTCAACCCAGCACAAGCAGTGAATTGACACCTGGAACATTGGCCCACATGGCTGAGTATGCCTTGCATATCCTAAAAAGGGACCCCCGCATTATCAAAATGATGACCGATGACAATTACTGGTTGACCTGCCTCCTGGATCTACTATATAAAGGAAAATTACAAAATATCATGCCACATGAGAACTTTGAGCAAATATTGGCTACCAAACAAGCAACTCTTGTAGACCGTTTGGTTCAGGCATTCCCAGCAGACAGCGGCGGTGATGGTCTCACACGAGCCGTAGGAGGCAACATGGCAGAGGTGTTAGAGGTGCACAAATCAGAAGTGGCGTTGGACAGAGGGGTTTTATGACCAGGTTGTGGAGTGATTTAGCAATGACCGCTGACACGACAGGTACTGCTGCATCGATTCAAAGTGACAGGAGACAGCATTTGTCCAGTATGGTTACGAACTACTTTTCCTCCCTTATCAATGTTCTCCCTCACAGGTCATTCCCCTTTGATAACTGGGCATCTAAAATAGACACCTGGCCTGAATTGGCAGAATATGCATTAAAAGGAGCTCGCTTGCCATGCTGCTAGTGTGCTATCAGAAAGAGTCTTCAGTGCTGCTGGTTCAATACTGACCAAAAAAAGGACACGTCTGGCTACCCAAAATGTCGATGATCTAACCTTCATTAAAATGAACCAATCATGGATTTCAAATTATTTGGCCCCACCTTCCCCTGCTGACACGTAGCTTGCCTGAAAAATGTTTTGCTTTTGGCCTCCTCTTACTGACTTCTCCAATTCCTCCATTTGCAGCTGCTGAATGTCCACCATATGCCATTTTTATACCTCCCTAAATGGGCTGACTCCCCCCACAGGGCCGTGGTCACCACCTGGCGCAAGCACCCGTGCGAGTGCCTTTTGCCTGGACAGGTGGGTGGGCCCACTCTTGGGCGACGGCACTGGCACAGGGTCCCTCATAGTACAATGAAGTGTCTCTGACAGTGGTGGTGCACAACCAATGTCAGACACACCGTCGTAATATGAGGGGCCCTGTGCCAGTACCACCGCCCACAAGAGAGTGTTCCCTCCAGCTCGAACAGTGCTCTACCACTTGCAATACTTACCTCTCCCTGCTCCACCACTGTGTAGTCTGTGCTGTTAAATCCTTCAATGGCACTACCAATACAAATTTGTTGAAATGATAGATGATAGTTAAAATATACAGGGGCCCTGGCCTCCATTTAGACCAGTTAATACTTTGTGACTACTACCACTGTCTGCTACTCAGCAGAGGAGCCCACCCCTGTACCTAGCTATGCCACCTGTTTATTTATGAACAATTTTTTAGCAGACATTTAGCCCACTTTATTATTTGGGCATACTAACTGTGTCTGCCACTCATTACAGTTTTCCTCCACTGAACAAAGCAATGCCGCCTGTTTAGTCCTGTTACCACATTTGAACTGCATTTAGCCTACTTTATTATTTGGACCAATATCTGTGTTTCCTCCTCATCCTGCCCATTGCCCAGCCACTGCTAGATGAGTCTGCTGGTACATTGACCCAGACCACTACATTCCCTTTGCACTCTACACAGCCAGAATCTGACCCTGCTGAAAGTCAGGTTCCCATTCCAGAATACTATATCACCTTACACAGGGACAAGGAGGAAGGTGCAGGTAAAAGTGCAGGTTCCTTCATCAGGTGGGGGGGCACACTCGTTGGTGACGTCACTGGCACAGGGCCCCTCATAGTACGCAAAAGTGTCTCTGCCGGTGGGAGGCGCCACCCGCCGTCAAACACACCGTCATACTATGAGGGGCCCTGTGCCAGTGCCAACGAGTGGGCCCCCCTGCTTGCTCAGGATCACAGCACTTGCAAAGTTGAAATACTTACCTCTCCCTGCTCCACCGCAGTGACGTATTCCGCATTTCCTGGACCCACGAAAATCTTGAGCCAGCCCTACCCCCCCACAACTTTAGCCAAATGACCCCCAGTTTTCAATGCCTATCTATTATTATAAAGTAAATTAAGATTGACAAGCTTAAGTAATAAGAATTGATGTTTTTGGCATTAAAATGGGCACTGTAGGTGTTTTCCTGTCCTCCACTCACTGCCGACTTTGATTCCTCATTAACTTGCATTGGGTTTCGTGTTTCAGTCGGCCCCCCGACTTTTCGCAATAATCGGCCGATTTCACCCGACCCGACTTTTGACAAAGTCGGGTTTCACGAAACCCGACTCGATCCGAAAAAAGTAAAAGTCGCTCAACTCTAGTAGACATGTTAATAATATGAAAATAATGAAAAAATGGAAACAACAAATTCAAAACATCTCAATTTATTCAGTATTGTGTATGAGAATCATGTCCAGAAATACAAGCACTTACACACCTTGACTGCTATCCATAATGGTATTTTTGGTTGTCTGAGGAATGTTTTACCACGCTGAATGCACTTAAGTACGTAAATCATCAAGATCTGCTGCTGGCAGCATTGTTTGCGATTGCCAATCTTTTATGTCTCTAATTTGTTTCATGGGAAACAGGTCTGGAGATTCTGTAGGACATGGTAGCTCATTTAGGCCACACAGTCTGCTCACAATATGAAGAGAAACATGTGGCCCAGCAATGTCATGTTCATGAACAGTACCTTGCACACTCTGGAGAAATGGCTGTATCACTGTTTCTAAGAACAAATCAGCGCAATGCTGAGCAGTTAGTACACCTAGAATGAAGATAAGAGGGGTCCAGCGACCTTAGATAATACCATTCCCCACCATAATCCCTGGAGTAAGACCGGTGTGAAGTTTCTTTGTGAAGGCCTCTTCATGGTGTGGCCCACTTGGTCTCCATATCACTATGGGGCTATCATTGCTCTCAAGATAGTCGCAAGATAAGAGTGGGACTCATCTCTGGAGACCACATGGGCAGTGCCATGAAGAGGTCTTCACAAGGGAATGGCTTCATTCCAGGTACACCAACAAATTGTCAATACATTGATTTAATGGTGGAACCAGTGTTAGTGCTATTTGTCCAAGTGTACTAGGACCTGTTTTCAACACGACAACACTGGGCCACATTTTGCTTTTGCTTTCATAGCCTGCAGAGCCTCCTGGCATGTCTATTGCAGCGCCCCAGAGTCCTGGTCGTTGCAGTACTGTGGCTCCGCCACTAAGGGGAGCTATGGTACGTCTGATGGCACTGAAGGAGTTCATCTGACCAGGTATCACAGACACCAATACATTTCACAGTCGGGCCTCCAGGGGGAGCTAAGGGTTCTATTCATTAGGCCACTCCTCACATACTGGTAAAACTGGGGGTCAGGCAGGAAGTTAGAGAGAAAGCTGACTGGGTTGGAACCAGGCAACACCTTGTGGCAGAGGGTGTTGTGGGGGAAGATTTGGTAGGGCCCCTGTCGGGGGTGGGATCCTGACAGAGGCCTGGCAACTTGAGAGAACGTCACGGGACCGTGCCTGCTCAGCATAGCGGCAGTGCCCAAGGAAGGATTAGAAGCGAGATAGATTGTGCTGAGTGAGAAACGAGATCAAAGCAACAAGGAGAATACCAGTAGGAGTCGTGCTGTGAGACGGAGGCAACATTCTACTGAGGCGCACAACCGGCGGCCGGAACGCCGAGGAAGTATTCATACATCTAGCTTCAAGCAATACTTCAAACCAACGGCAGGACAGTCAGTCATAGGCGGGCTGTCTCACCTAAATCACCTACGAAGACATAGGGGGCAACTTGTGGAGAGGGGCGACTCTAGGGTCCCGGAAGAGCTCCGAGCCTACCCGTCATACGGGTGCCGTCCTAACCGTAACATCAGGGAGGGACGGAAGATTAGCAGAACATCATCTAATCGAGTTGTGAGGGAACTTAAGAAACAGACACAACAGTTGTGGGGACTTTCCGTAAGCACAGCAGGGAAGGACCACAACACATAGCGCTAGCAGGAAGGCACAGATTTCCACCTGCAAAGAGAACTCTGGAGGTGCCATTGGACCGGCCGGACTTGCGCAGCCTGGTTAACCGTATTCCGGATTGAGGACCCAGAGATCTTCAGTAAAGAGGTAAAGAGAATGCAACCTGGTGTCCTTGTTATTTACTGCACCGCACCACCACCACTATCCACATCTATTACTGTACGCCCCTCAGCAGGGTCACGGACCGGGTCTAGCCACCGTGACAACCCCAGAGCAGAGACTCAGAGGCCCGGCACCGGGTACCCCTCGGCCCTGCGGCAGTGGGGGCGCTACAACTTGGCGTCACAAACAGGATCTACTTAAGCCTGAAGAATCAGGTCATGTGTGCCTTGGAACTGTGATTTATTGTGCTTGGACTGTGCTTTATCGAGAGGATTGTGTATTGCTGTTTGCCGCCAGAACTTCCCACCAAAAATCGCCGCCATTGCTACACCAAAGAAGAAGGAGGGCGTGCCATGGGAGGAGACTACCAAAGTGGCGCCAGAAGCGGCGACCGCCCCCTGCGACTCTTGCTGCAAAGCGAGGACCTACCTCAAAGCAGAGGACCACCCCTTGATTTGCAACGGCGGGAAGTGGGTGACGGAGAAGCTCGGCCCCGGAGAAATGGCGGAGTCAGGTGCATGCACTGCCACCGACTATCAGACAGCGATGATGAACAGCAAGTGCCTGAACGAGGAGGGAGCAATCCTGGCTTGCCCTCATCCACCAGAGGCGGACCCACGTCCACTGCAGCGGAGGGACCTGAATTCCTTGGAAACGGCAACGGAGCTGAGCCTACCCATCCCGACCTCGGAGCCAGCGGAGGAGGAACCATTTATGGTGGAGCCGCATCCGGAGACCGCATTGGAGGAGCCGCGGTCCGGGCTGCAGCCGACTCCAGTGTCCTCGTTAGTGGACCGGATCGACATCGGTGGAATCACATCAGGCGCAGGTATGGAAGACGCCCCTGCTCCCCCGCTCGATCCCGCTCTCGCGACCGACCCTCACCCCAGTAAAAGCCGCCTCCTCTCGGCAGAGCTAGTGGTGTTACCCCCCGACGCAATGGGGAAGCTGGTACCACCGCTGCCGACCAGGATGGGAGAACCCATAGACTTGGGCCCAGACGGGGTGATTCTCCAGTGGGACACTCCCCGGATTGGACCAGATGGAGCTCGGGAGGAAGGTTTCACCCTTGCTGTGCTTACCTGGGAACAATACAAACAATGTTTGATCCTACATTGGAGAAGACAACAAGAGGCAGAATTAACTGACCCACCGAGAGTACAACGACCACCTCGTGCGCGTGGTAGGAAAGACGTGGTAAAGCGGGGAACTGTGTTGGCCTTCCACCCGAAGAGGGGATGGGGCTCCATACAGGAACCGGGGCTACCAACTGACGTCTTCGTTACTAGTCACAACGTGAAAACCCCCTGCTGCAGCCGAGATGGTGACCCGTTGCAAAAGGGGGATCAGGTGACCTACACCCGTCATCGGAATGCGCAAGGATGGTACGCTCGGAACGTTCACCGATGTGAACCTGAGGGGGCATCATCTGTTACTTCAACTGGGATTGAACCAGACGTGACAGACCTTACTACTATTGCCGCTGTACGTCTTATTGCAGCAACTGAGCTGGCGGCTAGAGTCCGCCTTCAAATCCAGACATCAGGTGGTCTGACTGCACCCGAGGGACCAACTATTGACACTGACACCGCATCAGTCGTGGACCAGGGGCCGGGGCCTGCGCGGTCAGGAGGTGTCCACTTTCGGCTGATGTCGTGCACCCTACTATGAGGATAAACCTCGATACCATGAGAATGTAAATAGTTACTGTTCTACTGTTTTGCTGCTAAACCTGTTTAGGGTTAATTCTTAAAGGGATCCCTTTGTCGACCCGGGATCCCTACTGCTTTTTGGTTATTTTCTATTTTCTTCTTCGTTATCAAGAACTGCCGCAATCATGAACAGTGCATGATACAAACTGCTTGTAAATAGTTTGCACCTTCTTAAAGGTGTTCCCTACTGGTTTTATACAAAAGACGGACTCTTTGCGAAGATACGATTCTTGGAACTTGTATTGGAGTCCTAGCTGCATACGGATTTGCAGCTTGAGAAGTTGCACTACCTCATAGAGACTTGGTCCCCTCTTAAAGGGGATGTTCACTTGTTGCACTTAAAGAATGGTATTGCTTTAAGACAGATAGATAGCAATAATGTCTTGACAAAAAGAAAGTGATGATGATGCTTACATGTAAAAGTTATATGTATCCAACTAGTTGATTGTAAGAAATGATTGGTAACGTTGATAGAAAAATGAGGACAGAGAGTGAACCCGTACGGGGTTAGTCAGTGAGTCCTCTTAGGAGCCATGTAAGGATGGCTCAGTGATTTCAAACCGAAAGTAAATGTTATGTTCTATACTGTGTATAGTAGTTGAAAAGGCAGTAGGCCCGGGCTGAAAGGGGCGGTCCTGTAAAAAAAGGAGAGGCAGTAGGCCTGGAGCAGTTAGGACAGGCGGTCCTGCAGATTTAATGAAGGAGAATGAAAGAGAAAGAGTTCAGAATAATTCTTTAGTGGGTTTAGTCTGTAAGCTCTTGAAGAAGAAGTCAGTTTCATAATGTTTTATAAGTAACGTCTTTAGTGGATAGGAAGTGTATGTCCTTAAGGACAATGTTAACTTATTATTCAAAAGTTTGCACTGAGTAGAATACCCGGTTGGGTAACAGGAGTTGTTTACAGCCTGTAATTTATAATGTTTAACCATGTTTGTAACATTCAAGTGTCCTCACCTCCCATAAAGGGAAGCTCTGTTCAAGCTTACTTATTGTTATTGCATTTTCAAAATTGTATGTCTTTTTGCTAGCCTGTATTGTTGTTTTCTTCCCAGTCCAGGAGTACTGGATTTAACCGGGGGGGAGTGCAGCGCCCCAGAGTCCTGGTCGTTGCAGTACTGTGGCTCCGCCACTAAGGGGAGCTATGGTACGTCTGATGGCACTGAAGGAGTTCATCTGACCAGGTATCACAGACACCAATACATTTCACAGTCGGGCCTCCAGGGGGAGCTAAGGGTTCTATTCATTAGGCCACTCCTCACATACTGGTAAAACTGGGGGTCAGGCAGGAAGTTAGAGAGAAAGCTGACTGGGTTGGAACCAGGCAACACCTTGTGGCAGAGGGTGTTGTGGGGGAAGATTTGGTAGGGCCCCTGTCGGGGGTGGGATCCTGACAGAGGCCTGGCAACTTGAGAGAACGTCACGGGACCGTGCCTGCTCAGCATAGCGGCGGTGCCTGTTGTGAATTTACCTTTTGGCTCCCTCTAGTGGCTACTAGTGATTTTACTCTGGGTATGTCATTCATCCCTTGTATGCTCACCTGGGTCGTTAGGTCAGGGGTGTTGCTATATAAGCTCCCTGGACCTTCAGTTCTATGCCTGGCAACGTTGATATCAGAGCTAATCTGTAGTGCTCTGGTCTTCTGATCCTGGTTCCTGCTTGATTAAGCTAAGTCTACTTTCTTGCTTTTTGCTATTTGTTTTTGTTTGCATTTTTGTCCAGCTTGTATATAATCTGTTTCCTGACCTTGCTGGAAGCTCTAGGGTGGCTGGTGTTCTCCCCCCGGGCCGTTAGACGGTTCGGGGGTTCTTGAATCTCCAGCGTGGATTTTGATAGGGTTTTTGTTGACCATATAAGTTATCTTACTACATTCTGCTATTAGTAAAGTGGGCCTCTCTTTGCTTAAATCTAGTTCATCTCTGTGTTTGTCATTTCCTCTTACCTCACCGTTATTTTTTGTGGGGGGCTACTATCCTACTTTTGGGGTCTATTCTCTGGAGGCAAGAGAGGTCTTTGTTTTCCTCTTCTAGGGGTAGTTAGTCCTCCGGCTGGCGCGAGACATCTAGCGACCAACGTAGGCATGTTCCCCGGCTACTGCTAGTGTTGGCGTTAGGAGTAGATATATGGTCAACCCAGTTACCACTGCCCTATGAGCTGGATTTCTGTACGTCGCAGACTTACTTGTTTCTCTGAGACCCTCGCCATTGGGGTCATAACAGTTTGCCAGGCCAGAATTAAATGTTAAATGCATTGCAGAAGCGGGATTATAAGAAAGAAAGTTCTGAGTTTTTTTTTCTCTCTCTCATTTTTTTTTTTCTTTTCCCCTTTACCTCTGAGTGGCTTGTGTTTGCTGCAGACATGAATGTGCAGACCTTGATTACAAGTGTGGACCAGCTTGCTGCTCGTGTGCAGGGCATACAAGATTATGTTATCAGAAGTCCTATGTCAGAACCTAAGATACCGATTCCTGAACCGTTTTCCGGAGACCGATTTAAATTTAGAAATTTCAGGAATAATTGTAAATTGTTTTTGTCCCTGAAACCCTGTTCATCTGGAGACTCCGCTCAGCAAGTAAAAATTGTTATTTCTTTTTTACGGGGCGACCCTCAGGATTGGGCCTTCTCGCTGGCGCCAGGAGATCCGGCATTGGCTGACATTGATGCGTTTTTTCTGGCGCTCGGTTTGCTTTATGAGGAACCCAATCTTGAGATTCAGGCAGAAAAGGCCTTGCTGGCGATGTCTCAGGGCCAGGACGAGGCTGAAGTGTATTGCCAAAAATTTCGGAAATGGTCCGTGCTGACCCAGTGGAACGAGTGTGCATTGGCTGCTAATTTTAGAAATGGCCTTTCTGAAGCCATTAAGAATGTGATGGTGGGTTTTCCCATTCCCACAGGTCTGAATGATTCTATGGCCCTGGCTATTCAAATCGACCGGCGGTTGCGGGAGCGCAAAACCACTAATTCCCTCATGGTGTTGTCTGAACAGACACCTGATTTAATGCAATGTGATAGAATCCTGACTAGAAATGAGCGGAAAATTCATAGACGCCAGAATGGCTTGTGTTACTACTGTGGTGATTCTACACATGTTATCTCAGCATGCTCTAAACGTCTTACTAAGGTTGTTAGTCCGGTCGCCATTGGTAATTTGCAACCTAAATTTATTCTATCTGTAACTTTGATTTGCTCACTGTCATCGTATCCTGTCATGGCGTTTGTGGACTCGGGTGCTGCTCTGAGCCTTATGGATCTGTCATTTGCCAAGCGCTGCGGATTTGTTCTTGAGCCATTGGAAAATCCTATCCCTCTTAGGGGTATTGATTCTACGCCATTGGCAAAAAATAAACCGCAGTTTTGGACACAGGTTACCATGTGCATGACTCCCGAACATCGGGAGGTAATACGTTTTCTTGTTCTGCATAAAATGCATGATTAGGTTGTTTTGGGTTTGCCATGGTTACAGACCCATAATCCAGTCTTGGACTGGAAGGCTATGTCAGTGTCAAGTTGGGGCTGCCATGGAATTCATGGAGATTCCCTGCCCTTGTCTATTGCTTCTTCTACGCCTTCGGAAGTTCCGGCGTATTTGTCTGATTATCAGGATGTCTTCAGCGAGTCTAAGTCCAGTGCACTGCCTCCTCATAGGGAATGTGACTGTGCAATAGATTTGATCCCTGGCAGTAAGTTTCCTAAGGGGAGACTGTTTAATCTGTCGGTACCTGAACATACCGCGATGCGTTCATATATCAAGGAGTCTCTTGAGAAGGGGCATATCCGTCCTTCTTCTTCCCCTCTTGGTGCGGGATTCTTTTTTGTGGCCAAAAAGGACGGATCTTTGAGGCCTTGTATTGACTATCGGCTTTTAAATAAGATCACTGTTAAATTTCAGTATCCTTTGCCACTGTTGTCAGATTTGTTTGCCCGGATTAAAGGTGCCAAGTGGTTCACCAAGATAGACCTTCGTGGTGCGTACAACCTTGTGCGCATTAGGCAGGGCGATGAATGGAAGACCGCATTCAATACGCCCGAAGGTCATTTTGAGTACTTGGTGATGCCATTCGGTCTCTCTAATGCACCTTCAGTTTTTCAGTCCTTCATGCAGGACATTTTCCGGAAGTATCTGGATAAATTTTTGATTGTTTATCTGGATGATATTCTGGTTTTTTCTGATGATTGGGACTCGCATGTGGAGCAGGTCAGGATGGTTTTTGAGATTCTGCGTGAAAATTCTTTGTTTGTAAAAGGCTCAAAGTGTCTCTTTGGTGTACAGAAGGTTCCCTTTTTGGGGTTCATTTTTTCCCCTTCTGCTGTGGAGATGGATCCAGTCAAGGTCCGAGCTATTCATGATTGGACTCAACCCTCGTCAGTTAAGAGTCTTCAGAAGTTCTTGGGTTTTGCTAACTTCTACCGTCGTTTTATCGCAAATTTCTCTAGCGTCGTTAAACCGCTGACGGATATGACCAAGAAAGGCTCTGATGTAGCTAACTGGGCTCCTGCTGCCGTGGAGGCTTTCCAGGAGTTAAAACGCCGGTTTACTTCGGCGCCTGTTTTGTGCCAGCCTGACATCTCACTTCCTTTTCAGGTTGAGGTGGATGCTTCGGAGATTGGGGCAGGGGCCGTTTTGTCACAGAGAGGCCCTGGTTGCTCTACTATGAGACCTTGTGCCTTTTTCTCTAGGAATTTTTCGCCGGCAGAGCGAAATTATGATGTGGGCAATCGGGAGTTGTTGGCCATGAAGTGGGCATTTGAGGAGTGGCGTCATTGGCTCGAGGGTGCTAAGCATCGTGTGGTGGTCTTGACTGATCACAAAAATCTGATGTATCTCGAGTCTGCTAAACGCCTGAATCCTAGACAGGCCCGCTGGTCATTGTTTTTCTCCCGTTTTGACTTTGTGGTCTCGTATTTACCAGGGTCTAAGAATGTGAAGGCCGACGCTCTGTCTAGGAGCTTTGTGCCTGATGCTCCTGGAGTCGCTGAACCTGTGGGTATTCTTAAGGAAGGAGTTATCGTGTCTGCTATTTCTCCAGATCTGCGACGTGTGTTGCAGAGATTTCAGGCTGGTAGGCCTGACTCTTGTCCACCTGACAGATTGTTTGTGCCTGCTAGATGGACCAGCAGAGTCATTTCCGAGGTTCATTCCTCGGTGTTGGCAGGGCACCCGGGAATTTTTGGCACCAGAGATCTGGTGGCCAGGTCCTTTTGGTGGCCTTCCTTGTCAAGGGATGTGCGGTCATTTGTACAGTCCTGTGGTACTTGTGCTCGAGCTAAGCCTTGCTGCTCTCGTGCCAGCGGGTTGCTCTTGCCCTTGCCTGTCCCGAAGAGACCTTGGACACACATCTCTATGGATTTCATTTCTGATCTTCCGGTGTCTCAGGGCATGTCTGTCATCTGGGTGATATGTGATCGTTTCTCCAAGATGGTCCATTTGGTTCCTTTGCCTAAGCTGCCCTCTTCTTCTGATCTGATTCCTGTGTTCTTCCAGAACGTGGTTCGTTTGCACGGCATTCCTGAGAATATTGTGTCGGACAGAGGATCCCAGTTTGTTTCCAGGTTCTGGCGATCCTTTTGTGGTAGGATGGGCATTGAGTTGTCGTTTTCATCCGCTTTCCATCCCCAGACTAACGGACAAACGGAGCAAACTAATCAGACTCTGGAGGCTTATTTGAGGTGTTTTGTCTCTTCTGATCAGGATGATTGGGTGACCTTCTTGCCGTTGGCTGAATTTGCCCTTAATAATCGGGCTAGTTCCGCCACCTTGGTTTCGCCATTTTTCTGCAACTCTGGTTTCCATCCTCGTTTTTCCTCGGGACATGTGGAGCCTTCTGACTGTCCTGGGGTGGATTCCGTGGTGGATAGGTTGCAGCGGATCTGGGGGCATGTGGTCGACAACTTGAAGTTGTCACAGGAGAAGGCTCAGCGTTTTGCCAACCGCCGCCGCGGTGTGGGTCCCCGACTTCGCGTTGGGGATTTGGTATGGCTGTCTTCTCGATTTGTTCCTATGAAGGTCTCCTCTCCCAAATTTAAGCCTCGCTTCATTGGTCCTTACAAGATATTGGAAATCATTAATCCTGTATCCTTTCGCCTGGATCTTCCGGTGTCGTTTGCCATCCACAACATATTTCATAGGTCCTTGTTGCGGCGGTACGTTGTGCCTGTGGTTCCTTCTGCTGAGCCTCCTGCTCCGGTGTTGGTTGAGGGCGAGTTGGAGTACGTGGTGGAGAAGATCTTAGATTCTCGTCTCTCCAGGCGGAGGCTTCAGTACCTGGTCAAGTGGAAGGGCTATGGTCAGGAGGATAATTCCTGGGTGGTCGCCTCTGATGTGCATGCGGCCGATTTAGTTCATGCCTTTCACGCCGCTCATCCTGATCGCCCTGGTGGTCTTGGTGAGGGTTCGGTGACCCCTCACTAAGGGGGGGGTACTGTTGTGAATTTACCTTTTGGCTCCCTCTAGTGGCTACTAGTGATTTTACTCTGGGTATGTCATTCATCCCTTGTATGCTCACCTGGGTCGTTAGGTCAGGGGTGTTGCTATATAAGCTCCCTGGACCTTCAGTTCTATGCCTGGCAACGTTGATATCAGAGCTAATCTGTAGTGCTCTGGTCTTCTGATCCTGGTTCCTGCTTGATTAAGCTAAGTCTACTTTCTTGCTTTTTGCTATTTGTTTTTGTTTGTATTTTTGTCCAGCTTGTATATAATCTGTTTCCTGACCTTGCTGGAAGCTCTAGGGTGGCTGGTGTTCTCCCCCCGGGCCGTTAGACGGTTCGGGGGTTCTTGAATCTCCAGCGTGGATTTTGATAGGGTTTTTGTTGACCATATAAGTTATCTTACTACATTCTGCTATTAGTAAAGTGGGCCTCTCTTTGCTAAAATCTAGTTCATCTCTGTGTTTGTCATTTCCTCTTACCTCACCGTTATTATTTGTGGGGGGCTACTATCCTACTTTTGGGGTCTATTCTCTGGAGGCAAGAGAGGTCTTTGTTTTCCTCTTCTAGGGGTAGTTAGTCCTCCGGCTGGCGCGAGACATCTAGCGACCAACGTAGGCATGTTCCCCGGCTACTGCTAGTGTTGGCGTTAGGAGTAGATATATGGTCAACCCAGTTACCACTGCCCTATGAGCTGGATTTTTGTACGTCGCAGACTTATTTGTTTCTCTGAGACCCTCGCCATTGGGGTCATAACAGGTGCCCAAGGAAGGATTAGAAGCGAGATAGATTGTGCTGAGTGAGAAACGAGATCAAAGCAACAAGGAGAATACCAGTAGGAGTCGTGCTGTGAGACGGAGGCAACATTCTACTGAGGCGCACAACCGGCGGCCGGAACGCCGAGGAAGTATTCATACATCTAGCTTCAAGCAATACTTCAAACCAACGGCAGGACAGTCAGTCATAGGCAGGCTGTCTCACCTAAATCACCTACGAAGACATAGGGGGCAACTTGTGGAGAGGGGCGACTCTAGGGTCCCGGAAGAGCTCAGAGCCTACCCATCATACGGGTGCCGTCCTAACCGTAACATCAGGGAGGGACGGAAGATTAGCAGAACATCATCTAATCGAGTTGTGAGGGAACTTAAGAAACAGACACAACAGTTGTGGGGACTTTCCGTAAGCACAGCAGGGAAGGACCACAACACATAGCGCTAGCAGGAAGGCACAGATTTCCACCTGCAAAGAGAACTCTGGAGGTGCCATTGGACCGGCCGGACTTGCGCAGCCTGGTTAACCGTATTCCGGATTGAGGACCCAGAGATCTTCAGTAAAGAGGTAAAGAGACTGCAACCTGGTGTCCTCATTATTTACTGCACCGCACCACCACCACTATCCACATCTATTACTGTACGCCCCTCAGCAGGGTCACGGACCGGGTCTAGCCACCGTGACAACCCCAGAGCAGAGACTCAGAGGCCCGGCACCGGGTACCCCTCGGCCCTGCGGCAGTGGGGGCGCTACAACTTGGCGTCACAAACAGGATCTACTTAAGCCTGAAGAATCAGGTCATGTGTGCCTTGGAACTGTGATTTATTGTGCTTGGACTGTGCTTTATTGAGAGGATTGTGTATTGCTGTTTGCCGCCAGAAGTTCCCACCAAAAATCGCCGCCATTGCTACACCAAAGAAGAAGGAGGGCGTGCCATGGGAGGAGACTACCAAAGTGGCGCCAGAAGCGGCGACCGCCCCCTGCGACTCTTGCTGCAAAGCAAGGACCTACCTCAAAGCAGAGGACCACCCCTTGATTTGCAACGGCGGGAAGTGGGTGACGGAGAAGCTCGGCCCCGGAGAAATGGCGGAGTCAGGTGCATGCACTGCCACCGACTATCAGACAGCGATGATGAACAGCAAGTGCCTGAACGAGGAGGGAGCAATCCCGGCTTGCCCTCATCCACCAGAGGCGGACCCACGTCCACTGCAGCGGAGGTACCTGAATTCCTTGGAACCGGCAACAGAGCTGAGCCTACCCATCCCGACCTCGAAGCCAGCGGAGGAGGAACCATGGAGGGCGGAGCCGCATCCGGAGACCGCATTGGAGGAGCCGCGGTCCGGGCTGCAGCCGACTCCAGTGTCCTCGTTAGTGGACCGGATCGACATCGGTGGAATCACATCAGGCGCAGGTATGGAAGACGCCCCTGCTCCCCCGCTCGATCCCGCTCTCGCGACCGACCCTCACCCCAGTAAAAGCCACCTCCTCTCGGCAGAGCTAGTGGTGTTACCCCCCGACGCAATGGGGAAGCTGGTACCACCGCTGCCGACCAGGATGGGAGAACCCATAGACTTGGGCCCAGACGGGGTGATTCTCCAGTGGGACACTCCCCGGATTGGACCAGATGGAGCTCGGGAGGAAGGTTTCACCCTTGCTGTGCTTACCTGGGAACAATACAAACAATGTTTGATCCTACATTGGAGAAGACAAAAAGAGGCAGAATTAACTGACCCACCGAGAGTACAACGACCACCTCGTGCGCGTGGTAGGAAAGACGTGGTAAAGCGGGGAACTGTGTTGGTCTTCCACCCGAAGAGGGGATGGGGCTCCATACAGGAACCGGGGCTACCAACTGACGTCTTCGTTACTAGTCACAACGTGAAAACCCCCTGCTGCAGCCGAGATGGTGACCCGTTGCAAAAGGGGGATCAGGTGACCTACACCCGTCATCGGAATGCGCAAGGATGGTACGCTCAGAACGTTCACCGATGTGAACCTGAGGGGGCATCATCTGTTACTTCAACTGGGATTGAACCAGACGTGACAGACCTTACTACTATTGCCGCCGTACGTCTTATTGCAGCAACTGAGCTGGCGGCTAGAGTCCGCCTTCAAATCCAGACATCAGGTGGTCTGACTGCACCCGAGGGACCAACTATTGACACTGACACCGCATAAGTCGTGGACCAGGGGCCGGGGCCTGCGCGGTCAGGAGGTGTCCACTTTCGGCTGATGTCGTGCACCCTACTATGAGGATAAACCTCGATACCATGAGAATGTAAATAGTTACTGTTCTACTGTTTTGCTGCTAAACCCGTTTAGGGTTAATTCTTAAAGGGATCCCTTTGTTGACCCGGGATCCCTACTGCTTTTTGGTTATTTTCTATTTTCTTCTTCGTTATCAAGAACTGCCGCAATCATGAACAGTGCATGATACAAACTGCTTGTAAATAGTTTGCACCCTCTTAAAGGTGTTCCCTACTGGTTTTATACAAAAGACGGACTCTTTGCGAAGATACGATTCTTGGAACTTGTATTGGAGTCCTAGCTGCATACGGATTTGCAGCTTGAGAAGTTGCACTACCTCATAGAGACTTGGTCCCCTCTTAAAGGGGATGTTCACTTGTTGCACTTAAAGAATGGTATTGCTTTAAGACAGATAGATAGCAATAATGTCTTGACAAAAAGAAAGTGATGATGATGCTTACATGTAAAAGTTATATGTATCCAACTAGTTGATTGTAAGAAATGATTGGTAACGTTGATAGAAAAATGAGGACAGAGAGTGAACCCGTACGGGGTTAGTCAGTGAGTCCTCTTAGGAGCCATGTAAGGATGGCTCAGTGATTTCAAACCGAAAGTAAATGTTATGTTCTATACTGTGTATAGTAGTTGAAAAGGCAGTAGGCCCGGGCTGAAAGGGGCGGTCCTGTAAAGAAAGGAGAGGCAGTAGGCCTGGAGCAGTTAGGACAGGCGGTCCTGCAGATTTAATGAAGGAAAATGAAAGAGAAAGAGTTCAGAATAATTCTTTAGTGGGTTTAGTCTGTACGCCCTTGAAGAAGAAGTCAGTTTCATAATGTTTTATAAGTAACGTCTTTAGTGGATAGGAAGTGTATGTCCTTAAGGACAATGTTAACTTATTATTCAAAAGTTTGCACTGAGTAGAATACCCGGTTGGGTAACAGGAGTTGTTTACAGCCTGTAATTTATAATGTTTAACCATGTTTGTAACATTCAAGTGTCCTCACCTCCCATAAAGGGAAGCTCTGTTCAAGCTTACTTATTGTTATTGCATTTTCAAAATTGTATGTCTTTTTGCTAACCTGTATTGTTGTTTTCTTACCAGTCCAGGAGTACTGGATTTAACCGGGGGGGAGTGCAGCGCCCCAGAGTCCTGGTCGTTGCAGTACTGTGGCTCCGCCACTAAGGGGAGCTATGGTACGTCTGATGGCACTGAAGGAGTTCATCTGACCAGGTATCACAGACACCAATACATTTCACAGTCGGGCCTCCAGGGGGAGCTAAGGGTTCTATTCATTAGGCCACTCCTCACATACTGGTAAAACTGGGGGTCAGGCAGGAAGTTAGAGAGAAAGCTGACTGGGTTGGAACCAGGCAACACCTTGTGGCAGAGGGTGTTGTGGGGGAAGATTCGGTAGGGCCCCTGTCGGGGGTGGGATCCTGACAGAGGCCTGGCAACTTGAGAGAACGTCACGGGACCGTGCCTGCTCAGCATAGCGGCGGTGCCCAAGGAAGGATTAGAAGCGAGATAGATTGTGCTGAGTGAGAAACGAGATCAAAGCAACAAGGAGAATACCAGTAGGAGTCGTGCTGTGAGACGGAGGCAACATTCTACTGAGGCGCACAAACGGCGGCCGGAACGCCGAGGAAGTATTCATACATCTAGCTTCAAGCAATACTTCAAACCAACGGCAGGACAGTCAGTCATAGGCGGGCTGTCTCACCTAAATCACCTACGAAGACATAGGGGGCAACTTGTGGAGAGGGGCGACTCTAGGGTCCCGGAAGAGCTCCGAGCCTACCCGTCATACGGGTGCCGTCCTAACCGTAACATCAGGGAGGGACGGAAGATTAGCAGAACATCATCTAATCGAGTTGTGAGGGAACTTAAGAAACAGACACAACAGTTGTGGGGACTTTCCGTAAGCACAGCAGGGAAGGACCACAACACATAGCGCTAGCAGGAAGGCACAGATTTCCACCTGCAAAGAGAACTCTGGAGGTGCCATTGGACCGGCCAGACTTGCGCAGCCTGGTTAACCGTATTCCAGGTTGAGGACCCAGAGATCTTCAGTAAAGAGGTAAAGAGACTGCAACCTGGTGTCCTCGTTATTTACTGCACCGCACCACCACCACTATCCACATCTATTACTGTACGCCCCTCAGCAGGGTCACGGACCGGGTCTAGCCACCGTGACAACCCCAGAGCAGAGACTCAGAGGCCCGGCACCGGGTACCCCTCGGCCCTGCGGCAGTGGGGGCGCTGCACTATCATTAAGCACATTGGGGATATCATTGGTCAGCAATTGCAAGGGCAGCTGCCATTAGTAAATCTTGATGATCCTGTGCCCGCTACTAAAAAGAAATGAATATTCATTGCACTTGCAGTGAAAATTCATTTCTCTTATAGCTCGCACACAGTGTCAGCAGCAGTCGCCGGCTTCCAGCAGCTGCCAGGTTATCGCGGGTGCCTGCTCATTAAAGTAATGAATATTCACCTCTCTCCACTCCCATAGGCATGGAGAGAGGCGAATATTCATTCCGTTAATGAGTGGGGACACATGATGCTCGGCCGCAGGAGCTGCTGATACTTTAACGAGATGCTGTGAGGGCATGCGGGGAAGGTAAGTAGGATTTTTTTATGCTTTTCTCATGGGGCCATACATACAAGGATGGGGATGAGGAACCATGCAGACAAGGATGGGAATAAGGAGCCATGTAGGGAAGGATGGGAATAAGGAGCCATGCATACAAGGATGGGAATAAGGAGCCATGCATACAAGGATGGGAATAAGGAGCCATGCGGACAAGGATGGGAATAAGGAGCCATGCAGACAAGGATGGGAATAAGGAGCCATACAGACAAGGAAGGGAATAAGGAGCCATACAGACAAGGATGGGAATAAGGAGCCATGTGTAAGGGGGTGCCACGCCTCTACCCCCTTAAAGATGTATATTTGTCATGCTGCAATGTATATATATTCCATTTTGTCTATTGTAGTGGTGATAGGGCAAGTGTAGAACCTGTTATCGGACACTAGATGGGGCTCGACAGTATACATAGTTATGTAGGAGGGGCTGTCTTTATTAAGTGCAAGAGCCTACCTGTTTGTAGTGAGTGAGGGCCTAGTGCCCGTGCTAGGCAGACAGCTCCTCAACATTCAAGCCTCATACCCAGCTATTCAGTGTCCGGATGGACAGGAAGTACAGCGGAGGCAACAGCGGTACCACAGTTCGGAACAGGAGTTGGAAAAGTGGTCCATGACCAGTACAGGGACACAAGTCGCTCACCATGTGTCAGATCATTGCTTGGGCTGATGGCCTTCATACCGGGCGAAGAAGACGAGGGAATACTCAAGTGTAGTGAGCTCGCACAGAGAGGACGCTGCATTATTGCAAGAGGTGTTATGTCCCCATAATGTACTGCAGGACATAGGAGAAAGCGTAGGGAGAGTGGAGAACGTGAACTGCTTGGAACCTAATGCTGATGGTGTAACTGACTGGAATGTGCTGCAACAAGCAAACAGTAAAGTTCATCGTTTTAAGTTGGAAAAAGACTCTGTCTCTTATTGTTCAATGGAAACAGCGGAACTTCAGCCAGCCCGATGGACCCAGATGGTACAGAGGGTGAAGCGAAAGGTATGCTGCAGAAGGGACATTGTGTGCATGTAACTGGATGTCAGGGCACGTGTAAACAGTTGTCCTCAGCCTCGACTTCGGCCCTGGCCCGGCCTTTTACACTTGGCATAGTGCGGCAGGATCCTGCAACTGTGCAGCGTGGGAATGTCGTGGAAGATGTTATTGATGCGACTAGAAAGAATGAAGATGAAAAAATTGTGAATGTTACTGAAATACTGGATGTGACTGATATTATGGACATGTCTAAAACCCTAAATGTGACTGATGTGATCATGGAAAAGATGGCAGCTATAAAGATGGCGGAGTTTGGCGCTAACAAGGAGAATGACAGCTGTGACTTCACTCTTCGTGGGCGTGATTCCCTTAAGATTGTGCAAAAATCTGTCCCACCATGTCCCTTGCCTCGCCCGTGGTGGGTGCGTCGCAGGAGGAGAGGGCCTCACCCTCTGGCACATGCTACTAGGAAATGGGTAGAGAGGCCGGAACGGGTGGGGCCCACAAGAAAACCCTGGGTGCAGCTGCGCGGTGTCATTACGAGACACGGCAGTGGCAGCAATGCATCAATCCTGCGCTCGTCACTGCGGGGGCGTAGGCCACATAGAATGGAAATGGCGGCATGAGGAAGAGAGGGCCTGATCCAGACAACAGAGAGACGACGCTGGGGAAACATCCCCGTTACCTGCATAAAAGAGCTGCCGGTGGCTGACGGAGACAGAATGCCATCCCCGGGAGCCCAATCCACGTCGTGCAGAGCCAGAACATCAGTGGGAAAAGGAGCCTCAACATCTTCCAGAGCGGGGGCCTGGCCTTTAGGAGTCAGGACAGCGGCGGGCCAGCACGCCTCTACCCCATTAAAGATGTACATTTGTCATGCTGCTATGTATATATATTCCATTTTGTCTTCTGTAGTTGTGATAGGGCAAGTGTAGAACCTGTTATCGGAAACTAGAAGGGGCTCCACAGTATACAAAGTTATGTATGAGGGGCTCTCTGTGTTAAGTGCAAGAGCTTTGATGTTTGTAGTGAGTAAGGGCCTAGTGCCCATGCTGGGCAGACGGCTCCGCAATGTTCAAGCCTTATACCAAGCCATTCAGTGTCCGGATAGACAGGAAGTACAGCTGAGTCTCTAGTGGTACCACAGTTTGGAACAGGAGTTTGAGAAGTGGTCATTGATCAGAACAGGGACACAGGTCACTCACCTTGTGGCAGATCATTGCTTGGGCTGATGCCCTTCGTACCCAGCTTATACTTGAGTCAATACGTTTTCCCAGTTTTTCGAGGCAAAATTAGGTGCCTCGGCTTATATTCGGGACAGCTTATACACGAATATATATGGTAAGTTCTATGTTTTTTCTGAAAAGCTAGACTGTTCACAGAACAATGTCCCTGGCTGCAATTATGCAGTTAAACTCTGATTCATGTTTTCCGTAACTTAGGCAGCATAAATCATGTGACAGGTTCCCTTTAATATGTCTTTCTGTCAAGTGATCTCCATAATTCCATGACTTCTTCTTGGTGTTGCAATTTCAATGTTATATGTTAATGTTTAAATTTTATTATACTTTCACAATTTTATTTACCATATTTATCACAATGATACAAATACAGTAGATATGTATTAAAAAAAAATAAATAAATATATATATATATATATATATATATATATATATATATATATAATTAACTGTAGCTGATGAAGCAAAAGAATTGTAAGGAAATATATCTTTGCCACCAGATGGGGCTATGAGTGTTTGCATATGATTGCAATTTGTTCCTGACATCCAGCAAAGCCCTCTGGTTTTTATTTTATTTTGATCACTTTTTTTCCTTCAGCACTTGTCTGGTCTTTTATTGCTTTGATCTACTTCCCACATTCTTTCTCATACTTAGTTGCCTCCTTGTCATATTCACCCATTTTAGATTTTCTCTTTGCTAAGCCTTAAAAAAGCTTTTCATCATTTGCATGAATTACCAGAAAGGTGCTGTGCTGTGAAGAAAACAATACTAATACAGGAAATATGTTTATGTAAGGCCACCTATTCCAGAGTAAAAAATAGATATTTTAAAATTCAAATTCTACCAAAAAATTATAGTTTTTAAAAACTTTTCACTATAAGAAGCCATAGAAATGGAATACTAATATAACTCATAGAATATTATATTGTAATTCATTGATGGTTAAAGTCATAATAGTAAGTGAAAACTAGTACTAGTGAAGAGCGGTATTATCCGAGCATCAAGTATTTTCGGCATGCTCCTGCATGTCTCGCAGCTGTTTGACAGCCGCAACACATGCAGGGATTGCCTAACCAACAGGCAATCCCTGCATGTGTTGCAGCAGTCAAACAGCTGCGAGACATGCAGCTTCGGAGATTCAAGCATTTTTTTTTTGCACAGCGAAAATACTTGATTAGGACACGAGTGTGCTCAGATAATATCTTATCCGAGCACATTAACTACAATTACTTTGCACAGTGTTAAATATTAACCTTACCTTGACATAATGAAGGAGTTGCTGCTCTTCATTTACTTTATATGTCTCCACTCCAAGTTCTTTGGCGACTCTTATGATTCTGTTCTGAGTGGGTCCGATATAAGCACCACCTAGATCCACATATTTTGTTTTGCTGTTCTGATAGGAAAACAAGTAAAATGATAATTCATAGATGGGACCTTTATAAAATCTGTTCTAATACAAAAGAGCTCGAACTAGGATATAAATAAGAGGGGCGTTCATTAAAGATTTCCCCTGAACCACTTCTATTTATCACAGGACGTTGAAACTGCACATGTGCAATGATATGTCTCTCTATGTTGTGTTCTAATTTGCAACTCAGAAGTGATAACGATCTTGATTTTACAGGCGCTGAAGTGGTGTGATGTTTGAAAATGAACCAGTGGAATACACAGCAGTCATCAAGTTCCTTTACCTGAAAGGACACACAACAAAGGAGACCTATTCAAGAACTGGCATCGTCAATTCAAATGTGGTTGGACTTTGGTGTAAACAGCTCCAATTCGAGGGTGAACCCACTCTACTATTGATGAACACACCATCCAACAAGTGGAGGTGGCCATTTTGCAAAATCGCCGCATAACCATTCGCCACCTAGCCCAAAATGTCAAGATTAGTGTAGGGTCCATGGAAATAATCATCCAAGACCATCATCACATGCATAAGGTATTTGCTTGCTGGGTTCCCCGGCTGCTCACACCTTTCTAGAAGCAGGAACAAGTCGAATGCTCTCAGGCTCTATTAACGATGTGCCATGGAAACCCAGAGGATTTTTTCAACAGACTGATAACACAGGATGAAAGCTGGGTCCATCACTATGATCCTGAGACTAAAGTCCAGTTGATGCAATGGAAGCATCATGACTCTGTAACACCCAGGTAACCGGTTGCTACAGTGATTTTGCCTTCCTTTCGAGGAGGGTGATGTCACACCTGGAAGCAAGGAAGATCCCTTTGACAGGTAGTACACCTTCATGCCACACATTTTGATTCCAGGCCAGAAGGGGGAGCTCAGAACCCAGTTTCATGGGAGCTTCCCCATATATAAATTCTGGATTGGAGGAGGAGTTAGGCAGTTGGTCCAGGGAGACCAGAGGAGTGAGAGCTGTGTTGTGAGAGAGACTCTGTAAAAAGGTTTGAGTCACCTACCATGCAGGTACTGTCCCAGGACATGAGAGAGAGGACCTTGACAGAAGCCACAGGCACCAAGGAACTCGCTTAAAAGCGCAAGACAGAAGGCTTATGAATCTCACCTGGGAAAGGGATCTGTAATTGCTTCCAGGCCGGCCGGACCTCACCAACACCTGTTGCTGGTACCCTGGACTGAGGCTGTCTACTATCAGTAAACCAGGTAAAGAGACTGCAACCCTGTGTCATCCATTTATTTCCAGCATCACACCATCCTTGCCAAACACATCGGGAGCCCTGGGAACCCAGCTTCACCTGTGGGAAGCCAAACCATCACTGCTGCCATAACACCACCCCAGAGGACCCCTTTAAACAGCATCGGCCACCCCTGACCGAGTACCACAGGTGGCTTCACAAACTTTTATTTCACAAACCCCTTTAAAGACTGTCCCTTTTACTTGGGCGCCCAGGGCCACGGACCGAGTCACCGCCGCCGAGACACATCCCTTTAAATACTGGACCCGGTACCGAGTACCCCACCGCCCTGGAAAGCATTCCAAGTGACCCCATCCAAAGAAGGCACGTGCCAACACTCAGCAGGCAAGGTCGTGCTCACAGTGTTTTGGGACCAGCACGGGGTAGTATTGATAGATTTCCTAGCAAAGGGTCAGGGCCGCCATCAGGGCATGACAGGCATCACTGCTGTATGGGGCCCGGAGATGAGGAGCAAAAAGGGGGGCCCGCCGCCCGAGCACGCTGACAACCCGGTCCGCGCTCTGCTCGGGCCCCCTCTGACATTTTATTCATGCTGCTGCAGCTGCTGCGCTGCCATTGAGCCGATTAACTACCTGTGGGCTGGCGTCTCCGCGTCTGGCGTGTGTAAATGCAGGCTAAATGAGCGCTGTAGCTTTAAGGGGCCCGGTGCATCATGGGCGTGTGACGTCACACGCTGCCCTGCTCCACTTCCTCATTCCGGAACAGAGCAGCGTGCGGTGTGCCACGTGCCTGCTGCGGACGGCGGTGGAGCAGACGGCGGAGCAGAAGAGGCAGGCCGGCGGCAGCAGGGGACCACCGCACGATGAGAGGACCGAGGACGTGCAGGATGCTGGAGCTGCTCTGCAGACCGGACCAGACGAGTGGAGCCGGCGGCGGGCGAGCAGGGTTAGTACCGTCCGTCCGGACTCCGGATGCAAACAGGGCCCGGGGGTGAGGGCCTGGGGGTGAGGGCCCGGGGGTGGGGGCCCGGGGGGGGGGGGTTATTTGCTGCCTGCCTGCACGGGGGTCTGATTCAATGCACGGGCCCTGTTTGAATCAGACCCCCCATGCAGGCAGGCAGCAAATAAACCCCCCCGGGCCCCCACCCCCGGGCCCTGTTTGAATCAGACCCCCCGTGCAGGCAGGCAGCAAATAAACCCCCCCGGGCCCCCACCCCCGAGCCCTGTTTGAATCAGACCCCCCATGCAGGCAGGCAGCAAATAAACCCCCCCGGGCCCCCACCCCCGGGCCCTGTTTGAATCAGACCCCCCGTGCAGGCAGGCAGCAAATAAACCCCCCCGGGCCCCCACCCCCGAGCCCTGTTTGAATCAGACCCCCCATGCAGGCAGGCAGCAAATAAACCCCCCCCCGGGCCCCCACCCCCGGGCCCTGTTTGAATCAGACCCCCCGTGCAGGCAGGCAGCAAATAAACCCCCCCGGGCCCCCACCCCCGGGCCCTGTTTGAATCAGACCCCCCGTGCAGGCAGGCAGCAAATAAACACCCCCGGGCCCTCACCCTCGGGCCCTCACCCCTGGGCCCTGTTTGAATCCGACCCGTGGTGCAGGCTGAGGCAGGCAGCAAATAAACCCCCCCCACCCCCGGGCCCTGTTTGGGGGGGCTTATTTGCTGCCTGCCTGCACGGGGGGGTCGGATTCAAACAGGGCCCGGGGGTGGGGAGGTTTGTTTGCTGCCTGCCTGCACGGATTCAAACAGGGCCCCGGGGGGGGGGGGGGGTTGGTTTGCTGCCTGCATGGATTCAATGAGGAGGGGGGGTTTGTTTGCTGCACATTCCAACAAGGCACAGGTGGAGGTGGTACACATATAAAGTATCCTTGCGTCCGTATCCTTGTGTCCCTGCTGGACACGGGGGCAGAGATGCTGGACACGGGGGCAGAGATGCTGGACACGGGGGCAGAGATGCTGGACACGGGGGCAGAGATGCTGGACACGGGGGCTATGAATGATGCTGGACACGGGGGCTATGAATGATGCTGGACACGGGGGCTATGAATGATGCTGGACACGGGGGCTATGAATGATGCTGGACACGGGGGCTATGAATGATGCTGGACACGGGGGCTATGAATGATGCTGGACACGGGGGCTATGAATGATGCTGGACACGGGGGCTATGAATGATGCTGGACACGGGGGCTATGAATGATGCTGGACACGGGGGCTATGAATGATGCTGGACACGGGGGCTATGAATGATGCTGGACACGGGGGCTATGAATGATGCTGGACACGGGGGCTATGAATGGAGATATGGGGTATGATGAAAGACATGGGGGCATAACTGGAGACAGATCGTGCAGGATCATGGGGCAGGATGGATATGATGGAGACAGATGGGGCAGGATGGGGAGATCATATGGTGCAGAAAGGATACTCATGAGGGCAGGATGGGAGAACATATGGCTGACGCCAGGAATGAGACACACGGGGCCAGGATGGCGAATATTATTACCATAGGGACTAATTAAGGGATATTATTACTGCAGTGATGTATTTATTTTTTGAGGACACTGTTTTAAATGAGGGGGCGGTCCTGTTACTGTGTAGAGTGACACTATGTCGCCTCTTTTTCTTTATGCGGTGTAATGTAGAAGTTGGGAAAAATTAAGTAATGTGTTCTACAAGCGGAGCTCGAGATAACTCTGTTATTTCCTGCAGAGACGAGTCCTGGCTGGAAGACATGATGGCGGTCTGTGCTGGATGAAAGATGAAGGACTTCACCAAGAGACGTCACTGGTAAGTCAGTGTTACCTGTACACTGACACTATACACTGTATACTATATACAGAGCTCCTGTGTATAATTTCACTAGTGATCACTGTATTATCTGTACACAGACACTGCATACTAAGTACAGCTCTCCTGTGTATAATGGCACTTAGGCCGGGGTCACACTGGTGCGAGATACGGCCGAGTCTCGCTGGTTAAAAGCAAGCTGTGGCACCTGCACTCCGGAGCGGAGCGTGCAGCTGCATAGCAATACATGGAGCTGCACGCTCCGCTCCGGAGTGCCGGTGCCACAGCTTGCTTTTAACCAGCGAGACTCGGCCGTATCTCGCACCAGTGTGTCTCCGGCCTTATGGTGATAGTGTGGTGCTTTTTTTTTATTACTGATCAGAATTGTAGTATTCAGTCACTATGTGGTGGTAATATGTGGTCTGGACATGGTGTTGCGGTATTTGTCCCTTGTATGTGATATTATTCGATCACTGTGGTGGTAATATGCGGTCTGGTCATGGTGTAGCGGTATTTGTTCTTTGTATGTGATATTATTCGATCACTGTGGTGGTAATATGTCATCTGGTCATGGTGTAGCGGTATTTGTTCTTTGTATGTGATATTATTCGATCACTGTGGTGGTAATATGTCATCTGGTCATGGTGTAGCGGTATTTGTTCTTTGTATGTGATATTATTCGATCACTGTGGTGGTAATATGCGGTCTGGTCATGGTGTAGCGGTATTTGTTCTTTGTATGTGACATTATTCGATCACTGTGGTTGTAATATGTCATCTGGTCATGGTGTAGCGGTATTTGTTTTTTATGTGATATTATTGGTCATTTTAAAAATTGAAAAATAAATAAAAATATACCTAAATTGTTTTGCATATTTTAACAAATATTTAATAGGTTACAGCAGAGTAGGGCCTCACCAAAAGAGTCTACCGTGTTATGGTGGCGGCTTACAAAATCTTTTGGCCAAAACAAAAGCTGCCGGCTATATGTGTGATCTGGTGATGGGAACTGTTAGGGTACTGTCACACAGTGCCATTTTGATCGCTACGACGGCACGATCCGTGACGTCGCAGCGATCGTATGATTATCGCTCCAGCGTCGTAGACTGCGGTCACACGTTGCAATCACGGCGCTGGAGCGATGCCGAAGTCCCCGGGTAACCAGGGTAAACATCGGGTTACTAAGCGCAGGGCCGCGCTTAGTAACCCGATGTTTAGCCTGGTTACCAGCGTAAACGTAAAAAAAACAAACAGTACATACTCACATTCCGGTGTCTGTCCCCCGGCGTTCTGCTTCTCTGCACTGTGTAAGCACAGCGGCCGGAAAGCAGAGCGGTGACGTCAGACGTCACCGCTGTGCTCGCTTTCTGGCTGGCCGGCGCTCACAGTGCAGAGAAGCTGAGACGCCGGAGGACAGACACCGGAATGTGAGTATGTACTGTTTGTTTTTTTTACGTTTACGCTGGTAACCAGGGTAAACATCAGGTTACTAAGCGCGGCCCTGCGCTTAGTTACCCGATGTTTACCCTGGTTACAAGCGAACACATCGCTGGATCGCTGTCACACACAACGATCCAGCGATGTCAGTGGGAGATCAAGCGACGAAAGAAAGTTCCAAACGATCTGCTACGACGTACGATTCTCAGCAGGGTCCCTGATCGCTGCTGCGTGTCAGACACTGCGATATCGTAACGATATCGCTAGAACGTCACGAATCGTACCGTCGTAGCGATCAAAATTGCACTGTGTGACAGTACCCTTAGGGTATGTGTCCACGTTAAGTAAACGCTGCGTGTTTGACGGTGCGTGGGGCCACAGCGTCAAACACGCAGCGTCCAGATGTTCCAGCATAGTGAAGGGGATTTTATGAAATCCCGTCTCCACTATGCGTGGTAACACGCACCCGGCGGCCCTGCGACTCCGGACATACGGCGCTTCTTTTAAGATCGCTGCGCCGCCGCAAGCTATAACACAGGGCCCTATGTGTGGGGTGCGATGATCCCGGATGTGTGCAATGAACACATCCGGCATCATCGCGTCACAGTAGGGGGCGGGGCTTAGCGCCGAGCGGGTTTGCCGCTCCGACGCAGCAACCGCCGGCCATCCTGAAGGTGGACACGTACCCTCAATGTGTGATTGGTGAGAAGTGGAGTTTTTCCAAGAGAGAGCGGTGGGACTGTGGACAGTTCGAGGGGTGGAGCGTGGAGGCGGGGCTGGGGTGGAGCCTGGGTGGAGTCTCAAGGGGGCCCCGAAAATGTTGCCAGTATGGGGCCCCGAAATTTCTAGTGGCAGCCCTGCAAAGGGTACCATGATCACTGGGGCATACTATGCTTTACTGCTGCAGAAATTGCAGGAGGCTATTGCGGGAGGCCATCAAAACCAAGAGACGTGGCATTCTTTCAAAAGGTGTCCAGCTTCTGCAAGACAATGCATCAGTTCAAAACTCAAAAGAAATCTAAAATGCAGCTCAACGAGGTAGTGAAAGAACCTTTTCTTTATTCACTAGAAAATGTGCTCAATAGAGGATAAAAACATCAGCGTAAGCAGTGACTAAAATGAGATACAGTATCTGTCATCCACATGGGAATGTCTTTCCTATTCTTATGCATATCCATGCAAGGCGATGTCAAGTGTCCATTATGTTGTCAGCAGGAAGCGAGAACCGATGGGGGTTTTCCAACCAGTCAGTGATAATCAGACAGCACAATCAAGCACGTGGATGGTATCAGTGGGCTATTCATTATTTTTTCACTGACCCATTCATTTGAACTGGCAAACTCTTTTGACAAAATGGACCAGAACCAGTAGTTCATTTTTTACATGGACCATTTGTCAGCAAAAAAGAAAAATTGACTGTGAACAGCCACAAAGAAACATAATGTGTCAGTTTGTTGCCACTGAAAAACAATGACTGCACACGAAGGGCAATTACTGAAATGTGAACGAGACCTTATTATTAGAAATGAAGAAACCAATCTCTGGGGAATCAACTTTGAGTCGGATTAGCTGAAATTATCTTCATGAATTCAAGAATTTTGTAATTCCATTCATGAGGATTGGAAAAAAAAATGCCAGTGTAATTTCACACACTGCTGAAGCATCAGTGAGCAAGGTAACGACGTTTTGCGCTGCCATGGTCGCAGCATCAATTTATGCTTGTACATTGTAGAAATAGGAGGTCATGCCACATTGGAATAAAAAAAGACCTAATTTGATTGTGGTTACCGCTGCAGTGATGAACTACATTGAAATGTGAGTTTTAGTCTCAGTCTGTGAATAATAATCCAAAGATTCAAATGACAAATAGGGAGGTGCTAGACCTACATAGTCAGAACCATTGTGAATTGATTGATCTATGAAATACTGCAGTAAGGCTAGGTTCACACTAGCCAGTAGAGTAGCTACTGGGGGGGGCAGAGGGGGCCATCGCCCCGGGCCCTGTCACATGAAGGGGCCCACTGGGAGCCAGGGCAGGGCCACCTCTGTGAAGAGGCAGAACACCGCATAGGAGCAGAGCAGTATAATGTCTGCTCCTATCTGACGGAGACTCTGCACGCTGCTAGCACAGTGGCCGGCTGCAGTCTCCCTCCTGCAGTGAATGGTGCTGCCCATCTGGCCTGATCATGAAGCTTTTCCCCGACTGCAGTTTTCTTCTCTCTGTGCACGCTGGGATTGGCTCAGGCACGCAGGGTCCTAGTGCCCACACCTTGCATTTCACCTAGACACTTCCTGGTCCTGCCTGCAAACTTTATCAGTAAGTGGGGATGGAACTTATTAGGTTTATTAAATTCAGGTATGTCACTGTGATGTGAATTGTGGGGGAGGGGAGACAGGACACTGGGGTGTGAATGTAAGACCATGGGGGTGTTGTGGGGCTGAAGGTGGGTGAGGTGGGACAGGGCACTGAGGGGGTGGATGTGAGATGATGGGGGTATTGGGGCTGAAGTGGGGGAGGAGGGGCAGGGCACTGGGGGCTGAATATTATAATGTTTTGTTATGATATTCTATGTGATCCATCACATGTAATATTTGCTGTCTGGGGAGGCTGGAGATGAGGGGGTAGGGGGCTATTGATACGTACCACCTGGGTCTTTTATGAGTATTAGTATACGAAGCCCCCATATAGTAACTACGAGCTGCATCACATTTACAGCACCACTCCAGCATTATTTTTAATTTCACTGCTGGAGCGGTGCTGAAAATCCAAGTCCCCTGCCCTCTGTCTGATACTCCTCTTCTGGCATTTTCATCTGTTTTAGTCTCTGCTCGGCTCCGTCTCCTGCAGTTTGTGGCCTGTCCAATGCTCCAGTGTTTCATGGAGCAGCGCAGAGGTCACTAATCAATGTGAGTCTATGGGAGCCTCGTTCTGGCCTCTTTCTCACTCTCAGGCTATGTGCACATGGTGCGGATTGGCCGCTGCAGATTCACAGCAGTTTTCCATGTGGTGTACCATGTAAACCTATAGAAAAACAAATCCACAGTGCCCATGGTGTGGAAAATACCGCGCGGAAACGCTGCATTGTATTTTCCGCAGCATGTCAATTCTTTGTACGGATTCCGCAGTGTTTTACACCTCCTGTATAAGAATCCGCAGGTGTAAAAATGCAGGCGAAATCCTCACAAAAAAACGGAGGAAATCCGCGGTAAATCCACATGTAAGACGCAGCACATTTTACCTGTGGATTTTGCAAAAATGGTGTGGAAAAATCCGCACACGAATCCGCAACGTGTGCACATAGCCTCATAGTCTTACATTGAGCGCTTGTGACATAGCTTCTAACTTCTGGCCAGTCAGATGCTGTGCTCACAAGTTTGAGCCGTGGGACTGCAGCAGTGCCGCAAAATAGTGAATACGCCGATGGATGAGTAAATGAGTGGGGCAGGGAACTTGCGCATAAAACACCACTCCAGCGGTGAAAAAAACCCCTGCTAGAGTGGTGCTTTAATAATTTAATAATAAGCAATTTATTACTATAAAGTTGATAAAGGCTTGGAATAAATGTTTGCAGTCACTTTATGTGACTGCAGACTGCCAAATCATGACGGAGCTGTGGGCCCATCATACTGTGTATAAGGAAGCTGTGGGCCCATCATACTGTGTATAAGGGAGCTGTGGGCCCATCATACTGTGTATAAGGAAGCTGTGGGTCCATCATACTGTGTATAAGGAAGCTGTGGGCCCATCATACTGTGTATAAGGAAGCTGCGGGCCCATCATACTGTGATAAGGGAGCTGTGGGCCCATTATACTGTATAAGGGAGCTGCGGGTTCATCATATTGTGTATAAGGAAGCTGCGGGCCCATCATACTGTGATAAGGGAGCTGTGGGCCCACCATACTGTGTATAAGGGAGCTGCGGGCCCATCATACTGTGTAAAAGGGAGCTGCAGGCCCATCATACTGTGTATAAGGGAGCTGCGGGCTCATCATACTGTGTATAAGGAAGCTGCTGGCCCTTCATACTGTGATAAGGGAGCTGTGGGCCCATCATACTGTATAAGGGAGCTGCGGGCTCATCATACTGTGTATAAGGAAGCTGTGGCCCCATCATACTGTGTAAAGGGGAACGGTGAGGGACATCATACTGTTTGACGGAAGCTGCAGGCCCATCATACTGTTTATAAGGGAGCTGTGTACCCACCATACTGTGTATAGGGAACTGTGAAGGCATATTGTGCATATGGGAGCTGTTGGCCCATTACACTGTATATAGGGGAGCTCTGGGGGGCATTATACTTTCTATAGTGGAGCTCTGTCAGCATTATACTGTGCAAAGGGGAGCAGTGAGAACATCATACGGTGTATCGGGGACTTATAGAATCATCATACTGTGTACAGGGGAGCTGTGGGGGCCTTATACTGTGTATATGGAAGCTTTGAGCTCACCATACTGTGTATATGGAAGCTTTGAGCTCACCATACTGTATATAATGGAGCAGTACATGAGGGAACTTAGGGGACATTATTAAATGTAAAGTGGGCACTTAAGCATTACTGTATTGTTATAGGGGCACTCAGAGTATTGCGACCATCAAAGTTGCATATCGTCACAATATGGCGGTAAAATCAATGTTCGTTTTTGTATATAGATTTATTTTCAATAACAGAGTGGTCATATTCTGAGTTTCCACTATATTCACAATTAGAGTGCGCAACCGTAACTGTAATCAGGGTTAGCTGGTTAGGGGCCCACTCAGATGTTTCGCCCCCCCTAAGTTGAAACCCTAGCTACGCCTCTGACACTAGCGTTTGTGTATGCAGCATAGGGCTGCATACTTCTTATCTTCAGATCTGCATACATCCGCATCCGTCCTGCGTACCTATCTTTAACATTGTGTACGCAGGGACTATGCCGCCAAAGTATTTTTTCATCAAGGGGGTAAATTTAATAAGACTGGAGTTCTTCACACCAGTGTTGATTCCGGGTCCACTAGAGTAAGATTCAATTAATTTATGAAGATGAAAAGGTACATATCTCTTAATTTGGCACAACTTTCAGCTGCCTGTGTGCCAGAAATGTACTCCAAGTCATAGAGTGGATTAAATTTCTGCTATAACTCATGTCGATTTTGTGAAATAAGTTATAGTGAATTTTTTTTAGCAGTATCTGGCCATTCCCTTTTAAGGAAAAGCTCTGACTACTTAATAAATAACAGAGGATCTGGTGTAAAAACACCTCAAGAGACTCAAGATGCAAAATTGTAACACCAATTTTCTGGCAAAAAAATGGCTTTGGAAACTAGCCACATAGTGCTTTACTGTGATGATTTGGGGCTTGTGAGGCTATATGTATACACGTGGTCAAAATTGTTTGTGCCCCTCGTTTAATGACAGAAAAAACCCACAATGGTCTCAGAAATAACTTGAATCTGACAAAAGTAATAATAAATCAAAAATCTATGAAAATGAGCAAACGAAAAACAGACATTGATTTTCAACCATGCTTCCACAGAATTTAAAAAAAATAAAACTCATGAAATATATTTTGTTGCACAACCTTTTGAGGCAATCACTGCAATCAAACAATTTCTGTAACTGTCAATGAAACTTCTGCACCCCTCGACAGGTATTTTGTCCCACTCCTCAAGAGCAAACTGCTTCAGTTGTCTCGTATTTGAAGGTTGCCTTTTCCAGACAGCATGTTTCAGCTCTTTCCAAAGATGCTCAATAGGATTTAGGTCAGGGCTCATAGAAGGCGACTTTAGAATAGTCCAATGTTTTCCTCTTAGCCATTCTTGGGTGTTTTTAGCTGTGTGTTTTGGGTCATTATCCTGTTGCAAGACCCATGACCTGTGACTGAGACCAAGCTTTCTGACACTAGGCAGCACATTTCTCTCTAGAATCCCTTGATAGTCTTGAGATTTCATTGTACCCTGCACAGATTCTAGACACCCTGTGCCAGATGCAGCAAAGCAGGTTCAGGGCCTCCCATCTTCTTACGATGATGTCCTCTTCTTGTATTCACGCTGCGGCTCTGGCGTAGGTGTACTTTGTCTGCCCTGTTGAAGGCAGAGCAAAGTACTGCAGTGCGCAGGTGCCGGGCCTCGCTGACCTTTCCCGGCGCCTGCGCACTGCAGTACTTTACTCTGCCCTCAACAGGGCAGACAAAGTACACCTACGCCAGAGCCACAGCATGAATACAAGAAGAGGACATCATCGTAAGAAGATGGGAGGTCCCGGACCGCGACGCCCATCGGACCAGAACCGGACCGGGACCGCCCCTGGATGAGTATAATCTAACCTCTTTTTCTCATCTTTCAGGATACATTGGGGGCTTATCTACAGCATTACAGAATGCTGTAGATAAGTCCCTGATGCTGGTGGGCTTAGCTCACCTTCAATTTTGGGGGTGACAGGTTCCCTTTAACATGTTTGTCTATCATTTTCTTTCTAATCTCCTGAGACAAATCTTTCCTTCGCTTCCTCTGGTCCATGTTGAGTGTGATACACACCATGTCACCAACAGCACAGTGAGTATCTGTAGCCCTATATACAGTCCACTCGCTGATTCCAGGATTGTAGACACCTGTGATGCTAGCTAGTGGACACAACTTGATTTAACATGTCCCTTTTGTCATATTATTTTCAGGGGTACCATCATTTCTGTCCAGGCCTATTTCATGATTTTTTTTTAATTTTTATTTTTTTTAATCTGTGGAAGTATGGTTGAAAAGCAATGTCTGACTTTCATTTGTTCATTTTCATAGATTTTTTTTATTTATTATTAATATTTTGTCAGATTCAAGCTATTTCTGTCACCATTGTGGGTTTTTCTGTCTGTCGGTTACCAACAATTTTGACGATGTGTGTAGAAATTTCAATTTGGGAGTTATTGATGGAGCTTGCTGGCAAATGGATGGCCTTGCTGGTATCTTTAGAATAGTATCTTTGGAATAGTAAGGTTTTATTAACTTTTAATCCCACCGAATGCAGATAATTGTCCCTTCATGAGAGGAACATCTCCAATAGAGTGATTTTATAAAGTCAAGTTGTAAATGTAGTAGCTAATAACTGTTGAACCCATGTAACTTTATTTGCAAATTGGTTTTGTTACATTAATTGTCAAAAGTTGTTTTGTACTTATGAGTAACTTGATAATTGTAGCTTGTGAAAATAGAAAGAATATCTGTGCAAATGACGCATGTGCTTCTTCGTAGAGAATGTAATAGACCAATTTGTTATCTAGTAAACATGGAAATAAATCATGGGACTTTTTGAAGGGTTTTTTAGGCCCAAGAGGTTTCCTAGTTATATTGTTCAGTCTAAAACGACAAGCCTGCAGAAGACTTGTGAATAGTGTTGAGTAGTGTTGAGCGATACTTTCCGATATCGGAAAGTATCGGTATCGGAAAGTATCGGCCGATACCGTCACAGTATCGGAATCCAATCCGATACCGATACCCGATCCCAATGCAAGTCAATGGGACGAAAATATCGGAATTAAAATAAACCCTTTATACACTTGTAGGTTCATTCTACATGAAGGAAAACAACTAAGAATATTGTAGGATGTATTGGGGGACGTGGCGGAGATATTAAAGGGACAGAGGTTTAGCCCAATGTAATAGAATAGCAGGATTTTTTATTTTTTTTTATGAAGTTCGGCGTTAGAAAGAATTTGACTATGTTTTTTTTTTTTTTTTCTATGTCAGATATTGATGTTTCACTACTTCCACGCCCTTCACCTTCTTTTTTACTTCTCCCACGCTTTCTTCTTAATTATCCTCATCATCAGCTTCTTTGACATCAACTTCTTCACCTTATTCATCTTCTTCTTCATCTTCTACCTATTATTTTTTGGGTTACATTGTTCATATTCTTTTTATTTTACTATTATCTTCATCATATTCAACTTCTTCATCATATTCTTATTTGTGACAGGCATTCCCGTAGTTGTTATCTATAAAAGTTTGAAGATTACACCTTCCGTTCTGCCTGTCACAAAACAGTTACATTTGTCCGCGTTCAGTTTGGCCTGCAGCATCAGGCTTTATCCAGGGGCACCACGAGGAGGAACGGACTCACCCCCATACACTGCTTAGTCTTCTTCTGCTTATAATTTAGATAATATTTTTTGCTCTGATATTTAGTGTTATGCTTAATGTTCTTCTGCTCTTTGTTCTGCAGCCTCTTGTTCTTCTGCTTCTCGGTCTTCCAGGTCGTCGTCGTCTCCAGGGTCGTCGTCTCCGGGGTCGTCGTCATCGGGGTGGTCTTCAGGGTCGTCGTCTCCGGGGTCGTCGTCATCGGGGTGGTCTTCGGGGTCATCGTCTCCAGGGTCGTCGTCATCACGGTGGTTGTCGTCTCTGGTGTCGTCGTCATCTTAGGGGTGGTCTTCCGGGTCATCGTGTTTAGTCTCTTGAACTTGGAAATGTAGCAGAAGGTACAAGAAGGCTGAGAAAATGCCGAGAACCAGCTGATGGAACTGGAACTCGGATGGCTACCCGAAGGTCCAAGAGCCAATGGAACTACCGAGGACCAGCTGACGTTACTGGAACCCGGTTACTAAGCAGGAGGTACCCATGCCTGAAAGCACTACCAAGGACCACCTGACGTTGGTGGAACTCGGATACCCAGAGGGAGGCACCTAAGCCAAAGGCTCTGCCCGGAACCAGCTGACGGTACTGGAACCAGGATGGGGAGCAGAAGGTACAAGAGCAAAAGACACTGCCGAGAACCAGCTGACGGTGCTGGAACCCGGATGGGTAGCCGAAGGTCCAAGAGCCAATGGAACTACCGAGGACCAGCTGACGTTACTGGAACCCGGTTACTAAGCAGGAGGTACCCGTGCCTGAAAGCACTACCAAGGACCACCTGACGTTGGTGGAACTCGGATACCAAAGGGAGGCACCTAAGCCAAAGGCTCTGCCCGGAACCAGCTGACGGTACTGGAACCAGGATGGGGAGCAGAAGGTACAAGAGCAAGTGTCTGCGTGGCTTTTGCAGGACACGATGCCGGCTGCACAGCAGGGGAACAGCTGGCGGTGCTGGACCCCACTGACACATTGGCGAGGTGTTTTTCTCTGTGCAGCTAGCACATCTGGGCCCCAACTGGCGGTTTGTTAGAGCCCAGGGTCAGCAGGAGGAGGAGCAGGAGGAGGAGGAGCAGGGGGAGGGGAGTGTAGGCCGAAGCCTGCACTGGCGGCAGCTTTGGGTCTGTTGTGTCTGCGTGGCTTTTGCAGGACACGTTGCCGGCTACACAGCAGGGGAACAGCTGGCGGTGCTGGACCCCACTGACACATTGGCGAGGTGTTTGGCTCTGTGCAGCCAGCACTTCCGGACAGCAACTAGCGTTGTTGGAGCCCGGGCTCTGCAGGTGGAGCAGAGTGTAGGCCGAAGCCTAATTGAACCGATTTCAAAAGTCACCTTTAACCCCCCCTCAGGGGTTACAAAGTAGAAGAGCCACAGCTTATGCAGCAGCAGTGCTGCGCAAGTCAAAGGTTGCTCTTGTAATTTTTCTCCTTGCACACGCTGAATGGAACACGTATAACATTCAGCCCTTTATACAGTCAAACTGTGTAATGGAGGCGCGAGTTCCCTTTGTAATGAGACGCAGCACAGGTGTCAAGAATCCCACCTTGGTGCTGGGTGCAGCCTCCCGAGCGTTGTTATTTGCTGTACAGGAGTCTGCGCTGTCGTGTTATCCCCTGGCCTAGCGCCGTTAGCGCTGCCCATCTTCTGGCATCATGTAATGTCGGCCGGTGCGGTTCGCGATGACCATGAATCCCAGCCCCGCAGTGTCTTAACATTGTTAAAACACTGCGGGGCTGGGATTCAGGGCCTGGCGCAGCACATATGTTGGCCTCTCACACTCGGGTCCTTACACCCGCTTCAGACTGTGCGGCGTCATCTGATCCCTTATCGCATGCCACGGCCATGAAGCCGCACAGTCCGAAGAAGGCGGAAGGAGAGGAGGGACAGGCGAACTGATGCACTGATCCTGCCCATGAATCACACCCTCGCAGTCCCAATAAATAAGACACCGAGGGGCGTTGTGTGGGTCAGGGCGGCCGCAGAGGCGCAGCCAGCCAAACAATGATGCCAGAAGACGGGCAGCGCTACCAAGGGGGTTGCAGCGTGTCATTACAAAGGAAAGTCACACCACCGGGACGGTTAAATGGTCACACAGAGGACACATTTCAGACGTGTTTTCAGTTCCACATGTGCGAGGAGAATACGTTTCTGAGCCACCTTGCACACATGCAGCATTACCGCTGTACAAGGTGGCTGGATAACGTAAAAACGCCTGGGGGAGGGGGGACAGGTTCCCTTCAATTTCAGTTCTTGTGTCTGCGTGGCTTTTGCAGGACACGTTGCCGGCTGCACAGCAGGGGAACAGCTGGCGGTGCTGGACCCCACTGACACATTGGCTGGTGTTTTTCTCTGTGCAGCTAGCACATCTGGGCCCCAACTGGCGGTGTGTTAGAGCCCAGGGTCAGCAGGAGGAGGAGCAGGAGGAGGAGGAGCAGGGGGAGGGGAGTGTAGGCCGAAGCCTGCACTGGCGGCAGCTTTGGGTCTGTTGTGTCTGCGTGGCTTTTGCAGGACACGTTGCCGGCTACACAGCAGGGGAACAGCTGGCGGTGCTGGACCCCACTGACACATTGGCGAGGTGTTTGGCTCTGTGCAGCCAGCACTTCCGGACAGCAACTAGCGTTGTTGGAGCCCGGGCTCTGCAGGTGGAGCAGAGTGTAGGCCGAAGCCTAATTGAACCGATTTCAAAAGTCACCTTTAACCCCCCCTCAGGGGTTACAAAGTAGAAGAGCCACAGCTTATGCAGCAGCAGTGCTGCGCAAGTCAAAGGTTGCTCTTGTAATTTTTCTCCTTGCACACGCTGAATGGAACACGTATAACATTCAGCCCTTTATACAGTCAAACTGTGTAATGGAGGCGCGAGTTCCCTTTGTAATGAGACGCAGCACAGGTGTCAAGAATCCCACCTTGGTGCTGGGTGCAGCCTCCCGAGCGTTGTTATTTGCTGTACAGGAGTCTGCGCTGTCGTGTTATCCCCTGGCCTAGCGCCGTTAGCGCTGCCCATCTTCTGGCATCATGTAATGTCGGCCGGTGCGGTTCGCGATGACCATGAATCCCAGCCCCGCAGTGTCTTAACATTGTTAAAACACTGCGGGGCTGGGATTCAGGGCCTGGCGCAGCACATATGTTGGCCTCTCACACTCGGGTCCTTACACCCGCTTCAGACTGTGCGGCGTCATCTGATCCCTTATCGCATGCCACGGCCATGAAGCCGCACAGTCCGAAGAAGGCGGAAGGAGAGGAGGGACAGGCGAACTGATGCACTGATCCTGCCCATGAATCACACCCTCGCAGTCCCAATAAATAAGACACCGAGGGGCGTTGTGTGGGTCAGGGCGGCCGCAGAGGCGCAGCCAGCCAAACAATGATGCCAGAAGACGGGCAGCGCTACCAAGGGGGTTGCAGCGTGTCATTACAAAGGAAAGTCACACCACCGGGACGGTTAAATGGTCACACAGAGGACACATTTCAGACGTGTTTTCAGTTCCACATGTGCGAGGAGAATACGTTTCTGAGCCACCTTGCACACATGCAGCATTACCGCTGTACAAGGTGGCTGGATAACGTAAAAACGCCTGGGGGAGGGGGGACAGGTTCCCTTCAATTTCAGTTCTTGTGTCTGCGTGGCTTTTGCAGGACACGTTGCCGGCTGCACAGCAGGGGAACAGCTGGCGGTGCTGGACCCCACTGACACATTGGCTGGTGTTTTTCTCTGTGCAGCTAGCACATCTGGGCCCCAACTGGCGGTGTGTTAGAGCCCAGGGTCAGCAGGAGGAGGAGCAGGAGGAGGAGGAGCAGGGGGAGGGGAGTGTAGGCCGAAGCCTGCACTGGCGGCAGCTTTGGGTCTGTTGTGTCTGCGTGGCTTTTGCAGGACACGTTGCCGGCTACACAGCAGGGGAACAGCTGGCGGTGCTGGACCCCACTGACACATTGGCGAGGTGTTTGGCTCTGTGCAGCCAGCACTTCCGGACAGCAACTAGCGTTGTTGGAGCCCGGGCTCTGCAGGTGGAGCAGAGTGTAGGCCGAAGCCTAATTGAACCGATTTCAAAAGTCACCTTTAACCCCCCCTCAGGGGTTACAAAGTAGAAGAGCCACAGCTTATGCAGCAGCAGTGCTGCGCAAGTCAAAGGTTGCTCTTGTAATTTTTCTCCTTGCACACGCTGAATGGAACACGTATAACATTCAGCCCTTTATACAGTCAAACTGTGTAATGGAGGCGCGAGTTCCCTTTGTAATGAGACGCAGCACAGGTGTCAAGAATCCCACCTTGGTGCTGGGTGCAGCCTCCCGAGCGTTGTTATTTGCTGTACAGGAGTCTGCGCTGTCGTGTTATCCCCTGGCCTAGCGCCGTTAGCGCTGCCCATCTTCTGGCATCATGTAATGTCGGCCGGTGCGGTTCGCGATGACCATGAATCCCAGCCCCGCAGTGTCTTAACATTGTTAAAACACTGCGGGGCTGGGATTCAGGGCCTGGCGCAGCACATATGTTGGCCTCTCACACTCGGGTCCTTACACCCGCTTCAGACTGTGCGGCGTCATCTGATCCCTTATCGCATGCCACGGCCATGAAGCCGCACAGTCCGAAGAAGGCGGAAGGAGAGGAGGGACAGGCGAACTGATGCACTGATCCTGCCCATGAATCACACCCTCGCAGTCCCAATAAATAAGACACCGAGGGGCGTTGTGTGGGTCAGGGCGGCCGCAGAGGCGCAGCCAGCCAAACAATGATGCCAGAAGACGGGCAGCGCTACCAAGGGGGTTGCAGCGTGTCATTACAAAGGAAAGTCACACCACCGGGACGGTTAAATGGTCACACAGAGGACACATTTCAGACGTGTTTTCAGTTCCACATGTGCGAGGAGAATACGTTTCTGAGCCACCTTGCACACATGCAGCATTACCGCTGTACAAGGTGGCTGGATAACGTAAAAACGCCTGGGGGAGGGGGGACAGGTTCCCTTCAATTTCAGTTCTTGTGTCTGCGTGGCTTTTGCAGGACACGTTGCCGGCTGCACAGCAGGGGAACAGCTGGCGGTGCTGGACCCCACTGACACATTGGCTGGTGTTTTTCTCTGTGCAGCTAGCACATCTGGGCCCCAACTGGCGGTGTGTTAGAGCCCAGGGTCAGCAGGAGGAGGAGCAGGAGGAGGAGGAGCAGGGGGAGGGGAGTGTAGGCCGAAGCCTGCACTGGCGGCAGCTTTGGGTCTGTTGTGTCTGCGTGGCTTTTGCAGGACACGTTGCCGGCTACACAGCAGGGGAACAGCTGGCGGTGCTGGACCCCACTGACACATTGGCGAGGTGTTTGGCTCTGTGCAGCCAGCACTTCCGGACAGCAACTAGCGTTGTTGGAGCCCGGGCTCTGCAGGTGGAGCAGAGTGTAGGCCGAAGCCTAATTGAACCGATTTCAAAAGTCACCTTTAACCCCCCCTCAGGGGTTACAAAGTAGAAGAGCCACAGCTTATGCAGCAGCAGTGCTGCGCAAGTCAAAGGTTGCTCTTGTAATTTTTCTCCTTGCACACGCTGAATGGAACACGTATAACATTCAGCCCTTTATACAGTCAAACTGTGTAATGGAGGCGCGAGTTCCCTTTGTAATGAGACGCAGCACAGGTGTCAAGAATCCCACCTTGGTGCTGGGTGCAGCCTCCCGAGCGTTGTTATTTGCTGTACAGGAGTCTGCGCTGTCGTGTTATCCCCTGGCCTAGCGCCGTTAGCGCTGCCCATCTTCTGGCATCATGTAATGTCGGCCGGTGCGGTTCGCGATGACCATGAATCCCAGCCCCGCAGTGTCTTAACATTGTTAAAACACTGCGGGGCTGGGATTCAGGGCCTGGCGCAGCACATATGTTGGCCTCTCACACTCGGGTCCTTACACCCGCTTCAGACTGTGCGGCGTCATCTGATCCCTTATCGCATGCCACGGCCATGAAGCCGCACAGTCCGAAGAAGGCGGAAGGAGAGGAGGGACAGGCGAACTGATGCACTGATCCTGCCCATGAATCACACCCTCGCAGTCCCAATAAATAAGACACCGAGGGGCGTTGTGTGGGTCAGGGCGGCCGCAGAGGCGCAGCCAGCCAAACAATGATGCCAGAAGACGGGCAGCGCTACCAAGGGGGTTGCAGCGTGTCATTACAAAGGAAAGTCACACCACCGGGACGGTTAAATGGTCACACAGAGGACACATTTCAGACGTGTTTTCAGTTCCACATGTGCGAGGAGAATACGTTTCTGAGCCACCTTGCACACATGCAGCATTACCGCTGTACAAGGTGGCTGGATAACGTAAAAACGCCTGGGGGAGGGGGGACAGGTTCCCTTCAATTTCAGTTCTTGTGTCTGCGTGGCTTTTGCAGGACACGTTGCCGGCTGCACAGCAGGGGAACAGCTGGCGGTGCTGGACCCCACTGACACATTGGCTGGTGTTTTTCTCTGTGCAGCTAGCACATCTGGGCCCCAACTGGCGGTGTGTTAGAGCCCAGGGTCAGCAGGAGGAGGAGCAGGAGGAGGAGGAGCAGGGGGAGGGGAGTGTAGGCCGAAGCCTGCACTGGCGGCAGCTTTGGGTCTGTTGTGTCTGCGTGGCTTTTGCAGGACACGTTGCCGGCTACACAGCAGGGGAACAGCTGGCGGTGCTGGACCCCACTGACACATTGGCGAGGTGTTTGGCTCTGTGCAGCCAGCACATCTGGGCCCCAACTGGCGGTGTTAGAGCCCAGGGTCAGCAGGAGGAGCAGGGGGAGCGGAGTGTAGGCCGAAGCCTGCACTGGAGCAAGTTGAAAGGAAACCTTTAACCCCCCCCCCCAGGCGTTTGTAGCTGGAAGAGCCATCGTGTACAGCACTAATGCTGGAAAAGGTAAACTTAGCTCTTTTAATTATGGTCCTTGCAGATGCTGAACCTAACACTTATGAAATGTGTCCCCTCACAGCGTTCAACCGTCCGGTCGGTGGAACTTTCCTTTGTCATGTGACGCAGCACAGCCGTCATTTTTACCCCCTTGTCGCCGTGCGCCGCCTCCTCAGCGTTGTTTGAATCTGTCCCGGAGCCTGCGCTGTTAGGTTACCCCTTGGCCATGCACACATTTTGCGCTGCCCGTCTTCTGACATCATTTGCTGTCAGGCTGGCTGCGCCTGTGCGGGTGCGCTGTCCGAGATTCAGCCTCGCGGTGTCGTCTAATGTAATCCCACCGCGGGCCTGGGATCCGTGTCCATGCGCAGTGCATATCCTCGCCTCTCACTCCCCTCCCTACGGCTTCTAAAGACTGTGCGGTGTCACGGCCGTGGCATGCTATTAGGGACCAGCTGACACCGAACAGTCTTTAGAAGCCGTAGGGAGGGGAGTGAGAGGCGAGGATATGCACTGCACATGGACACGGATCCCAGGCCCGCGGTGGGATTACATTAGACGACACCGCGAGGCTGAATCTCGGACAGCGCACCCGCACAGGCGCAGCCAGCCTGACAGCAAATGATGTCAGAAGACGGGCAGCGCAAAATGTGTGCATGGCCAAGGGGTAACCTAACAGCGCAGGCTCCGGGACAGATTCAAACAACGCTGAGGAGGCGTCGCACGGCGACAAGGGGGTAAAAATGACGGCTGTGCTGCGTCACATGACAAAGGAAAGTTCCACCGACCGGACGGTTGAACGCTGTGAGGGGACACATTTCATAAGTGTTAGGTTCAGCATATGCAAGGAGCACCACGAAAAGAGGCACTTTTTCCCTTTGCATCATTACTGCTGCACAAGGTGGCTCCTTCAGTAACAAACGCATGGGGGGGGGGGGACAGGTTCCCTTAAATTTAACTTGTTGTGCCTGCGTGGTGGTCGCAGTACACGTTGCCGTATACACAGCAGGGGAACAGCTGGCGGTGCTGAACCCCACTAACACATAGGCGAGGTGTTTGGCTCTGTGCGTACAGCACTTCTGGACGGCAACTGGCGGTGTTGGAGCCCAGGGACAGGTGGAGGAGGAGGAGGTTGGAGGAGGTAGGAGGGATTGCCACACACACAGCAGGGGAACAGCTGACGTTACTGAACCCCAATAACAGAGGAGGGACTGTTGACTGTGCGTACAGCACTTCTGGACGGCAACTGGCAGTGTTGGAGCCCAGGGACAGGTGGAGGAGGAGGAGGTTGGAGGAGGTAGGAGGGATTGCCACACACACAGCAGGGGAACAGCTGACGTTACTGAACCCCAATAACAGAGGAGGGACTGTTGACTGTGCGTACAGCACTTCTGGACGGCAACTGGCGGTGTTGGAGCCCAGGGACAGGTGGAGGAGGAGGAGGTTGGAGGAGGTTGGAGGAGGTAGGAGGGATTGCCACACACACAGCAGGGGAACAGCTGACGTTACTGAACCCCAATAACAGAGGAGGGACTGTTGACTGTGCGTACAGCACTTCTGGACGGCAACTGGCAGTGTTGGAGCCCAGGGACAGGTGGAGGAGGAGGAGGTTGGAGGAGGTAGGAGGGATTGCCACACACACAGCAGGGGAACAGCTGACGTTACTGAACCCCAATAACAGAGGAGGGACTGTTGACTGTGCGTACAGCACTTCTGGACGGCAACTGGCGGTGTTGGAGCCCAGGGACAGGTGGAGGAGGAGGAGGTTGGAGGAGGTTGGAGGAGGTAGGAGGGATTGCCACACACACAGCAGGGGAACAGCTGACGTTACTGAACCCCAATAACAGAGGAGGGACTGTTGACTGTGCGTACAGCACTTCTGGACGGCAACTGGCAGTGTTGGAGCCCAGGGACAGGTGGAGGAGGAGGAGGTTGGAGGAGGTAGGAGGGATTGCCACACACACAGCAGGGGAACAGCTGACGTTACTGAACCCCAATAACAGAGGAGGGACTGTTGACTGTGCGTACAGCACTTCTGGACGGCAACTGGCGGTGTTGGAGCCCAGGGACAGGTGGAGGAGGAGGAGGTTGGAGGAGGTAGGAGGGATTGCCACACACACAGCAGGGGAACAGCTGACGTTACTGAACCCCAATAACAGAGGAGGGACTGTTGACTGTGCGTACAGCACTTCTGGACGGCAACTGGCAGTGTTGGAGCCCAGGGACAGGTGGAGGAGGAGGAGGTTGGAGGAGGTAGGAGGGATTGCCACACACACAGCAGGGGAACAGCTGACGTTACTGAACCCCAATAACAGAGGAGGGACTGTTGACTGTGCGTACAGCACTTCTGGACGGCAACTGGCGGTGTTGGAGCCCAGGGACAGGTGGAGGAGGAGGAGGTTGGAGGAGGTTGGAGGAGGTAGGAGGGATTGCCACACACACAGCAGGGGAACAGCTGACGTTACTGAACCCCAATAACAGAGGAGGGACTGTTGACTGTGCGTACAGCACTTCTGGACGGCAACTGGCGGTGTTGGAGCCCAGGGACAGGTGGAGGAGGAGGAGGTTGGAGGAGGTTGGAGGAGGTAGGAGGGATTGCCACACACACAGCAGGGGAACAGCTGACGTTACTGAACCCCAATAACAGAGGAGCGACTGTTGACTGTGCGTACAGCACTTCTGGACGGCAACTAGCGGTGTTGGAGCCCAGGGGCAGGTGGAAAAGCAGAGGAACACAATGTAGGCCGAAGCCTGAGAAAGTCGAAAGGGAACCTTTAACCCCCCCCCCAAGGCGTTTGTAGCTGAAAGAGCCAGCTTGTGCAGCACAAAAGATGCAAAAGGAAAAGGTGGCTCTTTTCATCATGCTCCTTGCAAACACAGAACTAAACACTTATAAAATGTGTCCCCTGAAGCCGTGAAACCGTCCCGGAGGTGGGACTTTCCTTCGTAATATGACGCAGCACAGCCATCATTACTACCCCCCCGCCGCCGTGCCCCGGCTCCTCAGCGTTGTTTGATTCCGTCCCGGAGCCTGCGCTGTTATGTTATCCCGTGGCCAGGCACACTTAGCGCTGCCCATCTTCTGACATCATTTGGTGTCAGGCTGGCTGCGCCTGTGCGGCCGCGCTGGCCGAGAGCCCGCCTCGCAGTGTCTTCTGATGTAATCCCACTGGGGGCCTGGGATCCATGGCCATGCGCAGTGCATATCCTCGCCTCTCACTCCCCTCCCTACGGCTTCTTTTTCAGACTGTGCGGTGTCACGGCCGTGGCATGCTATTAGGGACCAGCTGACACCGAACAGTCTGAAGAAGCCATAGGGAGATGAGTGAGAGGTGGAGGTTCAGATATGCACTGCGCATGTCCATAGATCCCAGGCCCCCAGTGGGATTAAATCAGAAGACACTGCGAGGCGGGCTCTCGGCCAGCGTGGCCGCACAGGCGCAGCCAGCCTGACACCAAATGATGCCAGAAGACGGGCAGCGCTAAGTGTGCCTGGCCACGGGATAACATAACAGCGCAGGCTCCGGGACGGAATCAAACAACGCTGAGGAGCCGGGGCGCGGCGCTGGGGGGGTAGGAATGACGGCTGTGCTGCGTCATATTACGAAGGAAAGTCCCACCTCCGGGACGGTTTTACGGTATCAGTGGACACATTTTATAAGTGTTAAGTTTTGCGTGTGCAAGGAGCAAAACCAAAATAGCTACCTTTTTCCTTGTGCAGCATTACTGCTGCACAAGGTGGCTCTTTCAGTAACAAACGCCTTGGGGGGGGGGGGGACAGATTCCCTTACATTTCAGTTGTTGTGTCAGCGTGGCGGTCGCATGACACATTGCCGGCTACACAGCTGGGGATCAGCTGACGTTACTGAAACCCAATAACACTGGGTCGTATGTTTTGACTGTGCAGACGGCACGTCTGAGCCTCAACTGGCGGTGTTGGAGCCCAGGAATTTAAGTTCAGGTGGTAGAAAGATGAACACAACAGGAGACCTGGATAACGTATACAGTGACCTAATTATTTAATCAGGAGGAGGAGTGGCAAATTCCTGCGAGATCCAGGCCTTGTTCATTTTCAGAAAAGTAAGCCGGTCAACGTTATCGGGGGATAGTCGCATGCGACGGTCAGTTAGTACACCACCTGCAGCACTAAAGACACGTTCCGATAATACACTGGCCGCAGGGCAAGACAGCACCTCCAATGCATACTGGCTTAGCTCTGGCCATGTATCCAGCTTTGAGACCCAAAACTTGAAAGGGGAAGAGCCGTCTGGGAGTACAGCAAGAGGGCAAGACATGTAGTCTGTCACCATCTGACGGAACCGTTGCCTCCTGCTGACTGGAGCCGTCTGTGATGGTGTAGACTTTTGTGGGGGGTACACAAAACTGTGCCACAGTTGGGCCATACTGGTCTTGCCTTGGGCAGAGGCACTGCTTCTGCTCCCTCTTTGTGCAGAGCCTCCACCACTGCCTGGACGCACTGAGCTGCTTTGGAATGCAGTAGCAGCACTTCTCTCAGTTGGAATGGAGAAGATGATGGAACTGACCAGTGTGTCTTGGTACTCCCGCATTTTTCGCTCCCGGTTCAACGGTGTGATGAGGCTTTCTACGTTGTCCCGGTAGCGAGGATCGAGGAGGGTGAACACCCAATAATCAGACATGTTGAGAATGTGGTCGATGCGGCGGTCGTTTCTCAGGCACTGCAGCATGTAATCCACCATGTGCTGCAGACTGCCAACTGCCCAAGAAACGCTGTCCCCAGCTGGAGGCGTGATCTCTGCCCGCTCGTCATCACCCCACCCTCGCTGTACACACTGAGTACTGGACAATTGTGTAACTCCCTCCTCTGGACGGATGTCTTCCTCCTCCATTGACTCCTCCTCATCCTCCTCACAAACTGTCCCCTGCCTACGCGTTTGTGAGGAACCACGTGGCGCTGACTGTCCAGAAGATGATGGAAGTGGTGAATCCTCATCCTCCACCTCTTCCACAACATCATCCCTTAGCGCTTGCAGTGATTTTTCAAGCAGGCAGATAAGGGGGACAGTCATGCTGACTAGTGCATCATCTGCACTCGCCATCCGCGTGGAATAATCAAAGGGACGCAAAACCTGGCAGACATCCTTCATAGTGGCCCACTCTGTGGTTGTGAAGTCTGTACGGCGCTGACTGCGACTTTTTTGCGCCTGATACAGCTGGTACTCCATTACAGCTTGCTGCTGCTCACACAACCGCTCCAACATATGTAACGTGGAATTCCACCTGGTAGGTAGGTCACATATGATGCGATGTTCCGGCAGGCGGTGTCGGCGCTGCAGAGCCGCAATGCGCGCTTTTGCCGTGCTGGAACGCCGCAAGTGAGCACACTCTAGGCGGACCTTGTGCAGCAGTGCATCAAGATCCGGATAGTCCCTCAAAAAACTCTGCACGACCAAATTGAGCACATGTGCCAGACATGGGATGTGAGTGAGGTTGCCGAGGCCCAGGGCTGCCACCAGATTTCGGCCATTATCACACACTACCATGCCTGGCTGGAGATTCGCTGGCTCAAACCACACATCGCTCTCCTGCTTGATGGCATTCCAGAGCTCCTGCGCTGTGTGGCTACGATTCCCCAAAAAAATTAATTTCAAGACGGCCTGTTGACGTTTGGCCACGGCTGTGCTCATGTCGGTCGTAACAGGTACACGTTCATCACGGGTCCATGTGGAGGTGGACTGTGACGGCTCCTGCAGCGATGATTCTGAGGAACTGGTGTAAGAGGAGGAGTCAATGCGTACAGAATGGATTCCTGCAATCCTTGGAGTGGGCAGGACACGTCCTGCGCCACTCGCACGGTCTGTACCCGGCTCAACTACATTAACC